>NC_141689.1:1249669576-1250269576 GCF_964263255.1 Lissotriton vulgaris | reverse complement strand
GATCAGTACCTCATGTCAACACTTTGACTGCGGGTGACATGCCTGGCCGCCATCTTGAATTGTCGTGTATTCCGATGAGCTGCAATACAAGTACACCTACTTCTCGGGTCTACATCACAAAAGCATAACGTTCGTACTATCGGCAGGGCTCGGCACTACGTAATACATATGAGGCGAAACCTACTATTTTAACATAATGTATTTACTGTTATACCTAACAATTATTAACTAAGATCTTAAGAGTAATTTCAATGATTTAGTAACGTTTGTAGTACTTTACGCTAATGTGCTCAAGAAGTACCCCATTCTAAAATGGCCGCTAGATTTGCAGTTTTCGGTCATCAAACCCACGATAACCAACATCAAATTGGTTTCTATCTCAGTTAAGGCTCATTGAAGTACAACCTTTGTATTCCTAGTTAATATATGTTTATGCAATCAAGAGCATTTCGAAGCGGCCGTCACAGGTTATCAACTTCAACTTTAGCCTCTCCTCAACCGCGCCTTCCCTCTATCTGCAATCCATTCAGATCGAGTAAGACACAGTCCATGTGGCTCGGGGAGTACTATAAAACTGAAAGCGTTTGTGATTGGCTGTGGTAGAGCGAGCGCTCACTGTCCGGCTATCCGATTTGCTGGCATTGTGCGTAATTAAATATGCTTTGCTACTGTGTTTGTGACTGGCTCAATATTCCATGAGCAGCTGTGCCATTAATACAAAACTTTTGAGGAAGGACTGATGAGTAATGGAGCCTGCCGTTAATAATCGCGCTCCTAATTTTGAAGGGATGTCCTCCCCTATAGGGGGTGGCCCGTGTGCCCTGTGCATGACAGTCCCTTCGCGCTATACCTGCCCCCGATGTAACGTGTCTTACTGTGGCTTGAGCTGTTACCGTGGCGTGCGGCATCGTACTTGTTCCGAGGCTTTCTACCGGGATGAGGTGCTTCGGGGACTACAGGAGGCAGCTAGGAGCGAAGGGCGAAAAGGGGATATAGAAGGTATATTAACAAGGTGGAGATGAGGGTGAGCGAGGAGGGGACGGGGGGCGGGGGGGGGGGAGGACTTTCACATCGAAGGGCGGTGGGGCCAGGGAGACGAGAAAGGAGCAGCGAATGGAAACTAGCGGCAGGCAGGCAGGGGAGGAGAGGAGGAGGGGGGAGGAGAGTAGGGGAGGCACGGCTCATGACCATAGCCGTGTTCGGGTAGTCAAGTAATGGCCGTCAGCCAGGCAGGATTAGATGAGGGCCGGGGGTGACATTCCTGTGCGGTTTGGGGTTTAATCGCGTCATTGTTGTCTCCATCGCGGCCATCAGAAGCACAGATATTTCTGCTCGCCATTGGAGCCGGCTCCGACATGGAGATCAAAGCAAGGTGGGGGGAGGAAGCAGAGGGGGCGCCCGAATGCAGCATTGTAACACGGCGGGCAGGGGAGGGGGCGGGCAGGGGAGGGGGCGGAGAGGGGAGAGGTGCGACACGGCAGGAAGACGGAAGGAAGAGAGGGGAGGGGGTGGAGAAATGTAAGTGCAGGGGAGAGTGGGTGTGGACGAATTTATTTGGCATGTCTGCAGAGCACATTACCTCCTGCACCTCGTGTATATGGAGAGTGCAATCTGTTGTCACTAAATGTGCTATTTGATGGTAAAAATGAAGTGTGCTGGGGAAACAAAAAAGAAGCCGGAGGGAAGAGAGGGGAGGGGGGAGGAGAGCGAAAGGATCGGAGACACGGCGGGTAAAATAAACAAAAAAAAAGCCGGAGGGGAGGGGGGAGGAGAAATGCGACACGGCGGGAAGGGGAGGGGGCGGAACGGGGCGACACGATGGGTGATTGCCAGTGGTCCACAAAACCAGCCTCTCTTGAGTGGTAAAGATCTACGATGTCATACGATGTACCCCCCAGATAAATCTCACAGCTAACGCTAGTTAGTAAAGTCCTGCCGTGAGGGCTATTAAATGGTTCAGCATATTGGGTACTGTCCCAGGGCATCCTCTAACGTGAAATGTGCACAACTGCCTTCTTACTGGGATAATAAACATGGCCGACGCTTCTCACGTGCGCTTGGTGCCCTCAGCAACGTTACCCAAGGGCTCCTGCAACCAGCCGCATGCCAGAGACTGTTCGGTCGCGTTCATTAATTGGTGCGGGCGCAGTAGTATATTGCATGGCGGGATTACTGGCCGCTTTGTTTCCTGAGAGGTTGCGGCGGCTTTGTGTTGGAGGCCGCTCCATCGACGGGAGAAGGTATTTACCATGATTAGCAGTGTCTGAAGATTACAGGTTGGGCCCGTCGGTATCATGCTTTCGGGGCGAGCTTCAGTATGCCGTAAATGCAGGATCCAGCCAAAGTGTACGTCTTGGCAGAGAGCTTAAGAACAGTTGTTTGCCATGGAGCCTGAGTCAGACCTCGGGAGGAGGAGAGGAGACCTAGCTAATAAAATACAGGCTTTCAAATCAGAGTGCAGGCATGATCTGCCAAAGACAGTGCAGGCATCTGTTGTCACTAAATCGGCGGGTAAAATAAACAAAAACAAAAAAAAAAGCCGGAGGGAAGAGAGGGGAGGGGGGAGGAGAAATGCGACACGGCGGGAAGGGGAGGGGGCGGAACGGGGGCGGAGAGGGGAGAGAGAGAGAGTAGGCAAGGGTAAACAAACACGGACGTGCACGCGCCCGTGACTTTTAAGGTCAATGCGCATGCGCATAAGCTTAATGCGCATGCGCATTGACCTTAAAAGTCACGGGCACTGCAAGGAATCGCCACGATTCCTTGCAGTTGGATAAAGAGTGGATGAGCCCCTATAGTCTCGCTTGCTCGATGCGCATGCGCATCGACAGGCGAGACCTAAAAAAGCATTGTCTATTCAGCTGGAGACACATGTTCTGCACGAGGAGATGACATGTATCTCAAACCCCCCCTATCACAAGGGAGTCACTTTCAGCATTATTTAGCAAAGTTGAATTGGGATCCCCTGTGTACCCAGCACCACCTCATATTCTGCTACAAGGAGCACAAGATGTTCTCACCACACTACTCGATCTACATGTATCCCTTTCCACTGGAGTAGTTCCCTGAACTTGGAAACAAGCAGTGGTTAAACCTCTGCTAACGAAACCCTACCTTGAACCCTCATGTCCCGGGAACTACTGACCTATATCCTTGCTACAGCCATGGGGAAGGTACTAGAAAAACATATCAATCAAAACCTCCCCTGTTCCAGCAGGAGAACTCTCTTCTTTACTCAACTCAGACAGGTTTCCCTTCACAACATAGCATGGAAACTACATTATTAGCAATAACAGAGTAGCTGAAAATATTACTGTACAAAGGAGGTTCCCTACCATTATCCTGATCTACCTGTGTACAGCGTTCAACAACGTTGACAAGAGACTCTGGTGCTCAGGATGAATGAAAAAGAAATAGAAAATGATGATATGACCTGGCTTTCCTCGTTCCTAAAATTTGTGATCCTCCCTACTATCCAGATGTCTTCCCTTTGAAGTGTGGGGTTTGGCATAGCATTGCATTGAGGCCTACACCTTTCAACATTTATTTAAGTCCATTGGCAGACATCGTCAAGGAATTTTAGGTGTTGATGGTCTCCTTTGCTGATAACACCCAACTGGCAGTCTCCCTTTACCCGGGAACAGGTTTACAACAACAACTAGCCCCTTTTCTAGAGAAAGTTGCATGATCGATGGCTAACTGCTCACTAAAATTGAAGGGAAGCAAAGCCAAGCTGATGATTTTAAGAAACAAGCCAACACCGCAAACAACCCTCGGATGGCCAGAGTGTCTGGGGGCACTGCCAATCTCTCTTCCTCCCGCATTACTATCTTAGGTATGTGGTTGGATAGCTCTCTATCTATGGAGGCCCAAGTAAAAATGTTTACAGCACCTTGCTTTGGCCTATCAGAACCCTACGGAAAATCCTAGACCTCCCACCTACACAATCTAGGCGAATAGTGGTCCAAGTGCTGCTTCTTTCCTGCTTGGACTATGGAAATTATCTGTATATTGGCTCACCCATAATCCAGTTAGTCCAAAGTGTGGCAGCAAGGACTATCCTCAAGCCTCCCAAACATACCTTAGCAAAAATTGCACTGGCTTCCAGTGGAGGAAAGGGTAGAATTCAAGGCACTTTACCTGGCGCATAGGGGAATCAACTATAATGGACCCTCCTCGATAGTGGCTCTTCTGGTACCTTACACTCCTAGCAGGACCTTAACATCCTCCAATGCTTGATTGCTAAAGGCCCTAAGGATCAGATTGGGGGGAGGGGGCGTGTATCCTTCTCGCATTTGACTCCTAAGCTTTGGAATGCTATGCCTGCTGAGCTCGGAAACTAAATGAACAACAACCGATTAAAAAAAATGCCTAAAACATGGCTTTACCCCCACTTGCTCTAGACATGTACAGCCTCAGAATCCCGCTAGTGTACACAGTGACTCACACAGCACTGGGAAGTCCTTGAGGTGGCTATGTGCTTTATAAATCTGGATAGAATACATCTACATAATATAACTTGAGGAGCACTGTTATAGGGTGGTAGTGAGGGAATTCATAGCGAAGGAGCTCATGGGTGAAGCGCCAACTAACATTTTCGCACCGAGGGCCACTAGCACTAACGCCGACACTGGATGTCACAAATTAGAGGAGCCTCACATCTTCCCTTTTGCCCAGGGCCCCAAAAGTCCTAGGACCGGCCCTGGTTGCACAGGTATGATCACCATTGTTACAACTCAGATGTCCTGCTCACACTAAAATCCTCAACACACCAGTTGTCACAAAAAGGAAGCCACACCACAATGACATTGTGTCAGGCACCTGATAGCACATTACAGGAAGCACAATCAGTAGGTCCATACATGTGAGTGTGAGTACAGACTCTCCCAATGCTGTGGAATGGGCATGACTGACCAGGTAAACCTAAAACAGTGTATTGGCCTGGACAGTAGGCAGGTGTCTGGGCAACTGTGACATACTTCCTAAACATACTCCTGAGGACATTACATGGACTCATCTGATGCATGGGCATGTTTTAAGAACCCCACACACATGTTTTGACCCAGACCAGCAATTTGAACACATATGAAAGGCACACACAGAACACATGTCAGAGAACAGGCATAGTGCAAAGAATAGACCCACCCACGATGCACACATCAGAGTCCCAGTAAATTTGCTGTGCAGGATCCTCAGCATAGCTGAATGAAGGGACATAGTGCACAAGTTAAAAAAAGTCACAGACTGTAGGGGCCACAACTGGGGATAAGATGAGGAGTGTGAGTGACACAATAGAGGGACATGAGTCCTGGACTCCAAGATCAATGTAATGTGCGAGTATGACCAGGCCAAAAGACTGCAAATGGCATGTCAGACATGTTCACAGATCAGGCATGGACTTATCCCCTCCTTGCTGCTGTCTGACCTTCAGTTGCCCATCCATGTCCGGGAAGACCACCGCCAGAATCCTGAGCATGTGGGGGGTCAGGGTCCGGTGTCCGCCCCTACAGCGAGGAGGCGACAGCTTCAGCTGGACCCTCGCGATCCCCCGGGTCCAGCCACGTAGGTCCTGCCACCTCTTCTGGCAGTTGCGGATCCGGCGCTTGTAGACCCCCACAGATCTTACTGCACGGGCGATGGTCAGCCAGATTTCTTGCTTCTGGTGGGCATCAACCTGTGAGGATGACAAAGTGAAGAGGACATTACCACACATGCCACATCATTGTGCTGCATACAGTTGAAAATACATGTAGACATCACAAAGCCAAAAGAGGTACACAGGTAGTGCACCCATATGAATGTGGATTTGTGCTGTAGGTCTGACATGGCAACACTGGCTAGGAATTCAAGGCTAGCACTCCTGCACTACTGCAGCAGGACACCTGTTCATCACATGTACCCACATAAATAGGTAGCTGAAAGTACTCAGTGCATATGCCTCACACTGCTGTGCACACTTCTATTACTTTTAGTCAGACAACTTGCATAAAATGATAGGCAGTGGACTGCACACTCACCTGCTCCCCTGGTTTCCCATAGAGCTTGCTGTACTCTGGGAGGACCCTATCCAGCAGGGCCTGCTTCTCCTCCTCAGTGAATGCTGGGGCCCTCTCCAAAGTACGTGTCATTGCAGGATCCAGAGGAAGCATAGATAGCAGCAGCAGTGGATTGGTAAAGTGGTCCTGTAGCATGTAGTGCAGGCAAGTGAGCTCCCTGGGGGCCTGGCACCCTTAAATCTGTGCTGCAGAGGCAGATTCTGTAACATTGGTCTTCACTGATAGACCAGACACGGTTGCATTCTATGAATAGGTCCAATCCATGGAAATGTAAGACTCCTGCACATCTTCCGCATTGTTAAAATCACTCCCCTTCAGGACGCCCTAAGATTGCAACATTGTTGTACGCATCCAATTGTATTTCTAGCCACGACTCGAACGTTTTTTGAATTTGCGTCCGTCTCCATGACAGCCCATTCCCAATGATTGTGCATGGCTCGGTAAACTGAATATCCGTCGCGTATTGTTTAAAAAAGACGCATCGTATGGATACGATTCTATAGGCTATGCGTGTGCACAGCTCGGTCCATGCCTGTACGACACGTTTGCTTACAAGTCACCCGCGTCGGATCAGATTGCATATGCGCCCAACATGCATGAACCGAGCCGTGCGCGCACATTGCCCATTGGCATCAATGTGATCCGATGCGGGTAACTAATGCATACGTGTTAGACGGGGACCTGGAGGGTCGGCCGAGGACAGGGGAGAGGCCTCCGGTGAGGGCCGTCTCCAGCGATCGTACAGACGAGTAACTTCCCCCCCACAGATGGACACCACACAAGGATGAGGTCAACACTCTTTTATATACGATTCTTGAAGTAAGGTTATCAGCGATACAGTGAGATCAGGACACGAGGGTCCTCTTAATTCTAGTCTCTGAGGGGAAAAGGGTAGCGGGACAGTCTTGGTACCGGTCTGGTACGGGGTGGCAAGATGGGTAGCTCACAATCCTCGAGCTCGGAGTTCTGGAAGGTCGGGCCGCGGCAGCGCCAGCAGGCTAGGATGATAAGTCTCACTTGAGAAGGGCCGCGGCAGCGCCGTCAGGCAAAGGCGATGGTTCACACAAGGATGGGCCGCGGCAGCGCCAGCAGGCAGGAACGGTGTTTCACAAGGATGGGCCGCGGCAGCGCCAGCAGGTCCCGACGAAGGTGTAGGTTGCAGAGGGCCGCGGCAGCGCCAGCAGGCAGGACGATGGTTCACAAGGATGGGCCGCGGCAGCGCCAGCAGGTCCCGACGAAGGTGTAGGTTGCAGAGGGCCGCGGCAGCGCCAGCAGGCAGGACGATGGTTCACAAGGATGGGCCGCGGCAGCGCCAGCAGGTCCCGACGAAGGTGTAGGTTGCAGAGGGCCGCGGCAGCGCCAGCAGGCAGGAACGATGATTCACAAGGCAGGGCTGCGGCAGCGCCAGCAGTCCGTCAAGGATGAGTTCTTCAAGGTGTCTCTCGACTCCAGGATACAACTGCCTTCCTGCTCTGGAGCTGCCCCAGTTATAGGTCTGGCCTCCTTTGATGTCCGAACCCTCGCGCTTGGAGGTCAGGAAGTCCGGGATGAGGGAGTCCATACACCCAGCAGGGGGGTGGAGCCAGCGCCCGGGGAGGCTGGGGGCGATCGGCACCTGGCGGGGGCGAGCCATCGACACTCCTCTCTCCCATTGACCTGCCAAGTGGTCCGTTCACCTCCTGGGTGGATGGTGGTGCCTCGATGTCGGGGCCTGGCCAGGCCCAGGGTTGGGGTCGAGCTGAGGCCACGCGGCCTCGTGGTGCAGTGTCCAAGATGGCGGCTGGGCCGGGGCAATGCTGCTGATGGCGGCCCGGGCCGGCCGATGTCGGGGTGTTCGGGAGCAGGCGTCCCGTTGGGGACGGGTTGCGGGTTGCTTCTGTGGGTTGCCGGGGTGGTTCTTCTGGTGACACCGGGAGAGCCGGTGTTCGGACCTTCTTATGCGGGGGAGGGAGTGGGCCCTTCACGAGGCCTGTCCAACATGCGTCCCCCCCAGCTGAAGGCAGGGAGAGTCACCCATCTTCTTGGGTACTCTCCTCGCCGAGGCGGAAAAAGCGTGACAGGCCGTCTGCGTTGGCGTGGTCTTGGCCTGGACGATGCTCCACAGAGAAGTCCATCCCCTGCAGGGAGATGGACCATCGCAGCAGTTTTGGTTCTCCCCCCGCATCTGCATCAGCCATTTCAGGGGTCGGTGGTCTGTCTGTACCCTGAAATGGGTACCGAAGAGGTAGGGCCGGAGTTTCTTGAGGGCCCATACCACTGCGAAGGCCTCCCGCTCGATGGTGCTCCATCGCTGCTCTCGTGCCAGCAGGCGTCGGCTGACGAAGGCCACTGGTTGATCGACTCCCTCGGCGTTGAGTTGAGAGAGTACTGCCCCAATGCCATGGTCTGAGGCGTCCGTCTGGACGATGAATTCCCGGCTGTAGTCGGGGGCCTGGAGCACGGGGGCGGTGCACATGGCGGCCTTCAACTTCTCGAAGGCCGCTTGACAGTCCGGAGTCCAGTTGACGGTTTTGGGGTTCTTTTTGGATGTCAGTTCTGTGAGGGGCCCCACAATGCTGCCATAGTCCTTTACAAACCGCCGGTAGTATCCGGTGAGCCCTAGGAAGGCTCGGACCTCGGTTTGGGTGACAGGAGGTTGCCAGGACTGGATGGCAGCGATCTTGAGCTGAAGGGGGGCCACCAGACCGCTCCCCACTTGGTGTCCGAGATAGGTCACGGACCCCTGGCCAATCTGACATTTGCTGGCTTTGATGGTGAGGCCGGCCTGCTGGAGGGCGTGCAGGACTTCTCGGAGGTGGTGAAGGTGGTCTGTCCAATGACGACTGTACACAGCGATATCGTCCAGGTAGGCGGCGCTGAATTCTTCGAGGCCCGCCAATACCTGGTTCACGAGTCGTTGGAAAGTAGCTGGAGCGTTTTTCATGCCGAATGGCATCACTTTGAAGTGGTAGTGGCCATCCGGGGTAGAGAAGGTGGATCGTTCTTGGGCCCTGGGGGTGAGGCCGATCTGCCAGTAGCCTGCTGTTAGATCAAAGATGCTCAGATAGCGGGCAGCCCCCATGCGGTCAACCAGCTCATCCGCCCGGGGGATGGGGTGAGCGTCGGTTCGGGTAGCAGCGTTCAGGCCCCAATAGTCTACACAGAACCGGAGCTCGGGGGCGGTGCCCGGGGCGGCAGCCTTGGGGACCAGTACGACTGGGCTGGCCCAGGGGCTGTCGGATGGCTCGATCACTCCTAGGGTCAGCATTTTAGAGACTTCGTCCTGGATGCAGGTGCGCACCCGATCTGGCACTCGGTACGCCCTGTGTCGAATAGGTGGACTATCCCCAGTGTCCACGTCGTGAAGGCACCAGGGGGTGACCCTGGGGTGAGGGAGAACAGGTTCGCAAATTGTAGCAGGAGAGCTCGACAGTCTTGGCGTTGTTCCGGGGACAAGGCCTCGGAGAGTCTGACCCCTTCCACTGAGCCATCTTTTTCACTGGTCCTCAGTAGGTCCGGGAGGGGCTCGGAGTCTTCTTCCGTCCCACCATCGGTTGCCATCAGTAGGCTGAGTTCTGAGCGCGCGAAGTGGGGTTTGAGTCTGTTGGCGTGGAGGACTCGGAGGGGGTTCCGGGGGGACTCCATGTCTATTAGGTAGGTGACAGGGCCCTTGCGCTCTATCACCTTGAAGGGTCCTGTCCATTTGTCCTGCAGGGCACAAGGTTCTACTGGAGACATCACCCATACTTGCTGGCCTGGTTAGAACTCGATGGAGGAGGCATGTTGATCGTACCATTTCTTCATGTCCTCCTGACTGGCCTCAAGGTTGGCTTTGGCGAGTTCCCTGAATCGCCGGGTCTGGTTGCGGAGGGTCAGGAGATACTTATATACGTCCGGAGGGGTCTTTTGGGGGGCCATCTCCCACCCTTCCTTGACCAGGCTGAGGGGGCCCCGGACGGGGTGTCCGTACAGGAGCTCGAAGGGGCTGAAGCCGAGGGATTTCTGGGGAACTTCTCGATAGGCGAAGAGGAGGCACAGGAGCAGCACGTCCCATTGGCGACGTAGGGGTTCTTCCAGGCCCATGATCATTCCCTTGAGAGTGCGGTGAAACCGCTCGACCAGTCCGTTTCCTTGTGGGTGATAAGGGGTCGTGAACCGGTAGGTAACCCCGCACTGCTGCCAGAGAGACCTCATGTACTTTGAGATAAAGTTCGTGCCCCTGTCGCTGATGACCTCCCGGGGGAAGCCCACTCGAGAGAAGATCCCCATTAGGGCTCGGCCTACCACGGCTGCTGTCACGGTCCGAAGAGGAATGGCCTCGGGATACCGGGTGGCGTGGTCCACCAGGACTAGGATGAACCGGTGCCCCTGGGCCGTTCGGGGGTCTAGGGGCCCCACAATGTCTATTCCCACCCGTTCGAACGGGGTGGTGACGACGGGAAAGGGTTGCAAGGGTGCTTTGATCTTCCGGCCGCTCTTCCCGCTGGCCTGGCAGGTGGGGCAGGCCCGGCAGTGGTTGGAGACATCATTTCGCATTTTGGGCCAGTAAAAGTGTGTTACCAGGCGGTTGTATGTTTTGTCTTGTCCCAAGTGTCCAGCAAGGGGGACATCGTGCGCTAAGTTCAAAAGGAAGTCTCTGAAGCGGAGGGGCACCACCAACACCCGACTGGCCCCCAGTTCAGCAATTCTTTGCTCGCTGTAGAGCAGGTCATTGTCCCAATAAATCCAGTGGGCCCCTGTGGTGTCTCCTGCGCTCTGGGCGAGGGCTTGCTGCCTGAGTCCCTCGAGGGAGGGACAGGTCTTCTGTTCTTGTCGGAATTGTTCCTGGGTGGGACCACCCTCTTGACGCCACTGGGCCAGTTCGGGAAGGTCCTGGAGTTGCCCGGGCCCTTCTCCGTTTTGCTCTGGGGGGTTGGTACTTAGGGCGTCTCCCTCCGGGACGATCGGGGGAGGAGGTTCTGGCCATTCGGGTTCTTCGGGACTGGAGATGGCGCGGGCGGCCATGGACCGGGTCGTTACGCAGGCCCATTCAGGGAGGCCCAACATCCCCAGGTGCTCTCTTCTTTCAACGGCTGCCCAGGGGGAACTTTCGAGGTCGTTTCCCAGGAGGCAGTCCACTGGGGCATCATCGCGGACAGTCACTTTCAGCATTCCGGACACTCCTCCCCACTCGAAGGGGACGCAGGCCATCCGACACACAGGCTTTCTGAGTTGTCGGCTGATCGGACGGGGCACAGGACGTTTGGCAAGATCTGCTCCAGGGTTACCAGATGACAGCGGACTGCCGTCACACTGGCCCCGGTGTCGCGTAGGGCTTCAGCCTTGCGCCCATTTATGTTTACCCACTGGCTGTATTTTCTCATATTGGCGGGTAGGGGAGCCCGCGGAATCATGTCTCTTTCCCCTAGGCAGGCCAGGGTCATGGCGGCTGGTTGCCACTCGGGCTGTTCCTGTTCGTATTCTTCATAATCCTCTGGGGCTTGCTCTTCTCCCAGGGCGGCGGCAGCGACCTGGCGGGGTATAGGGTTCTGGTTCTTCTGGCAATTAGGGTCGTTGGCATAGTGGCCGGTCCGCTGGCACCGGTGGCAAGTAACGTTGGCTCGGAACCCCGGACGCATCGGGGGGTTTCCCCTGCCGGCCGGGGGCGGGGTGTTGCTGGCGTGAGCCGCCGGGACGGCGTCTCTGCCCCGACCCTGGCCTCCTCCTCCTCGGGGACGATGGGGACCTTGGTTGGTTCTGTTTGGCTCGCTGGGCCCGCTTCGGGCAACTCGAGTGCTTTCCCATCGGTCAGCTTCGGCGGCGAGTTGCCGAGGTTCAGTCAGTTTACTGTCGAGGAGGTGCTGCCTGAGCTCGACGAAGCAATTGTTGGAGAGGTGCTCCCACACAATGAGGTTAAAGAGTTGTTCGTAGGTGGTTACCTGGCTGCCCTTGATCCACCCCTCGAATGCTCTGCTGAAAAAGTTCACGTACTCCACCCAAGTTGTACCCGGGATCCGTTTGCAGTCGCGGAACTGCTGGCGGTACATCTCGGGCGTGAGCCCGTATCGAGTGAGGAGGGCGGCCTTCATGTGGTCATAGGATGTCATCTGATGGTCCGGGAGTTGCAGCAGGGCGTCGCGCCCTTCGTTGACGAACCTCCCCCATAACCCGGCTCCCCAGTCACTTCGGGAGATCCGGTGGGAGGTCATGGCTATCTCGTAGGCTTTGAACCACTGTTGGATATCGTCGTTCCGATAGTATTCTCTGACGACATCCTTGGGGATGTGGACTTTAGGGTCTGTAGTGCAAGGAGTGTGCGGGCGCTCAGGCACCCCGAGATCTTTTTTATGTTTCCGAAGCTCTATTTCTGCTAGATTGCGCTCATGTTCGTAGGCTAGTTTTTTCTCTTCCAACTCCCTCTGTTTTTGCTTCTCTTCCCGCTCCTCTCGGAGCCGCAAGTGTTCCAATGTTATCTTTTGTTCCGCCAATTTCAGTTCTCCGTCCAACCGAAGTCGCGCCAGCTCTAATTCATGGAGTCTGCTTTTTTCTCGTTCTCGGATCTCCTCCGGGGAGAGACCCGATCTCCCTTCTTCTGTCGTAGTGGTGCTGGTTTCTGGCGCCTCGAGGTTTTGGTTTTGGGGTACGGTCGTACCCGTCTCCGCCCAAGATTCTAGGGCCTGTTTGAAGTCTTCTTTCGTGCTCAGTCCGTTCACTGCACACTCACCTGCTCCCCTGGTTTCCCATAGAGCTTTCTGTACTCTGGGAGGACCCTATCCAGCAGGGCCTGCTTCTCCTCCTCAGTGAATGCTGGGGCCCTCTCCAAAGTACGTGTCATTGCAGGATCCAGAGGAAGCATAGATAGCAGCAGCAGTGGATTGGTAAAGTGGTCCTGTAGCATGTAGTGCAGGCAAGTGAGCTCCCTGGGGGCCTGGTACCCTTAAATCTGTGCTGCAGAGGCAGATTCTGTAACATTGGTCTTCACTGATAGACCAGACACAGTTGCATTCTATGAATAGGTCCAATCCATGGAAATGTAAGACTCCTGCACATCTTCCGCATTGTTAAAATCACTCCCCTTCAGGACGCCCTAAGATTGCAACATTGTTGTACGCATCCAATTGTATTTCTAGCCACGACTCGAACGTTTTTTGAATTTGCGTCCGTCTCCATGACAGCCCATTCCCAATGATTGCGCATGGCTCGGTAAACTGAATATCCGTCGCATATTTTTTTTAAAAGACGCATCGTATGGATACGATTCTATAGGCTATGCGTGTGCACAGCTCGGTCCATGCCTGTACGACACGTTTGCTTACAAGTCACCCGCGTCGGATCAGATTGCATATGCGCCCAACATGCAGGAACCGAGCCGTGCGCGCACATTGCCCATTGGCATCAATGTGATCCGATGCGGGTAACTAATGCATACGTGTTAGACGGGGACCTGGAGGGTCGGCCGAGGACAGGGGAGAGGCCTCCGGTGAGGGCCGTCTCCAGCGATCGTACAGACGAGTAACTTCCCCCCCACAGATGGACACCACACAAGGATGAGGTCAACACTCTTTTATATACGATTCTTGAAGTAAGGTTATCAGCGATACAGTGAGATCAGGACACGAGGGTCCTCTTAATTCTAGTCTCTGAGGGGAAAAGGGTAGCGGGACAGTCTTGGTACCGGTCTGGTACGGGGTGGCAAGATGGGTAGCTCACAATCCTCGAGCTCGGAGTTCTGGAAGGTCGGGCCGCGGCAGCGCCAGCAGGCTAGGATGATAAGTCTCACTTGAGAAGGGCCGCGGCAGCGCCGGCAGGCAAAGGCGATGGTTCACACAAGGATGGGCCGCGGCAGCGCCAGCAGGCAGGAACGGTGTTTCACAAGGATGGGCCGCGGCAGCGCCAGCAGGTCCCGACGAAGGTGTAGGTTGCAGAGGGCCGCGGCAGCGCCAGCAGGCAGGACGATGGTTCACAAGGATGGGCCGCGGCAGCGCCAGCAGGTCCCGACGAAGGTGTAGGTTGCAGAGGGCCGCGGCAGCGCCAGCAGGCAGGACGATGGTTCACAAGGATGGGCCGCGGCAGCGCCAGCAGGTCCCGACGAAGGTGTAGGTTGCAGAGGGCCGCGGCAGCGCCAGCAGGCAGGAACGATGATTCACAAGGCAGGGCTGCGGCAGCGCCAGCAGTCCGTCAAGGATGAGTTCTTCAAGGTGTCTCTCGACTCCAGGATACAACTGCCTTCCTGCTCTGGAGCTGCCCCAGTTATAGGTCTGGCCTCCTTTGATGTCCGAACCCTCGCGCTTGGAGGTCAGGAAGTCCGGGATGAGGGAGTCCATACACCCAGCAGGGGGGTGGAGCCAGCGCCCGGGGAGGCTGGGGGCGATCGGCACCTGGCGGGGGCGAGCCATCGACACTCCTCTCTCCCATTGACCTGCCAAGTGGTCCGTTCACCTCCTGGGTGGATGGTGGTGCCTCGATGTCGGGGCCTGGCCAGGCCCAGGGTTGGGGTCGAGCTGAGGCCACGCGGCCTCGTGGTGCAGTGTCCAAGATGGCGGCTGGGCCGGGGCAATGCTGCTGATGGCGGCCCGGGCCGGCCGATGTCGGGGTGTTCGGGAGCAGGCGTCCCGTTGGGGACGGGTTGCGGGTTGCTTCTGTGGGTTGCCGGGGTGGTTCTTCTGGTGACACCGGGAGAGCCGGTGTTCGGACCTTCTTATGCGGGGGAGGGAGTGGGCCCTTCACGAGGCCTGTCCAACATGCGTCCCCCCCAGCTGAAGGCAGGGAGAGTCACCCATCTTCTTGGGTACTCTCCTCGCCGAGGCGGAAAAAGCGTGACAGGCCGTCTGCGTTGGCGTGGTCTTGGCCTGGACGATGCTCCACAGAGAAGTCCATCCCCTGCAGGGAGATGGACCATCGCAGCAGTTTTGGTTCTCCCCCCGCATCTGCATCAGCCATTTCAGGGGTCGGTGGTCTGTCTGTACCCTGAAATGGGTACCGAAGAGGTAGGGCCGGAGTTTCTTGAGGGCCCATACCACTGCGAAGGCCTCCCGCTCGATGGTGCTCCATCGCTGCTATCGTGCCAGCAGGCGTCGGCTGACGAAGGCCACTGGTTGATCGACTCCCTCGGCGTTGAGTTGAGAGAGTACTGCCCCAATGCCATGGTCTGAGGCGTCCGTCTGGACGATGAATTCCCGGCTGTAGTCGGGGGCCTGGAGCACGGGGGCGGTGCACATGGCGGCCTTCAACTTCTCGAAGGCCGCTTGACAGTCCGGAGTCCAGTTGACGGTTTTGGGGTTCTTTTTGGATGTCAGTTCTGTGAGGGGCCCCACAATGCTGCCATAGTCCTTTACAAACCGCCGGTAGTATCCGGTGAGCCCTAGGAAGGCTCGGACCTCGGTTTGGGTGACAGGAGGTTGCCAGGACTGGATGGCAGCGATCTTGAGCTGAAGGGGGGCCACCAGACCGCTCCCCACTTGGTGTCCGAGATAGGTCACGGACCCCTGGCCAATCTGACATTTGCTGGCTTTGATGGTGAGGCCGGCCTGCTGGAGGGCGTGCAGGACTTCTCGGAGGTGGTGAAGGTGGTCTGTCCAATGACGACTGTACACAGCGATATCGTCCAGGTAGGCGGCGCTGAATTCTTCGAGGCCCGCCAATACCTGGTTCACGAGTCGTTGGAAAGTAGCTGGAGCGTTTTTCATGCCGAATGGCATCACTTTGAAGTGGTAGTGGCCATCCGGGGTAGAGAAGGTGGATCGTTCTTGGGCCCTGGGGGTGAGGCCGATCTGCCAGTAGCCTGCTGTTAGATCAAAGATGCTCAGATAGCGGGCAGCCCCCATGCGGTCAACCAGCTCATCCGCCCGGGGGATGGGGTGAGCGTCGGTTCGGGTAGCAGCGTTCAGGCCCCAATAGTCTACACAGAACCGGAGCTCGGGGGCGGTGCCCGGGGCGGCAGCCTTGGGGACCAGTACGACTGGGCTGGCCCAGGGGCTGTCGGATGGCTCGATCACTCCTAGGGTCAGCATTTTAGAGACTTCGTCCTGGATGCAGGTGCGCACCCGATCTGGCACTCGGTACGCCCTGTGTCGAATAGGTGGACTATCCCCAGTGTCCACGTCGTGAAGGCACCAGGGGGTGACCCTGGGGTGAGGGAGAACAGGTTCGCAAATTGTAGCAGGAGAGCTCGACAGTCTTGGCGTTGTTCCGGGGACAAGGCCTCGGAGAGTCTGACCCCTTCCACTGAGCCATCTTTTTCACTGGTCCTCAGTAGGTCCGGGAGGGGCTCGGAGTCTTCTTCCGTCCCACCATCGGTTGCCATCAGTAGGCTGAGTTCTGAGCGCGCGAAGTGGGGTTTGAGTCTGTTGGCGTGGAGGACTCGGAGGGGGTTCCGGGGGGACTCCATGTCTATTAGGTAGGTGACAGGGCCCTTGCGCTCTATCACCTTGAAGGGTCCTGTCCATTTGTCCTGCAGGGCACAAGGTTCTACTGGAGACATCACCCATACTTGCTGGCCTGGTTAGAACTCGATGGAGGAGGCATGTTGATCGTACCATTTCTTCATGTCCTCCTGACTGGCCTCAAGGTTGGCTTTGGCGAGTTCCCTGAATCGCCGGGTCTGGTTGCGGAGGGTCAGGAGATACTTATATACGTCCGGAGGGGTCTTTTGGGGGGCCATCTCCCACCCTTCCTTGACCAGGCTGAGGGGGCCCCGGACGGGGTGTCCGTACAGGAGCTCGAAGGGGCTGAAGCCGAGGGATTTCTGGGGAACTTCTCGATAGGCGAAGAGGAGGCACAGGAGCAGCACGTCCCATTGGCGACGTAGGGGTTCTTCCAGGCCCATGATCATTCCCTTGAGAGTGCGGTGAAACCGCTCGACCAGTCCGTTTCCTTGTGGGTGATAAGGGGTCGTGAACCGGTAGGTAACCCCGCACTGCTGCCAGAGAGACCTCATGTACTTTGAGATAAAGTTCGTGCCCCTGTCGCTGATGACCTCCCGGGGGAAGCCCACTCGAGAGAAAATCCCCATTAGGGCTCGGCCTACCACGGGTGCTGTCACGGTCCGAAGAGGAATGGCCTCGGGATACCGGGTGGCGTGGTCCACCAGGACTAGGATGAACCGGTGCCCCTGGGCCGTTCGGGGGTCTAGGGGCCCCACAATGTCTATTCCCACCCGTTCGAACGGGGTGGTGACGACGGGAAAGGGTTGCAAGGGTGCTTTGATCTTCCGGCCGCTCTTCCCGCTGGCCTGGCAGGTGGGGCAGGCCCGGCAGTGGTTGGAGACATCATTTCGCATTTTGGGCCAGTAAAAGTGTGTTACCAGGCGGTTGTATGTTTTGTCTTGTCCCAAGTGTCCAGCAAGGGGGACATCGTGCGCTAAGTTCAAAAGGAAGTCTCTGAAGCGGAGGGGCACCACCAACACCCGACTGGCCCCCAGTTCAGCAATTCTTTGCTCGCTGTAGAGCAGGTCATTGTCCCAATAAATCCAGTGGGCCCCTGTGGTGTCTCCTGCGCTCTGGGCGAGGGCTTGCTGCCTGAGTCCCTCGAGGGAGGGACAGGTCTTCTGTTCTTGTCGGAATTGTTCCTGGGTGGGACCACCCTCTTGACGCCACTGGGCCAGTTCGGGAAGGTCCTGGAGTTGCCCGGGCCCTTCTCCGTTTTGCTCTGGGGGGTTGGTACTTAGGGCGTCTCCCTCCGGGACGATCGGGGGAGGAGGTTCTGGCCATTCGGGTTCTTCGGGACTGGAGATGGCGCGGGCGGCCATGGACCGGGTCGTTACGCAGGCCCATTCAGGGAGGCCCAACATCCCCAGGTGCTCTCTTCTTTCAACGGCTGCCCAGGGGGAACTTTCGAGGTCGTTTCCCAGGAGGCAGTCCACTGGGGCATCATCGCGGACAGTCACTTTCAGCATTCCGGACACTCCTCCCCACTCGAAGGGGACGCAGGCCATCCGACACACAGGCTTTCTGAGTTGTCGGCTGATCGGACGGGGCACAGGACGTTTGGCAAGATCTGCTCCAGGGTTACCAGATGACAGCGGACTGCCGTCACACTGGCCCCGGTGTCGCGTAGGGCTTCAGCCTTGCGCCCATTTATGTTTACCCACTGGCTGTATTTTCTCATATTGGCGGGTAGGGGAGCCCGCGGAATCATGTCTCTTTCCCCTAGGCAGGCCAGGGTCATGGCGGCTGGTTGCCACTCGGGCTGTTCCTGTTCGTATTCTTCATAATCCTCTGGGGCTTGCTCTTCTCCCAGGGCGGCGGCAGCGACCTGGCGGGGTATAGGGTTCTGGTTCTTCTGGCAATTAGGGTCGTTGGCATAGTGGCCGGTCCGCTGGCACCGGTGGCAAGTAACGTTGGCTCGGAACCCCGGACGCATCGGGGGGTTTCCCCTGCCGGCCGGGGGCGGGGTGTTGCTGGCGTGAGCCGCCGGGACGGCGTCTCTGCCCCGACCCTGGCCTCCTCCTCCTCGGGGACGATGGGGACCTTGGTTGGTTCTGTTTGGCTCGCTGGGCCCGCTTCGGGCAACTCGAGTGCTTTCCCATCGGTCAGCTTCGGCGGCGAGTTGCCGAGGTTCAGTCAGTTTACTGTCGAGGAGGTGCTGCCTGAGCTCGACGAAGCAATTGTTGGAGAGGTGCTCCCACACAATGAGGTTAAAGAGTTGTTCGTAGGTGGTTACCTGGCTGCCCTTGATCCACCCCTCGAATGCTCTGCTGAAAAAGTTCACGTACTCCACCCAAGTTGTACCCGGGATCCGTTTGCAGTCGCGGAACTGCTGGCGGTACATCTCGGGCGTGAGCCCGTATCGAGTGAGGAGGGCGGCCTTCATGTGGTCATAGGATGTCATCTGATGGTCCGGGAGTTGCAGCAGGGCGTCGCGCCCTTCGTTGACGAACCTCCCCCATAACCCGGCTCCCCAGTCACTTCGGGAGATCCGGTGGGAGGTCATGGCTATCTCGTAGGCTTTGAACCACTGTTGGATATCGTCGTTCCGATAGTATTCTCTGACGACATCCTTGGGGATGTGGACTTTAGGGTCTGTAGTGCAAGGAGTGTGCGGGCGCTCAGGCACCCCGAGATCTTTTTTATGTTTCCGAAGCTCTATTTCTGCTAGATTGCGCTCATGTTCGTAGGCTAGTTTTTTCTCTTCCAACTCCCTCTGTTTTTGCTTCTCTTCCCGCTCCTCTCGGAGCCGCAAGTGTTCCAATGTTATCTTTTGTTCCGCCAATTTCAGTTCTCCGTCCAACCGAAGTCGCGCCAGCTCTAATTCATGGAGTCTGCTTTTTTCTCGTTCTCGGATCTCCTCCGGGGAGAGACCCGATCTCCCTTCTTCTGTCGTAGTGGTGCTGGTTTCTGGCGCCTCGAGGTTTTGGTTTTGGGGTACGGTCGTACCCGTCTCCGCCCAAGATTCTAGGGCCTGTTTGAAGTCTTCTTTCGTGCTCAGTCCGTTCACTGCACACTCACCTGCTCCCCTGGTTTCCCATAGAGCTTTCTGTACTCTGGGAGGACCCTATCCAGCAGGGCCTGCTTCTCCTCCTCAGTGAATGCTGGGGCCCTCTCCAAAGTACGTGTCATTGCAGGATCCAGAGGAAGCATAGATAGCAGCAGCAGTGGATTGGTAAAGTGGTCCTGTAGCATGTAGTGCAGGCAAGTGAGCTCCCTGGGGGCCTGGTACCCTTAAATCTGTGCTGCAGAGGCAGATTCTGTAACATTGGTCTTCACTGATAGACCAGACACGGTTGCATTCTATGAATAGGTCCAATCCATGGAAATGTAAGACTCCTGCACATCTTCCGCATTGTTAAAATCACTCCCCTTCAGGACGCCCTAAGATTGCAACATTGTTGTACGCATCCAATTGTATTTCTAGCCACGACTCGAACGTTTTTTGAATTTGCGTCCGTCTCCATGACAGCCCATTCCCAATGATTGCGCATGGCTCGGTAAACTGAATATCCGTCGCATATTTTTTTTAAAAGACGCATCGTATGGATACGATTCTATAGGCTATGCGTGTGCACAGCTCGGTCCATGCCTGTACGACACGTTTGCTTACAAGTCACCCGCGTCGGATCAGATTGCATATGCGCCCAACATGCAGGAACCGAGCCGTGCGCGCACATTGCCCATTGGCATCAATGTGATCCGATGCGGGTAACTAATGCATACGTGTTAGACGGGGACCTGGAGGGTCGGCCGAGGACAGGGGAGAGGCCTCCGGTGAGGGCCGTCTCCAGCGATCGTACAGACGAGTAACTTCCCCCCCACAGATGGACACCACACAAGGATGAGGTCAACACTCTTTTATATACGATTCTTGAAGTAAGGTTATCAGCGATACAGTGAGATCAGGACACGAGGGTCCTCTTAATTCTAGTCTCTGAGGGGAAAAGGGTAGCGGGACAGTCTTGGTACCGGTCTGGTACGGGGTGGCAAGATGGGTAGCTCACAATCCTCGAGCTCGGAGTTCTGGAAGGTCGGGCCGCGGCAGCGCCAGCAGGCTAGGATGATAAGTCTCACTTGAGAAGGGCCGCGGCAGCGCCGGCAGGCAAAGGCGATGGTTCACACAAGGATGGGCCGCGGCAGCGCCAGCAGGCAGGAACGGTGTTTCACAAGGATGGGCTGCAGCAGCGCCAGCAGGTCCCGACGAAGGTGTAGGTTGCAGAGGGCCGCGGCAGCGCCAGCAGGCAGGACGAAGGTTCACAAGGATGGGCCGCGGCAGCACCAGCAGGTCCCGACGAAGGTGTAGGTTGCAGAGGGCCGCGGCAGCGCCAGCAGGCAGGACGATGGTTCACAAGGATGGGCCGCGGCAGCGCCAGCAGGTCCAGATGAAGGTGTAGGTTGCAGAGGGCCGCGGCAGCGCCAGCAGGCAGGAACGATGATTCACAAGGCAGGGCTGCGGCAGCGCCAGCAGTCCGTCAAGGATGAGTTCTTCAAGGTGTCTCTCGACTCCAGGATACAACTGCCTTCCTGCTCTGGAGCTGCCCCAGTTATAGGTCTGGCCTCCTTTGATGTCCGGACCCTCGCGCTTGGAGGTCGGGAGGTCCGGGATGAGGGAGTCCAGACACCCAGCAGGGGGGTGGAGCCAGCGCCCGGGGAGGCTGGGGGCGATCGGCACCTGGCGGGGGAGAGCCATCGACACTCCTCTCTCCCATTGACCTGCCAAGTGGTCCGTTCACCTCCTGGGTGGATGGTGGTGCCTCGATGTCGGGGCCTGGCCAGGCCCAGGGTTGGGGTCGAGCTGAGGCCACGCGGCCTCGTGGTGCAGTGTCCAAGATGGCGGCTGGGCCGGGGCAATGCTGCTGATGGCGGCCTGGGCCGGCCGATGTCGGAGTGTTCGGGAGCAGGCGTCCCGTTGGGGACGGGTTGCGGGTTTGCTTCTGTTGGTTGCCGGGGTGGTTCTGGTGACACCGGGAGAGCCTTCTTATGCAGGGGAGGGAGTGGGCCCTTCATGAGGCCTGTCCAACAATACGCATCTTGCAGTCAATAGACAAGATGTGAGCACAACTCGGTCCATGCATGTACTGCGCGTCTGCATATAAGTCAGCCGCATCGGATCACACTGGTGTGACTTGCAGACGGTTTAAACACAGATTTAAGTGCCATGGCCACACCTGCAACACCACAGCATGTCCCACACTGCATCCCATGGCATTTAAGGCTGTATCACCTGTGTGTGTATGGGGGTGGCAACATTTCCATTCTTGAATGGCACTTAGGTCAAGCCACTCCCAGGCTGGGAAGGAGTTCATGGGGACAGATTAGTTTTGGTGTGGTGCACCTCACAAATGTAATTTCAAAGTGTTGGCTTATGGGCATGAGTCATGGACACGGTACCAATTTGGAGATGTGTATGACCTGTCACATACAACATGCTCTCAGGGTTGCATGTCATGTACGCCACAGCCATACCCATGGCTACAATCATGATCTACCCACACAGTCTGTGTGCAAGTTGTCTCACTGATGTTTGTGGTTCAATGTGCCCAATCTGAGACAGGTTCCATCATGTGCCTTGTGCATGCAATTTCATGCTGTGTGTGTGACTAAAGGGTATCCATGTATGGCCTGCAGGGACCACAGGGGCCACTAACTATGTGACACATTATTGGTTGTGTGATGTCCATGATACAACATGCCATTCCAGTGCACATGTGGCAATACAGGGACCATGGCTATTTCCCTGGCATGGAGTTGTGATGCCTGTGAAACACCAGTCCTCCCTTGTCACTGTGTTGTCTGTTTTGGATTGTGACTGCAGTCCATGGGTACAGAGCCACAGACCAATGATTTGCCATTGCACCCCAAGGAACTCATGTACACATGTGTGATTTATATGTAAGATGATGTGCATGAAGGTGACATATGTGTCCATAACCAACCGAACACACCTTAGTAAATTGAGAATAGCTATGATGTATAATGTGTTTCTTTACAAGGTGAGTGCCACATGGGTAGCTGAATATATGATGTTACTTTGCTCATCTCTGTACTGCAGGGCCCCAGCTGTCCATAGACCGTTCCCTGACCTCGAGACCATGGAGGAATGCGACAGCATCCGACGGTACCACTTCACCGGGAGCATGATCGATGACTTGGCGGAGCAGTTGGCACCAAATCTGCTACGTGGCCGCACATACCCAACAGCACTGACAGCAAAGGTGAAGGTGATGGCAGCCCTGCACTTCTTTGCCACCGGTACCTTCCAACACACTGTGGCCAGTGTTGGTGGCATGTCACAAACTATGTTCAGCTGTGTGCTACGAGATGTCTTGGAGGGGATGTTGACTCACCTGGACTCCTACATCAAGTTTCCTACACCGGGTGAACTCACAGAGATCAAGGATGCCTTCTATAGACTGGGGAGGATGCCAAACTTGATTGGCTCAATCGATGGCACACACTTGGCCCTGATACCACCCGGGCACAGGAACAGACATACCACAACCGCAAACATTACCACTCAATCAATGCTCTTGTGGTATGCCTGGTGGACATGGTGATTACACATGTGTGTGTACATTTCCCTGGTTCTGCCAACTATGCCTACATCTTGAGGAGGAGTCGCATACCGTTGATGATGTCACAGATGCCAAACCTGCGTGCCTGGCTTGTTGGTGTGTACTGTTTACCATTGTGTGTCTTTTGCAATGTTGTCTCCCACACCTTTACAATACTCAACTACTGTGTGATTCTTTGTATGTAGGTGACTCTGGATACCCCAAAATGCCATGGTTGCTGACACCCCTGAGGAACCCTGTGACAGCATCCGAGATGCGCAACAATCAGGCACATGGCAGAACCAAGCAAGTCATCGAGCGTACCTTTGGTCTCCTGAAAAGCTGCTTCCGCTGCCTTGACAAGACCGGAGAGGCCCTTTCATATGAGCCAGCAAAGGTGTGTAAAATCATCATCATCTGCTGCATGCTCTACAAC
This sequence comes from Lissotriton vulgaris, assembly GCF_964263255.1. Taxonomy (NCBI): domain Eukaryota; kingdom Metazoa; phylum Chordata; class Amphibia; order Caudata; family Salamandridae; genus Lissotriton; species Lissotriton vulgaris. The sequence continues at coordinate 1,250,246,145 of NC_141689.1, read as the reverse complement.
ATGGCAGTACGGAAGGAGGTGCCTCTAATCCAGGAGGACGACGACCAACATCCACCACCTGTGGAGGATCCTGACCTGGGCCACGAGGCCAGTGATGATGATAAGGGTGACGCCCCGACACAGCTCATCAACAAATTCTTCAGCCGCAGGTGACTTCACAGGGTTGTTATGTCAATGTCCTGAGTGAGCCTATGTTGTGTTTGTGCAGCTCAGTTGCTGTTTGAGTCAGTCCGTGTGGTACTTGACTGGATGCGTGCAGTGATGTGTCTGGTCAGATGGTCTGTAGTCCACAATGGTGGTGACATGCTAAGTTGTTACTGTGTAGGTTTCTTGTGACATGTTTATCGCATTTCCATCCTGTTCCGGTGTGCTCCTGACTGTGTCTCATTTCTGTCCTTCCCAAGGTACTTTGCCAGTTGCTGGGGCAAGTCTGACACCGACTACCAGAATCCACCCTTAAAGCACCATTTGACAGCACTTGGTGACCATGTGCCCACTGTCATGTGGATTCACTTTGATATTGTTCAGTAATAAACTTGTTTCTGATTTGTAATGAACCTGTGCTTCACTTAGTTATGTGTGTTGTCTGTCTTCACACATCTGGCTGACATTTGGTAACCTCACCTGTGGGCTTGTTGGCAGGGACTGTGGAAAGGTGTGGTGTCTGTGCATTCCACCATATATCTGGCAACCATCTTTGTAGGCAATGTGTCACATGTCCATTGTGAGTATGTGTTTTGGTGCCCAATTGGTGGTGTCACATCAACATGAGTCACATAACGGTAAGGACATTGCTGTAGAAGTCGGCCTGCACTGTGTACTTCGCCATTTCATCAGCTCAATAACACATACCAAGTTGAAAACACAACATAGGCAAGTATAGTGTAATAGTGAGTTTATTTACATACATGTGTGGAGATAGTGCTGTACACGAGGTTTAGAATCCAAAGTTCAAAGATGAGTTTGAAGTATTGGTAGATGAAATGTCCAGAGTGGAGTCCACATTCATCGTCTACATTAGTACAACATGGACCCTCCATGTCATGTTGGGCAGTTGTGTCATGTGGAACAAGGTGAACGCTTTGCACACAAAGACCAATATCCAAAAAAGGTTCTGGGTTCCTGGGGGATGTGCAGGGACAACTGTGGCTCACTTGTCCTTCTTCGGACGACCCCTCCTCTTCTTCTGTGGGGGATCCTCAGGAGCAGGCGCCAACGTTGCATCGGACTCTCCACCAGATTCATCCTCTCTTCCTGTGGCATTTGCAGATGTTTTTTCAAGAGCTATTGTGGGCACAGAGGTAGGTGTGGACATATTTGTGCTGCTCTGGCGAAGACATATCAATATGTCCATATGCACCGCTGTAATTATGTCCCACTTGGCCTCCATGCGTGCATGATGGTCAGCGTGCTCCCATTGCATGTCCTTGAGGAATCCCACTACCTGGCTGAATACTCCGGTGCTATCCTGGTATGCATCTATGATGCATACCAGTTGGGGATCATCAGGCAGTCCAGGCCCCTCTGCAGACCGTGACCTCTGCCTAACACCACTCCCACTACCCCTAGACACACGGGCCGTACCTGTGGTGGCAGGCATAGTTGACCCTGGGGCCCCTTAGGTGTTGCTACTGGTGTCATTGTTCGTAGCATCCTGTTTGGCCGGGGCCCCTGTGCTGCTTGAACTTGGTCTCCTAGGTCTGTCGATGTTGGGGGGGGGTGTTAGGTCTGTGGCCAGATGGTGTTGGCGTGGCTGCAGGAGGTGCAGGTGTTTTTGATGGTGGGGCTGCTTGATGACTCACTCCGGAGGTGCCAGGTTGATCTTCGTCATCCGAAAAGGACAGAGCCAGATCCACACCAGAGAGCTCATCCTCCACCAGAGTCTGGGCCAGGAACTCATCCTCACTTGCTGGTGTTTCCCCAGTGGCACCTGTGTTTGGAAGAGACAGACATTGTCAGTTATGTTACTACAGACATCAATGGTTGAACTATGTATATTGCAACAGGGAGGGAGGAAGAGGTACTGATATATTCATCTTGCAATGGCTAGTACTAACAATGCAGGAGGGGGTAAGGGATCACTCATCCTGTGCAGCCATGGTATAAACATGATTTCATTCCTTAGTAAATTCCCTCTTAAATGTATTCAGGAATGGGGCTGTGCTTCTTGGATTTCCGCCTCAGTATCCTGTAGCTGCATTTACTTTGGTTCACCTTTACTGCAAATATGATGTGCCTCCAGCTGGAGGTAGACTGGCTGCTTTCCAGAGGAGATATTAGCTCGAGGATCACATGGGGCTGCAACATGTTGACCAACAGTGATCAACCCTAGGTGCGGTGGATCAGTAGCTGGATCCACACTCACAACACCTTTGTTTGTAACTTCATACATCACAATGTTCAACATTTTAGATTGGCTTTTGGGTGTTGTGTGTGTTTTTGACTCACAGCACTTGAGCACAAACACACTCTCAGTTTTCTCCTCTGGGTACTACTGGGGAACCAGGCAGGTTACCACCAGGTGGAGGCACAGCATATTTGCAACAAGGGGGAGCCAATGATGCTGCTGCTACAGTACACTGATGCGGATGAGCATGATATCACGCACTACGCATGTGTACATATGTGAGGCTTCCAATGGAGGCAACACAATCAGTTATGAACCAGTTTGCACAAGAGGAGTGGACCATTCACCCCTTCTTGATCTTTGTAAGAATATTTGATATACATGACATTTGCAACGTGACGTCAGGATGCATGCCTGAACACTGCATTTTCTTCAGTCGTCACAGACAGAGATTGATGTTGTGGTAGCACATTGTCCTGCCAGCATGAAGCCTTTCAATGTGCATGTTGATGTGTGCACATACCCAGCACATGTATGGATTTCCATGTACATGGTCATTGTTACTCAAGGGCCATCAGGTGGCTGACACAGGAGTGTGATCCCTGTTAAAATTTGACTCTGCTTCCCTGTGAGGGGGTTTGCCTGTGCTGACAAGATGGCTGACAGTGGAGTACTGGTGTTTGTTGGTGGCCATTTCACAGTGGAGCTTTGTACTCCCCACAACAGTGCCCAGTCACAGAGATCTTGTCAGTCCCCCCCCCTGTGAGATGACCATGGTTCAGTGTGAGCTTGCTGGGCCATTTGGGCGGGCGGGTATTGTGAGTGACTGCAAGTCCCAGCATGCTCTTGGCTACACCCCCTTCACAGCATGCCCTCACTTCCCTCCTTCTGACTCTGATTTCCTGTGAGGGATGTGCCTGTGCTGAAAAGATGGCTGACAGTGGAGTTCTGGTGGTTGGTGGTGGCCAATTCCCAGCAGGGCCTTGTTTTCCCCACAACAGGACCCAGTCCTAGAGTACTTGCCAGCCCATTTGCAGCCCCTCTAAGGTGAGCATGGTGCATTTTGGGCTTGCTGGGCCATGTAGGTGGCTGAGGTTTGAGAGTGACTGTAAGTCCCAGCATGCTCTTGGCTACACCCCCTTCCTAGCATGCCCTCACTTCCCTCCTTTTGACTCTGATTCCCTGTGAGGGGGTGTGCCTGTGCTGAAAAGATGGCTGACAGTGGAGTCCTGGTGTTTGTTGGTGTCCAATTTCCAGCAGGGCCTTGTGCTCCCTGTGGCATCCTGGTTCTCTGTGTCTGTGCTTCATGACATAGCTGTGCTGATGTCATGAGGCACTAGAATCACCTGCACATCTCATGGAATGTTATGCTTTGTTCAGCAGGCAGTTTCAACCAGGCTTTGATGCTGACTGGATGTTCACCTGTGGATGGGATCTTTATTCTTAATAAACCACTACTTATAATCATCATCTTGTGGATGTCTATTTTACATTTGGCGACGGAGGACGGGATTTACAAGAAGAAGAAAAGATCTCAACACCTATCTCTATTTTTTTTTTAAAAAGAAGAAGATATGTTTCCACCTCTACTTGGATAATATCCTTGACTCTATTTGGAAAAACTTCTTTGAGATACCGGTGACAACATCCAACCTAACTGGATTACAGATTATTCACTGACATTTACTTCAAAAGGTCCGTTTTATTCAACTTCAGAGGGACTTCAGCTTCGCCTTTTGATGGTAAGAAGAAACAAAACTTATTTAAGTGAAAAACGAACTCTTTGTTTTCACTTCCTTCTATGCGTTTTTCTAGCGGTGTGTTTGTGGTTGCTGCGTTTTTACGATCGCTAAATCTGGCACTTTTGCGTTACTCAACGAAACGCACTCAGCGATCTGCATCTTTTAAAAGACGCCTACCTGCCCAACGTCTTCACGAGCTGGCTCCTCGGGAACGCCATTGCCTAGCAGCGTCTTCACAACATCGGAACGCCGGGAAGATAATCAACGAGCTTCTTTCTTCTTCACGTCTACTCGCAAAGCTTCCTGGGTAAGACGCAAGCGTCCCGCAAGGTACTCTGGGTATCACGTTAACGTGGCCGCCATTTTGAATTGGTCACTTTCCCTTCGCAATAGACATTGCGTTTTAGCGCGTTTCGTGACTCAGACCACCGCTAATCTCCACCAATAATTTACGCTGAAGTTATTTATGGATTGAATTACACTGAAGTTATTTGTGGATTGAACAATATAAAGGTACTGTTCGCATTTAACCGTTATTCACCTTCTGTGACACACTCACTTCAAGCTACCTTTGTGTGTACTTCTCCTGTGACACACACACATTAGACTTTTCCTGCACTGTTACTTAAGGCTGTTCTTTTGTGTGCACTTACTGTGACACACACACATATTGGATATTGGACTTTCATTGTTATTACCATTATTTGTTTCTTTTTATTTCCTTGGTTCTTCTATTTTAGTTATAATATAATGCAAAATGTAACTGCTCCCCCCTTCTTCTTGTCCTCACCTGGAGATCCACCTATCAGATGGAAAAAATGGCGTAAAGTATTTGAGAGGTATGCAAGGGTATGTGGATCTAGCTTGAGCGCTGAAAGGAAGACAGCTTTACTTTTACACTGTTTGGGGGCAGAAGGGCAAGAGGTATTCGATCATTTGCCTGACCTTGATGATGGTAGTTTAAATGAATATGAAATATGTATTGCAAAACTGGATGAGCATTATCTTCCTAGAGTCAGTACTATTCTAGAAAGATATCATTTTGGTCGAAGAACACAAATGGAAGAAGAGACAATTGAAAATTACATTACAGCTTTAAGGAAGCTTGCTTCCTCCTGTAAGTTTGGTGCAAGTCTTGATGAACATATAAGGGATCAGTTCATGCTTGGATGTTATATTGAAAAGGTGAGGGAAGAATTATGGCAAAAGGACGAACCTTCTTTAGAAGAAGTTCTTACTATTGCAAAGAGGATAGAACATTCTATCAAATGCGTGGAAGTCATAAAAAAAAATGGTGAGAACAAAACTTCTAAAGAAACAGTGAATGTTGTAAAATCTACTCCTAGAGTAGGTGAGAATCACCAGAAAGAGTCTAGAAATGAAAATGTTTTAAGCAAAATTCCCTATAAGAAAAAGGAGAACGGTTTGGACTTCTCCCAAGTAAGGTGTTACAGATGTGGTAAAATGGGGCATTTTGCTACGGATAGACAATGTCCAGGCTGGAAAGCCTATTGTGGTAAGTGCAAAAGGAAAGGACACTTTACCTCATGTTGTAGAGGGGGAAACTACAAAGGTAAAGTGAATGAAATATTTTATGATTTTGAAAATGAGAGTAATTTGGATGAACATCTAGATTGTGGTCAAATCTGTATACAGACTGTTAGTGCTGAAGAAGCAAAGAACTCTCCTTGTGATGAGATTATGGTAGAAGGTTTTCCCACTAAAGTTTTGTTTGATTCTGGAGCAAAAATCACTATTGTAGCAAAAGATTTTTTTTTGAGTAAGTTGGGACAGAAACTTGAGCTATCCCGCCCGGATATAAGACCATTTGGTTATGCTGGGCAACCCATTAAACTACTTGGGGTTTTTGAAGGAGTGATTAATTATAAGAATAGGTTGACCAAAGCAAAGATTTATGTTTCTCAAAAAGGAGATAGCATAATAAGCTGGTTCGCTCTCAAGGATTTAGGCGTAATGCTTGATCCAAACTCGACACCTCCTATTGTTCTAAAAGAGCCTTTTCCCTGCACCTCTCAAAGTGTTTCACTAGTTTCTCATGATTTCACTAGTGAACTGAAAATGAAATTTCCTAAAGTTTTTTCGGAAAACTTGGGGTGCCTTAATGATTATTGTCATCGTATCATTTTGAAAAAGGATGCTGTACCTGTTTGCTGCAAGGTACGAAATGTACCTGTAGCAGTCAGAGAACAAGTTAAAGATGAACTTGAAAAGCTTGTCAAGGGAGGCATTATAGAAACAGTAGAGGGAACGGAGTGGGTTGCCCCGATTGTCGCAGCCAAGAAATCGGACAACTCTCTCCGTCTCTGTGTTGATCTAAGAGAGCTTAACAAGTGTGTTGTCACAGATCATTATCCTCTACCCAAGATTGCAGACATGCTTATGCTACTTAAAGGTGCTAAAATTTTCAGCACCATTGATCTAAGGTCCGCCTACCATCAGATTAGGTTAGAAGAAGATTCGAAAGATTTGACCTCTTTTGTGACTCCTTATGGCACTTTTAGATTCGTCAGACTACCATTTGGTTTAGTGTCAGCCGCATCGGTTTTTCAGAGGGCATTGGAAAAAGTCTTAAAAGGTTTACAAGGTGTCAGGGTCTATCAGGATGATATTCTTGTGTTTGGCATAGATAATTCGCAACATGATTCTAGGCTTTTTGCTGTTTTAGAAAGACTGTGGGATGCAGGTTTAACTGTCAAGATTGAGAAATGCAAGTTCAGAAAAACTTCCATTGACTATCTAGGTCACACAATCACTGAAGGAGGAATTTTACCCAAAGAGAATTTGATCTCCACCATCTCTAAGTTGTCTCCCCCGCAGAATAAAGAAGAATTGATGAGTTTTTTGGGGCTTGCTGAATATTATAGTAAGTTTGTGAAGGATTTTGCCTCTTTGTGTGTCAACATGAGGTATTTGTTAAAGAAAGGAGTGGAGTTTATTTGGGAAGAAAAGTGTCAGCAAGAATTTGAGGTCATCAAGGAGAGACTAGCCTCTGCACCTAAATTAAGCAGTTTTGATCCTTCTGAAAAATCCATTTTGATTACTGATGCAAGCTTGAAAGGTTTGGGAGCGGTACTTGTACAGAAGTTTGAGGGCACTGAGAGGGTCATTCTTTTCTTGTCAAGGAGTTTAAAGGGAGTCGATACTCGGTGATTGAGCGTGAAGCCCTCGCTGTTTACTGGTCGGTCAAGAAGCTCAAAAACCTATTATGGGGAACCACCTTTGAGGTTAGGACAGATCACAAGCCGCTTTGTGAAATTTTAAAGAAAAAGGGTATTGATGCAGTGTCAGGTAGGATCACGAAATGGGTTGTTGGTTTACAAGATTATGATTTTGATGTAAAATACCTACCTGGAGTGGAAAATAAAGTGGCAGATGCTTTGTCTCGTCTTGTTCCTGTTTGTGAGGCTGATAGTAAGGATGATTTTGATGATGATGATGATGAAATGGTTTGTGTTGTTGAGGAAGCTATTATTGATAAAGAAAGGTGGTTGAGGATGGTTCAAGAAGATTTAATTCTTGTGGAAGTACTTAATCTATTAATGACTGGGTGGAAGGTTAAACCGAAGCCTAATGAAGGGATTGAGAAGTTTTGGCATGTCAAAGATCAGCTCTCAGAACAAGATGGCTTACTTTTTAGGGGCACTAGGTTAGTTCCACCTGTAGCTCTTCGGAATGAGCTTATGTCTTTAGCACATATAGGACATCTAGGAGTTTCAAAAACCAAGGAGATTTTGAGGAGATCTTATTGGTGGCCAAATATGGATTTGGAAGTGGAACGTAAGGTTAGGGATTGCATTGACTGTGCTCTTAGTGAAAGGGTAGCGAAACCCAAGGTTCAGCCCATGGTAATTAGAGACAAACCGAATGCACCATGGGAAGAGGTTGGTTTGGATATTTTGGGGCCCATAGTTTCAGGTGGTTGTGAGTGGTATGTTCTTGTCCTTGTTGATTTCTTTTCCAGATGGCCAGAAATTGCCATTACTCGTGGAATTGAGACTAAAAATGTGGTGGCATTTTTGGCCAAACTGTTCGCAAGAGAAGGCATTCCTAACATCATTCTCACTGATAATGGTCCTCAGTTAGTATCTAAGGACATGGAACAATTCCTCTTAGAACATGGTATCAAACACAAAAAATCATCCCTATACCACCCAGAAACCAACGGTACCATTGAGAGATTCAACCGGGTTCTTAAAGAAACCATTAGGATGGCTAAGTCTGCTGGGACGGATTGGAGGGAAGATGTCTTTAAGAAAGTTAAGGTTTATAGGATATCTCCCCATGCTGTTACTGGGAAGACCCCCTTTGAACTTTTTAGGGGACGTACTCCTAATACACTTGTAGTACCCGCATGGGTCAATGACTTACAGCCATGTCCTCATGATGTCAGGGATGATTGGAGGGTGCGTGAATCTTCTAGGATTGAGAATAGAAAAAGAATTTTTGATGCAAGGAATTCTGTAAAGGTCACTCCTGTCAAGGTGGGTGATTGGGTACTTATTAAAAATCCCTGCAAAAACAATAAGGCCCTTTCTGCTACTTTTAAAAAACCTATCCGTGTTATCAAGGTTTTTAAGAACGCCATCAAAACTGCAGACCATCGAGTTTGGAATTTGAACAGGGTGGTGGTGGTTAGTAATGATATTGTGGAGGCTTCTTGTAGTCGTTATTCTCAAACTAGTGATCAATCTTCCTCACTTCCTCGAAAGTCTGCAAGGGTTTGTCATGCTCCTGAGTATTTAAAGGACTACATAACTGAATGATTTATGTTTTCATTTTAACTTATTCCTCTTTGTAATTTTGTTCCTCTTGTTAGAAGGGAGATGTGTGGCATCCTGGTTCTCTGTGTCTGTGCTTCATGACATAGCTGTGCTGATGTCATGAGGCACTAGAATCACCTGCACATCTCATGGAATGTTATGCTTTGTTCAGCAGGCAGTTTCAACCAGGCTTTGATGCTGACTGGATGTTCACCTGTGGATGGGATCTTTATTCTTAATAAACCACTACTTATAATCATCATCTTGTGGATGTCTATTTTACACTCCCCACAACAGAACCCAGTCCCAGAGTACTTGCCAGCCCATTTGCAGGCCCTCTAAGGTGAGCATTCTTCAGAGAAGTGTTGATAGTGCAATTGTGAGGGGGTGCATTATCTGTGACAACAACACCATAATGCTTTGGAATGCACTGACTTCACAAGCATACCCACTATTCCTTCCTGTCAGTCAACTTCACGGTGAGATATTGGTTATGGTGGCAGGGATGTCTGACAGTGTCAACGCAGATTAGTGCCAATGCCTTGCCCTATTTGTTGTTAGGTTTGTACATGTCATGACACAGTTACAAATCACTATGATATGGCCATTATTGTGTTGGTGTGACTAGCATACACTTCTTGGGCTGATTGACTTTTGTTTACTGGACCTTTGCTATCAGTGCATTGTTTCACTGTCCCCTTAACGGTGATGTGTGTGTAATGCGATACAATATTGGGTATATTGGTTGTGTACTCACCAGGCTCTGGTATGTCAGGTAGGCCATGGATACCCTCTGGTGGTAGGATTCCCCGCACCTTCTCCTCCCAGGACCTGAAGTAGACTGTTTTGCCAGGAGGGCGCTGCCAGTGATCTGGCTCAGGGCGTGTTCCTTCTGGAGAGCTTCTTGACCCTCCTGCACACGTCATACCACCTGTTCTGGATGTCGGTCTTTGTGCGATATGCTGGTGCTTGTGCGTTCACCTTGTCCACGATCCTGTCCCACATCTTGGTTTTCTGCGACATGGGGGTTCTTTGTACCAATGCGCCAAACAAATGTGGCTCCACTCTGAGGATCTCATCTACCAATATTTCTAGCTCAGTGTCTGTGAACTGTGGATTCTTCTTAGGGGGCAGGGTGATGGGTGGTGGAGAAGAGTGATGTGGGTGGGTGCAAGGGAGAGTGGGTGGGTGTTTGTCTGTTTTGGATGGGTATATGTGTGTGAGTTTTTGGAGGGGTGCTGATGGTGTGTGGGTTGTGTGATGGGTGAGTTGTGTGTGTGTCAGTGGTTGGTGTCTCAAGTTGTTGTGTGCTGGCTGCTCTGTTGTATTTGCAAAATATCATGGTACTGTATTTTTGGAGTTTTATAGGTGGAGTTGTGGGTGTGTCTTGTGGTTTTTTTGTGGTATTTATTGACTTTGTCATTGCTTGACTGGTCCTATTTTTGTGATTTTGCCATTGTTTTTGGTGGTCTTGTAGGAGACGTTCTTCTGACCAAGTCAGACACTCATGTTGGCTTGTGCGGGCTGCTCTGTGTCTTTCACGCTGGTTTTGTTCTGTGTTGCATGTGAGTCGATCGCGGTGGTCTCTCTCGCTTCAGGTCCGTTTTCGCTCCGTGTCTGTGGTGCGGCTTGGGCTCCATGCGATTTGCTCAGATTTCATGCATTTGGCATCGGACTGTGCAGCTCGGACGTCGCGGGTATGTATTGGTCGGGTGCATTCCGAGTTCGGTTCGGTCGGTGCGTCTCGTGTCCATTTTCCAGCCAGAGGGCTGATTTTTCTACGGTTCGGTCGTACAGCTTGTTTTCCGTACGGCTCAGATGTAGGTAACGGCTTTCACATCGTACTTCACGGGTCGTACGGTGCCTGTAGGTGTCGGTCGGACTCCGTTCCCGGGACGAGTCTGTCGGGCCGATTTCCGACCCGAATTGGATTTGGCCCCTTAGTGTCTGTTCTTGTGTTCTGTGTTATATATTGCAAATATCTTTTTTCCAACCAGCTAGAATGCTGTTGCTTACATTACCGGTAAATTACGGTTAAAAGTCTTCTGTGATTGTTATGATGACACAGGTGCTCTTCTGCGCTACTAATCTTACTTGTTTGCAACTTTGCGTTTGCGCTCACTTAGCATGATTATGTAAGAGTTTATTTTAGAGAAATTAAGTTACGTAATGCTATAGTGACTAAAGTCCTTACTATGTCCTGTCACTAAGAGATATGGGCGGATTGATACTTAGGTTTAGTTACTTTGTATGAGTTCGTCATTTTTTAGTGGTATGCGTGATGCACCCTCTGTTACGTCACGTGCTTTATTACCCCAGTCTTTAGTAGAACCTTTTCTAGTTTGTGCAATGAGTGGTAATAGGCTTAGCACTAGCAGAACATCAGCCATCAATCAATCAACCAAAAATGTGGTGTATTCAAAAATGTAGTCATATGTCCTCCATTTGACCATATGCATTGTTGAGGACTAAAAGAAGTGGAAATACAAACTTAATGTACAATTGGCAGGCCTGGAATAGGTGGGCTAGGTCAGGTGGTACGTTCTACTTAGGGTTAGTTAGTATTCTGGAATCAGAATGGAAGACTGGATTAGTGTTGATAAATAGTAAGTAGTCGATCTGCGAATCCCCCCGATACTACTTATTGACCAGATGAGATCAGTCAATTTAGTTATTGCAATTTTTATTTACATAAATGTTTTTTTGACTGTCCTTTAAAAATATTTTATTTGTTTCACACCAATCATCAATGTTTGTCTCTTTCTTATATCTTTCCTGTTCAGCACCCAGGGGCAGGCAGATAGGGTCACAGTCGGCGGGAGGACCACAACAGAGTTAACAGGAGGACACCAACGAGGGCTCTTCTGCTGGCCCTAGTAAGTCTTCTTGTTTTTAATATTAATAATTCTTTTTCCCGAACTTTTACTGCACAATATTTTTTCCAAACTATTGTTTCCATTTCCTAATGCTTTTCTTTTACCAACAATTATCCTTCGATCTGGACTATCTGTTTCTAAATTCTTGTTATCCCTGCCTTTAACTGCCTCTGCTATGATGACTCTCTGAGGTACTACTATTAGTCTGTCTGTAGCTAAGCTAGCCCAGTTGGCCACTCGTTAGTTAAAAGATTTTAAATAAAACTCAGATTCCCCAGTAGCTCTAGCCATTGAGTCCAGTCCTTTGGGTTGTCCTCTTGTACTACTTCTATTCTTATTGATTTTGAGTCTTTACTAATCTTGAGGCTTTTCGATAATTCCCACCAACAAATGCACAACCAGATTTTACTATTTTAATAGGATAGGATATACTACTACTGTTGTAGGGATTTTGCACATACAGAACTTTGCACAAGAAAATAGGATGTTGGGGATGGTAGGTTGGATCTTCCTCACACCTCAATCAGAAGTTCAGAACCCACCCCAATCCCCTGCTCGACTAGTTAGTAGTGTCTCGTCATAACTATTAGCTCTTCGAACCCCCCCCCCCAAGATACCCAACAAGTAGACAACCCAGAACATATTTAACACTCCCTTCCTTTTGCTCGCTCACTCGTGTAAGGCCACACCAAATACCACCGAGTCTATGTAAGTTCAAAAGTTTTACTTTCAATGACAAGCTCTGTACGTTGTTCTATAATGCAGCACCAGCATGAAAATGCATACCATTAAAACAATAAACATTCTTACACTTAGTTACAGTTACAACAAGTACAGGTGCATAGAAAAAAATGGGAAATCATGATAACTGAACAGTGGTGAAAGCAACCACATCCCCTTGGTAGGAATATAAATTATAAATGAAGATCTCTGAGCTACTTCTGGGGACCCCTCACCTTAGCAGAACCTGGTACTGGTAGTTGTTACATCGTAAGCTCTGCAAAGCTCTGTTTCGTAGAAGGGAATCTTCTGTCTGTAATGAGAAAAATGGTGCACGTTACTATATTGCAAGCATTTCTGAGCCGTGCCAAAAAGTGTAGCATTTTTATGGATAAGCAATGTGGTCTAACACCAGAACTCCATAATGTGGCTGGGTAATGTTTTAGTTGGCCTGGTATGCAGCGCTTAGATAGTAACAGTATGAGGTCATGTGGGCTCAAAGGCTTCTATTACAATAAGGTGTGAGGTAATGTCACATGTGCAAAAATGAAAGACACATAGGTAAAATGGTTGCATGGCTCGGGCTAACTAAGCAAAGACTAGAATGATCCTAGGGACCATATAACTACTAGTGTCTACTCTACTCCTACCTGATTTGTACTAGTGATGTATGTTGTATATGTATGTATTACTATTAATTCATTTTTGAATCTTGCTACTGACCAATAGGGGGAGGTGTATATGACACCTAAAAAATGTGTAATGTTTTTTCTAATGCAAAAACAACAATTGATGGAAGGAATGTTGCACAATGGCATAACATTCCCCCCGCCAGTCACAGATCTGGGTTTAATCCATCGTTATTTTGCTCACCACACCTCCCCAGTTCAGACATGGTTATATGCAAATCAGTCTTGACCCTGTGCCTCATGGGAACAGTCCAGCCCGAACTGTCAAGCCATGTCTTCCCTGGACCGGAATCAAGCATCCTAGGACCGGTTTCTGGCTATCAGCCTTCAGACTGGTTTGCATATGGCCATGTCTGAACTGGGGTGGCAGAGTGAGCTAAAGAATGGTGATGCATTAAACCCAAATCAGTTGACTGGGGGTGAGTGTTTGATTTCTTCAAACGCTCCGTTCATCTTCCCCTTTTGTATCGCTTTGTTCGCCCTAAGTTGGCAGGGTATGCTCAGACGTGAGTCCCTTGCTCCCTTTGCCACTGGATTCAAGCTAGCCTGGCTGATGAAAGCTGATAGCCAGAAACCAGTCCTAGGATGCTTGATTACGATCCAGGGAAGACATGGCTTGGCAGTTCGGGCTGGACTGTACCCATGACGCACAGGGTCAAGGCTGATTTGCATATGGCCATGTCTGAACTGGGGTGGTATGGAGTGTAAAAAAACAATGGATTTAGGCCCAGATCTCTGTACTTGGGTTAATGTATGACATTGTTCTGCATTCTGTCCATCAATTGTTGTTTTTGCATTTTTCACCCCGAGTGGGACGGGTATGCTCAGACGTGAGTCCTGTGCTCTCCACACTACTGGAGTCAAGCTATCCTGGCTGATGACAGCTGATAGCCAGAAACAGGTCCTACGATGCTTAATTCCGGTCCGGGGAAGACATGGCTTGGCAGTTCGGGCTGGACTGTTCCCATGAAGCACAGGGTCAAGGCTGATTTGCATACGGCCATGTGTGAACTGGGGTGATGTGGAGTGCAAAAAACAATGGCTGTAGACTCAGATCTCTGTACTAGGTTGAATGTATGACATTGTTCTGTATTCTTTCTTTCAATTGTTGTTTTTGCATTTGTCACCCCGAGTGGGACGGGTATGCTCAGACGTGAGTCCCGTGCCCTCCACACCACTGGAGTCAAGCTATCCTGGCTGATGACAGCTGATAGCCAGAAACAGGTCCTAGGATGCTTGATTCCGGTCCGGGGAAGACATGGCTTGGCAGTTCGGGCTGGACTGTTCCCATGAGGCACAGGGTCAAGGCTGATTTGCATATGGCCATGTCTGAACTGGGGTGGTGTAGAGTGCAAAAAAACAATGGATTTAGCCCCAGATCTCTGTACAGGGGTGAATCTATGACATTGTTCTCCATTCTGTCTATCAATTGTTGTTTTTGCATGATGTTTAACTTAGGCACGGCGATGGCTGCATGGTGATGATAGTTTCCTTTCCTAACATGCCATGGTTGTGGTGGTGGTAGTAGTAGTAGTAGACACTGGCAGGGCAGCAGCATTTGCAAAAAAAAGAACGTGAGACAGTCAGTCGCCTGAGAGAGACTGTTCGAGAAGTAGTAGAATGAAGTACAGTACAGAACTTACCGAGCAACAATAATATGCAAACATATTTTACAACAAAACATATAGTTTCGGCGAGTCACTTGACTAGGCCTACAGTATACTCGACACAAGCGTAACAGTTAGTGCTGTGTATGAAGATGACAACAAATCCAATGAATGCTGGCAATTAATGCGGAGGTATATGTTCTTTTGGTAAATAAAAATCACCTCTAAAATATACTGCTCATGGGTAGGCAAGCAGAAGAAGATCCTCGTTCTGCCTTGAAATTGAAGTACTGTTGCTTTCGCCACATCCGTCCCAGAAAGTGTGTGATACATTTTTTCAGTCACACCTCAATAAGGTACACAGCCCGGCGAAGAGGGTTAGGGTTTGTTGAATGGATGGGAAGCGGGGTTTGGGGAAAGGTTTGAAAATGAAAAACAGACAGTACGCATGGACAAACAACAAAAGACAAACTCTGTAGACTACCATATCCATATCAATATGTTAAGGGAGAAACAGGAAATGCATGCATGATGATGATTGATAAGGAGACCCGGGTTACATGCAGTTCTTGTTCAGTTGATCCGGGCTTACTTTTTCAGATAGCAAATAACATTTTTAAATATTGGTAGGGATGAATCATAAACAGTGAGCAAACCTAATGATAATAACAATAACAAGAAGAACACACTGTTGTAAAGATTGTAAACAAAAAAATGAATCAAATTATTTAAAGATGATGAAAGTTGATACTGTTACTGTGTTATTCTGGTCAAAAATGTGGATTTGCATCTCAGCATTCCTCTTGGTCTTCTCGTCCATCAATTTTGGGTGTCGCCAGTCGCCACTGCCCTGCCTGGCAAATGTAGATTTATTGGTAAGGTAAGTGTGCATTGTTTTGCCAAGTATAGCACAAGGCCCGGCCTGTAATTGTAGATGGAAAAACAAAAGGGATATTGAGAAACAAATTTGAAAAAATGCACAAGTTATGGTGTAGTGCGACAAGAACACTTTCCGAGGCGGCATGTATGCATCATCTCTACTGTAGTCTGTTTCCAGCATTGACCTACAACAACAACAGGACAGAGTAGGCTCACAGTGACGGCACGTCGCTTAGCACATCCTCTAAATTGTTTTAAAGAGTTGGACAAAGCAGCACATAGCCAGCAACATAGCATTTTACAATTTAAGTGACTAAATCAATGCACCTCAGTCATACCACCGCTACACTCGACTCCACTTCTACACAGACATTTAGGTATGCTGTGGTTGTTGTTGACATGTTTACCTCTTATGCCACTCATGAAATATCCTCCTGACTTGTTATTATTCCATCAATCATCTCAGATACTTGTACTGATGGACTGTGAAGATCGTTCTGCAGTAGAAGGTCAATTTTGTTATAACACAACAAGAGTAGAAATATTATTTACTTGAGTCACTCTTTAGTGTGTACAGTAAGACTACTAGTACACTTTGACTTCACTTCATGCACAACAAACAACAAAAACACAAACACCAATCTCTCAGAGTCAGGTGTCCAATGAATGCCATTCATTTTCATTACCTGCTCCTTCTAATCTTGAGTTAATGGGCCGTCTTTTTTGCCATCATCATCATGGACGGTGCTGTTGTCATACTCAGTGTGCAGTGTACAGATTGAGTCCCCTTCCTGTATTCAATCAAAAGCAATGTATCAACTAGCTGCAGTAGAAGTACAAATTTCTTATTAAAAATAGTTGCAAGATGGGGAAAATTGCCTTGACTTTTAATGTGAAGAATGATGATTAGTGCACGATAAAATAACTTCATGCACAACGAACAACAAAAAATCAGTCTGCGTCCAATGTATGGCATCATTCATTGCCTGTTCCATCTCATTTTCAGTTAATGGTCAGAAAGGAGGATAGCTATAGTAGTCATCATGTTCAACTTCTTTTGGAGGGACTAGGAAAGTTTCATTTTTTCTTCTGTTTTGCATCATCCAATCATTATCTGTCTTGAGGGCAATGGATTTAGGGAGATTCAGGAGGATGGAGCGGAGGAGCTTGATTTGGAGGACTGCAGACAGCTGAAACTCGTATATTGAAATAAAAAGAGTAGAAGACGGTGGTGATGGATTTGCTGTCATTCAAAGTTTGTAACCGGAAAGACAGACACACAAATAAAGGAAAATAAAGGAGGAAGACAGTAAGTGCAATCCTAATTGTCAGGGAATTATAGCTCGTCCTCAAACTCTGGGGGTTCAACCACTAGTAGGTAATCATCATGTAACACACTACTTCTGTCACCTGAGCCGCTGTCCTCATCTTCCTCCATTGTTTCATGTATTGTGTAATTTGGTGGTATGAAGTGCTGATTTATTTTGATCATTGTTAACCTCTCCACGTTTTTGGGCAAGAGACTGGTTCTTCCCACTGTTACAATGGAACCTGCAGCACTGGAAACACGTTCGGAAGAGACACTTGCGACAGGGCAAGCCAGATAGCTTGTCGCCAGCCTGCTGAGCAGTGGCCATTGGGCCCTTTTCCTATACCAATTCCGCAATGGGTTTTGATCAATGTACACCGCTGGTGGGTTGTCCAGATAGGCCTGGACCATCCGCTCAATGTTCAGGGGTGCTGCAAACCTTTTTTTGGGCTCTTTTCTCTGTGCATCAGCACAGTGCTTACCAATGCCTAAATGTAAATACCAATCCTGTAATGATTCTACGGGGCCTAATGATCCAGTTATTGTTGATGTTGTCAATAGCGATGGTGAGTGTTCTGAGCCAAACACACTGCCCTCAGCCTCTGAAGTTGTACTTGATGCCAGATTCCCTGCTGCAGTACTTCTTGTGGGTTGATCTAGTGTGCTTTTAATTAGCAGCCATTCATTTTACAACGTACTCGCTGCCTCAGCTATCCAAGTTTTGAAGTGGGTAACATCCATCTCTGAAAATGGAAATAATGTCATCAATGCCAATTTTGCCCATGGGTCCAGAATTGTGGTAGAAATGTAATGTTCTTGTGACAAAATCTTATTTCGCACCCTTGTATTGTCAGCTTAGCGACAGGCTAAGCTCTCCAGCAAGTCATAAGCTTCCTTTTTTTCCTCCATACCTTTGTATGATTTAGACACCGCCTTCAGTTGATGCTCTACCATTTGCAATAATGGGATAGGTTGGCCCATTGTACAGTCCTCCTTGCTGACTTCACGTGTGAAGACCTCAAAAGGACGAAGCATGTCAGTCAGGCATTTACCTAGGCACCATTGGTCCATCTGAAGGGTCATGCCTTTCACAGTAGCACGACTTCTGCACGACTCATCCTGGACATCCCCCACCACGAAAACATCTCTACCCATCTGAGAGACCTGCACTGGCTCCCCATCAGCAAGAGGATCACGTTCAGGCTCCTCACCCACGCACACAAGGCTCTCCACGACATGGGCCCCAAAAACCTCAACAGCCGCCTCACATTCTACACACCCACCCGCCAGCATCAATCCGCCAGCCTCGCCTTCGCCTCCGTCCCACGAATCCGCAGAACCACCGCCGGAGGAAGATCCCTCTCCTACCTGGCGGCCAAGAAATGGAACTCCCTCCCCGCCCACCTTCGGCTGACCCAGGACCATCTCTCCTTCAGGAAACAACTCAAGACCTGGCTGTACGAGCAGTAGCGTCTCCCCCTCCTCCCAGCGTCTTGAGACCCTAGCGGGTGAGTAGCGCACTTTACAAATTTTGCTGATTGATTGATAGCATCCCCTCTTCGCATTACATATTCATTGAGTGGCCTGTACTGCTCAAACAGATGATCAAGCATGTAATACGTTGAGTTCCAACGCGTTGCCACCTCCTGGATGAATGCTTTGCCTGGCATGTTATAGGCACATTGAATGATCCTCATCTGCTTCCGAGCTTTAAAAGAATGGCTAAAATGAGTGCATATTCTTCGGCAGGTGCACAATAAGTTGCTGACTATGGGTTCTTTTTCAGAAAGTCTTGAACTATAATGTTTATGCAGTGCGCCAAACATAGAACACTGAAATAGGAACCAAGCTCTATGGCCTTAAGTACATTACTGCCATTATCTGTGGCAACAAAACATGGCTACAGTTGCATGTTTCCGAGTAGCTTTAAAAATCTCAGCTGTGTCAACAGCACCTCCTTCAGATAGCTTATCTCTAACGCCCACAAAAGAGACCCAGTGTGCAGTGATGCACATCTAATCTGTGGCTTGGCAACTGGTCCACATATCTGTTGTCAGGTGTATATTGTGAACAGCACTCTGCTGCAAAGCTTGTCCAACCAATTCCAGCACATCATGATGTAGTGCCGGAACAGCAATTCTTGCGAAATAGGACCGTCTGGGAACCTTCCATTTAGGGCAGATGGCTGACACAAATTCAAGGACACCCACCCCTTCCACAAATGAAAAAGGGAGATGATCCAGCGCTAACATTTTAGCCAGCTTCGCATTGTACAACCGTGCAGTCGGGTGGTTGCATTGGAACTGCCCCTCCAACCTAAGCATGCTCTGAATGGTAGGCTGGATTACTTTCCTTTGTGATGCTGTTGTTTTCATTAACCCACTTAGGCTCAACGATGCACTTTGTCTCATTGCAGTACTCGGTCACCTTGGTGTCTTAGCCTGACTCCGAGTATGGCTCTTACTGCGGTGCCACTGAGATGTTGCTGGGGAGGATGTAGGCGGTACCACAACACTACTGGGGACAGGGCTAAAAATGCCTCCCTCTTCTTCACCTTGTCCCATGATTCTTCATGCCCAACATCAATAGATTGAGTTTTTTTTACTTTGTTGTAAGTGAAGTAGGTGATTTTCCCACACAATAGTTTGGTATATTCTGAGATGACTTGTTTGGCCTCCGGTACCATAGTTTGTACCAAGCTCACCCCGCCGTACACCTTGTCGACAAATTGAGCATATAGCAACGTTCTCCTCCTTAGTGCTAACCAAAAAGAAGTCCCAAACTGGGGAGGAGAACTTTCTGGTACTGCTGGATGTGCCACTTTCAATACCAGATGAACTGGAGGGTGTGCTTGGAATGTGACTCTGTGCAGCTACACTGTGACTTCTACTGCCACTACCTATTGAGATGGTTGAGCTGGATGTACGTCCCTGCCGGGCCTTTGAAAATATGGCAGCTGGAGGTCATGGTGGTGTAACCTGTGTTGGTGGTATCCGTGCTACATCCAGCTCAACAGCAGCCTTTCTGGATTGGGTGATAATGTTGATCTCCATCCCGTTTGGGGCTGGAGTGATATGCGTGATGACTGGCTCGTCTCCATCAACATCATCCCCCTCTTGTACATCTACCTCCATAACTCTAAGTTTTTCTGGAACCTTCCTTTTCAGAAGCATTGTCTTGTGGCGTGCATCACTCTCAGACTGAGTGGTGGCTGCCAAGTGGCATCACGATCAACAGAAGCGGGGCTTGAAGAAAAAGATGATGGACTAAGCCTTCTTTTCCTTGCTGGTGGTCTGGAAGACAACAGATCTTCTGAAACAGTGGTTTGCTCCACTTTGTCTGCAGGAAGCTCGATTTCCTGAAATGCCCCTAATTCAGGAGCAACAACTACTATTGTGGGCTGTTCTTGCGGCTGCTGCTGTTCTTGCGGCTGCTGCTGTTCTTGCAGCTGCTGCTGTTCTTGCAGCTGCTGCTGTTCTTGTGGCTGCTGCTGTTCGTGCAGCTGCTGCTGTTCTTGCAGCTGCTGCTGTTGTTGTTGCGGCTGCTGCTGCACACTTATCTGCTGAGTTTCCGCCTGGGTTGATTGTGTACTACTTTGCGATAATGACATTTTAACATCGCTGCTTGTTAGTAGACTGGCTACCTCTGCGACACTCAAGGGCTTGGGCCTAGGTTGGTGGGGTTGGACCGCTGGTGCGGAGGTGCTGCTCCCAGCTTGGTTCCCGGACAATGCTGCTGCAAGCGTAATTTTTTGGTCTTTATAAAACATTAGCCGGCACACCAGTTGTGGTTAGTGGCACTTCCTTTTTCTGTATCTTCTTCTCACCGGCAACTTTCTTGGTACTGGACCTGGTACCTTTCTTTGGGGCCATCTTTTTCAGATGTCAGGCAGGACGCAGGTGCACAAGTTGTGTGTCACAGGTGGACATGTCTGGCTGGTAGTAAAACTGGTGATGATTATGACATCGCCTCCTCTGGCTTTTTGTGCACCTAAAAGAAAATAAGCCAGGAGAAGAACATCAGTGAAATGTTGCATTTATTGTTGTGGTTCAGTTACTACTGTACTAGTACAAACAAACAAACAAAAGATATAGTCTAGCCATTTCTGAGACTCTGTCAACAAGGGCTATATCATACTACTGTGTACACACTACACTCTCAGGAAGGATAGGAAAGAGAATAAGAACCACCAAAATAAAAATGTAATGGAAGTGGGGTGGACCCTATTTGACATTTAATTATTTGAGCATCACATCATTCATGGAGCTGCTGCTGTCAAAGGGGGCGGATGGAGGGAAGCAGTAAGCCAATAGGAAAAAAATGCAGGCCTACATGGCAAACAGAACATTAATAACTCACACCACAAAAAAGGCCACCAGTCACATGGACACTCACAAATCACAAGCAACAAGCAAGCAGGAGGCCCGGGAAACACCAAGAGCTGACAAAAGGCCTATAAAAGCCAGGCAAAGGATGCATGCTAAAGCACACTGCTCTGCCTTTTTCATGCAATAAAATACAAAAACGAAAATACACAGCCCCAGAAAAGGTCTGCAGGGTGCATGCATTGCACACCAACACACACCAGAGACACACAACAAAGGCATGTCTTTAAGACACCCAACATCAGAAACCCCACCCCAAAAAACACATTTCCCAACTCAATCCAGTGCCATCCATGCCCTCAATGATGTCTAAATTCAACAGATGACACAGAAACACTTGTTTAATGCAGCTGTGGCTACCTGCTCTGAGCCTACTGGATGAAATCAGGCCTGTTGGCAGAGAAGGCCAGACAAGCTTGCAGGCCTAGGCTTCAAAATGGCCACCAGCCACATGGCCAGACCCAACAACAGAAACCCCTCCCCAAAATAACGCATTTCCCAACTCAATCCAATGTCATCCATGCCCTAAATGATGTCTAAAATTCAACAGACCACACAGAAACACATGTTTAATGCAGGTGTGGATACCTGCTCTGAGCCTACTGGATGAAATAAGGCCTGTTGGCAGACACGGCCAGTCAAGCTTGCAGGCCTAGGCTTCAAAATGTCCACCAGCCACATGGCCAGGCCCAGCAATATAAAACTCACCCCAAAAAAACACATTTCCCAACTCAATCCAATGCCATCCATGCCCTAAATGATGCTTGAAAATGTAATACATTCAAAACACACCAAAGGAACAGTTGCTTCATCATGCACCCACCCATGACTAGCTCTGGGCCTACTGACTACTACTACCCACAACAATTTAAAAAAAGGAATGATAAGTACCAAAATTAAATTGTAGTTGCAACAACTGCAATGCCCCCAATCAAACAGACACAACAACCACTTACTTGTAAAATATCCAATTCAAAAATCCTAAAATCCAATGATAATGATGCAGCAGACAAAAAGAGTGATCTTTCCAGCTCAAAATCCAAAGGCAGAATGAGCAGGAGATGGACAAAGCACTGGGAGGAGCCTGCTTAACAGAAACAGGAAGTTGGAGATTCTGTGTCACTTCCTCCCTCTCCCCCATTTAAAAAAAGGACTCCTTGCACAATAAAGGACAGCCAAATGTCAATCTGAGGAGTTTTTTGCATCCAAATCATCATTTGCAGGAGGTTTTATGCTGCTAGAGATGATATTCTTCTCCAGATTGAAAATGTTACATGTTCGAGTTCTCGAGCTTCACCTTACTCCCGCTGGATGTCGATAGCGCATCCAAAATGACGTGTTCACATTCTCTCGCTCCCTGTCGCGTTGGATATGACATGTTCAGGTTCTCTTTCTCCTTGTGACGTGTTTGCGTCCTCACGCTATCGCTCGCGGTGGAGAATGACGTGTTCGGGTTCTCTCGATCCTTGCCGCTGTCGATATGACGTGTTCCCGTCCTCAAGCTCTCGCTCGCGGTGGAGAATGACTTGTTCGAGATCTCATACTCTCGCGGGGCATGATCGCCAGACGAATGATGTGATCACTGGCGTGAACTCTCGCGAGATAGCGCAAATGGCTACCAACATCTCGTGGAGCACGCGACTCGATCGGGAAAACTTGTCGGCAAACGCCGGGATCCAGGTAAGGCGATTGCGCGTGCGAGAACGTATAGTCAAAGTGCGAGCATGAAAAAAATCTCAGTTTCGCTGTGGATTGCGAACATTTTGCCATTTACGTCCTCTCCGCGGAACGCAAAAATGTCAAAATATCACAATTTCCGTGAGTGGAACGAAATTTGATGCCCGCCCCCCTACCAATTACCCTCTGCCTAAATGTTAAAATGTCTAATAGCGAGAACAAAAAAATCAACTGGTACCACTCCACCTATCCCCAAAACTTTCAGTGAAATTCATATACCACCCGAACTCACTGTAACTGATAATAAAGGACAGTTTCTACTTTATGACAATAAATCTAATGACAAAAGGATTATAATAATGCAACTCCCACAAACGTACTTAAACTACAGAATTGTGAGAAATGGATGATGGACAGAACGTTTAAAATATGTCCCAAACCATTTTACCAATTATACACAATCCATTGACTGTATCACAATACCAACATCCCCTTTATATATGCCCTGTTACCAAACAAACAAACCACTACCTATGTAGAACTCTTAACAAAGTAAAGCAAGAAACTAATAATTACTATCCTCAAAAAATGATTATAGACTTTGAACAGTCAATGATACAAGCTATCCTGAAAAACTACCCTCACACAGCAATACAAGGTTCCGATTACCACTTTAATCAATGCATATGGAGACACCTTAAAAAATCTACACTTAGGGGGTCATTAGGATGGCGGATGGACTTGAGTCTGTCCGCTATCCTGTTGTAAACCGGGACCGTCCGCAATACATGTCATTGTCCCGCATACCAAATTAGGATGCGACCGCCACCATGGCGGTCACATTTTGCTTTTTAACATTGCGGCGGATACCGCATACAGCAGCACCTGTCGCAAAGCGAAAAAGCCATGTTGTGCATTTCACTGCACTACGTGGCAGGCACCACATAGTGCCTGCCACTTAGTGCAGTGAAATGTTGGGGGGTACCATGGGTATCCCCCAGTGCACCCACACCTTGCCCAAAACTAGGGGGGCCTGCAACAGGCCCCCGAAACAATTCTCCACCAACCTTTACATGGCAGCATTGCCGCCATGGAAAGGCCTGCAAACTCCACCATCATAATTTGGCGGGCAGTGCCTGCTAGGCACAGCGACCATTTTATACTCCCTTGTCCATCCGCCAAGCAATCAGACTGATTGCTTCTGGTGGACCAGTGGTGGACGGTCTTTTCGTTCGACATCGGACAGATTAGGATTCCCACCGCCATCCTAATTCGACGGTGGGAAAATCGAGCTCCGATGGCGGAAGGGCCGGCATCGAATGGCTGGAGATGGCGGTCCTTCCACCATCGTAATGACCCCCTTAGCGCGAATATGCAACTAATAGCAATTTTGCACATGAAATTACAGAGCTAATTGCACTAGCATACACCCCAATAACTGATGGAGTAGAACACTACAATCTATTAATAGAAAGCCCCTACTACCAAACAAATTGACATAAATTGAGACCCCTACTCAAGTATTTTGAGGATACCTGGGTGGGAAGGCTACACAGATCTGGACACAGGAGACAGTCCAAATGCCACATTCCATGGTGGAATGTTTATGACAGTACGCTAAACAAGGAAGCAGAAACTAATAACGCTGTAGAAGGATGGCATAATGTTTTTGTTGCAATAATGCTTTCCAAGCCACAACAGGCCAAACCCAACCCACCCTACTTAAATTACTACAATCAATCCAAAAAGAACAAAGCTACCAACAGCTAAGACTTGAACAGTCTGTAGTAAAACTAGGTACAAAACTAACTAAACAAACTAAAACAATGTTTAAGCACTCACAATACAAATAAGACTGCCCAAACACTAAAGGGATAGAATATCTGTAAACAATAGCTAAATCCCTACTTTAAAACAATAATACAAAAACATAGAAAAATCATAATTGTGAAATGAATTCTTAAATAAGCATTTCTTTGCAAACACCTAAAATATAAATATTATGTCAATTATGTTTTTTAAATTAATTGACATAAATATATTTTATATATTTAAAAATATCAATAACAATTTCCCTCCCACTGTAAATTAAAAATAACTTACTTTTTTGTTGCTGAAGAATTGAATCCAAACTGCCATAAATAAATCCAAACATGTAAAAATCCCAAAACTTAGTTAAAAGTAAAAATCTAGAAATACAACTGTGTAAAATATAATCCGCCGGCAACATATCCATAGTCTTGAATCCATTAAAAATCCAAAAAATGTAATTAAAAAAAAGAAACGTTCCAGGCAAACCCGAAAAATAAAGTAACTGTAAAATAATAAATATTTTACTAGAAACTAATACGCAGTTCTATAAAAAAAAAGCTAACTTTTCCCAATGGCAACTTTCAAACTACAAAAACCTGTGGAAAAAACAACTCAATCCCTCCCACAAAAATATACAATAAAATCATTAAAAAACACACATAAACATACTACTAACACCATACTTTAAACATTATTAAACATATAGAACATACCCTAACACCTAACTATCAATGCACTAACTGCATTTAGCATACGCCAACCTACAAATGAAACCTCACAAAAAAAACAAAATCCAAACATTACATACACTATAGACTACCTAACTACCTTTGCCCTACACTTAAATTAAGCCTAATAGTAATTAAATTAAACTTACCTTAACCGATGCGACGCAGCTTCCAACCGCAAGCTTCTCCGCTCAGAAATTACCTAAACAACACAGATAGCCTACAAAATACGACTTAGTTTAGAAGATGGCTACCTGATTGAAATACTAAAAATACTTTTTTGCATTAAACTCAAAAGAAATTAGAAATGTGATACAAAAAGTTTTAAAATACTATTTAATATTACTAATGTACAAAATGTTTTTTCTTTGTTGTTTAAAAATGTTAAATTATAATAGCAAATATTAGAAAACAAATAATATTTATTATTATGCATTCAAATAAAATATGTTAACTTACCAATGTGTTAAAAATATTTTTCTTTTTCAACATGCTTTCTTACCTTGATAATTGTATCTGTATTCACTATTTAAATAATATAATACAAAATATAATATTATTTATTAGAAAAAATACAAAAAATATTTTAAAAAAATTATACAATGAAAAAACTGTAAAAAAAATATGTTATTAAAACTGTACACTATGGGCCCGATTCCGATCTCTCTTGTGAAGCCCTCCATACGACTCAGATCCATAGGGCTTTACAAGCAAATCATGCACCTGGAGTCCGAGCGAGCGAATACGATGCATTCACATGCTTACAGACTCGGTTCGCTCGGACTCCCATTGAAATCCATGGGAGCCTGTATACTGGACACGTAGACAGGTCCCCATAGCAAAAAGGGGTGGGTGGGGAAAAGCATACACCCTGTGGCGGGCATCCCATGGGGCCTGCCACACTGTGCATGCATGGGGAGGGGGGACCCATGGGTACCTCACGGGTCCGAATAGGAGGGTTCCAGGTGGTGGAGGGCCTGCAACAAGCCCCAAAAGAATGATTCCGGCAGCTTTTTCGATCCGGACAAACCGAATCGTGAAGACTGTCTGAATCGTGCATCGCAACTTGCTTGCTCAGGAACAGAGTCCATGGAGCTGAAAGAAGCATCTGTGTATGACTCGTACGGACAGGATCGGGTTGGGAAACGATTCGGTCGGCGCATACGCGATCTTTACATCGTACTTGGTTGTTCGGACCTGTGTACGATTCGGTCGGAAAATAGGGTTATGAATCGGATCCGTAAAAGCCAAATCTGATTCGTAGGCCTTCAGAGCGAGATTGGAATCGACCACTATATGTAATTATGTAATACATATTTACAATGTAAATAAATATTTTTTAACTGTCACCCAAAAAATATGTATTAAAAATATTTATAAAAACCAGTGGACAACTATATCTTTTATTTGTAAAGAAATTACATATTTACCAAGTTCTCCATTATAAAAAACATATAAATGTTTCATGCTGACTTTACTTAAATATTATGGGGCAGATTTTCAAGCCTTAGGCTGCCAGTACATCACATGTTGTGACACAATGGCAGTGCATTTCTTTGCCCCATATTTACAAGGTCAGGAAAAGCCACCCTGCGTGGCTTTTCCTGTCCTTGTAAATATTGCCCCTTTACACGCAGCACTTTGCATGAAATGGGCATTCCATGGGTGTTGCTGTGGGTGTTCCGACGCAACACCCATTTAACAAGACACATTTCCAGATTTACGTGAAATCGTAAACCTGGAAATCCGTCAGTTTGCTACGCCACCCTAGGGGTGGCCTAGCCAGGCGCAACGAGGAGAAATGTTTTCATTTCTCCATGTTTTTTCCTCTTTCAATGCATGCTGCATTCTGCAGCACACATTGAATCTGGAAAATGCTTGCAGTGAATGCTTTTGTGCAGGAAGGTGCCCCTTGAGGCATGTTTCTCATGTGCCTCTCGGAGGTGAATAAATTGGTTTTCCTTTTTGCAACCTTATATCAAATATAAAATTGTGATTTAATTCTAGTATATAGAATAAACAGACTTTAATTTATTTACATTTGTTCTGTCGCTCCTGTTTCATATTCATTTCATATTCATTGCATGTCTTTGAAATATATCCTTGGTACGTAGTGGTTCTGTACATGTTATTAAATACTAGTGTTGAATATGAATGCAACACACACTAGATAGAATTGAATTTAGTTCTCCATAAATGTGTCACGGACCAATATTATTTCCTTCCCGCATTATATCTAGGTCTGGTGATGATTTTTGGGTTACCCCATTATTTGTAATGCCATGGAAGGCTGGTCGGGATTGGTTTTGGGGGGCCCGTTGCGGGCCCCCCTTGTGTTGGGAGGAGGTGTTGGTGCACTGGGTCATTTCCCTGCACTAAGTGGCAGGCACCATGTGACTGATATGATTGCCATGGTGGCGGTCGCACCCTAATTTGGAATGCGGGACTGCTGCATGACTGGAGGGCGGTCCCTATCCCCACTACGATGGCAGGCGGACTCAAGTCCGCCTGCCTTCGTAATCGTCCCCTATATTAATTCAGAGAAGGTACTGGACACTAAACATATATAATTTACTAGTCCCACTCCAAACTGTATTGACTCAGGGAAGGTGCTGGGAACTAAACATATACAATTTACTATTCCCCTTCCAAACTAAAAAAAGTCAGGGACGATGCTGGACACTAAACATATATAATTTACTATTCCCACTCCAAACTTGAAAAAGTCAGGAAAGGGGCTGAAGACTAAACATATATAATTTACTATTCCCACTCCAAACTATATTAACTCAGGGAAGGTTCTGGACACTAAACATATATAATGTACTATTCCCACTCCAAACTAAGGGGCTCTTTAGGATCGTGGACGTTCTGGAAACCGTCCGTCATCCTGTAGTAAACTGGGACTGTCTGCCATCCATGCGGTGATCCCCCACACAGGATCTGGATGCGTCCGCCACCATGGAGGACAGATCCTGCATTTTAACATTGCGGCGGGTGCTGCTAACAGCAGCACCCGCTGCGATGCAAAAGTGCTGGGTGTTGCATTTCACAGCACTACATGGCAGGCACCACACGGTGCTCGCCACGTGGGGCTGTGAAATGTAGGGGGGTACCATGGGAACCGCCAAGTGTACCCTCACCTCCGCCCTACACATGGGGGGGGCCCGCAATAGGCCCCCGTCACCAATCCCCACCAGCCTCTTCATGGCAGCATCGCTGCCATGGAAATGCCGGCTGGAGCCCGCATCATGATTTGGTGGACATTTCCAGCTAGACCTCGCCATCATATCTGGCCTTGAGGACCATCCGCCCGGCAATCTGTGAGATTGCTTTAGGCGGACAGGTGGTGGACGGTCTTTGCGTCTGCCACGGTCTGGCGCGATTCCCTCCGCCATCGTATTGTGGGGAGGAAGCGCAATACGACTGCGGAAAGACCGCCACCGCATAGCTGGTGGCGATGGCCCTTCCGCAATCGCCCCTATATTAACTCAGGGAAGGTGCTGGACACTAAACATATATAATTTACTATTCCCTTTCCAAACTAGAAAAAGTCAGGGAAGGTGCTGGACACTAAACATATATAATTTACTATTCCCACTCCAAACTATATTAACTCAGGGAAGGTGCTGGACACTAAACATATATAATTTATTATTCCCACTCCAAACTAGAAAAAGTCAGGGAAGGTTGCTGGACACTAAACATAAATAATTTACTATTTCCACTCCAAACTATAAAAAGTCAAGGAAAGTGCTGGACACTAAACATATATAATTTACCATCCCCACTCCAAACTAGAAAAAGTCAGTGAAGGTGCTGGACACTAAACATATCTAATTTACTGTTCCCACACCAAACTGTATTAACTCAGGGAAAGTCCTTTACATTAGACATATATAATTTACTTTTCCCACTCCAAACTATAATAACTCAGGGAAGGTGCTTGACACTAAACATTTATAATTTACTATTCCCACTCCAAACTAGAAAAAGTCAGGGAAGGTGCTGGGCACTAAACTTATATAATTTACTATTTACACTCCAAACTATATTCACTCAGGGAAGGTGCAGGACACTAAATATACATACTTTACTATTCCCACTCCAAACTTAGGAGCCCATTAGGATGGCGGGCGTATCGCCCCCACCGGGCCGGGGGTAGTCACCGTTGGCCTGGTGGGGGCGATCCGCCCATCATCCACACTTCAAAGACCCCCGCCATATTAGGATGGCTGGGGGGTCCGCGGCAGACGGAAAGACCGCCCACCACTTTTCCGCCGGTCGACGAGTCGACCGGCGGAAAACATGGTTAATATGGTGGCGGTGTCTGCAAGACACCTCCATCCATATTACGATGACTGCGGAGATCAGGCATGTGGTCTTTGCCTTTGGGGGCCTGTAGCGGGCACCCAGAAAGTTTGGGGGGTGGGGGGTGCACATGGGGGGTACCATAGGTACCCCCCTGCATTGGCATGGACAAAGTGTCAGGCAACGCGGGGTGCCTGTCACCTTGTGCATGCCAATGCACGGCGTCTATACCCAGCATTGTGGTGGGCGGTGCTGTGAGCACCGCCGGTCACAATGCTGGGAATAGGGGTTGTCACCGATACAGCAGCGGTGGCATCCTAATTTCAGGTGCGGGACCGCTGCACCCCTTGTGAACCCTTCCCGCATTCCGTTACGGTGGTGTGCGGACAAAGTCCGCCGGCCATCTTAATGGAGCCCTAAAATAACTCAGGGAAGGTGCTGGACACTAAACATATATAATATAGTTTTCCCAGGCCAAACTATATTAACTCAGGGAAGGTGCTGGACACTAAATATATACAATTTACCACTCCCACTGCAAACTGCATTAACTCAGGGAAGGTCCTTTCCATAATTTACTATTCCCACCCCAAACTATATTAAACTCAAGGAAAATGCAAAACAATATACTCATAAAATGTTATATTCCAAAATAAAATTACATAAACACATATAAAATAACACACCTTATACATATTGATTAACTTATTCCCAATTATAAAAACATGTCCAAATAAAAATTATGAGATTTTTACATTATTGTAATCAATTTTCTTTTATTTATAAATTAAATTATAAAAAACAAAATATAATGACTAATATTATATAAAATATTAAACATAAAAAATAAAAGTTTACATTTTATAAAAAAAATCAAAATCAAACATTAAACATCTTCAAAATTTACAATTTATTAATTAATGTATTACATTTTTATTTAAAAAAATATAATTACAATTTGTTTAATAAAAAAACACAATAATACCATCTAAAAACAAAACACCTCTATATTAAATGTTAATTTATTAATTTCGAATTTTTGATTTTCACTACTATAATCCATACTAATATAATAAAGAGAGAGCCTAAACCTTTGAGGCGGGTAATCTCAGGAACCACAGCACCAATCAAAACACCCAATACCGCGTGGAAAGGGCAGTTGCAGCAGAAGGACATAGGCTATGCAGACGCCCATCATATACATTTAAAAGGTAAAAGAACCGTGCCAGCAAAGTAGTCCCTTGTGGGCGTGTCTGCGTTGTACTGTGGGCGTGTGCTGGGGGCGTGACAAACGCTGGGGGCGTGTGGTATGTTCCGCCCTCCATGCCATGTTTCATATCGTGTGCTAATCCCACCCTGCTCCCTTTAAATACCCCTGCACCCCATAATCATAACCCACCCTTACTCTAAATACCCCAACACACTTAAACACTAACCCATCTTAACCCTGTAAATATACCCTGTACCCCAAAACCCAAACCCATCCCTAAACCCTAAAAATACCCCTGTACCCCAAAACCCAAACCTAGCCCTGAACCTTATAAATACCCCTGTACCTCAAAACCCAAACCTTCCCCTGAACCCTAAAAATACCCCTGTACCCCAAAACCCAGATCTAGCCCTGAACCCTAAAAATACCACTGTCCCCCAAAACCCAAACCTACCCCTGTACCCTAAAATACCCCTTTACCTCAAAACCCAAACCTAGCCCTGAACCTTTAAAATACCCCTGTATCCCATAACCCGCACCTACCCCTGAACCCTAAAAATACTCCTGTACCCCAAAACCCAAACCTAGCCCTGAACCCTAAAAATACCCCTGTACCCCAAAACCCAAACCTAGCCCTGAACCCTTAAAATACCCCTGTACCCCAAAACCCAAACCTACCCCTGAACCATAAAAATACCCCTATACCCCAAAACCCAAACCTAGCCCTGAACCCTAAAAATACCCCTGTACCCCAAAACCCTTACCTATCCCTAAACCCTAAAACTACCCCTGTACCCCATACCCCAAAACAATATCTAAACCCTTAAAATACCCAAACACCCCAAAACATATACCTTAGTACCCCAAAACATATACCCCTATACCCATACTTACCTTATACAATTTTTTTTTAAAAAAACATGCTTTTACCATTCATGCATTTACAACGAATTGTGTTGTAAATGTATGCGTGGTAAAAGCATATTAAATGTAATGCCAGGCGTTATAATGGCAATGCGGAGTCTTGGTACTTTCGTAATGAAAGTATGTGGAGTGATGGTACGCGGAAAGAAAGTTGCAGAATATTGGGTGTTTACCCTCCCCCGATAAGTACATTGGTGGCACGGCGGCCCACATCTCCAGCAGCATACTCATATTTTTTCACCACCCATTTGAAAAATGCACAGGTCTCTCTCATTGATGACCAGCACCGACATACACTTTTAGACACACCTCCCGCCACAGGTTCTAGAATTGCAAACTTTAGAGCTGGGGAGCTACGTTCGAATCTCGGCATCAGCTCAACATCCTGTGATTCCATGCAAATCGCTTTGTCTCCCCGTGCCTACCATAAATGAATGTGTTCTTCTGTAATGTAAATTGTGCTCATGCCATGTTGTCGAGTTCGCGCTATATAATATTGCAAGGAAAAATAAAGTAGGGAAACTCGAGTTCACACACTACTGAACGTGCACTCTTAAGTGCATCAGCAGTGCACTGTGAATTGGAGCATTTCACAAGCCTGTCACAGTTAAGAAATGCTATCAAAACGAAATCCTACAAAACAATATACTACTGGCCGGCAGCAATTCATACCCGGACAACGTCGGGACGGGCTGCTAGAACCATATAAAACAAAAATCATAATATTTAATTTTTGTACTTTTATTTTCAAATCTTCACGTTTATAAATTTGTTTTAAAATGTAAACATTACTCCACAAAATTATCTGCAAATTTAAAAAATGTTCACAAATATTTTTTTATATATTTGTCATTTTTTTTCAATGTATGTTTCATAATTGTTTTTGTTCAAACCCCCTCATCACTTATAACCCCAACATCCCACTTCTAAAATCCAAATGTAAATCTATTATTTATGATAAAATAGAAATTTATTTTAAAATTTTCATTCTTTTTAAACACTCCCCACCCTTATCCCCATAAACCCCAAATCCCGCTCCTAAAACACAATTTAAAATGTATTTAATATTAATTAAAAAAATTAAAAAAATATAAAGAAACTGTTTTAATACTCTCCCCCTTATCCCCTATAACCCCAACATCCTGCTCCTAAAAAATTTCTTTAATATTACTTTAAAACTTTTAAATGTTTAAAACACTCCCCACCCTAACCCCTTATAAACCAAACATCCAGCTCCTAGTTTTCTTTCTATAAAACATATACATTTAATGAATAATATTAATACATTTACAAATATATACTACAATAAAAATTTCACATTTACAAAATCAATATTTTTTAACATCTATATTTTCAAAATCGATATTCTTAGCAACAATATTTTATACAGCACACTAAATCAATACTCTTGACATCGATAATATACACAACAATATTTTTGACTTTCGACATTTTAAACTCAATATTATAGTATTTAAAACTCGATATTATGTCTACTTACCCTGTGGAACTGTAAGATAAGAGTTTTAATCAGTGCTTCCCAATATGTGAGATTCTGCGCAAAAAGTTTTATTTTCCTGGTGACTCAGTTGCTATATTTGCAATGTGCAGCATTAAACATGTTTTTTTATGTAACAGAATGTTATTTTCTAGGTCTAACAACTTCAAGAAATGAACTGGCACTTAAAAGAAGAGAAACAATTTGGAGGTCCATCTCTTGACCAGGATATTTACTTATGCTTATACTAATTATTTTATGTTCAATTCTTTTTATTGAGGCCCCGAAGGTGGGGTTATCTTGTCAGTGACATAAACACTTTTTATGTATGTTTCATAATTGTTTTTGTTCAAACCCCCTCATCACTTATAACCCCAACATCCCACTTCTAAAATCCAAATGTAAATTTATTATTTATGATAAAATAGAAATTTATTTTAAAATTTCGCAGCCTAGGGGGTACATGGCACGAGTGCTCTACTTTGCATAGGTATTTCACCAGGGGCTGCCACACTTTACTAAAGCGCGTATTGCGGGCCTGCAGTCTAGCCGTGAGGAGCTCCATGGTCAATACATGCCAGAGGCGCACAAACCATGCTGCCACTGGTGGCGCTTCTGTTCTTTTCCAGTAAAGGGCAATGAGCTGTCTGGCCGCCCCCAGCATTTGAAGCGCTATCATCCAGTCATTAGGGGTAAGCGCCAGGAGCCCAGATGGTTTGACCCCAAGTAGAATAGTGCTAGTGGCATCAGGCAGAGGAAACCCCAAGACCCTCCTGATATGGCTCAGGACCTCTTTCCAGAAGAGGGCTAGCGATGGGCAGGTCCACCAGATATGTAAAAAGTCCCCAGTCGCGGACTGACACCTCCAGCACACAGGCGAGGAAGCCGGGAACATCCTATGTAAACGCTGCGGGGTATAGTACCACTGAGTCATCATTTTGTAGGCGTTTTCTTGCTGCGGTATGCTACGGTAGATCTTGGGTATATCACGAGCACATGGCCGGGTCCTTCCTAGTCTTCAGTATCAGGGCAATCTCAGCCATTCCCATGTCTAGGGACGGGCCTCGTTCTTCGGCAAAGGAGTTAAACAGCCGGAGCAGGTGAGGGCCCAGCTGCGCCTGGAAAACGCAATAGAAGGATAATGGGAGGCCGTCAGGCCCAGGTGTCTTCCCCAAGTGCAGCTCCCGCACCGCTGACGCTACCTCCTCCTGTGTGATCGCCTCTTCTAGGAGTTGAGCAAAGTGGGGATGAAGCGTCACGCCGCTATAGTTCCCCACCACTTCCTCAATGAGCTCCGGGGGGGCCTCTCCTCAGTGTAAAGGGATTCATAGTAGTCTTTGAAAGCTTCGCATTTAGCCCTAGCCGCCGCAACTCTAGTCCTGTCCGGTAACTGCATGTTGGCGATGTGGGCCTTAGCAGCTCTGGCTCTCAACCGCCACTCTAACATTCTCCCCACTTTCTCGCCACCCTTGTAATACTTTTGCTTCAGTGCCACTAGGGCGGTTTCGGCCCTGTTGGTACGCAGCAGCCGGAGCTGACCTCTTAGGTTGGCCAGGTGCCTCCTTGACTTCTGGGTAGAGCCGCTCTGACCTCGCACCTCAGCCTCCCTCAAATCCTCCGTCAATCTGTCCTCCAAGGCTCGTGCCTCTCGTGCCCTCGCTATCGAGAGGGACGTGATATGGCCCCGTACCGTTGCCTTGAAGTAGGAAATGATGGCCTCACGGATGCTCTCAACATCCGCCCCATCTCGCAGGATACTCGGCGGGAGGTGCCACTTCCTCTCTCTGGGGGGGGGCGGCCGCTGGGTCTTGTAGGGTCAATTCGACGTGAGCGTGATAGGAGATCGAGATGTCGGACATCTCCACTCCTAAAACGTCGCAGGAGAGATCAGGGGATATGAACAGGAAGTCAATGCGAGAACAGGAACGGTGAGCATGGGAATAATATGAGTATTCCCTTTTATCCGGGGAGAAGTAGCGCCAGGAATCAAAGAGCCCTAGGTCCTTGAATCGCTTACGCAATTCCGAGGACATCGCTCCAGTTCCGCTAAAAGAGCCTTCACTCCTATCTAGCTCTGGGTCCCAGACCAAGTTCAGGTCCCCTCCTACAACAAGCCATGAACCGTTCTGCGACACATGCTCCCTCAAAAGGTCCCTAAGGTAGCGGTCCTGCGCCTGATTGGGAGCATAGATGTTACATAGGGTGAGGCGTCTCCGTCCCACCTCAACTCCCACCCTGAGAAAGCGCCCATCGCCACTCTTGAAAGGCCTGTCCGCACCCCTCCTGATGCCAGCCCTGCACAGTATCGCCACCCCCGCTGTCTTTGTGTCCGTAGCCGCCCAGAACTGCAGAGGGTACTTTGGATGTGCCATGCGCAGAGTGTCAGCATGGAGAAGGTGAGTCTCCTGTAGGAAAATAATGTCTGGGTGCTGGCGGGTAAGATAGTGCCACACCTGCTTTCGCTTATTGGGCGAGTTAAGGTCCTTAACGTTGAGGGACAGGATCTTTAGGGGGCCATGCCCGCTTCCAGCTGTATCAGGGGCCATCAGGAGTCACTGTCATGACCATCGTCGCCAACCCACACACATCATTCACACCCCAATCACAAGTCCACTCTCCATCCCCCCCTCCAACCACCAATGTCTCCCCCCCAGGTCCCACGCAAAAGAGGAAAGAGACAGAAAAGAATACAGAAGGGAATAGAAAAAGAAAGGGGAGAAGAAGACAAAAACCTTTCAGCCAGAGAGGCTGGACATTCGAACACAACAATCGCGGCCAACGGGGCCGGAGTCCTCTGTCCCCATTACAGGGCATCCTACACCCGCAGGTTTGGACGCTCTCCGGGATGTCACTCCCCAGGGGGCAAGTCAGGGGGGTCGTGGTGATCTCAGAGTACAATTGGGCATGGGGCTCCCACTGCCCCGGGTCTCAGCCACCGCGGACCGGGTACGTAGTGAACACACTCCCCGCATTCCGTCCCATAAGCCAGTAACAGGAGATGTGTGGTCAGCACACCAGGAGGGATGCAGTATGGTCAAGTCCGCTGTCAGGGCGTGAGAGGTCCTCCTTCCGATTCAGTCTTATCTCCTTCAAGGGATCGAATGTGGGCTATAATGTCTTGTTTAGCCTGACTGTGAGTGGTCTCTGCAGCAGAAGGAGTGCGCCGCCGTCTCTGTACCGTGGTCCATTCCGGGCCAGCCGGCGTTCTCTTTCGGGAAGGAGGTCCGGTTGGGCTCGCCGGGGGAGACGCGACATGTGGAGAAGTTGTGCCGCTTCAGTGTAGGACCTCAGACCTCTGTGTTTACCCTCCCACTGGAAAATGAGCGCAAATGGGTGCCCCCATTGGTTGGGAATGTTCATGCCCCGCAGTTTTTCTGTCACCGGGCGAAATGCTCGTCTTCTCTTCAATGTATTAGGCGCCAAGTCCTGGAAGATTTGAATACTGTGGCCTTTGTATTGGAGGTCAGGCTGGTCGCGCGCACGTTTCCATATCACCTCTTTCTCCACAAAAAAGTGCACCCTAGTCAGGATGTCCGGCAAGAGGACCGGTTTCCCCACTGGGGCCGCCACTCGGTGTGCCCGGTCCAGTGTGGGGGTTGGCACGTCCTCATCTCCCCGGACCTCATGAAGGAGTTGCGCCACGTAGTCCATCATGTCCTCCCCTTCTTCTCCGAGCGGGACTCCCCGGATACGGAGGTTGTTTCGCCGACTCCTTTTTTCCAAGTCCTCCTGCTTAATCTGGAGGTCAATATTCTGCTCTTCAAGGGCCAACAGGCGCTGCCATAGGTGTTCCTGCTCCTCCGTACGCGTGTCCATGGTTTTCTCTAGGCCATCAACTCGGTCCCCAAGCTCCGTAACCTCCTTTCTAAGCTCAGTGACGCAGGAGTGTACCTCAGTCCGCAGGGATCCTATCTCCGCCTTAAGTTCAGTCATAAAGGTGGCAATAAATGCCTGAGTGACTGGCGGGGATTCCGCAGCCGCCCTGGACGGGCCTTCCCCGGCTGTAGGCGCCCCGGCCTTGCCCCAAATGGCCACCACAGTGTTGTCCTTGGGGGCCGCCGTCGGGTCGGCCCTGGCACCTTTGTTAGAACGCGTCATTGTCTCTTTTGGCCAGGCAGACCAGGGTGAAATCTCCTTCCCCACCTAAAAGGCAAGTCGGTCTACCAGCAAGTCAGGCTCAGTCGCGCCACCGCTTTCACACCACCCGGACTACAAGCAATGGTAGCGGGGGTAGGCCCACCGGGAGAATCGCACCAGGCAGGCTGTGGCACAGGGATCAGGCACACCCAAGCCGCCCGAGAATCCCGGACTTGGGCCCCAGGCCCCCCGCAGCAGCAAATCAACAGTGGGCCCCCTCTCCCCCCCCACAAAATCAGGGCCGCTCACCTCCGTTATGTAGCCCAGCCCCACTGCGTAGGGTCACCTGGAGATTGCCTCTGGTCACCACTCCCGGGCCAGCCGCAGGACACTCCTCTGTGGCTCGGTGCTGATCGTGCAGGGTCCGATCTCAGCAGGTCTCAGGAGGAGGATCCTCAGCCGACCTCTCCGCCACTCTATGTGTGAAGTTCACACTCCGCGGGCCACCTCCACAGGATCGCCGTGTGCCCCAGCCTCTCCTCGCCGGCAGAATGGCGGTCGCCACACACTGCAGGGCCTCACCACACCGCCGCCGTTCACCTCTCCTCAAGCCGTGTCCGCCGCCGGAGATCACCCGCCAGGCCACCGTCTTCCGTCACCGCTTCCCCGGCGGGGTGTACATCGCCCCGTACTCCAGCTGGTCCTAGCCGCCAATCAGTCACCCCAGGGCTCCAGGCACAGCAAAATGGCGGGTCTTCATGCACCAGACCTCGGGGACAGGCGCAGATACCCCCGGCGCAGCGAGAGCATGAGCCGCCTCCGACAGGAACCCGGGGCAGCAGAGCACCGCTCCCAGCAGGGCGCCCACCACCTCCGCAGTCTACACTGTCCGCTTCCAGCGCCGGTCACCCATGGGACACCAGACCACAAAGGCCAGGATGGCACCGATGCAGCCGGTCGCCAGCCGGCGATATAGAAGAGGGGTGCCAGGAGACGCCAGCACCAGTCCGCACCCAGGGCGCCGTACAGGCAGCTGCTCCGTGCCTGTCACACTGCTCACCCGGCACTCGGCAGGGAACGGGCACCTCCTCAGAAGTCCAAAATGGCAGGCGCCGCTCGGGATGCACTGTCCGCTCACTCCAAAGATCGCCCCCAAGGCACCGCTCACCGGAACCAGCTGTCGGGCACTCAGCTACGGCGTGTCCACCCCTCTATGGCACTCAGGGGAGTGGGTAGATGTCACCCCGTGTCCACCGCACTGTTCACCCGGCGATCAGCGAGCCGCCGCCGCAGGGTTCCAAAATGGCGGGCTCCGCTCGCGCTGTGCTGTCCGCCCGCACCGGAGATCGCCCCCAAGGCGCCGCTGTCACAAACCAGCCTGCGGACACTCAGTCAGGCGTGTCCACACCTGTAGGGCACTTAGGGGAGAGGTTAGATGCCCCCCGATCCGCTATAATAGCAAATAAGGGCCGGTGGCAGCGGGAGCCCCACCAGAGCACGTCTGCACACATCGCCGCTCAAGCCACGCCCCCTATACTAATTATTTTGAACTGTACAGAGGAATGATAAACAGCATGTATTGCTTTTCTTTGTAAGATCCTAACCCATTTTATTAGTGACATGTTTCATCATCAGGTTTCATGCTGGTACCCTACCAGGATGGGCTCAGCATTGGTGGAGAGATCACTGTGAAATTTGTTTTTGGGGTCATATAAAAGACAAAGAATCCCTATGGGGGGCTACCTTGGTATCCCTTTATTTTGGGTGCCCCTGCTACACTTCAAAATAAAAAGAATTTGGATGCCCACAGTTATGATTCTCCAGGCATCCGTTAGGTCTCTACCTCCCTAATTTAAGAGGAACTTCTCCTTAATAAAATTTTGCGTTTTTTGTTCCGTAGTGGGTTGTGGGTTTATAGGGGAATAGGTTGGGAAGTAATTTAGGGGGTCATTACAATGGCAGGTGAATGTGAGTCTGCCCGGCATCTTGGTGGGGATCGGGACAGCCCATCATGCATGCGGCGCTCCCGCACACCCAATTAGGATGCGACCGCCACCATGGCGGTCGTATTTTGCAATTTAACATTGCGGTGGGTGCTGCTGACTGCTGCACCCGTCGCAATGTAAAAAATGCATGTTGTGCATTTCACTGCACTACGTGGCAGGCACCACACAGTGCCTGCCACTTGGTGCAGTGAAATGTAGAGGGTACCATGGGTACCCCCTGTGCACAAACACCTCCCCCCAAAACCACTCCCGACCAGCCTTTCAATGGCGGTTGAGGCTAACCACTTCGCCAGGCAATCATAATGTTTGCCTGTGCGGATCCGTGGTGGAAGGTCTTTGCGCCCGCCACAGTCATGGTCAGATTCCCCCGATCGTAATGTGGCGGGGGGAAATTGCTTTACGATGGCGGAAGGCCCGTTACCACACTGCTGGCCATGGCGGGCCTTCCGCCATCATAATGACCCCCTTAATTATGATAAATTAATGATTCTTTTTATTTCATAATATTTATTTAATTGAGATTTTATAGTGTTAATTGTGGGAAGTAATTTATTTTAATTAATGAATTTGTTGGTCATTAATATTACTTAATTTTTGAAAATTAAATATGGAAACTGTGTAATTAATGTTAGATGCAGGTTGTGGGGTTTATAGGGGTAAAGGGTGGGATTTATTTTTAATTAATTCATAATTAGTTGGTAATTATTATTAATTAATTAATTGAAGATTACACAAGGAAATTGTGTAATTAATTTTAGGTGTGGGTTGTGGGGTTTATAGAGGTAAAGGGTGGGAAGTAATTTATTTGTAATGAATTAATAATTAGTTGTTGATTAATATTAATTAATTGAAATTAAGGGGTCCATTAGGATGGCGGGCGGATGGCACCGCCGGGCTGGCGGTAGCTACCACCGGCCCGGCGGGGGCAATCCGCCCGCCATCCTCAACAAAATGACCGCCCTCCACATTAGGATGGCTGGGGGGTCTGCGGCGGACAGAAAGTCCGTCCGCCGCATTTCCGCCGGTCACGAAGTCACATGGAGGAGGTACATGGAGGGTACCTTTGGTACCCCCTACATGTGCACGCACAACATGGCAGGCACCGCACAGTGCCTGCCAAGTTGTGCATGCACATGCACGACAAGCATTTTTAACATTGTGGCGGACGGAGCTGAGAGCACCGCCCGCCACAATGTTAAAAATGCAGGATGCGCCCACCACTGTGGCGGGCGCATCCTAATACCCCCCACGGGACCCCTGCCCTTATGGCGGGCGGTCCCGTTATCCGATGGGATGACGGTCATCCTAATGGCCCCCTAAATATTGAAATTGTGCAATTAATTTTATGTGTGGGGTGTGGGGTATATAGGTTTTTTATTTATTAATGATTCGTTGTTAATTATTATTAATTAATTCATTGAAAATTAAATATTGAAATTGTGTAATTACATTTTGGTGCAGGTTGTGGTGTTTAGAGGGGAAAAGGGTTAGAAGTAATTTATTTTTAATGAATAATTCTTTGTTAATTAATATGAATTGTTTATTTGAAAATAATGGGGTCTATTATGATGTCGGGCGGATCGCTACCGTCCGGCTGGCGGTGGCGATCCGCCCAACATCATCCCCTGTCCGTCTCCCATTTTCCCCCTGCTATATTATGATGGCGGGGGTACCACGGCAGATGAGAAGACTCTCTGCCGTTTTTCCGCACAGTCGACAAGTCGACAGGGCGGAAAAGGGTTGAATATGGTGGCGGTGTCTGCTAGACACCACCATCCAAATTACAATGTCAGCGGGAAGCAGCCTATCTGGGGCGGTGGAAAGGTATGCGGATTCCTCAGTTGGGGGCCTGTTGTGGGCTCCCAGGATGTTGGGGTGTGGGGGGCACAAGGGGGTACCTATGGTACCCCCTGCATTTGCATTGACGACTTGGCAGGCACCGCACTGTGCCTGCCAGGTTGTGCAGGAAAATGCACAAATGCCTTTTTGGTATTGCGGCGGGTGCTGCTGACAGCACCACCCGCCGGAATGCAAAAAATGCGGAATGCTCCTGCCATTGCGCATCCTAATTGCACATGCGGGACCACCGCACCCATAGCAAGTGGTCCCATTTCCTGGGCCGATGGCTGGTTGACAAAGTCCGCCTGCCAACGTAATAGACAACAATATGTGAAAATTGTGTAATTATGTTTAGGTTTGGGTTGTGGCTTTTATAGGGGTAAAGGGTGGGAAGTAATTTATTATTACTTGTTAATATTATTTTATTAATTACAAATTAAATATGGGAATTGTGTAATTAATTTTAGGTGTGGGTTGTGGGGTTTATAGGGGTAAAAAATGAGAAGTAAATTAATTTTATGCATTTTAATTTGTTTTTTATTTAATAATATTTATTTAATAGACAATTAATTATGTTAATTATGGAAGTACATTTTATTTTTAATTTAGATGTTGGTTGTGAATTGTGTGGTGTTATGTGGTAGGATGTAAATAAAATAAATGTATGTAATAATTTTTTGTTTATAAATAATTTCTATCTAAAAATATTTCTTTGTTTGAAAAATATTAACATTTTTTATTTAATATAATATTTGTAGGTCTTTCTGTTATGTATTCAACATTATAATATGTTTTAATTTATTTATAATATGAAATATATATGTATTTACCTTTTTAAAATAAATATATATTGTTTTTTAATGAATTTTGTTTTTCAAATATTTTTTGTTGTTGATATTTTGTTTGTTTTTAATTTTTAATTGACTGTAGTGGGAGTAGTAATTTTTATCCCTCCACAATCCAACACTTTCTCTACTGTTAGTCTCATTGAAGTGGGAAAAGTATTTTTTACCGCTCTGCTATCCAACATTTTCCCTACTGTTGCATTCACTGAAGTGGGAATAGTAATTTTTACCCTTCCGCTATCCAACACTTTTCCTAATGTTGCTTTGATTAGAGTGGAAAATTTAAGTTTAAATATTTTTATATAGTTCAACATTCTAATTAAGAATAGAATGTTTTTTTATCAAAAATGTTATGTTATTGGTATATGTATATATATATTTTTTTTGTGTTACATTTTTATATATTTTTTAAATTATCAAAGAAATGTAAATCAATAGTGTAATAATTGTTTTCAGTAAATATATATATTAAATATTATATATGTGTGTTTAACTTTTTTAAGTTAAGTTTGGTATTTTTCTTAAATGTATATTAAATAAAAAAATTTATTCAGTTTATTATTTAATATATTTAATATGTATTATTTTATTTTGTATGTATAAAAAAAAGATATTTTTTACATCTATATTCATGTCATTGATATGTTGTTGCAATATTTTTGGACTGACCTTTCTAAATATAGGATGTTTGTTTTTTGACATCTATATTTATGACTTGATACTGTGGTATGGGGATGTTTTGGATGTCAATATTTTGTCAGTGAACCTACTGAAGGGGCCGCAGATCCTTGGACGGCCTCTTCTGTAATACAGATAGCGCAGGCGTACATTTAGCACCAGCACTATAATAAGAGGACTTTCCCTCATTTGCATGGGGACGGGGCACCATGCAAATGAGGAAATGTCTTTGCCTCTGCGCCTGTGCCATATTATAGATGCGGGCGCAAAGGTAAAGAGGTTGTCAGGAGACGAGCTGACAGTGCGCCCCCTAAAAGGAGATATAATTTCAGTGTGCCTCCTGATGAGAGCCCTCTGAAGAGGGTAAAGGAGGTCCTCTGACCCCCTAGAAATCCTCTTGTGCCTGCAAGGGCATCGCTCTCTTAAAAATGCTGGTGGGATGCCTCCTGCACAGTGAAACACAGAGCGGCTGCTTCAAAGCCGCTCAATATTCACTTGAATGCGATGCCCCCAGGGCAGCATGAGTTCGCAGCTGCCCTGGGGTCAGAACATTCAATCTATTATGGCACACTCTCCTTGTTAGCGGCGGGCACACCTTTTGAAGGGTGTTCCAAGCTGTAACAAGTAAAATGCAAGCCATTGTATAATATGGCCGCTGGAGGGTTGCACGGTTCAGTCTTTTTGGCTTCTGACTCAGGAGGTAATGTCCTGGGTGGAGAGCAATGTGTTGTTCCTGAGGGCGATGTATCTCCCAGGGAAGGAGAATTGTGCTACAGATCACCTGAGCAGGGGTTTCACCCTGATGAGTGCAATTTCAGTGACAGAAGGGGTGTTCTAGTTGTTGCAGAGGAAGTTTGGGTGTCGACTGTG
Source organism: Lissotriton vulgaris (assembly GCF_964263255.1). Classification (NCBI taxonomy): domain Eukaryota; kingdom Metazoa; phylum Chordata; class Amphibia; order Caudata; family Salamandridae; genus Lissotriton; species Lissotriton vulgaris. The sequence goes on along the minus strand of NC_141689.1, from coordinate 1,250,202,335 downwards.
GACCTGTTTGGTGACAAGGACAAAGCTCTCCTTTCATGCTTCCACCCAATTATTCCTTGCACAGAGGCATGGACGATGGATGCAATGTCCTTCAGGTAGACTGAGGATCTGCTTCATGCATTCCCACCGATGCCAATGATTGCAAGAGTGTTGTGCACGATACGACAGGACAAGGCCTGTGTGCTGTTTGTGATACCGGAGTGGATCAGGTGCCTCTGGTGTCCACTACTAAGGATTCTCGCGGTGCAGGATAATTGGGTGATTCCAGACCATTCTGATCCTCTGAAGGGGCACCTCTTTCAGCAGGGGTACTGCAGAGATTACACCCTCAGGCCTGGCTGTTGAGAGGGAGAATTTGTTGGCTAGGGGGGGCTCTGCGGAAGTGGCGGACTTAATTCAGAACTCCTGGTGACAGGCAGTTCTACGGTTTTACTCTAGACATTGGGGTTCTATTGCCAGGTGGTTTGTAGAAAAGGGTCTGAACCCTGGATCAGTAGACCCTGTAAGAGTACTAGATTTTATGCCCAATGGCTTCACCTTGGGGATGGCTCCTTCTACAATTCTTGCTTAATGGTTGGCTTTGAAGGCTTTCAGAAGCCTGCATTTGGATCCATTAGTGTTTTGATTGATGCATTGCTTTTTTCTACAAATTCCTAGGGTGGTGTGTCCGGCTCCAGCGCGGGATCTTCCGTTGGTGTTGAGGGCACTTCAGGATTTGTTATTTGAAGCTTTGGCTGATTAGGACCTTAGGGGGCTCATTACGATGGCGGACGGACTTGGTCCGCCCGCCACCGTAGCAGTGTTTGGGACCGCCCGCCAGACATGCAGTGGTCCCACCACTGTGATTAGGATGCACCCGCCAGTGCACCCGCCATACTGGCGGGTGCATCCTAAGTCTTAAACATTGCGGGCGGTGTTGCTGGCTGCAACACCGTTGGCAATGTTAAAGGTGCTTGCACCGCATTTCCCTGCACCACGTGGCAGGCACCACCTGGTGTCTGCCACTTGGTGCATGGAAATGCAGGGGGTACCATGGGTACCCCATACCCCCCTGTGCAGCGATATTTCTCACAAGGGGGGCCCGCAATGGGCCCTCAAACCCAATCCCCGCCAGCATTTCCATTGCAGCATCGCCACCATGGAAAGGCCTCTTCAAACCCACATCCTAATATGGCGGAAGGTGGCTGCTAGGCACTGCCACCATATTAGTGGGTCTACTCCGTCTGCCAGGCAATTGGTGCCATTGCCTCTAACCGAAAAGCGGCAGACTGACTTTGTCTGCTGCGGTACCCACCGCCATCTGAATTTGGCTGTGGAAAAATCACTATGTGATGGCGGAAGGACCGCCACCTCTGGCCCGACAGTGGCGGTCCTTAAGCTATCATAATGACCCCCTAAGTTCTTGACCCTGAAGGTGGTTTTTCATGTGGCCCTTGTGTCAGTGAGGAGAATTGGTGAGTTGGGGTTGTTTCTGAGGGCCCCGCCTTTTTTGAAGGTTTTACCAGATCGAATTGTTCTGAGGTCAGATCCTATGTTTTTACCTAAGGTTCCATCTTTAACAAACTGGTCCATAGAGATGGTTCTTTTGGCTTTCTAAACAGAGCCACGGTCAGAGGTAGAGTCAGGATCACATCTTTTGGATGTAAAAAGGGCGGTGTTGTTGTATATGGAGAGGACAGAGAGCTTTCAGAAGAGTGATAGTCTGTTTGTGACTTTTAGTCCAGTTTAAAAAGGCTGAAACCTTCCAGTTCCATGTTGAGTAGGTGGATTAAGCAAAGGATTCTGCTGGCTTATGAGCCTCAGGGGTCGGAAGTGATGGGCCGGGAACAGGGGAAGTCTACTCGAAATAATTTGGGGGAATATTATCAAGAACGGCGATAATGGGCTTGATAATATGCCCTTGTGAATTCACATAGAAGCCCAGGTTAACACAAGAACCTGGGCTGCTATGGGAATTAACAAGGACATGTTATCAAGCCCATTATCGCCGCTTTAGCTGCAGTTTCCTGCCGCTAAAGCGGCGATAATTTTATCGCCATTCTTGATAATATATCCCTTGGTGTCCTGGGCTGCTTTTAAAGGAGTGTCTATTGAAGATAATTGCATTGACGCCACATTGGCATACCCACACATGTTTATGGACCATTATCGAGGGGTGTTGGGGGGCACAGCAGGTGTTGAATTTGCTTTGGTTGTATTGAACGCAAGCACTAGCGGTTGTGGTACTCTATGCCAAGTGTATTACTGCTTGTTGTTTATCATGTTGTTTTTCTGGATTAAATATTGCATGTTTCAAGCAAATTTGGTTCTGGTGTACTTATTGTGAACATGAAGTCAAGTACAGCTTTGGTATGAGCTCATTTTGTAAGTAATGTGGCCAGGAAGACTGACGAGGAGTTAGTGCCCCAGTTACTTACCTGTAATCTTCATTACCTAGAGTCAAGTCTTACTCGCCACATGTGGTTTACCATTCCTCACTTGGTTCTTTTTCAGCTTCATGTACTGTGGAGCATGGGAGAGGCGACAGGAGGAGTGGTGGGTTGAGTCTCCTTTTATGGATAAGGTCAGTGGTAAAAGAGGTCGGCCATATTAGGGAGGGATGGGGAAGGCGGGATAACACAAATTTTGCTTGGAGTGTTCTGTGGGGGAGCTGAAGCTCACTTTGTAAGTAATGTGGCAAGGAAGACTTGACTAGGACTAATGAAGATTACCAGTGAGTAACTGGGGCATTACTGGATCCCATGTCACTAGAGTAGACCTGGCTACAGGAGATGAATAGAGGTCCCATGCTCTGTGTCTCTTTGGCAACCACATGATTTTCCATGTGTGGCCCTCTGCTACTAACTGGTCTGTAAAGTACCAGTGTTTGCCACTCTTTGATCTACTGTATTCTGCACTGTAGTAGGTCATAGCTGGTAATATAAGCCCCTTCTCCCCGGTGGTTTGGTGCATAATCTTCCTCGCCAGCCTAGGCTTCTTACCTACTACACTGCACTCTTTTAAGCCTTCTAGGCAGAGGTTGGGGCAGTAAGGCCTGCAGAAAGAAGAGCAATCTGGGCAGTGCCTCAATTTTAAGGCAGCCTGTCTGCCCAGGCAGGAAACCCCCCCATCTGCCGCAAACAAAGGTCTCTCCTCAGATCATGGACTAGCTCATCATAGTTTAGACATAATGTATTCTTCAGAGATACTATTAACTTGGCGCCCAGATAATGAATGCTATCCATGGCCCATTCTAGTGGGTAATTAGATTGCATTTGTTTTCTATGCTTTAATGGGCTGGACAACTTGAGGATCTGTGACTTCTGTATCTTCATTTTGAAACCTGACATCTGACCAAATCCAACTAGCTCCTCCAGAACCAATCAGGCACCAACTGCACCAGGTCTGCAAAGGATGCCACAACATCATCGGCATAAATACACATTTTATGCATGTGTGATCCCGATCTTGAGCCCTTTAATGTGTGTGCTTTCCCTCACCTTTATTGCAATAGGCTCCATGTACAAAGCAAACAAGAGAGGGAGGGAAGTCACCCCTGCTTTGCCCCTCTCCTGAAGTTGAATGGCACAGTCGAACCCTCATTGGTTCTAATGCTAGTGCATGCTTTCTGGTAGCTACTGACAACATACTCAACTCAACTCAAGATTTGCTTTATTCGATTTTTCATAATAGAAAATCATAAAATCGATAAGTACATAAAAATACATCATCATTTCATACATTTAGCTGGGGGTCGCGTAACTAACCTTAAAACAGTATTAAATTTAACATGATTATTGTTCTCTGCATTTACAGGAAAATTAGCAAGTCATATTACTCCATTTCCTCAGGACATCTTTAAAAAAACCAATCATAATCATTGTACATTTTACATTCTAAAATTTCTGTAGGCTTAAGTAAGCTGGCCGACATTGCCGCCAAAATCTCTGTCTAAGGTATTGTTTTATCCATCTACTACGTTCACTCTTATAGTATTTGCAAAATAAAATCATGCGAAAAGTAGATTGTTGAGATAATCTGTCACAAGGGCATAATGTCAAGTTTCTGGACCAATCATTTTTATTTGGAAAAATTACCAGACGGTGGAATAAGTCAAATCTGAACCTGGTCAAAATAAAGCGATCAAAACTCTTGATACAAAGATTTTGTAAGGTTGTATCGCGTAGCAGGTCAGGGACATTTGGTGTTTAATTACTGTGTTTTTCACAAGTTCACCCGAACATCTCAGTATTTCAAAATGGGCCACACATAGACTTTTTAGTTCCTTTCTGGATACCAGACAAATCAGTTCTGGGTTCTTAAATAAATCCGGGCGTTGTATATCAATTAGAGTTTTCCTTATATACTCAAGCCAAGGGATTTGTTTAGCATTGACAATGGCCATAACATCCTGAATGATTTCCAGATTCAGGCCTAGAGCTTCTGAGACCCATATTCTCTGCCACAGCAAGATTGGTTGTAACTTAATAAGATCAGAGATAACACCCATACCAAGTTCTGCATGGCAGTTAAAAACAGACGTGCCCTGAGGAAGCGCTATTAAATATCTTAAAAAGTGATTTTCTGCTATTTGTAATGGCGCTGTATTCTGGAAGTCCAAACGCCCGCCCAATAAAGTGCAATACTTCTACATTTTGACATGTATATTTTTAACAAAATTTCAGGGGGTCTTTTGCCTAGTTTTTTTGCAAAATTCATTACTGCTGCAATTGAGCGTTTAAACATTAGGGTTCTATTTTTAACCTCTACACCCCACGAACCTGAGGCATCAAGTAGCACCCCAAGATATGGAAAGGTCTTAGTATGTTCAATAGTGAGGCACTCTGCCTTAATGGGTCCACATTTGACCCGACCCTTCCCACAGAGCATTACGAAGGATTTTTTAGCATTAAGTTTTAGGCCCCTTTCCTCCATAAATGCTAGATATCTTGAGAGTGCTCTCCGGGCACCCACCCTGGTTCTAACCATTAGCACTGCATCATCCCCATAGAGAAGGGAGACGACCTGCTTTTTGCCATACATCGGGGAATCAACTGTGCTGGCCTCCAATTCTACCTCCAAGTTGTTCGTGTATAAGGAGAAAAGGAAAGGGGCCAGTACACAGCCTTGTCTGACACCCTTCTCTATGCGGAAATACCCAGTACATTCCCCCCTCAACCCACGTCTAACCATCGCTGTTGCGCCTGTGTAGAACTGGCGCAGAAAGTGCACTATAGCAGGTTCTACTTTCATCTCACCCAATATTTGCCACAGCTTTTCGTGATCCACACAATTGAATGCGGACGAAAGGTCTACAAAAATGGCATAGAGACATCCTCCTTTTGCCCTTGTATATTTCTCTTGTAACATTACAAAGTTGAGGACTTGTTCCACCGTGCCTATCCCCTCCCTGAAGCCATACTGGACGGGGCTTAAAATATTATTTTCTTCAGCCCATGTTTGTAATTTATTAAGGACTACCCTACCCGCAATCTTCATAAGGTAGTCTAAAAGGGATATGGGCCAGTAATTTGCTGGACTCTCCCTATCCCCTTTTTTATAGATCGGTATAATTACCGATTCAGACCATGTCTTGATAAAGCCTTTAGCACAGCAAGCCACTAGGATACGTGTACAAAGCAGGGCCCAAAGATCAATAATTGTCTTATACACATCATTAGGAATCCCATCTGGGCCTGGGGCTGTACTATTCTTGCTCTTTTTTATTGCACTTAGGACTTCCTCGTACGAGATGTGTATGGGTATTGGGAAGGGTTCATGCTCTAATGTAGACGTTCCAACTCTCGTACTAACCGTTGCCCCACCTGTATTTTTATATACCTTCGCAAAAAAATCTATCCAAGTGTTTTCGTCTATGGCGATTTCAATTCTCGCCATGTCTTTTTTGGGGGCGTAAGGAGCATTTACTGCCTGCCAAAATAATTTAGGGTCTTTGCACTGCGAGACCGACAGTAAATTTTCCCATGCTTAATCCTTAATTTCTTTTTTTCGAAGGTTCCGGGCTAAGTTATAAGCCTTTCTACTGGCTCTGATAACTCCGAGATCCCTCGGTTTAATACTCAGCGCAGCTTTCAAATGAGTATATGCTTTGGTGCATTTAGAATCAAACCAGCCATTACTCTTGTTGCATCTCCTGGAGTGTGTTTTGGTCAGGATATCCTGGATAACATTTGTAACAAGCCCAAAAGCTTCCATAATTTCACTGTTAGTAGATTCCTCATCCAAGCATATCAAGATAGGTGTCAAAGCCTTAGTTATAATCGCAACAGATGTTTTCTTTGGGTCCATGCTACTCCATTTAAGTGCAAAGCCATTTTGACGTGCTAAGACAATATCTTGGGACCAAGCCAGGGACTCAATGGTGGCAACATTATTACATACAGGTAAATGTATATATACGCTTAGTGGCAGATGATCGCTAAGGCCAATTGATTGGATCTCAAATGTTTCCACCCAATTATAGTATCTATTAGGTAAGATAATATAGTCAATAACGGATTGAAAGCCCCTAGCTATAAAGGTCCTAGCTAAATTCGACCTCAGAGGAGCACAACATATTGGCAGACCCAAGGTCGAAAGTAGCCATGATGTCATTTAATTTCTCCACTCTGTCTGTGTGTATGAAGTGGTGCATGTCTCCACTATCTTCCAGGCCTTTTTCCCGGGAACCACATACTTCCAGGTTGCATATAGGTATATTAAAATCACCTGTCCAGATCAGCAATCCATCTCCTCCTTTAGCTTTGCTCAGATAATTTAAGCCTGCATGCAGATTATTCATTACACCTATAAAATCAGCCTTTTTGAGATTATTATAGAGATTTACCACAACCAACTCTAAGCCTGGACGTACAGTAATGGATAACATCTGATAGTACCCTGAGGAATTTCTTATTTCAATCCTCTGAACCTTCAGCAGGTTAGATACATAAATACAAATACCCCCTTTATGTCTGCCATGCACAGAGCGCACAGTTGGGATGTGGAAGGTCTTATAACCATCCAGATGTTTGCCATCTAGGAGCCAGGTTTCCTGGATGCATAAAATATCAAATTGATGTATAAACTCCCACCAAACAGTATTACACACCTTGCTCTCCAGGCCCCAGACGTTCCAAGAAACAATTCTCACTTGTGCTCCCTGTCGTGCGGGGCTAGTTACTATTCAGCGTTCTTTATCAGTGCCAAGTTTGAACGGCCCCATCCTTTCTGCATCCTTCCTGCCTGCCCCAACGTCTTTTTTTTGGCTAACCAATATTTTATCGTTGTTTATAATAGGTGTATTAGAATTCCTATCGGTATTACAATCTAAGATGTTACTGGATGGCTTAGGCTGTTTCTGCAGTACCGTTTGGGACGCTGTTTGGGCTTCCACTAGGCCTTTTTTCGCCTGAGGTCCCTGTACTTTATTCAGTGTCTGGGTGGGTGTGTGATATAAATGCAATCCATGGCTATACTTATAGTCTCTGTCTACTGTGTTCTTGCCACCCAGTCAGTCGCAACAATTTTGGCCGGAGAGTGCTGCAAACCTATTTGTCCCTTCAAAAATGGAGGCAAACCCCTCGCCACCCCAGCTTGTTTCACATGGTGGCCTCATCCTTGGTTGACCCCATCCCTGTTGCATTAGGTGACATGGTATCCGAGAGCGTTTCCACCCATTCCATGTATCAAATCTTAGTCGTTTCAAGTCCCTGTAAAAAAAGTCTAGTGGTAATATCTTGATGCCCTGTCCCCTAGGCCCTTCACTATACATAGCATTTCTTAATACCCTTCCCACCGGTACTGGACTGTTAAAATTAATGATAATACAGTCACCACTTTTGTGTTTCTGAGTCCTGCCCAACCATGCCACCCGTCTGACCATTATGACGCTATTCCCTATCCTGCTACCTTCTATTGTATTACTTGATAGCCAGTGGACCACCTTATTATTAAGCTGGCTATGGTTCTCCTTTACCCCTTCGCTAAGTGTTGTAACATTTCCTAGGACCAGAACCAAGGGGGAGGATTCGGGGGGTAAATCAATAACAGGGAGAGTGGGCATGTTTTTAGTACAGAAAGTCTAAAGAGAATCCCTGGAAAAGGTAATTCACTCACTCACACTAAATTTTCTGAGTATTATTTGTAATCACTGGTCACAAACTAATGTATACCGTTCACAGACTTTATTAAAAAACATACATGTAGGTAAAACAGAATTCATTACCTATTAAATTTTGAAATTCATAAAAACAACAGACACTTAATACAATTAATAAAAACAATCATAAAAAATAATTCAACAATGTATATAGGTACAGCAGAGAAGGAAAATACACATTTTTAGAATGGCAGCAAATTTCATCGAGGTGGATCACAAATTAATCTAGGGTAAGACTCACAACACCTATAATGAAAAGCAAAAACCCCAAAGAATTAAGAGCACCTATAGATGATACTGATTCCAAGATTCAAAAAGCCCTTACAGTGTTACTAAAACAAATCCCATTTCATGATAAACCTAATATCAGAGATTTACTGGGCTTGAATTCTAAAAAACAAAAAGAGTGTCGACGCGTTTCGGTGTGACTGCCTTAGGATGTTGGCACACCTTCCTCAGGACAATTTCGAAGTCGTTTGGGGTTAGACTCATGTGTCCTTCCTGTGTGTTAGAAAAGGATTGGTTCAAGACGTTTTCTGATTCAAAGTCAAGGACTTATCCCTCTCTAAACAATGTGCTGTACATCCAGCTATAATTCTCTAAACACTATGTGGAAACATCTTTCATATAACATTGCGAACATATCCGCTATTCACATTGCATTACATGTACTTCATGTTCTATAAATTGTTAACGGTTAATCACCTACTCTACTACATTATTCATATCTTCAACCCTCCGTTATAACCTGGTTAATGACCAGTTGATTCTAAATCCACCCAAACAACAATTCACTCAGTACAAAAAGAAAACAGATCGTAATACGGTCTTACATTATAACAGCTACCATCCGAAAAGTCAGAAAGATAACATCCCCTTCAGAGAATTTCTCCGACTTAGGAGGAACTGTACTTCCCTTGATGATTTTTACAAACATGCGGAAGCCACCAAACAAAGATTCTTGGATAGGGGGTATCCGAAGAAACTTGTTAATCACTCTCTAAAAAGAGCTGGATATTATAACAGAGACAGCCTTCTGGAAAAGAAAGCAAAAAATAAAAGTTTGGACAAAATAGTTATGGTCAGTCAATTCTCGATAATTGCAAATCAAATAAAAAATGTAATTAACCACAATTGGAAAATTTTAAATGAAGGAACGGAAATTAAACTTCCTAGACGTCTGTATGCATTTAGAAAAAATAAAAATCTGCGTTCCACACTGGTACACACTTACAGAGAGGACATGTTAGGAGGACAAAAAACCCTATCAGGCAACAGAGCTATAGGGAATCACAAATGTGGCTCATGCAGCGTATGTGACTCATGTATGATGACCAAGGAAGTATGCTTGACTGGAGTTACCCATAAGATAAATACGTTAAACAATTGCAGGAGTAAAAATCTAATATACCTAATCCTGTGCCCTTGTGGCCAGGGATATATAGGTGAAACAGGCAGAGAACTTAGGACACGCATAGGAGAACATAAATCAGCCATCAGACTGAATAAAGAAAATGCCCCCCTAGTAAACCACTGGCAAGAAAATGGCCACAATGAATCAGATATCAAATGGGTAGTACTTGAAAAAATTAAAGAACAAGCAAGACAGGGAAACAGTACAAAAAAACGAAAACAACAAGAACAGTGGTACATTATGAAATTTTACACTATAAGGAAGGTTCTGAATACCAGGGAAGACTGGGAGACCCTGATCTAAGAGGCATTCATAGACTAAGTCTCTAGTTCTCCGTCTAGTTCTGAACCTAAGACAGTATAACCCGCATTTTGTGTTAAATCTACTGTGATAATTACGGGTTACAAGATGTTCGGAATCTCATTCTGGAACGTAGTTCCGAGGATGGGGCTCTCCCCTTAATGATGATAATAATTATATAAATATAGGGGCAATGATACGAAAGGCAGGACAGATAGATAATTATGCCACCTTGAAAGTAATATTCCTTCTATTTCGCTAACACAAAATTAGGATTGTAACCGAAGATAAACTACAAGTCCTTAATCGGGGGTGACACACGGATCGCCGGTAAACTAAAGAGGAGCAGTAGTATGTAAATGCAAGCGCACATACGTTACGTTGTAGGGGCTCTCTGATTTTCCTACTGCAATTAATTAAAAAAATGTGTTTTTATGTAATACATTAAGGGGCCCACAATCCTTAAACGAACATCTAATAGTATCTGAAGGTAAACATTGGCAGCCTATATCTAACCCAGGGACTATACCACTAAACAATGGCGCCCATGTAGCGCGAGTTCTTGACGCTTCTACACATGCGCGTCCCGGAACAGTGTTTCCTCAGCTGAAAACAATAATGATTAGATAGATAGGATGAGGACACGTATATAAACGGAAGCAGTACGGCTCCCAGGTAGCAGAGAAACACAGGAGAAGACGTACCCGTGGCTGTATAAGACCAGACTAATTCAAAGGTAAGCGGGAGGGATTCCAACTGGATAGCGGGAGGGACCTATTTTCGAGCATAGCGTTCCGGGAAGGAGAGGCGAGTCTAACTTAGAGTCTAACTTAGAGCTTTTAACTAACATAGTTGGAACCGAGAGTAGCTCTATAACTAAGAGGTTTCGGTTTAACTCGAGGTGAGCTTATAACCGACTTAGATTCCGGGCATGTAACAGCCATCCAAACGCTCCATACGATGAGGGTAGGTGGGAGGAAGTGTGAACCCATGGCTACTCTATTTCGAGAGGTGTAAAAGAATAATAATAATATAAACGGGACCTCCGGATATGTACATCCGTAAAAATAGGAATACATAGATAATAGATACCCTTTTATTACCTTAATAGACTTTGGAACTAGCGGTGAGGACAATGATAGAAGGGTTGAGTCTAATTGTGCTCCTTGCTATCTAGATTAGTGCAAAGAATTAAGTAACAAGTAAATATGTGAACACGTTAGGATACTGAGCGCTTAGCACAAAATGAATTCATTAGTATTAAACTTACCAATAATAGCATTTAGAATAAGTTCAACAATTTACAATTTACGTCCTATACAGATCAGGCATATCTCTGACTAAGCCATTTACCGTCATCTGGAGGTACTTGGAATTTGAACAAAAGCAAGAACACCACGGGGAGGTGGTCATCCCGTATATCCATAGGTATGTATTTATATTGATAAGAAAAGCTGCAACATAGGGAGCCTTATAATCTTATACCCCAGCCTGAATAAGTCTACTGGTATCTTCCTGTGCAGGGGCCCCATCCACATAAAAGGTGTTACTCCCGGATCCAGTGGGGTGCACACTATACTGACTAAGCCATTTATCGTCATCTGGAGGTACTTGGAATTCGAACAAAAGCAAGAATACCACGGGGAGGTGGTCATCCCTTATATCCATAGGTATGTACTTATAGTGACAAGAAAAGCTGCAACATAGGGAGCCATATAATCTTATACCCCAGCCTGAATAAGTCTACTGGTATCTTCCTGTGCAGGGGCCCTATCCACTTAAAAGATGTTAATCCCGGATCCAGTGAGGTGCACACTATACTGTAAGGACGAACATACGTTCCTGAAGAAACGTAAGGGCAAGGGAATCCCCCTTTACGGTAATATTCCTGTATATATTTTGAGCTACTAATACTCATTGACATCTGTATTCAAAGACCATTATACAGGATACATCCAGGACTAATTAATACATTACAATGTGTCTTTTCAGACCACGTATACTCTGAAGGTAAAACCTAGGATCCAGCATACCGCGGATTTGGTTTTGAATCCATCCAAAAAGAAACAGAACCTTAATTCTAAGGTCAGTGAAAACATGAGTGAATGGTTGTTTGAGTGGATTTAGAATCAACTGGTCATTAACTAGGTTATAACGGAGGGTTGAAGATATGAAAAATGTAGTAAAGTAGTTGATTAACCGTTAACAATTTATAGAACATGAAGTACATGTAATGCAATGTGAATAGCGGATATGTTCGCAATGTTATATGAAAGATGTTTCCACATAGTGTTTAGAGAATTATAGCTGGATGTACAGCACATTGTTTAGAGAGGGATACGTCCTTGACTTTGAATCAGAAAACGTCTTGGCTATGTATTGAACCAATCCTTTTCTAACACACAGGAAGGACACATGAGTCTAACCCCAAACGACTTCGAAATTGTCCTGAGGAAGGTGTGCCAACATCCTAAGGCAGTCACACCGAAACGCGTCGACGCTCTTTTTGTTTTTTAGAATTCAAGCCCAGTAAATCTCTGATATTAGGTTTATCATGAAATGGGATTTGTTTTAGTAACACTGAAAGGGCTTTTTGCATCTTGGAATCAGTATCATCTATAGGTGCTCTTAATTCTTTGGGGTTTTTGCTTTTCATTATAGGTGTTGTGCGTCTTACCCTAGATTAATTTGTGATCCACCTCGATGAAATTTGCTGACATTCTAAAAATGTGTATTTTCCTTCTCTGCTGTACCTATATACATTGTTGAATTATTTTTTATGATTGTTTTTATTAATTGTATTAAGTGTCTGTTGTTTTTATGAATTTCAAAATTTATTATGTAATGAATTCTGTTTTACCTACATGTATGTTTTTTTAATAAAGTCTTTGAACGGTATAAATTAGTTTGTGACCAGTGATTACAAATAATACTCAGAAAATTTATTGTGAGTGAGTGAATTACCTTTTCCAGGGATTCTCTTTAGACTTTCTTTCTGTAGTACCCTGTTCCCTGGAACTTGTGGGGGTCTTCTCTCTTCTTGTTGACTTTGATGTTTTTAGTACATTCAGCATGAACTCCGACCCCATCGTCCTCTTTCAATTGAGAAGTCAGTCCTGGGCTGTTGTATCTATTTATTGGATTGTGTTCCACCACATTTACTTTATTACCTATAGCACCTTTTACTGGCTCCGCATTTTTATTTGGTAGCGTCAGATCATCTATTACAATCTGAGGTATCGTATTAGTGTTAGCTAATGTTCTGGTTTCAACCGCTTTACTCAGCTCTACAGAAGTACCCCTGGTTTGATCACATAGAGTAAAATTCGCCAATTTCAAGGTATTCTCTATCGTAATCCCTTGCAAAACATCCAGTTTATCACTAATTACTTTCGATCAGGGGGAGTGTAAATGACTTGAGCAACTGCTCCATATGAGCTACAGTACATTCCATATTACTAGGTTTTACCTGTGTATTAATTTGAGGCTGAGAGACCTTTCTATGTGGGGGTCTTGTTAAATCTGTCAGGCCTCTCACAGAGATACCTAGTGTATTGGTCATTTTTCTCGGACCCAGTGTTACAGGTTTATCTATTGTTTTTGGAATTTTAGGTTTGCTTCCTACTTGCCGACCCCCTCCTCTCTTTCTTTTACCCTTTTGATTACCACCCTTGGCAGAGAGTTTAGAAATTTCACCTGTATGTTTATTCTTAGTAGTAATCATAATGGGGTGTAAATCATCGGAAGATACACTAGTACAGAAAGATATATTTGTGGAGCTTCTGTCTTGCCCCATTTCTAGGCCTATAATTGAAGAATTCGGGCTGCTTCTTGGTCTTGGGGTTTACATGATCCGGGGTAACAGTGTTTTTTAACTCGCCCAAGGAAGATCATTTGGAGCATAACAGTTCCGAAAATAGTCTTTTTTCCGTGAGGGCTATTTCTCTCTCGAGCACCACGGCTGCCCTTGTAATAAAATTGTCAAGTGTTCCAGTTATACTCCCCCCTGTAACACTAGTTACGCTTTTCTTCTCCTTTCCCGGGCAGTAAGACATGCTTAGTCAGAATGTATAATAAGCTTACCAGAGTAGTTGGCAGTTAATGGGATGGCCCAGCCCAGTCTTGGCCTGCCTTGAGCCCGGTGGTCGCCCGCGCGCGTCCCACGACGCGGAAGGAGCGACACAGTTTTAAGCGCCCTCCGGGCGCGTCTGTGGGCGGGGCTTTGAAGTGGAGTATCCTGGCGGCTGTAGTCCCCCCGCTCAGCGGCCACGATGTTCCTGAGCGGCAGCGGGGGGACTGGTCACCAGATTAGTTGTCAGCACGTGGGAAAGCTGAGGGCACACACGGTAAACTCCGCTCCAAGGCAAAATGTTCTCCCGTTCCACCGAAGGAGCAAAACAGTTTTAAGCGCCTTCCGGGCACATCTGTGGGTGGGGCTTTGAAATGGAGTATCCTGGGGGCTGTAGTCCCCCCGCTCGGGTGCCGCGATGTTCCTGAGCGGCAACGGGGGGGGGGGACTGGTCACCAGATTAGTTGTCAGCACGCAGAAAAGCTGAGGGCACATGCGGTAAACTCCGCTCCAAGGCAAAATGTTCTACTGACAACGTAAGTTTTGAATTTAGGCCCAAACAAAACCATCTAAGGTCTCTGACAAGAATGGCCAATGCATCCTACTGAATGCTTTCTCATTGTTGATCTGGAGGAGAAGTGTCAGTAGACATCTCTGATCTGTAGATAAGCTTGGTGTTGTGTGCACAAATGTGACAAGGGGTAAAGACCCCCTGATCCAGGTCTTTGCATGTGTCGTCCCAATCTACTAGCTTAGATCCCAGAGAAAAGTTTCACATTCACATTTAGTAATAAAACAGGCCTGTAGGATGAGCACATCTTTGGGTCCTTCAAGGCTTGGACAATGCTACAATGGAGGCCTCACGCCTAGAGTCTGAAATGTTCAATTTTTCCTGTGAAGAGTTATACAGATGGGGTAAGATTGGTGCCAATATTTGGCACTTCATCTAGCAAAACTATGCTATGGAGCGATGGGTGCATGAGGAGATTTATGATTTTATAACCTGGACATGGCTGAGTCTATTTTCTCAAAGGCAATAGGTTTCTGTAGTGTAAGTTTCTGTGTTTTCACCGTTCCAAGACAAAGCTCTGTTTTATCTTTAGGCCTATCATGTCCTATGTATAAAGTACTTTCAAATTCTTTGAATGCTTGGTGAATGCCTTTGTTTTCATCTGTTATTTCAGCTGTAGGCCAATACCCTACAAATATGACGGTCACTTCACATCCTGTCTTATGATGCATTAAAGTGGGGCCAACCCTACACACAAGTCCCTGTGACAAGAATGGGCCAAATCATGGACCATACAAATGTCTATGCATGGTCTCTGGCTTGATCAATTCCTGTTGCAGTCACTTGATCAAGCTCCACAAGTGTTTTACCATTTTTATTAGGAGAAGTGTGGGAATACTGGGTGGCAGGAATGTTGTAGATTCCAACTGTTTTCTTACGTTTTTGTCAGAAATAATAGAAAAATACTTGATTTTAGCCAAAGAGTGCGGTTTGTAGGGCAATCTGGGTAGGAAAACATAGTGGGAACCACCAAGTCATACCAGTCTGGACTTCCCAAGGTGTCCAATTTTCAGAAATGTATGGGTTCAGTAGATTTGCTTGGGTACCCGCCATGCCCAGACCCACATTTTGCTGCTAACTACATCACCAAAAAGGGTAGCTTTTCGTAGACAAAATTTATATCGCGGGTAATAGGCCCACCCACATTGGACCGCTTTTATTGAGAGAATTGTAAGAATACAGAAGTGTAGAACATGTATTACCAATTGGATTTCTCTCCATTTTTGGCTCCCAAATGTAAATCAATGAGCTTTAAAAACACATTTTGCAAAATGGCTTTTGAATCATGATAATGTGGGCAAATTTAAGTTCAAAAATGTTCAAATAACCACTATTCCTAAGCTCAGTATCTTGTGCACATTTCAAAAATACATAGATTCCCTTCATACCCATCTTTCATTACTACCACTAGCAGTCAAGGGGTTAACCTCTTTAGGGACTATATGTCAAGGCTGGACTAGTCACACCGGGCATCAGGAGTTTCCCTGGGAGGCTGGAAGGTTAGGAGGCCAGTGTTGTTACTGGGGGCGGGTTTTGTAGCAGTGCAGCAGTTTTAAAGCAACCCCATAAGAGTTCCTTGTATGTCAAGACAACAATAAAAGTGTCATTATAAGGGTTTACTGTACGTGCTGGAGAGAGATCAGAGTTTTGTCTAGTGGCAGTTTTGACTCATCTAATGTGATCTAATGATGATACTTGTAAAGCGCACTGTTACCCCATCTCGGGGTGTCCTGGCGCTGAAGACCGCTGGGGAACCTGTCCTGGCTTTCCCTGTGAGATGGTCCCTTCTGGGTATCTCCAAGGAGAAACCAGGCATCTCCGGCGTCTGTGGGGGGCCGTTGTAGAGATGAGGCAAGCTTAATGCCCAGAGTTGCCGAGTGTGATCCCTGGTTAGATTAGGCACCGAGGCGAGAATTATCGAGTCCATTGACCCTGGTCCACAACCCTGCCGCATCGGGAATTTAACCCTGGTCCTGGGCCGTTCTCTGCTTCCGGGTCTGCTGCCTCTAACCAGTGAGCCACTCCACTCCACTAAGGTAGTGTAGAGGGTTAACCCCTTGGCTGCGGCCGTAATTCCGCCGCAGTGCTATGGGGGAAGGGGGGCCGTGCGGCGCCGCCATGCTCGTGATGGAACCCCTCCGGCACGAGCTGCGGTGGCGCTGTGCTTGTGACGGAATGGTTCCGTCACGGCCCGCCCACCTAATAGAACCCTCAGCGCAGGCGCAAAATCAGCGCCACGCAGGCGCAGCGGCCGGGCCGTGTCGGAACCATTCCGTCACAAGCACAGCACCACCGTGGCTCGTGACGGAATGGTTCCGTCACGAGCATGCAAGGGGTTAATATGCCTGTTCCAAAGAACATGTACCATGCAATACCCAGAGCAGTATTTTATGTGCTTATCTTCGAAGGGTTACTGCTTTTGTCACAGAGATCCTTTTTTTTACTGTATAGTTAATAAGTACATCGTAATCTAGCACATTTAACTAAGAACTGCCATCAAAGAGCTGCATGCAAACTGCATGGTACAGGTTAGAAAATGAGGCTTTTCCCACTGTTTCATTACCGTAATGTTGGAAAAAAGGGTTTGTTTGGGTAGAAATAAAATCTTATCAGTAAAGCCAACCTTAAACACAGTGTTACGTCCTGAGGTTGTGCTTCTCCAGACCAGGCATTGTTAAGAAAATGTACCAGTATGGATTACATGTGAACCCTACACCTTGTGGTCCGCTTTGTCTTATGTAACATTTTCTATACACTGCTTTACACATGTATGATTTATTTTCCCTATATGCGTGTGTGATATAAAATACTCTGACACCCTACGCTTGGTATGTGAGGAGCCATAAAACAAATGAAATACGTATGAGTGAGGTCCTATGGAGAGATGAGGGGCACTGTTGGAGGGTGGTAGTGAGTGAAACATTGAAGGGCCCAACATAGATTGCCATATCCTGGTGCACTGCACAGTAATCATTTACTAAGCTTTAAAAGCTAATACAATTGAATACATAATGAAAAATGTATTGTAGAGTTCACCATTTGTTCCATTTGTTCGCAATGCGATGTACCGGGGCTGTCGCATAATATTTGCCAGGGCTGCTTTGGGTAACCAGTCTGGCCCTGCTATAAGTCATATTATCTTTTATGGCTTCTCTTTCTCCCCAGACCAACAACACAGTAGTGACCCCTTTTAATACTGCCCTTGGTAACAAGCAGTGCATCACCCCAGGCTGAGCCCTTACAGTGTCAGGTCTCCCCGTGTCTCCATCTGCTGTTCAGAAAAAAAACACTAACGCCTCTTTAATGATGAATAGCGACAGTCACACGGTTTTCCCAGGACCCTCCAACCAAAGCTGCTTCTCCAGCTCTCTACTTTCACTTCTACATGCACACATGCACTGTCAATTCAGGTGGTAGCAGCTTAATGATGCATGCCCTGCATCGACTGCGCGACTGAAAAGACGCAGGTGCACAGTGCAGCAGCCTCTCCCAGGTCCTGACTGGGGGCCCGATTCACAGAATGAACTTATGACTCAATCCTAAACTTACTACTATTTTGGTATTCACAGAATGCACTTACTCATTTCGGTATTCACAGAAGCCCCTTACTCATTTCGGTATTCACAGAAGTTAGTAGTCATAACTTTAGGACTCCTAAATGCCTTCTGTGAATACCGAAAGTCTTAAAATTAGGATTTTTCTCAGTTTAGGAGTCCTAAAGTTAGGAGTCTTAACTTTACTACTACTAAATTGAGAAAAATCTTAATTTTAAGACTTTCGGTATTCACAGAAGGCATTTAGGAGTCCTAAAGTTAGGAGTCCTGACTTTACTACTACTAAATTGAGAAAAATCCAAATTGTAAGACTTTCGGTATTCACAGAAGGCATTTAGGAGTCTTAAAGTTAGGAGTCCTAACTTTACTACTACTAAATTGAGAAAAATCCCAATTTTAAGACTTTCGGTATTCACAGAAGGCATTTAGGAGTCCTAAAGTTAGGAGTCCTAACTTTACTACTACTAAATTGAGAAAAATCCAAATTGTAAGACTTTCGGTATTCACAGAAGGCATTTAGGAGTCTTAAAGTTAGGAGTCCTAACTTTACTACTACTAAATTGAGAAAAATCCCAATTTTAAGACTTTCGGTATTCACAGAAGGCATTTAGGAGTCCTAAAGTTAGGAGTCCTAACTTTACTACTACTAAATTGAGAAAAATCCTAATTTTAAGACTTTCGGTATTCACAGAAGGCATTTAGGAGTCCTAAAGTTAGGAGTCCTAACTTTACTACTACTAAATTGAGAAAAATCCTAATTTTAAGACTTTCGGTATACACAGAAGGCATTTAGGAGTCCTAAAGTTAGGACTACTATCTTCTGTGAATACCGAAATGAGTAAGTGCATTCTGTGAATACCGAAATGAGTAAGTGCATTCTGTGAATACCAAAATCGTAGTAAGTTTAGGATTGAGTCTTAAGTTAATTCTGTGAATCGGGCCCTGGGAACCGAAACCGGCCCTGGCAAACTGCTCGGCAGGCCCTCGGGGAGGGCGGGGTGCAGCGGAGCTGTTTGCTAGGGCTGGTTTCAGCCGACTTTGTGACAGGGGACCGGCCTCCGGTCACAAAAACGGTCCCCCAGGGGCCCAAAAACGGCCCCCACCCTGGCGGCCCACCTGGGAAACGCCCGGTGCCTGCTATGGCCAGTCCGGCCCTGGCCTCTCCTCTCTGCAGTGCTCCCTATGCACTTGCTCGAACGGAAAAAAAAACACAGTTCTAGTTTTCAGAAATATATTTTTATTTTTTCCAAAATAAGTCTCATTGTGAGGCTAATGAGGAGGCACATTAGTGGTACCTAAAAGCTACGATGAATAGGACAAATACATTGTAGTTGTAATTTCAGGAAGCATGTGAGCACGTGCTCCCTGTTTGTGGATGTTTCATTCATCCTAGTGCCAAGAAAGGTACTTAGTTGATTGACAGGCGGTTCTGGCCAATCAGCTGCAGCTGTTGTATAATTACCAGGCTCCATGGCTGTGAAAATAAAAAGTCTGTAATGAGACGAGCAAAACATTATTAATGTATGACATTTTCAAAACAATGCAGCTTCTCAACAAACAAACATAAAGAGACTGAAAGGTGCATATCCCCCTGAAGTGCAAACCAGGTCTGCAGTGGATGGGATAGTAATCAAAGACCATGAAATATCCTTAAATATATAGGCCGCCCTATGCGACATGCCATACTGTGGCGGCACATACAAGAGCAGTGGCCCGCTGTGGTGTAATATCAATACAATGTCTCCCATTCCTGTGTCCAAAACTGCAGGAGAGCTCACAACACACCTTGACAGAGCTGAGGATTTACCAGCAGTTTTTTCAAAATATGCCTCAGGCTGCTTGACCTTTGAGAACTGCAGAGGATGTACACATGTGAGTGTGCCTCAGGAGATCACAAGTGTTAGACGTGTCAGCCTTAGGGTGGTCTTCCACCAATCTTTTTGCCTACCGCCTCCATTTTTACTGATCTTGTTTTTGATGGCCTTACGACTCTGAGCACTTTTCAACTGGCAGCCAGTGCTAAAGTGCTTGTGCTTACTCCTTAAAACATGATGACATTGGCTTATTCCCAACTGGCATTTTTACTTTACTTATAAGTTTCTAGTAAAGTGGTACTACATGTACCCTGGGCCTGTAAATTAAATGTTACAAGTGGCCTGCAGTACTTATTGTGCCACCCACTTAAGAAGGTTTTTGATCAGAGATATCGCACCAGCAGTCCTTTTGTAAATATATTTCTGCACACTGTGACCTGTAACTTGTACTATGAGAAGCATTTTAGTTGCACCGCTTTTTTAATGATTGTTATCTTGAATCTGAATTTGTTGAGCTGTTCAAATTCCACCTGATACTTGTTGTTCAGGAACCGAGTAATACCCCACATAGTCATTGGGCAATAGCACCTTAACCTATCAGCTGGGAGGGGGGCGGAGCTCATTACGCCGCTGCAGTCTTTAAATTCATGCCCGCAGCGCGGACGCGTCACTGGTGCGCCGAAGGCGCGTCTAAGGCAAGTCCGGCTGTGCCCGTCCGCGCCTGGACGGGGCAAGGGGCATGCCACTATCAGCCTGATTCATCATTCATATATGCGCTCGCAAAGGGCCAGATTCTGAGAATCTGGCCCTTTGCGAGTGCAATTTTTGCATTTGGGATTCATCATACCAAATGCAAAAATTGCTATTTAGAAACTCGCAAATTTGCGAGGAATAGCATTTAAGGAATCTCTATTAGAGATTCCTTAAATGCTATTCTTGAAACATTTTAAAATTACGAAATCGCAAATTTCGGCCGCTATGTACTGCGAGGTCAAACCTCGTGGTAAATAGCGAAAACTTAGAAAAATGCTTTTAGTAGCATTTTTCTACGTTGCATGTTGCACACACACATGTCCTTTGGACATGTGTGTGCGCAACACCTGTTTAAATTTGCATTTAGGGGGTGCTACAGGGTGTCCTTTGGACACCCCTGGCACCCTTTAAATCGCTATCTTATTTGCGATTAGCTAATTGCTAATCGCAAATCAGGAATACTCCCCGTTCATTCCTATGGGCCTTTTGGCCCATAGGAATGAATGGGGGGTTATTCCTTATTTGAGGTTAGCAATTAGCTAATCGCAAATAAGGAATATGTAGGAATCGCATTTCATTTTGCGATTCCTACATGAATACCGTTTTGCAAGTCAGTAATAGCGATTCCTTATGAATCGCTATTACTGACTCGCAAAACGGCCCTTTGATGAATCAGGCTGTATGTGCCAAAATTATCCTACTCACTTTCAGACCTCAAAACTATGGCACCCGCCAGAAAGGCAATTGCATGACCCTCAACTTCAACTTAAGCTGGAAGAGTTCTTTCACCCAGGTCAAGCACTTAATTTCTGTAAACAAAAGGAGGGCTGTTAGGTTTTTAGCCATACCGTCCTGCCAACCCATGGGGGAGACCCCCTCATGTGAAGGGACTAAAGATAATGTATCTCAACATTCACTCTGCAGTCAAGCACCAACTAGAACTTTTAAATCTCTTGACCACTGACTCGCCAGACATGTTGTTCTTGGCTGAAACCTGGCTATCAGAGGATTCCACCCCTGAATTCTTAGCCACACTTCCAGAAAACAATTTTCTCTTACAAGCTAATAGACCTTCAGGAAAAAGAGGGGGCGGGCTGGCTGCTGCTATCAAAAAAGGACTTCCTTTTATTGCCATTTCTGCTTTAGAAATAACTTTAGTTGACAATCTTATAGTCAAACTGGATTCTATGTCAGGACCGGAGGCTTCAGATTATGCTATATCTTCCTTCGCTTTATTAACATAAAGACTCCACAGCAGCTTAGGAAAAGATATAATAAGAACAAAAAAAATGCTTTAAACATAAAGCATTGACGTAATGTTCAACAAATCAAACAACAACTCCCAAGAGTCTCTTTGTATAACAATAGTCCATAGTCCTTCCACTCTGTCTATCATCACTATAAAACCGGACTTCTCATCTTCTTCCTCCTCTTTCTTCGCTGCTCCCGCAGCCAGATAAGTGCTTTTCCTATTTTTTCCCTTTTCAATGTTGCGGATTGTATTGTGTACGATCGTTGGGGGACTCATTGCGTGGTTTATTCCCTTACAGAGTCCCCGGTTGCGGGAACGTTCTTCGTTCCTACGCGACTTTATTTCCCACTTGTGTGCGGTGTGTACAAAGACCGCCAGGGGGCGGCCTGTCGTCTCGCCGACCCTTCGGCGCGCCTCCGCAGTGCCAGGAGCCGCGCCGTGGAGTCTGCTTGCGCAGGAGCCAGCCCTCGCGTACCCCTCTGACACCTGGTGCCCCGGGTCTGTAATTTTCTACTCTTGACGCCCCGTTGGGGTCTGTATAGCGGCTCTGACCGCGTGAATCACCTTCGGGTGTCCCTTGTGCACCTCTTTATCCAAAGTGTGGCCTAGCGCGCTTGAGGGGTGCGGAGACCCGGTCCCGGCGAGGAGGGTCTGCGCGCTTGGGGGTTGGTGCAGCCCACCTGCCACGTCAGTTGGCCAAAAACGTGATCGCAGCCGCCTGGCCTGCCCACATTCGAGATCTTTCTCGGTTGCCGCCCTCTTGGGTGCCCCGCATTTACCCTTGGTTCCGAGATGGAAGGGGAATACGAGGAAGAACCCTGCCCCTATCTGCAGGACGACAAGTTCTACCAGGCGGTGGACAATTCCATCTACCGCTGCGTGACAGAGGTGGTAGGCCCCATGGAAGACCGCCTTTCCGCCCGCATCGTGGAAGAGTGCGCGAAGCTGGCAGCGGCGCATGTGCCTCCGTCCCCCGAGCTCCCGGGGACGTCCGGCGGGTTGCCACCCGCCCCGAAGAGGCCTTGTAAGGAGGGGCCGTCATCGGAGGCCCAAGGTGTGGACAGGGGCGCTTTTGAGCGTCTTCGAGACGCCTTCCTGGCTAAGGCAACGGCGGTGCCCCCTACACCCTTGGTGGACCCTAGTGCTTCGGGGGACGTGTCTACGGCCCCCGCCTCCCCAATCTACGACTCTCCGGACACGGACGACGACGGGGAATCGACCCGGTCTTGGCTTCCGACGCCCTCTGCCAAGGAGATGCCCCGAGATGAGTCGGGCATGCTGGACCCGGACGAGATAGTCCACCCCCGCTCCGCGGCCTGGACACCGGGGGAGACGGTGGCAAAATTTGTCGCGGGCAGGCTGCGCAAGCCCCTGGAGAAGGAGGCAAGGGGTTGCCTACGTGGGGAGTGCCCTCGGCCAACTTTGGAAGGGAAAGTGGCCATGACCCCAGAATTGGACACCAAGATGGCCACCTTCCTGGCGAAGTTTATGAAGGACCCCAGGAAAGGGATTGACCGGTCCTGGCGGGCCTGCCAGGACAAATTATTAGATGCGGTCGGGCCCGCCACGAAGATCCTCGACATGGCGGAGGAGGCTAGAGCGAATGGCACCGCCATTTCCCCGGAGGTGCTCTCGAATTGGGCCCGGAGGGTGATTGTGTTCTTGGGCAACGCCAACTGTGCCCTGTCTACGGAGAGGCGGCGTTCGCTCCTCATCAAGCTGGACCCAAAGTTGGGGGACCTGGCCTCGTCGGAGGCGGGTGCTGTGGCCCAGGGAGGCCTCTTTGGCGAACCCTTCATCAGGGAGCTGGGCAAGTTCGTGAATACGTTCACGTCGCTGGATAAGGCCCAGTCCAGCATCAAGAGGGTGTTCCACCAGCGTTTCTCCGGAGGGGCCGGTCGCGGTAGGGGCCGCGCGATCGGCCGTGGTCAGCAGACCAGCAACAAAGGACAAGGCTCCGGAAGAGGCCAATACCAGACCTCTGCCAACTATACCAACTTCTACCCCACCAGGGGACAACGCTTCGGTGGCAGGGGGTTCAAGAAGAACTCCGGACAGGGAAATGCCCCCGGTAAGTGTACTTTGTCTGGATCAGGTTCCTATTGGGGGGCGGCTGGCAAGCTTTTACGGGGAGTGGGAATTGCTCACTGCCGACGCTTGGGTTTTGCAAAATGTACGAGGTTTCCATATAGACTTTTACGACCAGCCCACTCAGGCGAGGCCCCCGCGCCCGATGGTTTTTTCAGAGTCCGACGCGCGGTTGATAGACGGGGAGATCTCGGACTTGCTGCGCAAGGGAGCCATCCGTCTATCATCGCGCCACCCACATGGGTTCCTCAGCAACGTCTTTTTAGTGGACAAGACGGATGGGGGCAAAAGACCCGTGATCAATCTCAAAGAGTTCAATGGGTGGTTGGTCTACCGTCACTTCAAGATGGAGGGTATCCACCTCCTTCGAGACGTGCTCCTCCCTCGGGACTGGATGGTGAGACTGGATCTCAAGGACGCCTACTTGGTCGTCCCCATCCACCCCCCTCATCGTCGTTTCCTACAATTCCTATGGGACGACAGGGTTTTCGAATTCACAGCTCTGCCGTTCGGTCTTTCTTCGGCCCCGTGGTGCTTCACGAAGGTCCTCCACCCGGTAGTGGAGTTTCTCAGAAGTCAAGGGGTCCGTATGTTAGTATACTTGGACGACATCCTCCTCATGGGGCAGTGCCCAGAGGTGCTGGCGGGCCAGCTGCGTCAAGCTGTCGGCCTACTCCAGAGACTGGGGTTTGTGATCAACGGCTCCAAGTCGGTTTTGGTTCCCACTCAACAGATCACTTTTTTAGGTTTCGTGGTGGACTCGGTACAGGCGGTCTTGAGCCTGCCGGGTCGGAAGGTCGCGAAGATACGGCACCTGCTTCGGCAGACGATCGCGAAGGACCGTACGTCCCTGCGACATATCGCCAAGGTGGTGGGTCTTCTCTCGTCCTCCATCCAGGCGATTTTCCCAGGTCCGTTGCACTACAGGGCTCTCCAACGCCTGAAGGCGCAACATCTGCGCCGTGGGATGAGTTACGATCAGTGGGTTCCCCTCACGGACGAAGTGAAGGAGGAGATGTCATGGTGGCTGTCTCACATGGAGGCATGGAATGGTCGGGCGATCTTCGGTTCGGCTCCGGACCTGATCATAGAGTCCGACGCCAGCAGGTCGGGCTGGGGCGCCCGGTGCGGGGATTTTTCCACCGGCGGCGCCTGGTCTTCAGAAGAACAACAATTGCATATCAATTGTTTGGAGCTCCTGGCGGGCTCCTTCGCAGTTCGTTGTTGGACCAAGGATTCGGTCAAGGCTTGTGTCCTGTTACGGATGGACAATATTTCGGCGGTTCGGTATGTGAACCATCAGGGAGGTCCTCGTTCCCGCGCCTTGGCGGACTTGGCGAAGGACTTCTGGGATTATTGCCTGGCTCGTCACATTGCGGTGACGGCGGAGTATCTGCCAGGCCAGTGCAATCAGGTAGCGGATTGGCACTCCCGACATCTCAGGGACGCCAGCCAGTGGAAACTGGATCCGGAGGTCTTCCGGTGGCTACACTCCCTCCGGGGTCCCTTCTCGGTGGACCTCTTTGTGTCCCGTCTCGACCACCAACTGCCGTGTTTCTTCAGCTGGAGGCCGGACCCTCTGGCTGAGGCCACGGACGCGTTCTTACAGGATTGGAGTCGGGAACAGCCGTTTGCGTTTCCCCCGTTCTCCATGATCATGCGAACGGCGGCTCAGATACGCCGCCAGGGTGCGGAGCTGGTGTTGGTTACACCACTCTGGAGGTCTCAAGTGTGGTTTCCGGTTCTTCTGGAACTTTCTTGGGATTTTCCAATCCTACTCCCCCTGTTTCCTCTGCTCCTGACAAGTCCGGATCAGGAACCTCATCCCCTCGTCATGCAGAACTCTCTCCGCCTCGTGGCATGGAGGCTCTCAGGAGACGCTGGTCGCTCCCGGGCCTTTTGGGGTCGGCTGAACACTTGCTCTCCAAAGCATGGGCCGATAGTACGACGAAGCGGTACAGATCCGCTTGGCTTAAGTGGATGCGTTGGTGTTTACGAAGGGGTTTGGATCCCTTGGTCGCAGGCCTCGTTCCCGTGCTGAATTTCCTGGCGCATTTGGCCGACAAGGGCCTGGCGTATAGGACGATCAATGCTATTCGATCGGCGATTTCGGATGGCCACGACAACATCGATGGCCATCCAGTAGGGGAACATCCTTTTGTGTGCCGGCTTCTGCGAGCTATCCGCCTCGCGCTGCCTCCGGAACCCAGGTACTCCGTCCTTTGGGACGTCAACTTGGTTCTGAATTTGTTCCTGTCGTGGCCGGCCAATTCCTATCTGTCTCTTAAAGAGCTGTCGGCGAAGTTAGCCATGTTGTTATGTTTGGTTTCTTGTAGACGCGTCTCTGACGTGCGCGCGCTGGATGTCTCTGCACGCATTTTTTCTCCGGATGGGGTTACTTTTACAGTGGGCCGACGCACTAAGGCGTCGTCGCGTTCCATTTCATATCCAGCTTTTCTTGACACTCCTAAGTTGTGTGTCGTGCAATGCCTCAAAGCATATGAGGCCCTGACCTTGCATTTGCGCCCTCCGGGCGAGCGTCAGTTGTTGATTGCCCTGCGGAAGCCACACAAAGCTGTCTCCTCGCCCACTATTGCTCGGTGGGTGCGGTGGGTCATGCAAGAAGCAAGCATCAATACTTCTCTCTTTGGAGCACACTCCGCCAGGGGGGCCATGGCCTCTAAGGCATTCTCGGTGGGTGCTCGTTTGGAGGACCTGATGCGAGCGGCGGATTGGTCCTCGGATTCCACCTTTAAGAGGTTTTATTTTAAGCCGGTGGTGGATTTGGCCCAGTTGGTGGTAAGTAAGCTTTGAACTAGCATAATCTGAAGCCTCCGGTCCTGACATAGAATCGAAATTTGCCTAGCTTACGTAACGGTAAGTTTCAATTCTATTAAGGACACAGAGGCGAGGATTATCCCACCCAGGCTACAGTGGTGTCTCTACCCACCCGTATGTCAGTAAGTAAAGCGTTTTCCTTTACATGGTCAGTGCTGTGTTGATCACTGAATGCTCCTCGCCTTGTTGTCGCATTCCTGAACCACCTCGCTGATGCTGTTCCTTTTTCGACAGGCAACGACGGTGCTAAACAGGACCAATGAGGCTCAAGCGTAATCTGCGCGAAGAAAGAGGAGGAAGAAGATGAGAAGTCCGGTTTTATAGTGATGATAGACAGAGTGGAAGGACTATGGACTATTGTTATACAAAGAGACTCTTGGGAGTTGTTGTTTGATTTGTTGAACATTACGTCAATGCTTTATGTTTAAAGCATTTTTTTTGTTCTTATTATATCTTTTCCTAAGCTGCTGTGGAGTCTTTATGTTAATAAAGCGAAGGAAGATATAGCATAATCCTCGCCTCCGTGTCCTTAATAGAATTGAAACTTACCGTTACGTAAGCTAGGCAAATTTCGATTCTCCAAATAGCACACTGATAGGTGTCCTTCTGTATAGACCAACAATAGCGATGCCAGATTTCCCTAAAGCTTTTGCAAATAGCATCGCATCCCTGACAGTGGACTATGACAAAGTCCTGATTTTAGGTGACATGAACTATTGGGCTAACGAGGAGGAAGGGAGAAAGGCAGCCAGGGAACTAACTGAGTCCCTTGCTGACCTAAATCTCATCCAACACATCCACTCTGCCACGCACATCAAAGGCCATACACTCGATCAAGTGTTGTCTATCAATATCACCCTCCAGAACTTTGCTATTAACCCTTGTGTATGGTCAGGCCATTATACTATCAGTTTTACTTTGGGTGATATGTTTCTGCCTAAATCTTTGCCTCATTTAAAAGGTACTTTCAGAAAATGGAACCGCATTGATATGAAATCTCTTTGGGACATAAAAATCATGAGCAGCCCACTAATCAGGATAACATCGACAGTTTTGAGAGGGAGATTGCTAATTGGCCATTGAATACTATCGATATCCACGCCCCTATACAGATTAAAACCTCCCATATAAGGCGACATGAAGCATCTAAATGGTTCACTACTGATTTAAAAATTATGAAACTCAATGTACGTCAAGCCGAAAGTACCTAGTACAGGCTAGAGAGCAACACATTGCGAGCCTCATGGCTTATAAAAAAGCTTTCCCGGAGGCAAAGAGATTATTTTTTACTACCGAAGTACTCAACTCAAACAATAGGACGAAAGATATCGTCAGGATTGTGAAAGAGTTGTATAATCCTGGCCGTGTGACCCCCCCCCCCCCCCATCACTGCCACACAGAAACTTTGTAACAATTTGAATTCTTTGTGGAAAAAAAATAAAAAATCCAAGATTCAATTGATGCTAGCCACAGTAGAGTAGAAGACCCTCTAAGCAATTCCATCTCTACCTCTCTGACCACCTTTCCTTGCCTAAATAGAGACATTTTCTCCGAACTTGTAAACAAAGTAAAATCAGGCTTCCCCAAGAGGTATGCCCCCTCCATATATTAAAATCCATCTATCTGTATTTTCCAGACACTATCCTTGACCTCTTGAACCTTTCTCTTACCCAAGGTATTGTGCCTTCAGTCTTTAAAGAAGCAGTGGTCATCCCGTTGCAAAAAAAGCAAGGCATTGACCCTAATAAGCTGGATAACTCCAGACCTATATCTCTCCTTCCCTTTCCCGCTAAATTATTGGAGATGTATGTAGCCAGTTTTTTTAGTTCCTTCTTAGAGGAAACCAACTTTTTAGACACCCAACATGCAGGTTTTCGCCCATCACACTCCACCGAATCTGTCATACTATCCGTTATAGATGGTCTAAAAGGTAAGGCGGATGAGGACTGCACACAGGCCTTGATTCTCCTGGACCTGTATGCAGCCTTCGATACCATCAACCACGAAATACTGTTGGATCATATTGCTGCAGCCAGTCTTAGAGGCACTGCCTTGAGTTGGTTCAGATCCTTTTCAGAAGGCCGCAAGCAATCGGTGTGGCTCTCAGCCTACAAGTCCAATACTGTAAATATGAGTTGTGGAGTTCCGCAAGGCTCCTCTCTTTCCCTGATTCTCTTCAATGTGTATATACCCCCACTCATATCCAGACTCCATCAGATGGGGATTAAGATTTACAACTATGCTGACGATATGCAGCTAATTTTTACCATTGAAGAGTCAATTAAATCAGATACATTTCTTAGGAACTTATTGCTATTCATCAAGAATTGGATGGACAGCAACCAGTTAAAACTGAATTCGGAAAAAAAGGAAATCATTATTCCCAAAAACAAAATTCTTGATTGGAGTTAGGCACGGCACCTCTCCCTAAGCCTGTGATTAAGAGCCTGGGCATACAAATAGATTCGGACCTTTCTATGAGCTCGCAAATTAGCTCAGTTACTTCTGCTTGCTTCGTCCAACTTCGGAAACTGCGAAAGATCAGAAGATTTTTCAGCAGAGAGGCCAGCATCCAAATCATTATCGCCTTGATTCTTTCCAAAATTGATTACGGAAACGTGATGTACCAGGGCCTCCCACAAAATCAGAAACACCGTCTGCAGATGATTCAGAATCAAGCAGCTAGAATTATTTACCAACAAGACAGACGTTGTCATATTAGACTGCTGCTGAAAGAGCTTCACTGGCTCCCCGTAGAGCAGCACTCTCTGTTTAAAACAGGATTCATCCTAGTCAAAGCCATACACAATATGGGTCCCAAATACATATCTTCAAGAATCCTCAAATACTACTCTCAGTCACTGTTCTCAATATGGTGCGCGCGTGTGCGCGCGCCCACCTATCTTCCTGTGAGCGCGCACTCCCGTTTCTGGAGCGCGCACACACAGGGCACCCCGAGAGAATTCGCACTGCTGCTTTAAAAATCGAGCGGCGCGAAAAGCACTTCCTTGATGAGGTTTTCCCAGCAGGAGTGCAGGTAAGGCTTTCCTGGGGCACCTCCTGCTGTATGTTTTTGGGGCGGCACTGTGCGGGGAGACTGTGGGCTATTGTTTAGGTATTCATGTTAATCACAGCTCCTTCACGAGCTGTGATTAACATGACAACTTAAACAAAAGCCCACAGTCTTCCCCGCCCCGCGCTTTACTAACAAAAGAGTAGAGCAAGTTTAAAAACACAGCGCTGTGTTTTTAAACTTGCTCTACTCTTTTGTTAGTAACTGTTGGAGAGCATTGCCTGACCTTCTCAGTATAGTGTAATAGCGCCTTGTGGTCTCCGCATGGCGCGACCCCAGAATTCCCTCCAGTTTGTTCCTCGTGAGGTGAGAAACCCTTCCTTGCGCGCCCGTATGAAAGCTCCATTACTTTAATTAGGTTTGAAGGGTTGAGATTTCAAATGCAAATCTGGGTCCTTGCATGTGTAAATGTGCAGCTGCAGTCTCAGAACATGCCAACAGATATCAGCTGAGGTGCCGGCCATCGGTGACTCAACTCAAGGCTGGCGAACAGGCCTTCAACGTGTCAAAACGCAAGGCCTACTCATTAACGCAGGGGACTGCTGATTTGTTAGGCAAGGGTTAAACATGCTGTTGCTTGTTTGAGCGCAAAAAGATTTACTTCTAAATGCAAAGTATTTTTCTGAAAATC
The DNA here is from genome assembly GCF_964263255.1 of Lissotriton vulgaris. Classification (NCBI taxonomy): domain Eukaryota; kingdom Metazoa; phylum Chordata; class Amphibia; order Caudata; family Salamandridae; genus Lissotriton; species Lissotriton vulgaris. The sequence continues at coordinate 1,250,171,838 of NC_141689.1, read as the reverse complement.
CCAGTACCTCGAAAACATGCCGCAAAGTCGTGCATTTTGAATCAAACTTTACACTTTATCTACTCACAGACGAGTTTCCTCTGCAGTCACAAAGCTGAATAAAAAGAGGGGCAAGAGAGGCCCCTTTATAAACAACCAGAACAGTGTGGTTGGGACTTTCTAGGAAATGTGAGATGACATTTTTAGCACGAATTTGTCTGACTATATAAAATGCTTTTTACATTAAGGAAGCCACAATACTGCAGATATTAGAGCGCTAACCTGTTTCCAGGCACTCTTTGTTTTGGCAGATCAGGGAGCTAAACTAAAACGTATTTCATGCAGTTTGATAAAGTAAGGAAGTCAGTATTTCATCTTCTGTGTACATGGTTCACATTCTCACAGCCTGGCTGCAGGGGAGGATATCGTATCCCTTCCTGTGGGACTGCATTCTGCTTTAATAGTAGTCCTGCTCACATATGTTCAATTCATCTAAATCACATGCTTCTCCAAAGAGTAGCTTTCTAGCTACCTGTAAGTAGTTCACATGCCCAGTGCACTAAATTAGAAGATTTTGGTGAATTGGGCAATATAAGTATACCAAATTTTTAAAGAGTGCATTTGAGACAAAAACATTATTTTCAGAGTTCATAAGTTGATGTTTGTGAAAAATGGTTGAATTTCCAATTTAACCATTCCAACCTTTTAGTTCGTTAAACATATACACGTATTATTTCAGCACCAAGATAACACCATACAGATGCTATGTTATGTTATATATAGAGCTGATATTTCAGTAATAAACAATGCAGCGTTGGAGACTTATTTTGATCTTGTTGCATTGCAGCTATGGCTGTTAAGTGTTAACTAGATACAGAGGTTTCACACTGATATTGGCTATTTTCCAATCCTGGTGTGGTCACTAATGTAACGTGTCTGGTGTGGTCTCTGTTACAGTACTAATATTAGTGAGTCAGGCTGATTTTCTCTGAACATAAGTAGCTCTTATTGGACAAATGGTTGGAGACACCTGTCTGACCCTTTTCACCACCCCATTCAGTTCCACCACCCTTGGCTGTCTTCATCTTTAAAGCCTGGGTTCCAACTAGTGACCTTTGGAGTGTGCATGACCAGCTCATGTGTTACTGTGGCCAATATGGCCATATTATCTCTCTCCTTGCTTTGATCTGAGGCTGTCATGTCACCTTCCCTCAGTGGATGTTTCTATGTATGTTTGTTTTATAGGCACACACCCAGAGAGAGCAGCACACTGCTGAAAGTGTGTGAAAGCGGCTGCATATTCATTGATGGTTATTCCGAAGGAGCACTTCGTCCACTTGTGCCTTCTTCTTTTCTATTTAATTCTCTTCCTTCTTCCATGCTCTTTTCTAAATTCTAGGAAAGTTGTTTCACTCCATCTCTCTCTAACCATCAGCTGAAGAACTGTGGCCATGCTGGAATGGTGTGGGAGTGAGGAGAAGAGGTTATATATAAAGGACTAATCGCAGTGAAACTGGCGGCCATGCTGGAATGGTGTGGCATGGCCGCCAGTTTCACTGCGATTAGTCCTTTACCTATCTCTAAACACTCCCACACCTTTCCAGCATGGCCGCCATACTCACCACGACTAGTCCCTCTTTCATTTCTGAATTCCCCTATATCTAGCCCTCAGGCACGAGCACGACAGCGATTCCCGCCATTTTGTATCCTGCATAGACAAGGAGCAGCCAAACCAGGAAGTAAGTACCTGCAGAATGCTCTAATCGGCATTTCCATACCCCACGAGGACCATAACTCATAAAAATCTACTTTCTTCCTTCTCAGTGAGACACGATTGGTCCGGTCTCGTATTTAGAGGCTCCCTTGCCCTGGTTTGGTAATTATTTTATTTTATGAGCTTTTCATCACCTTCTCACCGGTCCATCTATATGTTTTTACTCACTCTTTTATTTTCCCGCTTTTTTGGCAGGATACTATTGTGCTCCTAAACCCTTCATTTTCCTTACTTGCTTTGATTCCAAAAGCATAGGTACTGCTTAACAGACTACTTTGTGGACCACAATATTGGTAAATCACGATCTGTATGCTCGCGCTACTTTCCTTTTAAAATTGATCACGTAGAGCTAAACGATAATTCACAAACTCCTTTCGCCTCTGAACCGCATGTAAAAATCTTTACACGTAACCGCCGGTTACCAACACTTCGCAGCTTACACCGCTCGCCACCCGTTTTTAAACTTTGCATGGCCCAACTCTGAGCTCATTGAATGTTTTTTAATCTCATGCGTCGCCCCTCACAGTTCCGTCACTGCGTCGGATTTTAAATGTTGTCCCCACTGTCATAAACAATTCACAATAGGTTGCATGGAAACAAAAGCCTGTCACGCCACCACGTTACAATTCACAAAATTACTATTCCTAAAAGATGAATAACTGCCACAAACAGTTCACAATGCCACAGATGATCACTGGTCAGAATTATATACATGCCTAGTCTTTTTGTTATTGACCAATGTTTATGTTTTGTCTCCCCTTTTTTTGTTTCCCCAATATAACTGTATGTATGCTTATAGGCCCCAAAAAACTGTTATGCTTTCAAGACAAACAAATTAATTCTTTGTCCTGAAGATGATGCCATGTATCTGTGTGTAGGCGTTGAAACGCCGTCGACATAGTAGCATCATATGTACCCTACAAATAGAAAATTGTTCACAATGATGCTTTGTACTTTACCATTGTCTGTTCACTGAGATACTAGCACAGACCGCCTTTGTTGCGTCAAGTTTACCCCCCTGTTTTGTCTTGTCACCAGTGGGTTACTGGTTGTACCCACCTTGTAAAAAATCCTTTTATGTTTTCCATATCTCTTAAAATAAAAACCTGTCCTGCTGGACAAAGGTCATACTGACTATTGAGTGTATGTCCATCAATTCTGCCTAATCCCTGAACTACTAGGGACCACTGTCTTTTGAAATACGTAACTGCCCAAGGTCCCTAGTGATATTCCTTTGGGTCTCCCATGTTCTTTGAAAATAATCTACACAAAGGGCTGCATACCCCCTGCAGTTAGTCTGCAGCCAAGACAGGCAGGATGCCTGCGTACTTCAAAGAGAACCCTCTAGAAGCCTCTCCCACCTTCCAGAGGGAGGGCATCAGGTATAAATATTAGATCGCAGATACCACCTCTTCAGTACACTTCTGGACCTGTGGATACTCTGCAAGAAAAGAAGGACTGCTGTGCTGCCGAAAGGACTGCTACTCTGATGGACTGCTGATCTGTAGGACTGTTGCCCAGCTGTGCTGGCCTGCTGACCTTTTGCCAGGGCGAGAATGACTGGACCTGCATTTGTTGAATCCAGGATCTCAAAGTGACTCCAAGGACTAGTTGGCTAGCCTCCTGACAAAGCCCCAGGGACAAAAGGCTCCAACAACCTTGAACCCAGCACCTAGGCTCTGCCATCTGTGAGTCCTATGTGGTAATGAATTCTAAGAATTGCTAGAGTGGGCCTGGGGTGGACAATGTGTTGCACCGCAGAGGGGTGCTGGTGGGAAGTGTAAATTAGGATCTTTCTTAAGTGTGCATATTTCTGATGTCATTCGAACATGGCTGGGCCTAGTGCCGCTAGTAATAATTCTGGATGCGATTTATACCCAAAAATACATGATGTTCAAGTTGTGTTCATTATTCTGTGTGCCGAATACAAATGTTATTTACATACATTACAAATGGCTTTTGTGATGCTCAAGGTATTTATCGTGAGTGTGTGCTGTTTCAATGCTTTACAAATTGCCTCTGTGGTAAGCCTGACTGCTCATTGCCGAGTTACCCAAGGGTGATTGCAGTGTATACAGTGTGTGTAATCACCCACCCCTGACGAGTGTGGCAGGTTCTTCCTGACTGGGGTACTGCTTCAGCCAACCAGAAAGTTCCAGTTCCAACAAGTACTCAGTGATGCACTTTCGATGAGTACTTGATGTTGTGCCCATGTGATCAGATGGTGCTGTGCATCAGCTGAGCACTGGAGCATGCATTAGGCAGTGATAAACTGCAAGGTGGGTGATCACAGATACAGATAGTTGGAGGCAGACAGGAATATATATTGAACTACTGTGTTGCTCTGAACAATACCAAAATAATTAGATAAGGGGTCAGTGCCTGTCCAGGAGTGTGTTTTAATCAGCTTGGTCCCTGGGTTGCTTTTTTGGTTACAACTGACACACACAGAATCCTGAGTAACCACATGACATCACACATACAAGACAAAGCATACTATCAAGATAAGGAATGAACTGAATAACTGTCACAAGATACACCAGGAAGCGGGATGGAGTCCATTTCAGGAGAACAGGTAGGTGCATTATGGGAGAGCATGGTATTATACATTACCACTTCAGCCCCTGTAAATCCGCAATCTTTCACAAAAGATATTTTTCTCAGATGCCCACCACAGAAAGCATAGAAACACATAACAGTGAATAACGCATTTTAAGTAAGACAAGCAAATTAAACAAATATGTTAAGTAATGATTTTCATTCATGGCTTCACAGAGTTATAATTAGACATGAGTACTACATTACACTTCCAAAGATAAAGGAAAGTTAACAATGTCAATTGCATTGGAAAATAATAACCAAGAATTGGAGAATTCTGACTTCAAAAAAACTATCCTACAAACCTGCGCTCTTCTCATTAAAAAAGAACAGGATTATAAGGGACATGTTAGTTAATAGTGACACACGGAAAGGCCAACCGGAACACCAAGTGACGTAATGGAATCAACCCTGTGTCACTGGGATTACCTCTGTGGCTCATGCACAGTCTGTGCACTTACAAAACACTCAAAAATGTTGATTTGAGACTCCCTACCCATTGGGAACGAAGACAACATACTAACTGTAAAAATATTAACATAATATGCATGATTACCTGTCCACGTAATTTTTAATATATCGGGATGACCACAAGGAAATTAGAATCAATGAGCACAGGAGCACCATACAATGCAAAAAAACCTCCACAAAATTAACAACACATTTTTGGGAAAAAGGTCATCCCGATATGGATGTAAACTGGACAGTAATAGAGAAAATGGACACCATTAGGGCTCTAACACAAGTTACTGAACAAAGAACAGCACTTGGTATACAAGTTAGAAACATACAATCAGGATTGAACAATGACATACCATGGGGGCAATTTTGTATTAACCGAACAGAAGTTCCAAAAATATTACTGGAATGTTTTGTAGGTAGTAAGATCAAAGAAAAGTATATAACCTAGGACCTGCACGAAAAATCCTGTGAAGATATAACATCAGCTAATAAGGCAAGACTTACAACTGGCTATAACCTGTTCCCCTCCGATGACACCACCTTAATATCAACAGACTGGGGTTCACCTGTGTTAGAACTGGGGGTCTCTAGTTGGCAGAGGTAGATACCTTTGACCAAGTAGGGACCCTTGCTTCTGGTAAGGGGAAATACTTCTAAAATAACCCCTGCTCACCCCCTTGGTACCTTGGCACAAGCAGATAGTCTTATCTCAGAGGCACTGTGTGAAGCATTTGTGAACACATACATGAATACAGTGAAAACACTACAAATGGACACCACACCAGTTTTGAAAAATAAGCAATCTTCTCTAGACTTAACACAAGACCAAACAACAAAAATCCACAATACTGTAATTAAAAATAGGCTTTAAAATGGTAGAAATAGCTTAGTTTAATGTAGATGGTAAATGCGACACTTTACTCTCAAAGTACTGTGGATGCGTCAGGCAATACAAACAAAAGGGTCGCAGGGAAGGGGATGTGTCGGTTCCTTGCTTCGGGGTAGGCGATGCGTTGGTTCCTTACTGCAGCACAGGGGAGGTGATGGGTCGGTTCCTTACCGGAGAGGAAGTGATGCGTGGGTTGCTCACTGTGATCCGGTGCGATGCGACAAGATGGCGCCTCGATACGATGTGACGATCTGGTGCGATGCGAGAAAATGGCATCTCAATGCGATGCAACAATGTTGAATGTGATGCATGTACGTCCGGCGGCCGTGCGGCGAACTCTTTAACTTCTGAGCCGCGACAGGCCCTGTGACACGCTTCTCCGGTGATGCGACGGCAACCTCTGCGGTGGCGACATGCTTCTCCGGTGATGCGACACGCTTCGTCGATTGTGCGATGGCGAACAGCTGCAGCGGCTGCACGCTTCTTTGGCGATGCGATGGCAACTGCTGCGGCGGTTACACCCTTCTCCTCGTTGCGTCACGTTTCCAGCTCCCAGCGACTCGCAGTCTTCTCAGAGGACCCAAACAACAGTAGGCACCTCTCTGCAGACAGAATTCCACAGCTAGGGAATTCAGGGGAGCTGGGGGTGAAGTCTTGTATCCCCGAGATTTCAGGCAAGAGGCAAGCTCAGTTCAAGCACTTGGAGATTCTTCTTCAAGATTACAAAAGTACACACAAAGTTCCTTTTCTCCTTTCCTTGGCAAATAAAGTAACCACTGCAGGCCAACCCCAACAGCACAGCACAGCACAGCACAGGGGCAGTCTCCTCCTTGCAGCTTCCTTGGTTCTTCTCCTTGGCAAAGTTTTGTCTTGATTCCCAGAAGTGATCTAAAGTTCTGGGGTCTGAGTCCCCTCTTTTATACACCAAAATCCTTTGTCTCTGAAGGCGGAGAGTGTCTGTGCCTAGTCCAAACCAGTTCTGTGCAGTCCTGGAGCACTTTGTTTACAGGACTCCTTCTTTCCTTTGACAGTGTGGGCCAGGGTCATCAGACACACCACAGGAGGTGGAGCCAGCATTGTGGAAGGCAGGTTCAGCCCTATTCAGGCCCAGGTGCAACTCCTCCCACCACTCTACATGCAGATAGGTCTATTCAGCCCTGTGCTGACTAACCCTTTCTCCTGTAGCCCTCCAGCCCCTGTTACTCAAAAACCAGACAAGGAATACACAACCTAGCAGAGGCAGGCTTGGATAGTTAGGCAAGGAAATACCTACTTTCTAAAAGTATTTTCAAACACAGAATGTTAAAACCAACTTCACTAAAAGATGTATTTTATCATTCTGAGTTCAGGCATACTAAACATGAATTTCTAACTAGTTCCCTGAGTCGGTTAGGATTATAAGATGTTAAAATCAAACTACCCATTCTGGCCTATGGGGAACAGGTAGCCTTGCAATAGTGAAAAATGAAATTGGCTATAATTGACTATCAGGACATGCTACACACATCAGGGCATGTCCTACCTTTACCATACAATGCACCCTGCCCTTGTGCCTACCTTAGGGGTGACTAATATGTAGAAAAGGGAAGGTTTCAGGACTGGCATGTGGGTGCACTTGCCAAGTCGACATGGCATCCCCAGGCTGCACACAGGCTCTGCAATGGCAGGTCTGAGTCACATTTTACAAGCTGCTTCTGTGTGTGGCACAACCAGTGCTGCAAGCCCACCAGCAGTATCTGATTTATAGGCCCTGGGCACACATGGTGCACTGTACTAGGGTCTGACAAGTAAATCAAATGAACTAACCATGGAGTCACTAATCCAATACAATACTTTACAATAGGAAACAGATGCACTGTGGCACTGAATAGCAGTGGCACAGTGCCCAAAGCATATAGACCAGCAAATCACATAGCAAAAACACATGAGGCAACAGAAAAAAAAATGGAAGGGAGACCCACGGAAATGGAGCCAGGTCTAACAACCTGTATACATGTTTGCATACCAATTTAATAATGCGGTCCCATTTGTGTCACAAAAAATGTCATAGGAGTAATACTACCCCTTGGCGAACATACATCTATACAAACCGCATTACAACTAGCAGACCGCCATGTGGTGATCTCACCTTTGAGTGAGAGATACACAGATATCGCTGAAAACAAATTGAGCTTGTTTTGTAGTCCAATTCCAATGTCTCTAACACAAGCGACACATGGTACACCACATGTCAAATGCATAACAAGGGTCAGCACTACAGGCTCTGACCCACAGTGGTACATTTAAGCAGGCTCCCCCGGCTCTTCTCCACCATGAGCTGGGAGACACGGACAGAAACTAGGCTAATAGCCGGGGCAAGACCCTTGAGGAAGTGAGTGGCTCCACCATACAAACGGAAATCGGTAATAGGTTTCACATGCTTCTCGAAGGTAGGATGACCGACAACCTTTTTTAAATTGCCACTCCCTCTTTGTTTCTCCTGCATGGCACCTTCAGAGTGTGACTACAGGGTGCCCTGCTTCCGCTCCTTGGATACACAATACCCAACAATTGTGGGTGAGTATTTTCAGGCGCTAAAATTTGCATGAATTTTCCATTTCTGGTCCTATATATGTCACCCAGAGATCAAATGTTGAATAAATGTGATGGGTACTGCTTGATTGGGGAGTTATGAACCTCCTCGGATAGGTGAAATGTGTTCAAGAGACAGAGATGTATGTAACTCTATCAGGATGACTATTAGGTGATCCCAAAAGAGAATACAAGAGCTGTATGCAAACACACTAGTAGTATGGATGAATGATTGAAATGAAGAAAGGGACCACGTAACAGACGCCCATCCAACTGTTACCTATGATAACTTGCACAGAAGCACAGAACGACAGTGTGTACCAGCAGTCTCACTTACACAATATATGACTTGCATGTAGTGGGAGTTGCATGCTGCCATTGATACCTTTTGCCTTAACGCAGTGTTAGTTGTAATGTTTGCACAAAATGAGCATGATAAATGTACGCACACTGTAATATGGATAATGATCTGTTCTTGTTTTAGTCGGCCCAATACAAAGACTGCACATGGGCAAGTATTATCACTGCCCGATTTTCACTTATTTGGCACAAACTAGCCACGTATCAAGTTCACCAACAACCAAGGGAGGTACCACTCTGTAACCCTGATGAAAGCCCCGGACCTCTTTGGGCCTTAGAGTAGGGCTGAAACATGTCAGTTTGAAACAGGGTCATGGGACCATAATAGTCCACACTACCCGGTAGATATTGTTCTAACTTTCCCCACCTCTTCTGCTAATAAAGGGATACCTTGGAGAAGGTGAGGGACCTTTAATCTCCAGTTAAGCCCCCTGGTCCCCCTTCTCAGAAGTGCTCCCTGGGGTATGGTTGACCCCACCCTGACCTCTAGGAGTCATGGTGAACCCAATGATGAGGCATGACACTGCTAGAGTATGTGAGGGTTGTATGTTTGTATAGGATTTATATAGCGCAGGAATCACCCCCGGAGTATCTCTGCGCTATTATAATGGGAAAGTCAGACGAATATGTGCAGATAGATTTTAAACTCTGAACATGCAGTTTTCAGGAGTTACCTAAAGCGTAAAAGATTAGAGCATTTACACAGGTCCACAGGTAGGGTGTTCCAAAATTTCGAGGCCAGATGGACAACAGTTTTGCCGCCTGTTATAAGCTTCTTAAACCAGAGGACCACTAAAAGCCTTTTCCCTTCCGATCTAAGATGACGATTCGAACAGTAGACTTTGAATTTATCCGCCAGGTAGCTGAGGCTCGTGCCATAGAGACCTTTATGGGTGAGACAACAGAGCTTGAAATTCATTCTCTGGCGGATAGGGAGCCAGTGAAGCTGTTTTAATAAGGGTCCTACCGAGGTACGAGGAGATTTTTTTAGGGCCAGGCGAGTGGCCATATTTTGAAAAATCTGCAGTCTGCTGAGAAGGGACTCATTAGCAGATTCTAGCAGAGCATTGCAGTAGTCTAAGCAGCCAATAATCAATGCCTGACTTAAGGTTCTCTGCACACAGAGTGGCAGCCAGCGAAACACTCTTCACAGGAGGCTTAAGGTATGGTAACAGGTCCCCATCGTAGTCATAACTTGGTCCTTCATGGATAGCAGAACATCTACGCGAACCCCCAAGTTTTTTTGCCACTGAGGTTGAAGAGGGGGCCGGACCAAATGTAGCAAGCCACCACCTAGGGGACCGGACGACCTGAGCTGTGCCAAACAACAGGATTTCCGTCTTAGACGCATTTAGCTGAAGACAATGGTCCGTCATCCATTCTCATATATAGCTAACATACCCTTAGCAAAACGCTGCTCAATATCCTCAGAGTCATTATCAAAGGTCAGAAGCAGCTGGGTATCATCAGCGTAAGAGAAAGGAGTACAACCGTGCTCCCCGATAACCTTGGCAAGGGGGGCCGCATAGATATTAAATAAAGCCAGGCTCAAACAAGAGCCCTGGGGCACCCCCTTAGTAAGTTTCAAGGATTGGAAACGGAAAGGACCCAAGTTGATGGTCTGAGTCCGCTGGTAAAGGAAACTGATGAGCCAGTTGAGTGCCTGTCCTTGCAGCCCGGCCTCTCTCAGTTGAAAAATCAGTTTCTGATGAGAGACCGTGTCAAAGGCTGCTGTCATATCCAATAAGACCAGTATCACTGCTTTATTACCATCCAAAGCCATTTTGATATGATCTGTAACCCCAATAAGGGCTGTCTCTGTGGAAACCCAGATTGTGAAGGATCCAGAATAGTGTGGTTATCCAGGTAGTTCAATAGCTCAGTGTTGACATAGCTCACCATCATTTTACTCATCAGCAGGAGAAGCGAAATGGGACGGTAATTTGAAAGCGTGTCAGCAGACAGCTGATCTTTTTTTTAATAGGAATTGCTTGAGCGGACTTCCAGTCCAATGGTAAAATACCTTCGCGTAAAGAGGCATTCAGAATCTCAGTGATGGGGGCGGCTAGAAGAGGGGCAAGCTGGGCATATTTGTATGCTGGCAAAACATCTAGGGGGAAGCCCGATCTCAGACGTGGGTCCCAGGCACTCCACAACACTGGAGTCAAGCTAGCCGGGCTGATGAGAGGTGTTACCTCGAAACCGGTCCGGTCCTCGGATGCTTGATTCCGTTCTGGGAAGGACATGGCTTTTGTAGTTCGGACTGGACTGTTCCCATGGGGCACAGGGTCAGAGCTGATTTGCATATCGCCATTGTCTAACCCAGGGTGGTGTGGAGTGCAAAAAAACGATGGATTTGGGCCCAGATATTTGGACTGGGTTGAATGTGTGACATTGATCCACATTCTGTCCATCACCTGTTTTGTTTGCAATTGCCGCCATAAGTGCGCTGGGGATGCTCAGACGTGGGTCCCAGGCACTCCACACCACTGGAGTCAAGCTAGCCGGGCTGATGAGAGGTGTTACCTCGAAACCGGTCTGGTCCTCAGATGCTTGATTCCGTTCTGGGAAGGACATGGCTTTTGTAGTTCGGACTGGACTGTTCCCATGGGGCACAGGGTCAGAGCTGATTTGCATATCGCCATTGTCTAACCCAGGGTGGTGTGGAGTGCAAAAAAACGATGGATTTGGGCCCAGATCTTTGGACTGGGTTGAATGTGTGACATTGATCCACATTCGGTCCATCACCTGTTTTGTTTGCAAATTCCGCCATAAGTGCGCTGGGGATGCTCAGACGTGGGTCCCAGGCACTCCACACCACTGGAGTCAAGCTAGCCGGGCTGATGAGAGGTGTTACCTCGAAACCGGTCCGGTCCTCGGATGCTTGATTCCGTTCTGGGAAAAACATGGCTTTTGTAGTTCGGACTGGACTGTTCCCATGGGGCACAGGGTCAGAGCTGATTTGCATATCGCCATTGTCTAACCCAGGGTGGTGTGGAGTGCAAAAAAACGATGGATTTGGGCCCAGATCTTTGGACTGGGTTGAATGTGTGACATTGATCCATATTCTGTCCATCACCTGTTTTGTTTGCAATTGCCGCCATAGGTGCGCTGGGGATGCTCAGACGTGGGTCCCAGGCACTCCACACCACTGGAGTCAAGCTAGCCGGGCTGATGAGAGGTGTTACCTCGAAACCGGTCCGGTCCTCGGATGCTTGATTCCGTTCTGGGAAGGACATGGCTTTTGTAGTTCGGACTGGACTATTCCCATGAGGCACAGGGTCAGAGCTGATTTGCATATCGCCATTGTCTAACCCAGGGTGGTGTGGAGTGCAAAAAAACGATGGATTTGGGCCCAGATCTTTGGACTGGGTTGAATGTGTGACATTGATCCACATTCTGTCCATCACCAGTTTTGTTTGCAATTGCCGCCATAAGTGCGCTGGGGATGCTCAGACGTGGGTCCCAGGCACTCCACACCACTGGAGTCAAGCTAGCCGGGCTGATGAGAGGTGTTACCTCGAAACCGGTCCGGTCCTCGGATGCTTGATTCCGTTCTGGGAAGGACATGGCTTTTGTAGTTCAGACTGGACTGTTCCCATGGGGCACAGGGTCAGAGCTGATTTGCATATCGCCATTGTCTAACCCAGGGTGGTGTGGAGTGCAAAAAAACGATGGATTTGGGCCCAGATCTTTGGACTGGGTTGAATGTGTGACATTGATCCACATTCTGTCCATCACCTGTTTTGTTTGCAATCTTTTTTCCAGCAGCACACATCTGGATGTTTTCCTGCGTAACTCTACAGTATACCATTCCTCACTTTTTTTCTAGATTTGTTCATATAGTGTTTCAGCGGGGCCAGTGTGTCAATTATTGTGCTAACATTGTCATTAAAGACCCTCAGCTTCATTGTACTGTCCATTTGTTCCTCGAATATCATGGCCATATAAAATTTGCTAAAAGAGTCATACGTAACTCTTTGCCATAGTCTTTGAAGGACAGTCTGAGAGCCTTCAGCCAATTTCTAGCTGCTGTGCTAGTGATACGGAAATGGATCATGGAATGATCCGACCACGTCAGTGGGCAGGGAGGATCAGCGCTTATGAGGGGGGAATTAGTGAATATAATATCCATGGTGTGGCTGGCCAAATGTGAGGGGCCAGTATTAATCTTTCCCAGTCCCAGTGTGGCCATGTCAGCTAAGAAGCTAGCAGCCTCATTGTTCTCTTTCTCCTCGCTGTGGATATTGAAATCCCCTAGCAGCAAAAAGTGATTAGAGGTAACAATGTTATATATGGTTATATAAAAAAAGGTTTTTTTCTGTCCCCGCACTAGTCACGCTGAGCTACTGTACCCACTTGGGGTTACCTACCCCTCTATCCTCTGCCCCTCTGTTTTGTTGAGGAGTACCCTTGTGTTCTTAGGTGGGAAACTTTTTTGGTTGAAACATATATGTGGGAGGACGTATCCCCCATCCCCATCAATTATGAAGGGTCCTCTCAACCCTCTTGATCCAGCAAGGACTCCTGTTTGGATCTCAAGTTTTTAATAGTTTTGGTGATACCCAGATGGACTTTGTGTGCTATGGTAATCAGTTTTGTTTCCTGAGGGTTTCAGGAGGTATCAATTTTGTGCCTCCTAAAAGGCATCCATCTACTTCTGATAATTCTTCTCTGGCCATTCATTAAAAAAATCTCACACTTTACTTAGAATGGGATCTGTTTCTAACTCTTTTTTTTCCAATTTTCCTCCTCAACCACCCCTTTGGTGATCACAAACACATTTTCTTTGTGCAATTCTATATCCTACCTTTGGTTATCACAGACTTTCTCTTTCTTTTCTGCATCATCAACCAATCGGGACAAGCATTCTGCTGCAAAGCTACGTGTATCAGCGATATTTTCTTACATCAAATTTGCACTATTGTAGATTAATGACCCATCTTTTAATTCTACTGGAAATTACCTCCAGCCCTTTTTTTGTAAATACTCCCTTAAGTGACTTGTGGTCTGTTCTTTACTTGAACACATTCCCTCAAATAAAGTTCTTGAATTTGTTTAGCGCCCAGTACACTGCCAATGCTTCTTATTTGATTTCAGAATAGTTGACCTCAAGAGGACACAGCCGGCCGGTACCAAGTGGACGGTGCGGTACGGCTGAACACACAGCGGCGTGCTTGGAGCTTGGCGGCACCCGGCGGAGGCGCACGGAGGGAGCGTAGGGCGGAACAGGTCCAGTAGGCCGGGCTCCTGACTGCCCCTGGACCATTAATGCCGCCATCGCACAGTGGCGGCCCCACCACACGCAGCCTACGGGGCACCAAGCTGGGTCCGGGTTTCATCTGCCTGTGACGCTCCTGGGGGCACAAAGAACAATCAGGGGCCCAGCGCCTGGGATTACATGCAGCAACTCCTCCCCTCCTGCACCTGGGGCTCCTGCTTGTTGGGGAAGTCGCCTGCTGGGCTGGGTGGCAGGAACACGCCTCTGGCCCCCTTTGCCTACTTGGAGCCTGTGACTGCGGGGGAGAACAACAGCCCACACTTATACCTCCTCGACCACCACATATTGCGGTAAGGTGAGCGCTGCATTTGCAGCCTGCACGGTCTTGGGAGTGTGGGCTAGGTCCGGACTGGGGCCCAGCCGGTGGGGCGCTGGGACTAGTCGTGGCTGAGGCGCGCCTCCGGCGGCTGCGGAGAGACTCTAGGCCTTGTACTAACTGCGGTGGGCTACTCTGGCATGATATCACAGTCTGATTATCACCCTAAGTTATCGCCAAGCTTCACGAGTTCACCAGCCTGAGTGGCAGCGGCATGGGCCGCAGAGACCCTAAACAGCATGTCCTACCCTTAGAGAAACTAGGGGAATCTTTCAGAGACCAGCTAGGTGACATGGCGGATGGTGGACACCCTCCTACTGCTCCGGCGGATGACCTACACCACTTGCACCCGCTGCTGTTGGAAATGAGAGCCGGGTTCAAGGCTCTGGATGTTCGCTTCCACTCATTAGACAAGCACATAGAAGATCTTGGCCCAAAGCTCCAGGTGCACGATCGCAGGCTGGATGTTGTTGAGTCCCGCACGTCTGACCTAGAGGACGGAATGGCGCAAGCAGTGAAGAAAATAGACCACAAGAAATGAATCCTAAAAGAGGTTGCGACAAAGAACGAAGATTTGGAGGCGCGAAGTCGTCCAAATAACGTCCGCCTGGTGGGTGTACCGGAGTCCACAGCTTCAGGGCGCATGGATAATCTAAAGGAGATGATCCTGACAGACCTGTTGGGGAAAGAAGCTTTTACTTCTGGCTTTGTGGTGGAGCGCGCCCACAGGTCTCTTGGCCCTCGCCCCAACCGGGATGCCCACCCAGGCACATTATCGCGCGAATAATTAACTTTCGCGACAGAGATACCGCACTGCGGCTGGCTCGTGAACGCGGCAAACTCTCCTGGCAGGGCTCCAGACTGTCACTATATCCAGACTTTTCGACCATGGTCCAGGACGCAAGGAGGAAATACCTAGGGGTTAAAGCTACACTAAAAAATCTAGGACTGAAGTATGGCATGCTTTATCCCGCCAGGCTGAGAGTGGAGGTGAATGGTCGTGTTCGCATTTTTGAAAATCCTACAGAAGTGCAGGAATTCTGCTGCAACTATAAACTTAACAGCAAGTGCCCCGCGGACACTGAAACTGCTTCACCGCCACACAGTGGCTCCACCAGCAGTGTGGATTTGTTCTCAAACTCTGGACAAGGCTGACTGCTGGGCTCTTGATATCTGATACTGTACCTCGCATTTGGAATGTCACTGTTAGGAACCGGGACAACCTGCTTTGATTAAATTATTTGTTGGTTTGCTAGATCGCGGAGGGCGATGCACCTCCCACTTTGGTGAACACCTAAAAGATCGAAATGGTGATGTTTGACAGTACCGCATTGGTTTTATTGTTGCTTATTGTTGCAAGACAATCGGTGCTATTACAAGTTATTGGAATGTTGGTTTTGCCTCTATGGACAGGCGGGAAGGCTGGGTGTGGGGGAGGGGGGAGGTGTACTGTTCGTATTGCAATGCACTGCTGCTGTAATTCCTATGTTTGTGTCCAGGCTTTCTGGGTATTGTGTTTGGCTACTTTTGTTCATAAGTTTTTCTTTCTGTGGATGGCACAGTCAGGTTATAATTCTGGTCCTTCGAGTGTCATATTAGCAACATGGAATGTCCGAGACTTAAATAATACCCGGAAGAAACGGCAGGTTGTTCATTATTTACTCAGGCACAGGGTAGATGTGGCCTTTTTACAGGAGAAGCACCTTCCTACCAGTTATCAGTCACGGTTCGCTGCCTCCTGGGGCCCAAATAGATTTTTTCCAAACTATAGCAATTATGTCAGGGGCACAGCTATCCTTATACACAAGAGACTCTCTTTTAAATGTCACTCTGTCATCTATGACCCCGGAGGCAGGTTTGTGATAGTGGTGGGAATTCTGCTAAGGCACAGAACAGCATTGGTATGTATATATGGCCCGAACACTGATTCCCCTGATTTTTATGACAGGCTGTTATCCAAATTGCTGCAGCTCGGCTCCATGCCCCTTCTTTTAGGGGGTGACTTCAATATCGCATTACACCCACCCACTGTCAGCATCTCTAGGGCCCAAGATCCCAAGCCGGAGCACGTAAGGCTCTGCACTCCATAATTTAACACTTTCCACTCTTAGACATCGGCCGGACGGGAGACCCGAGCCACACCACCTACACCCATTACACCAGTTCCCATGACACCTGGACCAGACTGGACTATTGGTTGTCTACTCCAGACTTTTCTAGGTGGTTCAGTAAAATTCAAACGCTACCCAGAACATACTCAGACTACTCTCCAGTGCTACTTTCCCTGTTGATCCCTCTCCCTGGAGGTTTTGAAAGGCAGTGGAGGTTCCCCCACCGGGCACTAGAAGACGAGGTTTTTAGGAAAGAGGTCCAGGGCGCTATTGTAGAATACTTTACATTCAACACAGGGTCTGTTGACCCAGAGGCAGTATTATGGGAAGGCTTTAAGGCTTATCTTAGGGGTGTGTGCATGGGCAAAAGTACTGAAGTGCTACGTGACATTTGTGGCACTCTGACACGTGTGGAGGGCGAGATTGGTGCCCTGGACGCTGCTAAGATGACGGCCACAGACCCAAACTATGGTGAAAAGAGGGCTGCGTTACTTCTGGAATACAGGGAAACGGCGGAGAGCGAAATTCTATACATGGGGAAAAATCACAATGCTAGGGTTTATGGAGAAGGGGACCGCCCTGGTAGGATCCTGAAACAAATGATTAGACCCCCTTACATGAAAACCTAAATCACTGAGCTGCAGACACAGGCGGGACACCACGCCACTGACCCCATAGGCAAACAGCAAGAATTTCTCACTTATTCTAAGACACTATATTTAACCAGGTTGGGACAGGACCGTTCTGCACAAGAGGCCTATTTAGCAGAAGTTGCACTTGTCTATCTAGAGAAATTTATGCAAGACTTCTTGGCGATCCCCATCACTGCAGAGAGCATAGATGAAGCCATCACTTCCTTGAGTCCCTCGACTGCCCCCCGGCTGGGTAGGTTCACTGGGGAATTTTACAAGGCATACAAGGAGCTCTTGATCCCTCATCTGATGGATATGTATGCTGAAGCTTTGGAGAAGCAGGTCCTCCCGCCTACTCTCCGTGAGGCGGTGATTATATTACTTCCCAAGCCTGGTAAGGACCGGCTGTTGTGTGGTTCCTATCGTCCCCTATCCCTCCTCAATTTAGACTAGAAAATCCTGGCCAAGACATTAGCAGGCCGTTCCTCGCTCCTGATGGAATCCATAGTCTCTCTGGTTCAGTCGGGTTTCATACCCTATCGCTCCACGGCATTCAACCTCCGTACGGTGTTTAACACCATACATAGAATAGGTCCGGACACCCCGCAGCTGCCATCCTGTTAGACACGGAGAAGGCCTTCGACTCTCTGGAATGGCCCTTTTTTTTGTCTGTAATGCAGCAAATGGGTATGCCGCAGGGCTTTGTGGCCACCACAGCCTTATTATATAGCCAGCCCACTGCCAGACTCCGACTCAATGGGACTCTATCTGTCCCCTTTTCCTTGTCCTGAGGTACCAGACTGGGTGCCCGTTATCTCCCCTGTTGTTGATACTGGCAATGGACCCTCTAGTGAGGCACTTCCAGGAGAAACATCTACACAGAGCCCTGCGATTCCGTACGGGGCCACTGCTGATATCCCATTATGCAGACAACACGATCCTATATGTCCATGACCCTCAGACTAATTTAGAGCCCTTTCTGAGAGAAATTCTGCACTTTGGTACACATTCTGGGCTGTGGATTAATTGGCATAAATCGGTTATCTTTCCTCTCACGAAGAGTACGACCCAATGGCCACTGGAATTTCCACTGGAGTGGTGCTCGGACTCAGTGAAGTATCTTGGGGTGCACATACTTCTAGAGGTCGACCAAATCCTTCGTTGCACTTATGGCATGGCTATTTCCAAATTTGAGATGCAAATTGACCGTTGGCTGAAACTCCAACTTTCCATAGCGGGACGTGTAGCCCTCATTAAAATGATAGTCCTACCAAATTCTTATATTTATTTCACAATATCCCAATTCCCCGTACAAATCAATCTTTTAGCGCACTTCGTGCCCAGTTGATCAGGCTGGTCTGGGGCTCTAGGGCTCCCAGAGTTAGATGGCAGGTCATGACGCTTCCATGCGCCAGGGCGGGATACGGCGTTCCTGATTTACGACTATACTACCTGGTGGCGCAGTGCAGCTTTACGCAAGCCTGGTATCACCCAGACGCCGGAATTACCTTTCTGAAGCGGAATCCGACTTTGTCCTGTCAGACATGCTGGCAGCAGTGCTGCCTGTCGGTGTCCCGCGAGACCTTACAGATATCCAACCGGTCTCCAAAAAATATTCTTCACTGAAGACTCGTCTATTTTTCCAGATGCCACATTCATGGATAGGTTTGTCCTTGCCAGGCTCCGTTCGGCACTTCCGGCCAGATTCCCCGACTTCCCGCTGGAGCCTCCATCTTTTCCGCCACTTACAATGACTATAGGTAGTAGTAGGGGGGTTCACTTGATTTCACAACTTTATAAAATATGTGCAGAGTTGATCCCGGTAGATGATAGCAGGGTGCGAAGTGCATGGGAGGCAGATATAGGCAACCAGATATCTGATGAACAATGGACGGCATGTTGTCAGGAGACCAAAACTGTCTCCATAAACAGCAGACACAGGCTGATCCACCTCAAGTTCCTACGACGCATGTATGTCACCCCAGACAGAGCACACAAGATAGATCATAATAGGCCACACCAATGTCGGAGATGTCAATCCCCTCACGCTGATTTTGCACATCTGGCCTGGACGTGCCTACGTATACACACATTTTGGGTGGAGGTTCACCACACATTGAGCAAAATTATTCAGGTCCAGGTCAACCCACTCCCTAAGATTGCACTTTTGGGGTATGTTGTATAGCTCCCACTTAAGGTCAGACGATTGGCCTCAATTGCCTTGTTGTTGGCCAAAAGAGAAGTAGCAATACACTGGGGAGGAAAGAGGGCACCCACGAGACAGGGCTGGCTTCAAAGCTTGGCGTCCTGTTCTATGCAGCAGTATGCAGACACTGCCCCCCCCAGCCTCCAGACCAAGAGACATTGGGGACCCCCTCAGGGAGTACCTGGCGGCACAATAGCGGGACCACCCCTCACAGTGGGAACAAGGCCTGGTACCGACAGGAGTGGGATAAGCGCCTGTTCTTTATTGGGGATTGTCTCAAGCCTTACCATCCTACCACTCAATGCGAGCTGCCGGGCCCGCTACATTCCCAGGTAGAAGGTCGGGGGTGCTGACGGGGTGGTGCAGAAGGCTTTAGCAGCAATAACTAAGTTGGGCCTTTAAGGTGTTAGCATCTCCATATGTGCTGTCAGGGAACCATTACTATGCGTCAATGATGTTTAATGAAAATGTTTAGTATGTATGTAACCAAGATGCCCTGTTATTTCAGCTCAGTGCTTTGCTCTATGTTGTATTTCACGAATATGCTAAATAAAGTTTTTTTTTTTAAAGTAACCCAAGTTTTAACAATTTGTGCATATGGCTCGTTCGACTGTCCAAGTTGCTAATGAATTTACTATAAAATTCAATAATTACCAAAAAGCATCTCAGCTCATCTTTGGTTTTGGGTGCCACTTATTTCATTATGGTGCTAACCAGATTTGCTCTACGTTGTACCCCTTCAGAAGCGAACTTATGCCCAAGATAGTTCATTTCAGTACACTGAAGTTTAATTTTGTCTTTCCTTGCTGTAAGTCCATACTCTTTGAATCTGTCCAAAACTTGCCCAAGTATTTCATTATGTTGTGCCTGAGATTTCCCAAATATCAGCACATTGTCCTGATAACAGACAACACCCCCAGGATTCCAGACAGTATATTAGACATGACTCTGAAAGACTGCAGCAGTTTTTACCAGATCAAACAGCATTTGTTTACATTTGTATACCGCCATGGGCATGATGAAAGCAGAGAGCTCTTGAAAGTTGGGGTGTAGATGGATCTGGTAATAGGCAGATGTTAGATCTAATGTTGAGAAGAGTTTTGCTCTAGCTACAGTTGTGATCATCTCTTTTATGTTCGGCAAAGGTGACGTATCAACAACTACCTCTTTATTGAGGACCGTAAGGTCAACACATAGGTACATCTTGCCATCTGCTTTTCTTGCCACTACAATGGGTGCTAACCATTAAGCTGCTTCCACAGGCTCTATTACATTGAGTTTGCACACTTCTTTTAACTTTTCTCTCACTGAGTTATGTACACTCAAGGGAAGACTACATACTTTAGCTGACACTCGAACTGCTTTCTCTTTCAATTTTATCTTGTGCACATATTGTTTGAGGCATCTAACTTTTCTGTGAATACTTCGGAATATTCATTGTCAAAATCAGATCTCACCTCTAAATCCTTGTCAACATTCTGAATCAGTATTTGAGGTTTAGCTTTGGAATTCAGATATGTGCTGGCCATCCTAAAATGGTATCTCCTTTACATGAAACATGAACTTTGCATACTGCTTATCTGTTTTCAGAATCAATCTTTTCTACAAAGTATCCTATCATCTTTATTGGCTGACTACCATACCCTCCCAGGTGTATATCCATTTTGTGTAGCTTCATCTGTTTCTTGAAAAGTTTAATAAATACCTAATCAAAATTATTGTTAGTGTAGATCCCGCAAACTATTGAATCATTGTGAAAGATTATTTTCCATTGGTTCCATTTCAATGGTGGTTCCTCAGGAGATGTTAAAAAGAATTGGGGAGGAGTAATACTCTGCATACTTATTTATTCTTTCTGATGTCACATAAAATATCCTCCACCCCACTTTCTCCAACCCCTCTACCCTCACAAGTAATTTGGGACTTAGGTCTTGCAGTATATAGGCAAATCAAAATGTATTCACACACTGAGTTCTGTTCTCTTTTTATTACTGCCAATATCAGAGTGGTTTTTCTCAACTGCCTCCAGGTGGCACTGGCTTTGTTTAAACAGGAAAAGACTCTTAAACCCGGAATCAATGAGGTGAGTACACCTTGCAGGCCTAGGACAAAACACGGCAAACACCAGGCAGTAGATACCGTACCACAGAAAGGCTTCCCAAGGCTCCTCATAGAGGCTCCTCCCTCAGGGCACCCACAGAACGCCACAGCAACAAGGATAGCAATTGTACCCGCGAAGGCAGACTTAAGGAAGGTGAGCGGTCCTACTGTAGTGAGATACTAATTTGAGTCCTTTGGAACCGAATTATCCTCATTGTGCCTGAAGCAAGGCGAGTTAACAGTGGCGAATTCTTCTGCTGAGCGCGCACCCTTAATGCTCATAACAATTCACAGTAGCTTGTGTGTGGCATTAATCATGCTCACATCAGTTCATAGCCGTTTATGTGATGAATTCTCATGCTGAGCATGTACCCCAGCAAGCTCAGTGTGCACCCCATGCGCTCACAACAGTTCATTGCTGAGTGAACACTGCATCAAACACGCTCCCATCAGTTCAGAGTCACTTATGTTTGGCAGTACAAAAGGAGGAGAGTCCTCATATAAAGTGCGCATCCTCGTAAAGCCGCACACTATTCATGCTGACGTCAGAAGCAGAGAGTGGCTTCAAATAGTCATCTCCTTTTCTAATGGTTAATGCGCTCAACGGAGGGTGAAATCACCACTTCCCTCTGGCACACATATTCTTTCAAAAGTCAATAACTCAATCAAGCGGTGAACAGGGATCAGGTTGGTATGACCATTAATTCACCACAGTGACTACTGCCAGTAGCCAATTACTCATTGCTCAGGCTCACAGCCAGCAACCATCTGCAAAAGTACTCACTGTATACCAAAGTCAGTTTGACACAACGATCCTGGACTCAGTTGAGTAACCAGTGTACTTCCCTGAAAACCCTTCAGAGCCTGAGTGGCCACACTCAGTCTTCCTGTTGTCTTGAGTGCATGTTGATGTGTACCTGGATATATCCCATCCTCGTCACCAGTGTCCAATGCAATATAAAAGTGTTATGCGAGAGAGTGAAGAGAAGCATCAGGTTTATTTCATACACCTCAGCTACAACAGACCAATTGCCAATTCAGGAGCTTCGTGACCGCAAGTTTCCACTATTCTAGTCTCTTCTAGAATGTTCTGTTATCTTCTATAGTGCAAGTGGCATAGGCGACAGACAGATCCCACCCTCACCCTCCAATCTGTCCCCCCCCAGCACTTCTTGTTCTTCCTGTCATCGCAGAGGCAGGTGTCTGGTTATTTCAACTCCTGTGATTAGCACTGGGGAGAGTTCTCCTATTGTCCCTTTTCTCTCCATTCTCCTTCATTAGCACCTGCTGTGCAAAGCCCATGCTCATCTAGTTAACAGTCAAGTTGGGTTAGTGTTGTACAATAACTGCTCTGAATTGGCAACTCGGGGTCTTTTTGATAAGCATTAATTATAGATTCTGCCACATCGGTTGTCCATGCTCCTCTCTGAATAATCTTATTGTTGCTTTGCTCGGATGATGCAGGAGTGCAATGTGTCTGACGGCCTTTACAGTCCAGGATGTGCTAAAGGGAGGCTGATGCCATTCTGGGGTATTGGAATTGGATTTTTGTGATGTTGGCCATCTGTGCTGTTCCTGTGTTGCCACCTGCCCTTGGTCTGTTTCTGGGTCACAAAGGCTGTGCAAGGTGTGCCTGTCTTTTGTGACCAGGTATTAGGCAGCTGTTCCTGCTTCTCTACCTCCTCTTGGTATGTCCATATGTATGCAGTTTCTGGACCTGAAGAGAGTGTTTGTACTGAAGGGGGATGCTGGTTGTGGTGCTTCTACCTGTAGGCCCTGGGCAGGATATTTCAGGCAGTGAGTGAGTTCCACTGTTGTGCTCTATTTCTGCCTTTCCTGCCTCTTCTTTTATGGTTGTTGCCTAGATTCAAAGACACCCATGCAGGTTTGGTACAATGTGGCGCAAGATGAATTCAAAGATTAGGTACTCTGTGAGCGGGGCCCTGACCCTCACCAGCTCAATGATGCAACCTGGTGCTGTCATGTAGGATTTATTCTCTCGTGGTCTTCCAGTGCTGGTTGGTGGTTTTGGTTGGCCATTTTTCATTGTTCCAAATTTGGTCAGTGATCCTACCACCATGTCACTGTGCTGGGATGTCTCTCTTGTTGTTCTTTACAAGACTACTGGATTGGATTCTACTGGGTCCTTCACTGGCAATTCTGTTTTGGGTGTATTGCCTGTGACCTTGTGGTTTGGTATCTGCTCCCACTGTATGGTTTTCTGTTTTGGGCCACAGTGTTGCCTAGTTTCCCTTGTAGGTGTGTTGATAATACTGCATTTGATTGTTCTGAATGTGTGCCTTTTGATGATTCTCATATTATGGAGCTTGTTGTCCTGAGTGTGCTTTTTGGCCTGCTGTGCAGGGCTATGTTGTGGATCCCCCTGTTGTACAGTGGTTCTCATGAGCAGCACTCTGTTGGTTGTCTGTATGTAAACAAATGCCCTCCTTACTGCTTGGTGTATCCTCATGGATAGGCTCAGTGTAATCAAGATTGCCAGTAAACAATGTGGGCAATATGAGCCTTGCCGTCATCCTATAACCACCTTTAACACATAATGCCTGACATTGTCTAATTCATAATTGTATGAGATTCTCAGCCTTGTTCTGATGTTATGGAACTTGCAGTATATTTCCCATTATAAATGTAATACCACAAGTCACAGTATGTAAAGGAAAGACATCGAGACTGAATAAGCTACTCATGCATGTCATTTTCGAAGAAAAAGAATGGCAATATCATTATTTTTTATAATACATTTGAGTTGTTTGGTTACATAGGCTACTATTTGGGGGCAGGCCATATTTAACACGACCCTCATTTACACAAGTAACACAACTGGCCCACATGTCGTTATCTGTGACTCAAATACAAGGTATGTAACTGTTACCACGCAATTTTTAGCACGCAGTACCGTTACCACGGATCCATTACCATGCAAAACCCATTACCACGGATACCTTTACAACGCATTATTTTACAACGCAGGTACTATTACAACGCATACCATTACATCGTAAGTTTAGGTAAGTTTATAGGTAAGTTTATCTTTTTTAATTAACATTTATTAGGGGTATTGGTATTTTTAGGGTTCAGGGTTGGGTTTGGGTTTTGGGGTACAGGGGTATTTTTAGGTTTTAGGGCTGGGTTTGGGTTTTGGGGTACAGGGGTATTTTTAGGTTTTAGGGTTGGGTTTGGGTTTTGGGGTTGGGTTTGGGTTTTGGGGTACAGGGGTATTTTTAGGTTTTAGGGTTGGGTTTGGGTTTTGGGGTACAGGGGTATTTTTAGGTTTTAGGGCTGGGTTTGGGTTTTGGGGTACAGGGGTATTTTTAGGTTTTAGGGCTGGGTTTGGGTTTTGGGGTTCAGGGGTATTTTTAGGTTTTAGGGCTGGGTTTGGGTTTTGGGGTACAGGGGTATTTTTAGGTTTTAGAGCTGGGTTTGGGTTTTGGGGTACAGGGGCATTTTTAGGTTTTAGGGCTGGGTTTGGGTTTTGGGGTACAGGGGTATTTTTAGGTTTTAGGGCTGGTTTTGGGTTTTGGGGTACAGGGGTATTTTTAGGTTTTAGGGCTGGGTTTGGGTTTTGGGGTACAGGGGTATTTTTAGGTTTTAGGGCTGGGTTTGGGTTTTGGGGTACAGGGGTATTTTTAGGTTTTAGGGCTGGGTTTGGGTTTTGGGGTACAGGGGTATTTTTAGGTTTTAGGGCTGGGTTTGGGTTTTGGGGTACAGGGGTATTTTTAGGTTTTAGGGCTGGGTTTGAGTTTTTAGGTACAGGGGTATTTTTAGGTTTTAGGGCTGGGTTTGGGTTTTGGGGTACAGGGGTATTTTTAATATATATTTACAAATTTAAAAATTAAAACATTTTTTTGTTTATTAAATAACTTATAAATAATATTAATATTATATACTTAGGGCTGGGTTTGTGTTTTGGGGTACAGGGGTATTTTTAATATATATTTACAAATTTAAAAATTACAATTATTATTATTTTTTTAATTAATTTTATAATAAATAATTAAATATAATAATTCTAATATAATTATTTACAATATAAATTAATATTATATACTTACCTATAATTATACTTACGATGTAATGGTATGCGTTGTAATAGTATCAGCGTTGTAGTGTATTGCGTTGTAAAGGTATCCGTTGTAAAATGACCTGCGTTGTAAAAAATCCGTGGTAGTGGTATGCGTGCTAAAAGTACGCGTGGTAACATCATATATCCCAAATACAAGCATACAAAAGCACCTGCGAAGGCTCAAAAGGTCTGAGGGCATGAGTGACCCCGCAATCAATCCTTGGCCCACAGATAAAAACATTTGCATGCTGGGATTTTTAGGCCTTTACCTATAATGGTAAAAGGAAACCTATTAGTTCCAGACTGCTCTTTTCTGGGATTAAAAACCCATATCAGGCTAATAGTGGAACACTTGGACTGGAGCACGTGGCAGCTAAACCCAGGTAAGTGTTTCCTCTCTCCGCCAGGGAGCGGAACTCGTTCATTAGTGTGGAGCGGCGATGCAGGGGTCGATTCACAGAACTAATCTGAGACAAAATGCTAAACTTACTACTTTTGGAATTCACAGAAGGCATTTAGTAGTAGTAAAGTTAATATTTTGTCTTAAATTAGTATTTTGTCTTAAATTAGTATTTTGTCCTAAGTAGGATTTTGTCTTAAATTATGATTTTGTCTTAAGTTTTGGTCTTAAGACAAAATCCTAATTTAAGACAAAATCCTAATTTAAGGCAAAATCCTAATTTAAGACAAAATCCTAACTTAAGACAAAATTCTAACTTAAGACAAAATACTAACTTAAGACAACATACTAACTTAAGACAAAATCCTATTTTAGGACAAAATACTAACTTAAGACAAAGTACTAATTTAAGACAAAATACTAATTTAAGACAAAATACTAACCTTACTACTACTAAATGCCTTCTGTGAATACCAAAAGTAGTAAGTTTAGGATTTTGTCTCAGATTAGTTCTGTGAATCGGCCCTGCAGTTGGGAAGCTCCATGCATCCAAGAGGGCGGTGCCAGGAAAGTGCCATCTTCTCTCAAGTCATCCGCCAAATGGAATATTAAGAGTTACCGTCACAGGGAAGTGATCCGATAGGCTAACGGGTAAGTGCTGCATGCACCTCAGCCAGGGGAGAGTATTGGCTGGCAGGAGCCAGTAATCGATGCGTGTCCATACAGCGTTTGCTGCGGAGTAAAATGTATATGCGGGCATTGTGGAATGTAAGTGTCGCCATGCATCGTTCAAGGAATAGATGTCACAGATGTCTTTAAACACCAGAGTGGCCTGCAGTTTGCTAATAGTATGTGTTACCGTGGAATCAAGTAGCAGGCTTGTACCAAGTTGAGATCCCCTCCTCCAGTAAAACTGTAGTGACATCAAACCTTCCTATGATAGAAGAGAGTTCATGAAAGTCGGGATCATGAACATTAGAAGTGTAGACGTTCACAAGAAGCATGCAGTGGTCTCCCGAACAACATGCCAGTCCCACATAACGACCTTCCCTATCCAGGAAGCCAGAAGTGAGGCTCAAGGGGATGCTCTTATGGATGAGTGTGCACACCTCCTTAGAGTAAGTGCTGTAGCTGGAAAAGTACCTATAAGATCCCCTTGGTTTTGCAAAGAAGGGGGAGTCTTGTGGGGGGAGATGCGACTCCTGTAGGAAAGCAATCTTCACCCTATGCCTATTGAGGTAGGCCGATTCAAAAAGGGGGTGGTGATGAACAGAGTGTCTGAATTAAGTAGACCACTCTTACCCAGTCAAGAGATCAGGGTTTGATCCATCACCGTTATTTAGCTCACTGCATCACCCCAGTTCAGAACCTGGCTATATGCAAATTAGTCTGACCCAGTGCCTCATGGGAACAGGGCAGACCAAACTACAAAGCCAATTCTTCACCGGAAAGGACACAAGCTTCCGGGGACCGGTTTCTGGCATTTCAGCCGTCGTCGGCCCGGCTTGCTTGAATCCTGGTGGTGCAGTGAGCAAGGGACTCATGTCTGAGTATACCCTGCCACACTTGTGGTGGCCAAAAACGATTCAAAAAGGGGGTGGTGATGAACAGAGTGTCTGAATTAAGCAGACCACTCTTACCCAGTCAAGAGATCAGGGCTTGATCCATCACCGTTATTTAACTCACTGCATCATCCCAGTTCAGAACCTGGCTATATGCAAATTAGTCTGGCCCAGTGCCTCATGGGAACAGGGCAGACCAAACTACAAAGCCAATTCTTCACCGGAAAGGAGGCAAGCTTCCGGGGACCGGTTTCTGGCATTTCAGCCGTCGTCGGCCCGGCTTGCTTGAATCCTGGTGGTGCAGTGAGCAAGAGACTCATGTCTGAGTATACCCTGCCACACTTGCGGTGGCCAAAAACGATTCAAAAAGGGGGTGGTGATGAACAGAGTGTCTGAATTAGGCAGACCACTCTTACCCAGTCAAGAAATCAGGGCTTGATCCATCACCGTTATTTAGCTCACTGCATCACCCCAGTTCAGAACCTGGCTATATGCAAATTAGTCTGACCCAGTGCCTCATGGGAACAGGGCAGACCAAACTACAAAGCCAATTCTTCACCGGAAAGGAGACAAGCTTCCGGGGACCGGTTTCTGGCATTTCAGCCGTCGTCGGCCCGGCTTGCTTGAATCCTGGTGGTGCAGTGAGCAAGGGACTCATGTCTGAGTATACCCTGCCACACTTGTGGCGGCCAAAAACGATTCAAAAAGGGGGTGGTGATGAACAGAGTGTCTGAATTAAGCAGACCACTCTTACCCAGTCAAGAGATCAGGGCTTGATCCATCACCGTTATTTGGCTCACTGCATCATCCCAGTTCAGAACCTGGCTATATGCAAATTAGTCTGGCCCAGTGCCTCATTGGAACAGGGCAGACCAAACTACAAAGCCAATTCTTCACCGGAAAGGAGACAAGCTTCCGGGGACCGGTTTCTGGCATTTCAGCCGTCGTCGGCCCAGCTTGCTTGAATCCTGGTGGTGCAGTGAGCAAGGGACTCATGTCTGAGTATACCCTGCCACACTTGTGGTGGCCAAAAACGATTCAAAAAGGGGGTGGCGATGAACAGAGTGTCTGAATTAAGCAGACCAATCTTACCCAGTCAAGAGATCAGGGCTTGATCCATCACCGTTATTTAGCTCACTGCATCACCCCAGTTCAGAACCTGGCTATATGCAAATTAGTCTGACCCAGTGCCTCATGGGAACAGGGCAGACCAAACTACAAAGCCAATTCTTCACCGGAAAGGAGACAAGCTTCCGGGGACCGGTTTCTGGCATTTCAGCCGTCGTCGGCCCGGCTTGCTTGAATCCTGGTGGTGCAGTGAGCAAGGAACTCATGTCTGAGTATACCCTGCCACACTTGTGGTGGCCAAAAACGATTCAAAAAGGGGGTGGTGATGAACAGAGTGTCTGAATTAAGCAGACCACTCTTACCCAGTCAAGAGATCAGGGCTTGATCCATCACTGTTATTTAGCTCACTGCATCACCCCAGTTCAGAACCTGGCTATATGCAAATTAGTCTGCCCCAGTGCCTCATGGGAACAGGGCAGACCAAACTACAAAGCCAATTCTTCACCAGAAAGGAGACAAGCTTCCGGGGACCGGTTTCTGGCATTTCAGCCGTCGTCGGCCCGGCTTGCTTGAATCCTGGTGGTGCAGTGAGCAAGGGACTCATGTCTGAGTATACCCTGCCACACTTGTGGTGGCCAAAAACGATTCAAAAAGGGGGTGGTGATGAAGCCGGCAGTGAGGCTCAAGGGGATGCTCTTATGGATGAGTGTGCACACCTCCTTAGAGTAAGTGCTGTAGCTGGAAAAGTACCTATAAGATCCCCTTGGTTTTGCAAAGAAGGGGGAGTCTTGTGGGGGAGATGCGACTCCTGTAGGAAAGCAATCTTCGCCCTATGCCTATTGAGGTAGGTCAGCACTTGCTTGCCCTAACATTAGAAGTGTAGACGTTTACAAGAAGCATGCAGTGGTCTGCCAAACGACATGCCAATTCCACATAACGACTTTCCCTATCCAGGAAGCCGGCAGTGAAACTCAAGGGGATGCTCTTATGGATGAGTGTGCACACCTCCTTAGAGTAAGTGCTATAGCTGGAAAAGTACCTATATGATCCCCTTGGTTTTGCAAAGAAGGGGGAGTCTTGTGGGGGGAGATGCGACTCCTGTAGGAAAGCAATCTTCGCCCTATGCCTATTGAGGTAGGCCAGCACTTGCTTGCCCTAACGAGGATTGTTTAAGCTTTGAATGTTCCATGTTAAACATGTTATCTCAGCCAAGGTGGCCTGCCCGCCAAAGACTTAGCCATGATGGGAAATGCGCAGAATGCATAGTAAATGTGGCAATGTATGTAAACTCCCCAGGGCAGTGGTTAAATGAGGACAGAAATAACAACAATCCACAAGTAAACAACTCAGTAAATCCTTTAGAAATCAACAAGCAACAGTAATCCCAAAAGACATAATAAGATGGTATACACCAAGAGGGTGGGTAATACTATGGTCAACAGAGCCTATATGAAGAAAACAATTAGTGCATAATAGTAATTGGTTAAAGGCAAATACAGGACTGTCTTGCCAAGAAACATGGCAATGAAGGACAGTTTAATGGGCCGCCCTTGAGTATCCAGCAAGGATGTCACTCTGTTAAACTCAGGGGCAGAATTTCAGCCAGTAGGAAAAAGATCCATACTGGGCGAGGCCTGCAGATCGGCCAGTTTATGATCCCGACGACATGGCACCACTCGGGTGGGATTCCTTCAAAAGGATAGCGCTTCTGTCAGAGAATTGCCAGAGAATTGATCATTCGAGCCTTTTCGTCTACATGTATTTGAAGCCTGGCAGGGTATAGCATGTCATAACAAAGACTCTTTTTGCGAACCAGAGCTTTGACATCTTGAAATTTGCAATGCACCTCCTGAACCATTCAAGTGAAGAAAGGGTACAGAGAGATGGTGAATCTTTGATATTGCAACAGGCCCCACTTGTGTGCAAGTCGAAGCACTGCGTTCGTGTCCCTGAAGTTTAGTAAGAAGTAATTATGGGACGAGGAGATCTTCCAAGTTGTGGTCTTGGCCCCAGCCACCTATGCACATGTTCCACCACAATGGTGTACATAAAGCTTTGATGTTCATACAGTTCAACCAGTAGACGTGCTACAAATTGGTCCGGGCGCCCTATATTGGTGAATTCTGCCATGTCAGTGATGTGAATATTGTTCTTGCGTGATCTCGCTTTGAGATCTTTATTTTTAATGGCTATAGTCTTGAGAAGTCATTCCATCTTGTCCAAGCATTTGGTTTGGGACAAAGCGCTGTCTTCCAGGCCTGAAATACGTTCTTCTGCGCCACATAGACGGGTGCCATGACGTTCAATTCTTTCCCCAATGCGATCGAGGCAGCTCGTCAATGTGTCAAAGTGAGTGTTGATGGAGCGAAACCCGGCCTGAACCTCTGCCATTATAGCATTAGCACCATTAAGATGTTCCTCAGTGGCATGGTGTTCCTCAGTGTCAGACAGGGATTCAGGCCTACCAGACTGCCTGGCCCTTTCAAAGGGGAGCTTGCGTTGCTTTGGGTCACCCCTTCCCATGGTGGTTTTTGGGGGGAACCTGTAGGAGATTTCAACCTAAGGTGGCAATCAGAGGCACAGCCCGGGCCAAGCAGAGCCGTCCCCCACCAGGAACCCCAGTGGTCAAGAGGGACAGCTTGCGGGTTGGTGCACCCAAACAGGCAAATGCTAAAAGCAGTTGCAGCTCTAAGGGGCCTCAACTACACCAGAATAAGGTTAGCTAGTACAACCCCCACACAGTTCAACGCATGGTCCTGAGGTAGCGCAACTGTCCAAAGGGTGCAGCAATGGGGCTACATAGACAGTACAAAGTCACCACCAGTGGCTGATCCTCAAATACAGGTGAGGGGGATAGGAAAGAGTCCAGGCAAATGTGTCCTAAAGCATGCAGGGAGGGAAGGGCCTCAGCAGTAGACACAGTGCAGGCTGAGAGCACCTGGGTGAAACTGGAATGGACCTTCTGCAGTGATTGTTATGCGAGACACACCTGCCAAGCCACAGGCCCAATGACGGCAGCAGGAAATCAAAAAGTCTGCATACTGGGGCCTCAGCGAACGTGGCAGCAATGCAGGGTAAGAGTGGGGGCCCCCAATGGCCCGCAGGCACTCACTGTGCCGGACAGCAGTCACCCTGGCACACCTACATCAGGCCAGGGTATGACAGTCGATTCAGGAACCGCAACGCTTCGGGAGACAGCCGCTGGGTGTAAACACCTCCTTTGGAAGCGTCAGTCACCAACAGGCATCCCAGTTCCAGTCCCCAGCAGTGCTCCTCCCCCGCCTCAGCAGCATATTGCCGGCAACATCAGTCCTCTGGGTAGAGCAGGCGGGCAGCCACAGATGGAGTTCGTGGAGTGCGGTGGCCCGGCAGGGCTTGGTAGCCCATTCCTCAGGCTCGCCGGTGGCCACTGTTGCTGCTGGGCTTCCGAGGAGGGCCGTGCCTGCTCAGCGCACCCACGATGTCATGGCCATTCCTCATATCCAGGCCCAAAATACAGGATATTGTACAGCAAAGAATGGGCTGATGGATGTCAACAGGGCAAATGAGTATAGATTAGGATAAATGCCTGAAAACCATAGCGACCGTAGCCGGAGCTTCACTGCCACGTGGCCATCTTGGATGCCTCCATAAATGGATGAACAATTAACAAAGGCAGTTTCCAAATTCATTAAGAAAAAATTCGCCTGATTTTTTAGTTTGTTGTTTCAGAGGGAAATCTGTCTTTTTCCTGTTAGCATTTTCAAAGATAGATGCATATTTAATAGCAAATTTCAGTGCTTTCATTTACCCTGGTCTTCAAATGTTTCAAGCCACTGTTTACTTTTCAATCATGGCATGGAGCATCAAAAGCGATACATCTTTGTGAGGGGATCATTTACTATTCTAGCTCCAGTGGTAGAATTTTGGGGGGAAAAGCAACTTTTCCCCATTTAGTCCAGGAGGCCTATTTACCTTTCTAACTCCAGTCCAAGAAAGTTTTGGTGAAAGTTAAACATTCCACATGTATTTTAAGAAAGGATTTAAAAATTGTAATTTTGGAAGTTACCAAATTGGTTTACTGAGGGCGCCACTCAATGCAAAAAAAAACACAATGAGTTGTACAAAGACACAACTTACTGTCTATTGGCTGTGAACTAATGCCATCAGCATTTCTAGTTGTAATTCTTAAGGAGGGAACATTTTATTCCTAAAGCTTGGCACTGGTAGCTCAACCAATAACTAAGCCAACAATTCCACTTCTCACACCACACCTCCAGCTGCCTTTGGCATGAATAAATATTTTAAAACATTTTTCAAATCAAAGCTACAAAAAGGGTAGGGCATATATTGAAAATAATGGGCACAGTAAATTTGGTAAGGGATTTTGTACTAATATTTTTCTGTTTCTATATACATACCTTTTTGGGCAAATTAATATGCCTGACATCACATGTTTTCAATTCCAGTCTTTATCTGAAAGAAATGTCAAATAATGCCATTATTCTTTTAAAGTCTGCATGATGTATGAAAATGTTGCTTTGCTACATTAATTTTATGTGTGCAAGGATATCAAATTAAATGGTTGAATAATACAATCAAAAGTTTTAAGAAAATGCCCTTTCAATTGACTACTTCTACATTAAACAATTAAAATATGTGTTATTGGATTAATCCTTTATTAGGTCTCGCGCCTAGCGTTACACAAGTCAAGTCAAAAGATCTTTATTCGGAATAAAAACATCCATAAAAGTACAGGCAAAATACAATTAAAACATTCAGTTCAATAATGACATCTGGAAAAATGAATCAGAGAACAATCAAGCATAATCAAATTTCATTTACAATTTCACATCTAAACACAATTTGTCCCTTCATAATCTAAAAGGAATTTTTAAAAGCACAATTTAAAAAACACACAATTTTAACGACCATAGTTAAAAAGGATGGCTGGAACAACATCGTAATTATATCCACATAAAAAGCTATTACAAAAAAGTAGAGCGTGCAGGTAAAAGATTCTATAAAGTGCATAATAGAAAGTGCAGTGTGCGATGATTATGCCTCAGTGTAAAGAGTGGCTCGTAATCTGACGGCAGCTCTGAGAAAACAGCTCACCCTGAAAGTAACTTCATCTGATCCCAATAATAGAAAAGACCTCAAAGCTAATTTAAAATTAGTCAAATCATTTTTTCTACAGTAAGGCATTAAATAATGGCCGGAGAGCTTTTTATAAAAACCACAGAAGAACAAAAAATGCATAAGGCTCTGTTTCATGTTAGGGTTGCATGGATAATTTAAAGTTTCAAGGTGTTTGTTGTATCCCAGAGGGAAGTTTAGTAGATTTACTATACTCCCATCTCGGAAGCGAAACAGTAAACCCCTAACCCATCTGCCGAGATGCAGACGCAAATACCTGTATGGTGGGCCAGGATTTTTAATGTGTGGTTCAGAATAAGCCAAATATTTTACAACAGTGCATTTAGTCAAGTTCTTTCTTTCACGCTCTTCTCTGTACAAATCATACAATGCCCTAAGAATAATGGTCTTGTGGGAGCGATTTATTGAGTTTGGTGTAGTAAACAGAGAGCCCAGCCCCACACTTGCAAGGCAATCTTTTACCGCTTTCAACCATGGTATATGGTGTCCCCTATCGCATTTTAAACAATCCAAAATAATTTCACGGGTCAAAGTGGCAGCCGTGTTATTCCATATCTTTATCCAGAAGAGTGCTGGTCTAGATCTCACGAAATCTTCTATGTATGAAATATTTAATTCATTGTGGCATACATAGCTGGGAGAACAAATAACCCCACCCAGCACCTTCCGGCAAAATCTGTTTTCTTCTATTTGGATATGGGAGCAGTTAGTATAACCCCAAACCTCGGCACCATAAGTACCGGTTGGCATACATTGGGTTTGATAGATCTTAACTAGGGGTGTTATTACATCAGCGTGGTTGGGTTGTCTCAAAGAAGTAACACAATTAATGGCCTTACCCAACTTGTTCCTAGCATAAGATATGTGTGCATGCCACGTGCCGGTGTTTGAGAATAGCAACCCTAGGTAGGGGAAAGTGCTGGTGCTTTTTCAGACATTTGACCCTGATTTGATCTCGGGGATTTTGTAGTTTTTAGGACCACAACTCATGATCAGGGATTTTTTAAAATTAGTTGTCAGGCCTAAATCGGCCATAAAAAGGACAAATCCTAAAATTAAAATACGGAGTGCCTTTGGAGTGCGGCCCATCAAGACCGCATCGTCAGCATAAAGGAGGGTGGGTATGGGAACTCCATTTACGTGAGGTACATCTCTGGTTAGAGTACTCAGGGAGCCACTTAACTTGTTGATGTACAAAATAAACAGGAGGGGGGCCAGCACACACCCTTGTCTGACCCCCCTACCGATGCTGATATCGTCAGAAACTTCACCAGTTTACTTTACACGCACACATGCTTTTAAATCACGATGTAAAAAGGCTAAGAAGTGTACCAAATGATCATCTAAACCATATTCGAGAAGGGTAGACCAAAGGCGGGAGCGGTTAACAAAATCAAAAGCCGAGCTCAAGTCCATGAAACCAAAATATAAAGGGGATTTCTTAGCAATGTTATATTTTGCCATGATCAGGTTCAAGTTTAAGCATTGTTCCACCGTTCCGACACTACTACGGAAACCAAGCTGGCTAGGGTGTAGGATGTTATTCTCATCCGTCCACGTTCTAATCCTTTTAAATATGATCCGTCCCAAAACTTTCAAGGTGTTATCGATTAAAGAAATTGGGCGGTAACACCCAGGATCCAACCTGTCACCCTTCTTAAAAATGGGAACAATAATGCTACGGGACCATGTTTCTGGAATTTGCCCATCTGTTAGATTGTTAAAAACATTACAAAGCAATGGGGCCCAAAAATCGGGCTCACATTTTAGCTGGTCAATTGAGAGCCCATCAGGACCGGGCGCTTTATTCCCAGCACTTTCTAATATGGCATCAGCTACCTCGGATACAGAAATATTAAGTGGATGTAAGGGGAGTGGGGTCAAAGGAGGGTTGTCTGGTGTTGCATAAATTTTTTCAAAATGTTCAACCCAGGTGGGACCGATGATGTTACAATTAATTTCGGTTAAATTAGAACCAATAGATCTTATCTCCTTTACCTCCTTCCAGAACCCAGTGGTATCTTTCAGGTCGGCAGATCGTGCCAGGGAATCCCAGTGGGTTTTAAGTAGTTCATTTGATCTAGTGCGTAGGGTACGTTTGTACTCTGCTCTGAGCAGCCTTATTCGTGGTATATCCCTAGGTTCGGCTTTTAGGGCGGCTCTAAGCATCCTATTTGCTTTAGAACATAGGGCATCAAACCATCTAGGTGTTTCCTCAGCTTTGCTAGAAGCTGGTCTGGAAATCTCACCTTTAATAACAGAACAGAGTTCAGAGAATGATTTAATTATGTTAACCCCATGGTCATCAATAGTAAGACAATTTTCGATCAAGGTTGGGTGTTTTTTAAAAATTCCTGCTAGGATTCCCTTATTGTCTGCGCCCTTCCAGATTACCCTCAATTTATCGGTTGAAACTTTCAAATCCCTTGCGCCTATTTCATTTCTTAAACGCTTACCCCTCGGGAGTGATAGGTGAATGACAATCGGGTAATGATCACTATAAATTTTACACACTACTTCAGCCTTTGTTAGGATCTTGGCAACAGGAGGTGAGACGAAAACATAATCAATTGTGGTGCCGCCCCCATGACCAATGAAGATGGAAAATGGGGCGGCGCTGTTTTCCATACCTACATGTTCCATACAGTTAACAAGGTCACTGGTTGCGAGAAAATTTGACAGTTCTATACCTCTTTTGCATGGGGGATTTCTTGAATGTATATGTGCATTAAAGTCCCCTCCTAGACAGATACCGTCGAATTTCCCATGTTTCTGTCCATCCATAATTTCATTAATAAAATCAAATAAAAGAATAAAATTTGGATTAGGTTGGGACAAAAAGTCATTGTTATAAAAGTTGATCAGACACAGTCTTGTCCTCTGAGTATATGATAGTGCCATGAAGCTGGGACAATTAGTAAGTAGTTTATCAACTTTTACTTCTGCAGTGATTTTTATCCAAATAGACAATCCACCACTTGGACGGCCAAACAGGGGGGCTGGAACAGTCCTGTTATGGCAACTGTACCCCTCATATAACAGGTCCTCAACACACCAGGTTTCTTGGAACATTAATATGTCATAACAATTGACCCAGTCCCTCCAGGAAGAAATTTCCATCTTGGTCTTCAGTCCAGCGATGTTCCAACTGAGAATTTTTAAGTTATTATCACTCCTCGGACTACGGCCCTGGTCAGTTCCTGAGACAAGTTTAGCTGTAATATGCCCCTGTTGTTCACATAATATGCTAGATGAAGAGATCTTAGGTGTTAACGGAGCTGCCTCAGGGGGTATTTCCACTGGCTGGACTGTGGCAAAGCACACAGAAGGCAGTTGGGTGCTAGTGGAGGGCAGTCAGTCCAATGTGTCCAAATCCTGAAGTATTCCAAACCTGTTATATAACGGAAAAACAGGTGGGGGCTGCATCATCTTGTGGGGAGGACGGTAGCAATAATTTAGTGGTAGGGGGGTCACCACAGTAGATGGACCACATCGAGCAGAGTTGTTGTTCAACAAGAATTTTGCAGTGCCCGGGTTTCTAAAGTTAATTACGATACAGTCCCCATTGATGTTTTTGAAAAGAGGACCAACCCAGGTTACTTGCCGTGTGGATATGATCTCTTTAGAAATATCATATCCCACCCCCTTGTGTTTTGTTAACCAGTCTATACACTTGTTGTGCAATTGAACCCACTATTCACCTTGACCTTCCCTAAGGGGTGGGATACCAGCCAGAACTAAAACATAAGGACAAGCCTCAGGTGGAAGGTGTAGGGCAGGGCCTTGATGTTTTACAGGCCTGGTGTCTTCATGCGAGGTTTTATTGTAGCGCTGGCTGGAGTTGGCGGGGACCTTCTGTGCTGTGGTGGTCTGTATCGCTGTATTACTCTTATTATTATCAGTTAATGTTCCGTTTGCAGCGATAGCAGAGGCAGAAGGTTTGGTCGAGGTGGCAGGTCCACATGTAACATTACGTGATGGCAAGGGGGTATTGGTTAGAGAGTCAGGCGGGTTGCTGCCTCTTATACATTTGCTTTTAATCACCGCGGGTGTAACAGACGACGTTGGATTTATGACAGCCTGTTGTTCCACAACCCTGTTAGTGCCATGGTCACTGCTAGTAAGGACACGGGCGGTAGATTCAAGATCTTTTAGCAGACGTTCTACTCTCATTTTGTCCAAGTTCGCTGTGCCTTTTCTCTTGGCATCCTCGTTTTTAATTAGGTTTTCCAGTTTGTCGAGTCTTTTAAAAATATTATTAAATTGTTTGATCATTTGACCTTCAAGATTTTTAAAAATAGTATCTGCAATAGTCTCAATAAGGTTCCCTTCAGATTTGGAGTAGTGACTAGTTTTGTCATTTACGTTGGGGGGTTCAGTCTGGGTGGAAATAGATATAAAGTTTGAATCGCCGTTATTTATAACAACGACGTCACCCAGATGCGGTTGTTCCTGCGTGGATGCAATATGCTGAATCAGCTTCTGTTTCTTCCCCCTATTCCACATACTTTGTGGAGTTGGTTGATTTATACTCCTTAGTGGCTGCTTCCTTTTGTTGTGAGTTAATTTGGCAGGGCCCCTCTTTCTCTTGGCTACTGCTTTTTCAGATACCTTAGTGGTAGCCTCTGTAGATGTTGATGCCGAGGCAGGGTCAAGAGCTACATCTGGGGCTATGTATGTGACAGTGTTTTCGTCGTCTAGGACAATTGGCACATCAACAACAGGATAGGAAGGTTTTACCACAATAACTTCAGGGTTTATATGGGTATTGCCGTTTAAACCGCTCATGACATGTGGTTGGTTGATACTCATAGAACCCATAGAGAATCTCCTTTCAGTCTCAACAATCTCATTGAATGCGGTATCTATCAATGTCTCAAACGACGTTATCAATGATACAGGGGACTCTGAGTCCTGAGTAAGAATGTCAATATTACTGCTTATAGCGGTGCAATCAGCCATTGTATTAACCAGTTTGGAGACTAACCTTTTCGGGGAGATGTTGGAGGGGTGGCCCGCCCGACCACTGTTGATCTCTGAGGGCCTCAGAGGGCCCGCCCTTTGCCCGGGCTTCGCCCCGGGCGTCCCGCGATGCGGGGGCCTCTGGTTCTCTTATGGCTCCGTGTGCGCTCTCTCAGCGCGACCCGCGTCACTCAACACGCGCCGCCGCGAGGCCTGCCGGGATTTGTAGTCTCCCGGAGCGGCGGCGCGGAGTCCGATGGTTCCTGACTCTTGGCGGTGTCGGCGGTGTCAGCGGTCAGTGCTGCGGTCTGCTCTCTGCCCACGTGTGACTCTTTGGCGGTGGCGGCGGTTTCTCTGAAGTCTCCCCTAGCGTTAAACTGCGCAACAGTGTTCGCGCAGCGAGAGTCCTTTTGACAGGGTTTCAGAAATGGACCCTGGAATTGCACACGCTTGTGCGTGTGTTTTTACTGCTGTAGCCTGCTATTGGCCTTTCTCTGCTTGTTCATTCTTAAAATAGCACAAATAGGCCAGAGGGAGGGGCATAGCTCCGCCCCTGGCCTATTGGTATCTATTACGTGCATTTCCTGCCATATGGTTTCAATTATCGTGCCCAGACAAGGGCGCGATAATTGAAAGCATATGGGCGCGCGCGCACACTCGCGGCTTTGTTTTTTCCCAAAATCAATCGCTTTTGGTTTCACGATCGCCTTCCTCCTCCCTCCCCACACCGAACCACGAGAGAGGCACCGCTTCTAATTCAATAAGCCGGTTACAGGCCAGGAGTGCCTGCTTAATTTAAACGCTGAATGGCGTCTTTGGGTGTACCCAGTCTTTTCGAAGGAAGCTCGCGTACCATGGCAGCGAGGAGGGCAATCTATTGCAGGAGCTCACCTGTATATGGTCCTGAGTGTGCATGAAAGGTGAACAACCTGAAAAGGCACCTCCTGCTACCATCACACCTAGATGGATACACGCCACAGTGGTTCTCGTGGCCCCCCTCACCACCACTGTACGGATAATGCTGCCACTTCCTAACTCTTGGCGATCGTCACCGTGTGGCAAGCAAGCCGAGGGCGGCACAGTGTCTATGGACAGCAGCCGAGAGTGAGTGAGCATGCAGGAGAGCGGCCGGACAGCTCCAGCTCGAGCCTGCCACTGCTCGGAGACGAATGTGCTCGCAGCATGATAGATCATGCAAAAGAAGTTCTTCTCGACCAGCCAGTCTGGGGGAAATGTAACCGGAACAGGCGGGGGTAGACAAGACGAGTAGGGGAGCCGATCTCAGAGGGAGAGGGATGGGTAGACCCGTGAGAAGGGGTGCACTGCACATGCACACACATGTTCCTCTGTACACCACAGGCTTCCTGGATATGACATGATGAGAAGAGCTGTGCATCACACGCTTTTTGCACATGCCCACGTGTGAACAGCAGTGCACCGCAGGCTCGATGCCCATATATACACAACCCACCAATGGTGCACCGCAAGCTAGCAGCGCATGCACACATGCACCACAGCTATGCACAGCGGACTCATTGTACTACACATCCCACATATGTGCACCGCAAATCCAAGGCCCACATGTAAATATCTCACAGCGGTGCACTGTAAGCTAACAGCGCTAGTACGGCTGTGCACGGCAGACTCTATATACTACACATGCCCCACGCTACGCATCCATTTACAAACATATATGTGCGTCCCTGGCTCGCTGAACATACACACAATTAACTTGGGCCTGGAGGAGCGTACTGCCCCGCGTAAAGCACTTTGACGCCTCGTCGGGAGTAGTAAGCGCTACATAAGTACCATTACAAGATAATACAATGCAATACATATTACACCGCTGTACAGGCTCATTGTATTACACACGCATGCACATGCCACAGCAATACACCCCTTGCTCGCTGTTCATATATGTAAAACAGGAGTGGGCACCGCTGATTTGTGGTACCGTCCTCAGTGGGGGGTTCTTTGTTGCAATATAGGATTCATTCATCTGAAAAGCACTCACCCATCTGACAGAGGAGGATGAGCTGCAAGCCGCCGAGGAGGCAGCGCTGGATTAGCATGTTCAGCTCATCCTTGGTTTCTCGCCTCTGTCGACAGTTGTGCTCCCCAAAATGCAGCCCGTACCCCTTCCTCCGCCCGCCGCTCGTCCTGCGACAGATGCTGCACCGGGTGATGAAAGGCGCGTTTTCGGCAGCGCAGCTTGAAAGCAGGCCAGCCCGCACCTCTAAGCCACACCCGCCGCCTCCATAGCTCGGCCCCATTCACTTCAAGCCTTTTTGGCATCCCCTCTGGCCACGCCCCCTTCTCTCACACCCACCCCTTCCCAACCTGTCCTGTATAGCCTGCCACGCCCCATACCCTGACACTGGGGCTCTCTGTAAAGACCTCGCCTGGCATGCCCTGCACAAATATGCAGCTAATGCTCGATACACCCGCTTCTTGGCATGCCTGATGTGGCCACGCCCCTCACCTGAGGCACCCCTGCAAAGGCAATCCTTGTCAAGCACGCAGACACCTGTCGCGTCTACCTCAAGAGTCTCCAACCTTTTCTGTAATACGAGCTACCTATGATCATCAAAAACCATCCTGCGCTACTGATAGTATTAGTGTTGTAATAGTGACAGCAAAACGATTACATTAGTAGCCAAATCGTTAAAAAAATACTAGTTTTTTCTTTTTGCAGTTTTACATAGTACGAACTCGGCTCAAGGGCACTGGAGCGCTTCACACAAGCATGAGTTACATTACACAAGGCTAGATTCTTTTTTTAGGCACAGGGGAGTAAGTGATTTGCCCAAAATCACAGGATGTGGAAGCGATGCTAGGACTCGGACTCTAGTTCCAAAGTCGTCAGTTCTGGCCATAACAGCACACGCTCTAAAGTAACAAGCATTTGCAATGCAATAGGTCTCTCATTATTAAAGTTTGAGCTATTGGTGTTGCATTAATATTAGCAATGCCAATAGCTCTAACTTTAATAATGTGAGACCTATTGCATTGCAAATGCTTGTTTATATAGCAACTAACACTTAACATAGGCTACATCCACTGACAGGCTAGGATTAATATGAATTATAATGCCCTCTCACCTATATAAAAATCATCTGTGTGCCCAATATCTCTGAATTTAACCTTTGATCTCTTACACAGTATTATTTTCAGTAGTCTAATAGTCTAAAATATTGAGGACATATGACCATTTTGAAATTTGGAGCTAAATAGTTAAGAAAAGTTAAAGTTTAAAATGCCCTAACTTGACGCCTTAATGATAGCAAACTTTCTTTCATTACCAACAAACTTCATAGTCTGTGCTGTAGAAATTTTGATCTTACCCCACAGTGCTGTGATAGCTTGCCTTCTTGCATGTGGGATCTACCTACCCAGTAGGTAAAATAGTAAAAACATTGCCCCACAAGAAAGGCCAAGTATTCTGTATGCTAGGAATATAGATTAATGTGTCAAACATAGTGCTAACTGCATCCGGGACCTTTACTCAGTATTCTTTTAGCTTGCAGTATTGCTACAAAAGGTGAATCAAGCTCCTGTTAGCATTGGTCCTTGATGTGAAGAAGAAGGGCCCCAGTCTACAAGTTAGAATCCGAGTGAATAATCTTGTGTCTACTTTTTTATCAATATAGCTGCTGTCATTCCCAATTTTATTGATGACTGTGGGGCAATAATCTCACAGAAGAGGTCGTAGAACAAAATGTAATCACATTTATATTTTTGCAGCATCAAAAAG
Source organism: Lissotriton vulgaris (assembly GCF_964263255.1). Lineage (NCBI taxonomy): Eukaryota > Metazoa > Chordata > Amphibia > Caudata > Salamandridae > Lissotriton > Lissotriton vulgaris. Next base: position 1,250,129,593 of record NC_141689.1, on the reverse strand, counting down.
AGCAATTAAAGAATACAGCAGTACCCTATATTTATGCACATTTTCATGAAGTAATGAAACATTTAATCAATTTCAAAAGCAATTTGTATAAACACTATGGGCGTTTATAATGTGCGTAATAGGTAATCCGGTAATATGTAATAAAAGAGTACAGAAATGGAGTGATTAGTCCCCACCATTATGTTGCAAATATTAGTAGAGAATAATATTGTGGAAATTGATTATTGCCTCCAAGAGGATACTGTACCTATATTTAATAGTTAAACATTTTAGACAAATCATCAGCTCCATAAAACTACTGCTTACATGGTACGCTACTAGTGCAGGGAATAAGAAAAGAGGATGGTTTGGCACCGCCTGCACCAAAACACTCCTGTCGCTGAAATGAGCCATGAGCAGTCTACTGCGGGACATCTTGACAATCAAGACCCTACGTATTTTAAGCCCTTAGCTGCGGCGGCTATTCCGCTGCAGTGCTAGGGGGGAGGGGGGCCACGCAGCGCTCCTGTGCTCGTGACGTAACCGCTCCGGCACGAGCTTCGGGTGGGCTGAGCTTGTGATGGAACGGTTCCGTCACGGCCCCGCCCGCCCAATAGAACCCTCAGCGCAGGCGCGGAATTCGCGCCGCACAGGCGCGGCGAGCGGGCCGTGACGGAACCGTTCTGTCACCAGCACAGCCCACCCAAGGCTCGTGACGGAACGGTTCCGTCACGAGCAAGCAAGGGGTTAAATAAGCAGGTTAGGGATAACAGGATAAAAAGACTCCAGAATGAAACATGTGACAATATCACCATTGCGGCAGAGAATAAAAATACTAAATTATTCTGGGACACGATGAATGCACCATTCTTAAAATATGATGATACCCCAGAGTTCAACCATCTTGTCCTCTGTGATAGTTGGGTGGCACACTTTTTAGATTTAAAGAGCATACTGAGGATGTAGCAAGGCCTATGTGGAGGTCGGGAGGGGAAGGGGGATCAGAAAAAAATCGAAATTACCCCCGAAGAAGTAAAGCTGGCCATTAAAACTAGCGCAGGGGGTGGGACCCCTGGTCCAGATGGAGTGCAGGTTGATGTATTTAAATCCGCTCCTGACCTTTGGGGGCCTATCCTGACCATAGTCTTAAATGCAGCATCGATGGATAGTATCCCATATTCCTAGGAGACCGATTATTATATCTATATTCAAGAAGGGGGACAAAGCTGACCCCAAAAACTATCAGCCAATTTCACTGCTAGACTCTTCACTGAAGGTCATGAGTAGAGTACTATTGGTAAGGTAGGAGGAATGGGTATACGAAAAATCGATCTTGCCCCGGTTCAGTATAGTTTCAGGAAGCAGATGGGTACGGTTGAGCAATGCACCAACCTTGAGCTCTTAATCAGAAAATATACATGGGCCAAGATGGGTACTTTAAATTTATGTTTTGCAGATTTGAGCAGAGCTTTTGATTTAGTTGACCATAATCTATTATGAGTATTGATGATTTCCCTAGTTGCACCTAGACCGATTGTGGGGTTCCTCTCACGTCTTTATGAAAAACTAACAAGCACGCCTCAATTTAAAGTAGGGCGTGGCTTCGTACGGGATGTGTATTGGCACCATGACTTTTCTCACTCTTTATTAATGAGGTGGATAGTCATCTTAAGTCACTGCAGACCAATGCCCCTAAGGCTTGAGGATACTCATATCAGTGCTGCTTTGTGCATATGACGCTGTACACCTAGCCAGACATCCAATAGGTCTGCAGAAACTGATGAATGCATTTGGCGAATTTATCTCTTCAAGGAAAATGGTTATTAACAAAACCAAAACATTTACCATGGTCTGTGGTCGAATACGAAATTACTGCAGAACCTTTTTTATTGATAGTACACCAATTGTTTCAGTGAAATAATTTTGTTATCTGGGGATACTGTTTGCGGGCAACGGCTCATGGACTCAGCATGTATTAAATATTAGAGTCAAAATGGGCAAAGTCTCCCAGGGAATTTTTAGATTTGCTTCGAAACTGCGTAGCCGACCCATTAAGGATATGGTGGTTATATATAAAGCTAAGGGCGTGACAATGGCAACCTATGGAGATGGTCTCTGGGGCCATGCCCAGCAAATTGAGGAAAATACATTTATAAAAATGCTTTTATATTTTCCACCATGTGCAGCAAACACTATAGCTCACAGTGAGGTAAATTTGCGATTTGTAGAGGATCTCCTTCTGGTTAAACCCTTGTTATTATGGATTTCACTTTGGGACAAGTATAAGATTAGTTTTACTAGAAAAATAATCCTTGACTGTCTAACCTTGGATAAAGCAGTAAATATACTGTGGCTTTTTTAATTCAAGTCCCTTCTGGGCGAATTGTGTAACCTGTCGTTTTGGTCTGATACTACCAAGTTTACATCACTTATCAAGAATAGGATCAAACAATTTTTTTTCCCAGTTAGGCTTGCAAAACGTGATTTGGACGAGGGAAAAAAAATTGCTAGTGATATTCTATAAGACCTTGGATAAGGAGGAGGGAACTAACCTTTATCTGACATACGTAAACATTATAAAACACCGCTTTGTGTTGACAAGGTTGAGATGCAGTATTGTGCATCATCTGGTCGCTTTTTCCACATATGAGGTCTTGCGCCTCTGATGCAATTCTGTGCCCCTGTAATGGCTATAGTAAACAAAGAACTCTGCACTTTCTATTATTCTTTAAACTGTACCAAAATCTGAGGCTCCACTATTTGAAACCTATGTTTATTGCCCAGAATATCCGAACACATAAAATTGTGTTGAACTTCTTGGTATCACTAGGTGGCCCCATGTGTGTTACAATGTTGCATTATTTATAACAAATGCTATTAAAACAAGGAAAGCATATCGCAATAGCTAATGGATGGGGTACCATATTTTCTATTGTTCTTTGATCTACTGGATTATGATAGGTCTATATTATTTATTTGTAGTATCCAACTATAAGATTATTTGTACATATTATTTGTAGATGTGTTTTAACCGTACTCCTTATATAATATATTGTATCTACAATATGAATTTTATCGTTTGTATGCTTATATTTATATGTGTGATTTTAGCTATGTACTTTTATGGTTGTATTTCTTTTTGCATCCGTAAAAAGTTTATGAACGAATGAACGAGTACAGAAATGGAGTGATTAGTCAAAATTGTTAGGATTCAGTCAATATAGAGGTTGTGAATGTCAGAAAAAATATTCTTGGATTGGCCAGTTGGGCAGCTAGGCAAACTACTTAGGGAATGCAGGCTCAATTTAGTAACCTGAGGTTGGTGACAGCTGTAGTTTTATTATTTAAACTGAACATCTGTGATGGTCTGCCTGACCATTACAGTTTCTCGTTTTTGAGGGGCTTCCAGGTGGACACACATGACAATGCCCCAAATACCAGAAAATCAATCGTAGTCCTCCTTCCCTCACCATTGTTGTGTTTGTCAATGTTCAAGGCTCTATACTTGCAATCACCATACAGTAGCTGCATGAAGCCATGTTTTAGTCCCTGTGTTGTTGTGGTACCTGGTGAGCTTTATAACATGTGGAGAATGCCATGAGTAAGAAGGTGACAGTAAGGTAAAATACATAACTTGATGGCAAGAGGGCTGGCTAATGGGGCCAGTGTGTGTACATATATCACCATCTCAGTATGTCAGCATGTGTGTGACTGTCTGAAGAGTCATCCCTATCTTTTGAAGTGATAATGGTGATCGCTTGAGCATCTCCATCATGTTGGTTTACCACCCCTGCCTAAATGTTGGCAATTCTTTGCATACTGTCAGGATCCTTGACATCATGGAATTCACCATTACTGTAAGCCAGGCCCTGACACATTGTTTACGATTATTAGCATAGAATGGGCATCCTTGACATGATGGCACCCACTTTGGATTAATGCTGGCCACACGTAACATATTCTGGACATCTTTAGCATTATAGAATGAATCCTAGGTGCACCAGTGGCCATGGCATAATCTTCTCTATTCTTGGCATACTGTGGGTTTTCCTCAAGTAATGACATAGTGGTGGTGAGATAGGATTGTGTCATTCTTGATTGAGCATATTATGTTTAAAAATATGTTATTTCGCCAAGCTTATTGTTAGAATCAGTCATGAGAAATATCCTTGAGAAGGTGGAAAAACAAGGATCACCATGCAGTCTAAGTAGACTGTCCTGTTTTCGATTTATTTTTGGGTGAACTTCAATGGTTTTTTCCCAGTGTTTTCCAAACCTTTTGCAGTCAGCGACTATCAGGGTTATTTCAACTGCCTAACCCCCAAAATAGACACAAAAAAATTATTTCAGGGTTTACAAAACATTTTTTTAAAGTGATTGTTATAAAGCACATATTTAATTTAAAGAAGACATAATACAATGCATTGTATGTCTTCTTATTGGCAGGTTGTTCAATGGACTTATGTTAACCTGTTTTAAGCACTTGAAAGTTTGGGTACTGTTCTTATTCACAATCACATCTAATTGCTCTCTCTGGCATCTCATTTCCTTGCACACTCACTCTGTCAGGAGTCTGTTTGTTTTACAGGACTATTAATGGAGTTAAAAAGTATGAGTGCCAAATTCATAAACAAATGCCTGGAGACACTTGGGGGTCTTTCACCTGCTCCTTACTGAGTATTATGACATTGGGGTGGCCGACCCTGTGAACAGCATAGTACCTTATGAAACCTTTACATTTTTTAATTACACCAGACTAATTTGTAGCACAGCATTCTAAGGCACATGAAATTAGATGTTTAAGCAAGCTCACCACTCCTATTCTGTACTCGTTGCCAGACTACATTAAGGCAGTGCTGCTGTTGTGTTCATAGCTGCCAAATATCCCCATGGCAAGTGCTTCAATTTAAGTCTGTTCTGATCTTTTAATAGACATCACATTATATTTTGGGGCTTGAAATGTTGCTGTTGACGTTGTAACTATATGCTCAAGACACCCAGCAGTACAGTGCCGTTGGATAAAAAGCCAGGATTAGCTAAAGGCATTACACATACCAATGGGACACCATGAGCTATGAATTTTGTTGGTGGGTGGACAGCCTTGTGTCATCTTTTCACACCTATCCCGTGTGTATGGTAATAGCACTCTTTGCACACGTACCTGTCACTACGCCTTGCATTGAATGTTTACAGCCTGGGGTGTTTGGCAGATAACCTGATATGAATCCTAATTACAGCAGGAAACGGAGCTGATGAATCAAAGGGTTATCCCCATTCTGTGTCTGTGGGTAAGTGTGATAGAACATATTGGCCAAGATGTTTATAGGCCAGCCATTTCACCAATGGGAAAGATCACATAAGATAATAATATTCCCAGATTCTCTGCAGTGCATAAAATAATAAGAAGTACAATAGTAGATCAAACCCAAAACATGCTTCTAAACCCTACACCTTTAATCCAAGCACACAAACTGGAGGAAACAAAAGGAAGAAGAAACAATATTTTAGTGACATCCCTAAACAACAAAACTCAAGCAGGATAATCTTGGACCAGTCTTATTGGCTGCTACCTTGGATAACAAAGTAGTATTGTGTTGGCCCCTTCAGAAAGCAAGAACAATGACCTATTCTCTCTCAATTCCCTTTGTTTTCCATTTACGTTGTGGTTGTGCGGGTGATTATCAGTGTTTATATGTTTTCACTGATGAGCATTGTTTCTCTTTCAGTGGGGTTTTGCCAGTTCATATAGGTTTAAACCTAAAACAGAATAGCCTGTGTATAAGCATATGAATTTAAACACTGTTTTTATTGCAAATATGAGTGCTGACCCCTTAACAGAAACCAGGGCCATTATGCACCTCTTGGGAAACTGGTTTCAATGGCACTTATCTGTTCTAAAAGTTATGTGAGTAACATTCAGTTCACTGGGTTATGTGAAGCCATTTCCACTCCTACTTCTCCCCCTGCCACTTATATAGATTGAGGGAATATAATGGATGATAACCATTTTTGTTTGTTCCTGCTAGACCACAGTAGTTATACACCCTCTCCTTCTTCTCCCACCTAAAGTCTCATTGTTTGAAATCAAAGGAGATTTGCATCTCTCACTCAGGTTTCATCTTTCTCACTTAGTGTTATGACCAGTGGGATAAGCTCATCCATAAATGGCACCATTGCTAGAGAGACTTACATAGTTTACCAAATTCATATAGCCGAGATACCCGCCACCCCCTCTCAACACAATCCCCAAAAGGAGTGAAACCGGAAACAGTTCTTGAAGTTTTTGGAAGTGGGATGGAGTGACCATCCCGGCCGTATTTATTAAAAACAAAATTAAAACATTAAACGTTTCATGTTATGTACAATTTCATTACCATATTGCGATGTTTGGCTAACCTTAACAGATTCTCTAATACAGAGGTTCTCCTAGCCGAACTAGCAACCTACAAAACATTTCTTGACATATTGAAATTGTACAACCTAACGTTTAAGGGCCAACGGCAAGGTCATAACCGGTGTCAAGATCCCTAACCGGACTTACCCCTCCCACTTGGGATGGGCGACAGCACGGAGGCGTACCTCAAGTGCAACTACTACCAATTTCCCTTGACTTGACGGGGGCACCTAAAATTCGACGCCAGTTAAAGGTCGTTCGAATACTCGTGTGAGGTATCTAGAAGGTATCGTGTCCCTTATCCCAACCCCACACAACTTACCGCATCTGCCGTCGCAGATGTCACTGGCCCCGGGAAATTCCCCAGGAGGGGGCTGTAACCCCTCCTACAAAGGAAGGGGCCTTGACCGCCTTTCCTTTACTTCCGGCGACCCATCCTTAGAAGGGACCGCCTCCCCATTGAGGGGCCAATGGCCACCTCTCCCGAGCGCTCCCATCCGTGTTGGGTGACGCCCACTCATAGGGATCTACTAATTAGTGCTCACCGATCATGACCTTACCGCCTACCAAAATAAATACGACAGTGCTAATCAACCTAAGAATACATTGGTCACTATGACCGAAAGAGCATACATCAAAATTCGACACTAACTGAATATCTTTAATGGTAAACATACTCAAAACGAACCTACTTTATTAACTCAAAATCATCATGGCACTACAACCTGGAAACGAAAACAAAACAAGAATAATCAACTTTATTATACACAACTGGCTGTCTTCAGGGGCTGGTGGGTGGGTCAAAATTGGCTCTTCGTTCTGTCCCGAGCTCACGTGCAGCGAGGAGGTGCAGCTTCAGAGCACAAGAACAAGAGGATGTCTTCTGGTCTTGCGTCCCTTTTTATCCGTCTTCAGGGCGGGCGTATACCCGCCCCTGCCTGCCCCTGAGGGCGTGGCTGGCTGCGTCGGTGTCTAGGCCAGCCCACTCTAGGGCGGGAACGAGCGCGCCCCAGCTACGCCGCTTCGGGCATACCAGCTGAGACGCGCCTCCCGCCCAAAATGGCTTCCCGGGGGGATCGAGGCACTCGTCCATAAGTTCGGGGGGACCGATTCGGTCGCCCCTTTCCATATAGCCGAGATACCCGCCACCCCCTCTCAACACAATCCCCAAAAGGAGTGAAACCGGAAACAGTTCTTGAAGTTTTTGGAAGTGGGATGGAGTGACCATCCCGGCCGTATTTATTAAAAACAAAATTAAAACATTAAACGTTTCATGTTATGTACAATTTCATTACCATATTGCGATGTTTGGCTAACCTTAGCCCCTTAAGTGCTGCGTCGGTGCATTGGCCGACGGCAGCACTACCTCCCCAGTGCTGCGCACGACCATTGGACGTCCATTCAGCACTGGTTCCAATGGACAGCGCAGCACTGGGGAGGGATGTTTAATAGCATCTATGAGGTTAACAGATTCTCTAATACAGAGGTTCTCCTAGCCGAACTAGCAACCTACAAAACATTTCTTGACATATTGAAATTGTACAACCTAACGTTTAAGGGCCAACGGCAAGGTCATAACCGGTGTCAAGATCCCTAACCGGACTTACCCCTCCCACTTGGGATGGGCGACAGCACGGAGGCGTACCTCAAGTGCAACTACTACCAATTTCCCTTGACTTGACGGGGGCACCTAAAATTCGACGCCAGTTAAAGGTCGTTCGAATACTCGTGTGAGGTATCTAGAAGGTATCGTGTCCCTTATCCCAACCCCACACAACTTACCGCATCTGCCGTCGCAGATGTCACTGGCCCCGGGAAATTCCCCAGGAGGGGGCTGTAACCCCTCCTACAAAGGAAGGGGCCTTGACCGCCTTTCCTTTACTTCCGGCGACCCATCCTTAGAAGGGACCGCCTCCCCATTGAGGGGCCAATGGCCACCTCTCCCGAGCGCTCCCATCCGTGTTGGGTGACGCCCACTCATAGGGATCTACTAATTAGTGCTCACCGATCATGACCTTACCGCCACAGGCCCGGATAGTTGACCGGCTATCCGGGCCCCCCACCAAAAACTCCTAGCTAAAGGTCATGTTCCAACGTTTTCAACCATGCTAAGAAGTCTCCTATGAGTAACTCATTTCCCACCCGAGACAAATGCACACCATCCCCCATATACATACTGTCATCATTAATACAACCGTGCGGGATAGAATGCAATGTCCTGGAACGGAACAACCTACTCATTTTATTATTAAATTTCCTAACAGAACGGTTCAAAGCAGGGATCGAAATAGCCCCCCGCCACACTTTTCGTGGGATCATATGAGACCACGCAATTATGCACCCCGGAACTTTCCTCGCCAACCAACTTACGGTGGAAAGCATTGCCTCCAGGAGAAGTCGTCTACCGGTGGTGACCAAATCATTGCCCCCTAAATGTACTATGACTATAGACGGCGGTGACCTCATCCGCCCTAACAAACCCTCAAAATAAGCTTGAAACTGGTCAATACAGAGACCGCCCCTTCCGTAGAAGGACATCCTGTACCCGTATTCCCCAGCTACGTGAATCATGTCACCTGCTTTGAATACGTCTGCGGCACGCCTCACGTATGAGTGGCCCACGACCCACACCTCCTTTCTCACAGCCGGTGATGTCTGACCGCTGGCCCGGTGTTGGGTCGACTGCATAGTCCGCCCCGCCTCGAAGGCTTGCGTAACTGAAAACCAAACAAAAGACAAGAAGCGTGAGTACATTGTTACAGCTTCACAACATGTGCAACCGCACATACCTCTTATAACAATTGGAGGACCAACGCCCCACTCGTTTTACTTGTTCCACATTCAGACCCCTGGCTGCAGCTTCAGTGGCAGCCCCTATCCGAAAGGAGTGGGTCCCAAACTCACACGGGTCCAAGCCTGCTGCGGAAATTGACATCGCGAGCACCCGCTGAAACTGAAACTTTGTCAGTGGGGTGGCGTCCGCGTGTCTCAACATTGTCCCCCCCCATGCTGCCACCCTTCGTGTTAGGTAATCCTCTAAACACCTCACCGGACACATGGAGGACCCTGGAATCCTGCGAATGACTATGCAGTCTCCCACCCCACTTTGATCGGTTTTCGACTTGACAAAGGATACCGTCATAGTCTCACCCCTAATCTGAACGTGTTCCCGGCACAAACCCCCCGCCACGTCCCGCTTGTTCCTTGCCACCAGCTCACTTATCCTCATAGCCCCGTGAAATGCAAGCGTAAAAGCGGCTCGGAACAAACAGGCCTCGAACTGAGACGAGCATATGTCGGGGAGTGTGGCCAGCAACTGGGACAACCTATCCAGACCTATCGGGCGCCTCTCATCTACTCTGCGACCCTCAAGGCGTTGCCACCCACGCAGCGCTTTCTGTACAGCAAAAGACGCTGTCGGGTCCTGGATATTATGAGCCCTGGCAACAAAGGAGATGGCAGCACGATGCCTCTGGGCTGTAGCCACCGACTTCCCAGCCTTACGCAAGGACATCAGAAAATGTACCACCCAATCCTCGTGGCCCCAAAGTCCCCCTCTCTCCGTCCCCAAAAAGGCCAAATAAGCCCGAAACGCCCCTTCGTATGCCTTCCTCGTCCTTGGTGCTAGACTCTCTCCCACGAGGTAACGAAGTTCGGGGCACCGAGAGACCATAGAGCTTCGGGAAAGGGTGCTGGCTCGGGATCCGCTGAGGGAAGGAAACCCGAGAAAGCCTGCATTTGAAAACGAGACAGTGCATCAGCAGCCTGATTCAACACCCCCGGGACATGTTTTGCTCTGAATACCACGTTCAGTTGCATACACAATAAGACAATTTCTTTAAGCAGCCTCAAAATCATTTTACAGCGTGCTGCCTGACTATTAATGCATTCTACAACGGTCATATTGTCAGACCAGAATATGACAGAATGATTTTTAAATCCATCGGGCCAGGATCTGAGGGCCACCAAAATAGGAAACAGCTCAAGGAAAGCAATATTACTCGTCAGCCCCCCATCGTGCCACCATGTTGGCCACTTTTGTGCTGACCATTTCGTGCCGAAGATGGCGCCGAAACCCATGCTTCCCGCCGAATCCGTCCATAGACCAAGCTCTTCAGAGGTCAAGGCCGGTTTGTTCCAGACGACTCGACCATTGAAATCCGCCAAAAATGCCAACCAAATACGCATGTCTTGGCGGACCTCGGCCGATAACCTTGTGCGATGGTGACCCTCCTTTAGGCCGACCATCGCCTGTGCAATCGACCGGGAGAAGGGGCGGGCCATCGGGATCACCCTTAAGGCAAAATTCAACTTCCCCACCAATTGCTGTAATTGATGCAGCGTAACTTTAGATGCAGTGCTACACATTTGCAAGGCTGTCTTGAATTTCGATACTTTGGAAGCTGGTAAACGAAAACAACCCTCACTAGAGTCCAACTCGATCCCGAGGAACTCGAGGCAAGTCGTGGGACCCACTGTTTTACCTGGTGCCAACGGCACGCCAAATTGATTCATTAAAACACAAAATTCAGTCAAGGCCCGGGCACATTCATCATCCCCAGCGGCCCCAAGGAACAGAAAGTCATCGAGGTAATGCATCACATTCCGAGAACCTGTTTTCTTCGTGTAAACCCATTGCAGAAAACTACTGAATTTCTCGAAATAAGCACAAGATATCGAGCACCCCATTGGCATACACCTGTCCATGTAATACAAACCTTGAAACATGAATCCCAATAAACGTTGGTCATCCGGGTATACCGGGAGCAAACGGAACGCTGACTCGATATCTGATTTCGCCATCAGCGTCCCGGGCCCCAGGCGATTCAAAATGGCTACGGCCTCATCGAATGATGCGTACCGCACCGAACATATTTCTGGATTAATTGCATCGTTTACAGAAAGGCCATGAGGGGCCGATAAATTGTGAATCAATCGAAACTCACCCGGGTCCTTCTTGGGGACCACCCCTAAAGGAGAACAAACAAAGTTCGGTACCGGGGGGGCATGAAACGGGCCGGCTACCCGACCTCGGCTAACCTCTTTCCGGATCTTATCCTGTACTACAGTGGTATGCTGCAAGACGGAAAGTTGATTTTTGCACGTCCCGACACCCTGAAAGTTACCCACCGGGATGCGGAAACCATATAAAAAACCGTTTCGTAGCACCCCAGCAGAAGTACGATCAGGGTATTCGCTGAGCCAGGGAGTCATCGCCAGGGTATCAATCGGGGTTGGTAGAGGCGCCCCTCGGACTATATTAGACCTGTTTAGCGCCTCCTCTCCCCCCATTTTCACCCGATTTGGCTCTGCACGAGGACTCAGGATGGGGTGCCCCACAACCACTACATTCGTGTTTGAACTTACAAGATCCCGGGGGCCTAGTACATTTGCTTCTGTTGAAATTGAAACAGAACCCCCTCTTTCCTGTATTGCCGGCGGGTCTCGGGTAATCGTCCGTACCCGTACCCGACCGAAAGGGCGTCCCCCCATTTTGGCGGGAGGACTCACTAACAACACTCCCCACCAATGGCACTTTCAACATTCCCGACTCTTTCATCTTATTCCATGTTAAAGAATCGTAACAGTCCCATGTTAAACTTTTGTTATGCTCCATCGCTTTCCTGAAAAGATTGTCATAACAAAACCATTGGTTTCCTTGGTGTGATGTCGAGTACCCCATAATTCGTGACTGATATACTGGAAATTCCGGGAGCAAATCAGGCCTACGTCCCCCCAAAATTGCCGTGAAAATTCCCCAAGCGTTACCCCAGTTACCAATATTTTCATTCACTTTAAAGGCGGCCATTTTTGCGCGCCAAACACTCGGATGCATCAGATCCTTTTGACCCTTAACAGTTTCCACCTCATAGTGATCAACGAGCAGGGAGAAAATGTTAACGTATTCCCCCGCCCAAATCTTTTCCTTTATTGGCAAAGGAACATGTTGCCCCAATCTTTCCCTACGAGAGGGTGTTGACTCATCCCTTGCAATCGGCAATGGCCGCTTACCTGCACCGGACGCTGCTGCCGTCCCTTGGGGCTTGTCTGTCGCCGCATCCGGCGCGGGCACCTTGGCTGTATCATGTTTCTCGCGCAACTGCTTCATGAGAGCTTGCGCTTCGGTAGCCATGGCGCCCCCCTTACTGTCCCCCAACCATGCTGCCAATTGTGCCGCCAACTCGGGAGGCATATCTCCGGCAGGCGTCGGGGTGACTATCACGGGAATCGGAATCCCCTCATCCGGTACCGGGGCCGGTACCGGGGCTGGCGCCTCGAGCGGAGAACAGGGAACCGGGACGTCTCCCCCGACCAGCCCCCTTCTCGGCTTCTTTGGCCTTCCTCCGGCCGGTGGACGCCCCGATCCCTCCTCGCCGTCTCGCTCCGCCAACCGCTTCTTAATTTCGGACATGTCCTTCATGAGTGCCCGAACCAACTGGTCAGTCGACATTCTCTTTGCTCCTTTCTTGGGCATCCTTCCGACGAAGTATCTAAAAGACAAAGAGAGAGATTAAAACGCTCAAAATTGGCTCTTCGTTCTGTCCCGAGCTCACGTGCAGCGAGGAGGTGCAGCTTCAGAGCACAAGAACAAGAGGATGTCTTCTGGTCTTGCGTCCCTTTTTATCCGTCTTCAGGGCGGGCGTATACCCGCCCCTGCCTGCCCCTGAGGGCGTGGCTGGCTGCGTCGGTGTCTAGGCCAGCCCACTCTAGGGCGGGAACGAGCGCGCCCCAGCTACGCCGCTTCGGGCATACCAGCTGAGACGCGCCTCCCGCCCAAAATGGCTTCCCGGGGGGATCGAGGCACTCGTCCATAAGTTCGGGGGGACCGATTCGGTCGCCCCTTTCCATACTTGTTCCCGTGAAAGGAATATGGGATATTTGGAATGCAAAGAAATGTGCCTTTTGGCTTCTCATTATTAGAATCCATCTCTTTGCAAAGCCAAACAGTTATGGTGATGGCTCGGAAGGGCTCCAGCTACCTAATCTAAATATATAGACTGCTATTAAAGAGTTTCTACATTGATTTGCAGCTTCAAAGGACCTTGTTAGCATGCAAATGTATCCTAAAATCCAATTCATGGAGCGCACCAACGGCTGGGACCGGGAGCAGTGGAGTCCTGATACAGACTTTGGTGTTCCCTGACTGGACCTTTCACTTTGTTAAATGAATTGATTAAGCTCGATAGCAGGTGATAAACATTATTGTCAGAATGACAGACAAGGGTTGTTGTTTCAAAGCTGTATATAAAGATTTAATAGGCAGTTTACATAAGTGTATTCAGAAGCAAAACATAGAAATCATAAGTAGAGGGGATACACTACAGTTCTTAGTGATAGCCGGCATAGGTTCACCTTCTAAAATGGGGCAAAAGGGTCTCTCGTACATAAAATTCACACATTCTTTTATAGGATTTCTAACAAAGATATTCATGCATTTTACATCAGTAAATGATTATCAGGATATGCACCAATAAGAAACAAGCAAGAAGAAACATTTTTCTACAGAATACATTAAAAGTTTATCTCATGGTAGTAATGGATTGGGTCTATTGGCGTTCTCACGGTTTACTCGAGAAATCCAATTGATACATTGTATAGCAGTAGCCTGGGACAATTGAAATGTCCGTGGGCAAGTACAGTGAGAGAAAAGTCTCTGGGATACTCTCTGCTTATTAGCGTGAGCCTTGCAATTCTTTATTTAGAGCGAGAAGAATTGGAACAGTTAACACACTAGTTTGTGAGATTGGTGCAAGATGGACGACAATATAAACGCAACCTAGGTTAGTGTAAGCCCAACGTGTGATGCATTTAGTATGCAGGAGAAACAGCTCTCTCAACCTCCATCCATCCACTGTTCACCTCAAACCAAGATACCCAAGATACAGAAAGTGTGGGCATCTTGTGGGCAGAGTCGGCCTCAGTGCTGTGTTCTAGACCTGCTTGTTTTAATGTATGTGTTGGATTCAATGCCAGAATACCATGTCTTATGGCCAAGTCCTACAGCTCCAGTAGCTCTGTCGAAGTTAACAGACAACAGGTAATAGGAAAACAATCCTATTGCCATGTATTATGTTGTAGCACTTAGACAACTCAGTATCCAAGGGACTCACTCATCTGTGACTAATCAAGGTTCAGAAAAGCAACTTCACCTGAGATTAGCAAACTTGTAGGGTGTAATTTCTGACTTCATATGTTTACCAAGATCGTTGTCTTATGGTTAATCTAGCCCAGGAAGTAACAGTACTTAGAATATTTTAATTATTCCTCCATCTCTTCCTCATTCCATCATTTTTTTTCAAACACCTTGTGAAACTTTGTTTTATATTTTAGGGACATTTTCATCTAATAAAATAAGCCCCACTTATTTATTTTTTTGTTTCCGCTTATTTAATTCTTGTCATTTAGTAAAATGTCTCAGCAGGTCAGATTGCTCATAATGACATATCTGCCCCAGGGTGAAATGGTCCACGGTGGGCGATTTCACAGAAGGGATCTGCTTTTCAAGTCACTCCAAGAATCTCATGCTCTTCCAATATGCCAACTGCCGAGGTTAATACCAGGGCAGGACTAGGAACCCAAAGCAGCCCTGGCAATTTTGTTGGACCGGCCCCATAGGGAGGGTGGGGGGGGGCGGGGTGTGGGGGGGTACAAGCGCAAATCACTACTTCTGAACAAAACCGGCCCCCAGCATTTCTGCTTTTGTTACTGGGGGTCGATATTGAAGAATCGTTGCAAAACCAACCCGCAGTAAAAAAAAAAAAGGCACCACCGCTCCAAAACTGGCCCCTACCCTTTCAACCTTTCGACCAAATGCCCGATACGGCCAGTCCGGCACTGGTTAATACGAGTTGCTTATAAATGTAGTACAGTCTCAAGGAATGGTTAATAGTTAAGTGTTGGCTAAGACCTACCATGGCCATTGTACGCTGTCCTTGGCTCTGTCAGCATGGTTGCCTTGACAGTGTCAAGGTCTTAAGCTATGTCTGCTGAGTTCTCAGTTCTTGTGCTGGTCGGTGAACACAACTGTGGTTCCTGCGTCGTTATCATCTGCTTCTGACTACCTTTTATTCCATCAACTCAGAAAAGTGAGCAATGATAAATACAAGAAGTCATTGTTTATGTTGATCACAATACTATCCTGATTTGACATTAGTTCCCAGACCCATCTATGCCCATCTATGCCATATCTCCTTTCCCTTTAACTGAAGAATGACAATAATAGTCACAATACCATTATCCATATTTAGAAGGATTTTAACAGGCATATGTATATAGGCCCCTATGCCAAGCTCCATTTATCAAGCAGATGTAACGAGCACAGAAATTGTAGCATAACAGCTCATTGGTGTCAAAGAATTTAGGTCTTTACTTCCCATGACTTTACATTGGGATTGGCAAAATCACAGGAAGTCCATCGGAGTACCTTTACATCAGGAATATTTACATCGTAAGCTCCGGTACTTTGGATCATTAAATATACGTATATTTTAAGTATATATTTGAATGTACATATATATGCACATCAACATACACATATATGTGTGTGTGTGTGTTCGCGTGTGTGTGCGCGCGTGTGTGTATGTATAGATGTACACATATATATAGGTATTGTTTTTATTTATTGTGCTACTTCTCTTTATTTGCATTCTTCCAACTATGTCAATTAGAATGTGCCAAAAACTCTAACATAAATAATATTGTTCTTAATACAGTCCTTTTTCAATGTCAGAATTTTGTAACAGTTGAAGCAAAGAGAATGAAGACATAACAAACAAACAAACATAACACTAACCTTAAAAGATCCCTGGCATACTATTATGCAGTTTAATTTGTTCTGAGACTCAGCATCTTCTTTCTCCAAACTCCTCTTCCCCGACCGTACATCCACCTTCTGTTACATTTTTCCCCACTCAATCAAACATTATTATGGCTCTTAAACTAGTCTTTCTCCAACATGTATGTCAAGTTTGAAGATGTATTTTGTTTCCAGTATCTGGCCAGTGTACGACTAGCTACGCGTAAAAAAACTGGTGTATTAATTTTCAGTCCCCAGGGTGACCTCCTCCAAGTTGAAGGGGCGCAGCCCCAATACTGTAACAGCTTGGGCTGCCAGTATAGGGAAGAACTTCCCTCCAAAATATTGCTATTTTTGGGCAGGCCAGACACATATGAGTGTGTCCAGCAGTCTGCTCCTCCTCCAAGGCTTATTGGTAGTCACCAGAAGCATCTTGTGGATCTTGTCCGAAGTGAAGTACCACCCTCTCTTTATTTTCAGCACTGATTCTCTGTGGTAGACTTAGGCTGTTAAATCTCACAATAGGGTTTCCAATCTATTGATTGGCAGTTCAGCTTGTAGGTCTCTGATCCACCTAGTGGAAAGTGTCTCCCCTTTTGTCAACTGTCTTGTTGCAGTCTCCCTCATCTCTGGTTGGAGTACCAAATATCAAATTTGTAGGTTGTTTCAAGCAGCCCGTATCTTGTCTTGCAGTTTTCGAAGACCTGATCACTGAAATTATCTGTAGTCATCGTGCATTCACTCTCCCTCTACTTTATAAGCTAATGTCCCAGACCTAGATTAAACACATGATTGTCAAAGATAGGTGTTAGTGGGGAAGGAAAGAATTTAATGTCATCAACAGTGGCTATTTTATCTAAAATACCCAGTACAGTATTTTGTTATACGACTGCAAAATAAGTTTTGTGGCCTGCATTTCTCTAGAAATCAAGTGCGGTCCCAAAGTATTCTACTGACCACTGACCTGTCTATGTGGACCCAGCATTTGCCCATCTACCTCCTTGACCATTCTCCGAGTATGCACAATTAAGCCGCTCTGTAATAAATGATGATACAAGGAAAGCACTGTCCTCCCCTTTCTTCATGTATCAGGCTCGATTGGAGCTCCTGAGACATCTCTCTACAAGAATTCACTCTCCAGGCATCTGATCCAGACTGCCCAGCATTACCATATTGAAATTGACAAATAAAAGCATTGACCCTTCTGGGAACCCAACAGCTTTCCTTAGGACCTTTCCTAGAAATTTGTTTTGTTCCTGGTTGGGTGCATCCATGACTATCATAGTGAGTATTTCACATCAATCCTACTCTTGACTATAGCATCCCTGTTTCCTGTGTCTACTGTCATTTCCAGCACTATCAGCTGGAGTAATTTTGAAATTAGGATGGCTGTTTTGCTTCACGGTTTGGAGTAAATTTGCCTTGTGTCTATATTGAATAAAAATCTAATAGTGTCTCACTTTTATACATAGCCATAATTTCTGCCTTTTGCATGTCAAGGAACGCGTGACTTCAATCGTTTAGGAAGGAAATTAAGCCCCATTACCTTAATTGACAGGGCACTGAATGTAACCACGTGCGTGGTATAATCATTTGTAAACTTGAAGTGGACAATAGTCTTTCCTATAATATGTTCTTATACTCATGTATACAATCAGGCTAAACTCCCACCAGTTACACAAGAGTGGCTCCTGCTACCAGTGTAACTGATACTTTACCGTCACCTTGAAATATTATTGTGGATCTTTGTCAAATTTTTACCAGGATCTTTCACAGTCTGGACTGAATTATGAGACCATAGACTTATGCTGCTTCAAGTGAGCCCGTCCAGCACTGTCCACCATGAGTGATATTGGCCAGCATCTTCCAGTTTACACTCCTTCTCTTTTGGACAGTCTGTGTTTATGTCTTTGTTCCTTAGGCAGCGGGGTCTCTATGCTATTGTTTTCATTTGGGGCATGTTTGTTTCTTCTGCCTGTTACAAATTCTGCCCCAAGATTTTAAGCTCCTCCTTAAACATGGTGTATCCTTGAATCTACATGGATGGCAAATCCAAATGTAAATGTAAATCTAAACCTTATATTTCCTCTGTTCAAAGCCTCTGTATGCGTTTTTTTATGAGTGTGGTTTTAGCGAAGTCTCGTAAGAGGTTCAGCATGTCTTCTTTGGTTAGAATTGGAGATTGCTTCCTTGCCTCTTGCAATATCTCATCTGTTTTGGGAAGTCAAACTTTATATACTTTTGCTGTCACAAGCAGTTCGCCATCTTTCAGTTGGAGTAGCTGGCTGAAAGCCGCTTGTATATAAGTCGCTATATCTGCTCACTCCAAGTCTACATTTGCTTCCCATAATCTGATATTGCCCGCCTTGCCCTGTTCTCCAAGACCTCACATCTCAGTCAAAGTGTATTTACACGGTTTGTGATTTTTATTGTCAAGTTGTTTTGTCCCCAAATTTCCTGTACTGTACTCTTCATTTTAACCACTCTTGATTCTATTTGATTAACATGTTGCTAAAGCTGCATTGATACTCTTTTCACATTTTTATTTCCTAGTGAAGGTCTTCTCTCAATTCTTTGCTCAGTTTGTCCAAAGTATACCTTCGTCAGGGCTAGGTCCTCCTTCCTGGTTGCCATATTGTCCAGCATGTCAGGTTCTGCAGAAGCTCTTTGAGTTTCCTGTTCTTGTTGTTTACTACTTAAAGTTTATAGGCTCTTTTCACCTTCCTTTCCTTATCTCCATGGCTGCAGAGCTCCATTACAGGCAGGATATAGTTATGTAATTTTGTAGTTTTATTTGGAGGAAAATGAGGAAACTTATGTTTTACTGAAGAACAGTGTTGTGTTCGATAACCCCTACTTTTTACCAGAAGTTGCTGCCCCTAATGATGGACTATATTATTGAGATACCAGTGCTTGCAAACCTTCCTGCTGCATACATGGTTCATCATCTCTCCTTCCACTGTTCCTGCCATAGTTACATCCACTCTATTGCACCCATCATCAAAGTTGGTTTATGCTTGCAGGGTTTCTCCTTTAGATGTAAGTCTATGTTCTTCTGGGGTTCTCCTTTAACGTAGCTGCCCCATTCGGTATATTTAAAGTTCTAACTTGTCATGTGTCGCTCCAAGCGGCACATGCCTTTTATTATGGCTTGTGTTAATCAAGGCGCACCACTGATGAGTCAATTTCCCCTTACTGCCTCCTTACCTTTCACTTCCATTTGTCTGCATCCAGGCCACCAAACCCCACTCACTCTCTCTTCTTTTTGCAACCCTCAGGGTTATCTTGGCATTTCAGATGCCAGTTAAACGTTGGCTCCACGGATCTGCTTGGACCAAACTATTTATTTCTTTAGTTTCCTTGTGTTCTTGTGTTAGCTGTTCCTCTGTGACTGTGGCTTGTTGTACCATTGAATTGGACCCTGGGACATGGAGATCTGAAGATTGCATCCACCATGTTGTAACACTGACCAACCCTGTCCCACACACAGTTTTTCTTTTTAGTTTTAAATTATTTTTCAAATAGTGAATATAAAAAGTATAGAGCCTTTACTCGTGTGTGGCGTAAGGTTGGCTGAAGGGCCTGGCTTGCAGCCTGGCCCTGCGTCCATCTCCTCGCAGGCAACAAATCCCAAGTTGCAACAGCCTTTGGCTGTGCACAGCGGGGTAGGCCACAAGGCTTGGCCAGCCGCCAGGCCCTGTGGGCAAACCCCAAGCAGGTTGCCAACCCCATGCTGCACACAGCATTTGGTGGGTTGTCCTTCAGGCCCCAGGGACCCCATCCCCAGGGTCAAAATAAATATATATTAAGAGGAGGTGAACAGGCAGACCCCCTGCCTTAAAAGACTGGAGGACCAATCCCTAGTGTCAAATTAAATAAAACTGGGGGGGCCACACAGCTCCTCTCCCCAAGCCTTCTTTGGCCTTCTTGGGCCTCGGGGACCTCATCCACCATGGCCAAAATCTAAGTGGAAGGGGGCGTGCAGCCGCCCTCCACTAGCCATAATAGGCCCTGGGGACCGATCTTCTGGGCCCATACATAATAAAAGAGGTGAGGAGGCCACACAGCCCCCCTCTCTGATCCTTATTAGGCCCTGGGGCCCCCATTCCCCACGGTCAGCAATTTTTAAAAAAGAGTGGGGCAAGCAACCCCACTCACCTGAGAATTTTTAGGCCCTGGGGATCACATCCCCCGGAGCTGGACGTATTTATAAGGGGGGGAGGCCGTGCAGCCCCCTCCTCCAAGCCTTCTAAGGCCCGAAGAATCTTTCCCCCAGAGTAGGCTGTTTTTTAAATGGGGAGGGGGCCAAGCCTATTTTGACCCTGGGGAGCCATTACCCTAGGGCCTGCATTATAAACAGGTGGGTGCCCAACCGGGGCAACCACTAATCACTTGTTGGGACCTATGGAGGAAGCCCCAGGCCCCCGCAGCCACAGCCGGTTTCCTGCATGGTGCAGGAGTTAGCATTGTTCCTCCCAGAGGGAGCAGCAATTTATGCTGCTCCCTCAGGCGGGAGCAATATGTGTTCTGGTTCCCTGCCCGCATCAGTATGTGCAGGGAAACAGAACATAATTTTGCTCCCAACTGATGGGATGATTTTTAAATGTCAGGCTGGCTTGGAGAAGACTTATTGTTTGCTCCCGTTCAGTAGGAGATTTAAAAATGCACCTACCAGATGAGAAAAAACATGTTTCCCTGCCCACAATTGTGTGGGCAGGGAAACTACTATGTCCTGGGAGTGGGCTCCCTGGGGCACAGTAAGTGAGCCAGCACCGGGCAATGGGGCCCCTGGGGCCATTAAAGGCTCGAGGAGTCCTCTCCCTTTAAATTAAAGTATTGACTCTGGAGGATGGATCCGGGGAGTGGTGTGACCAGGCTCCCTTTAATTTTTAATACTGCCTTGAGTGATGGGGCCTCCTTAGGCTGGGGGAGGGGTGCTGCACAAATTCCTCCCCATAACTAATACATTGGGCCCCGGGGGATGGGGTTCTGGGGCCGAAAAAAAGCTCAAGGAGGTGGGATGCTTGCAACCCTCCGCCTTCAAAAATATATCCAGCCCAAGGGATGGGGTTCCCAGAGCCCAATATGGACTTGGGGAGGGGACCCTACTCACCCCTCCCCAATATCATGAATATCATGAATATCGGCTTGGTTCCGCCGAAGAGCGACGCACCACCATAAGAGCGCCAACACTCTCCAAACTAAAACCTAAATGTTGGACTTGGTAAAACGATTCAGGGGAGAGGTGCCGCCGAGGACTGGACCTCGGTATTGGCCCCGAGTCAGCTTTGAAAGTAGGCTGACATGGGGGAACTTTTTGCCGGCAATGATGGATAATTGTGCTTATAACGAACCTTACAACAACAGGACATCAAACACACCGCCCACTGGAGGGTTATAAATATGAACAGCCGTCTGAACCACAGGCCCCACAATGCAGTATTGAAAGGAAGTGATTCCAAAAAAAGGTGCCATCGGAGGAAGTGAAATAAAGACTAAAACATCGGGCTGTGGAACATACGGCATGTTGCTTGGTGCAGGACACATCTTTGAAAAAGTTTCCATGGGGAAACAAAACGCGTTAGAATTATGTCCAATCCTGCTGTCATCCATCAATTAAAACGGCTAAGACGAAGTCCCATGTGCGGCTCAGTTTCCTTCCCTGTGGATATATATATATATATATATATATATATATATATATATATATAAATATATATATATATATATTTAGAGCTCCGCAACTCTGCTGCCGGAGACCGGCAGAAGAAAGCAACAAGACGGCACTCGCAGCAGGTATAAACCAGGTCCGGTTTATTGGCGCAAAAAGAATAGAATCAGACGCGTTTCAGCACTTGCCTTCGTCAGTGTCAGCTGGCGTCGGCAGTGCAGCAATAGATAAGGCAAAATTCATTGAAACAAAGGAAGGTTCAAAAGGTCAAATGAAAGCGCCATCTTGTAACGATGAAATTGCGCTATTTACAAATCGTATTTCACATTTTCTCATTTTCAAGCAATGAAAATAAATAAACTGAACATCCATAAACATTCTATTAACGTGTTAGTAACTAATTGAGCCCTGGATGGGCTGATTAAACACAAATTCCTAATACAGTGAAAATATTCATTGCTTTCCTCATTATAGCGTGTTGTTGGTTTATGGTGGAAATAACACAATCCCCATAAGTTCTTAATCTATGGTAACAATTGAGGCCTGGATGGATATATATATATTACCTACTGAAAGTCGCCAGTAGGTAATTATAGTTAGGACCTAGTTTCCATAGGAAATCCGCAACATTCTATTTGGAATAACTTTGGCGCCGGTTGACGAATCTTTGTGAAATTCTCCAAGAAGATGGGGCGCTCCGCTCCTATCCTGAAAGTTTCGGGGTGATTCGTCAAGCGGGGGCCGAGAAAAAAGGGGGGGTCCCAAAACGTGTTTTCCCCATGCAATTTTCCATAGGGACCGTTAAGCGCAGCTACAGCCCGAACTGCTGGACGGAATTACACCAAATTTGGCAAAAAGGTAGTTTGGTTCATAGATCACGCTTTTTGTTAAATGGTGTAAATCCGTGCAGTAGGTCCTGAGAAAATCAAAAGTAAAATCATAGATATATCTATGGACGAAGTAGGGTACGCGTATCATCCGAGGATCATGCGCGTACCCTTAGGAGCACGAGCTGCATGCTAATTGGCTGTCAACTGTCTGTCAACACTCCAAACCAGTCTGGGTAGAACCGAGGCACAAGAAAACTGAAAAACAAGTGCGTAAAAGACGCAAAGGGGGCAGGATAGAAACACCCTGACCCCCTAGGCGTGCTCAGGGGGTCACACAAGGACCCCCAAGGCCCCCCAATTTTTTTTTTTTTTAAATCACGGGATGTGCGTAACCCGAAGTCTGATTAATTTGTAATTAGCCCCCGGGGGGCCAAATCCCGGGGACAATGTAGATAATTAAAATGGGGGCCCAGAGGGGACTCCCAGCCCCGGGCACCACCACCTCCCAGGGCTTTAATGTTAGGTATGTAGGAGGACTCATGGCCCCCCACAGCCCCCTGGACTGCCACCCCGGGGGCTTCTTTTAAAAAAAAATTACATTGTAAAACCTATGTCGGGGGCTCAAGCCCCCACACGCCCCGGGGACCGCCACCTCCCCGGGGCACTACATTTTTTAATTGGGGGGTCTGTGACGGACCCCCCATCCCCAGGGACCACCAACCCCTGGGCTTTTAAATGTCGGGAGGGGGGCCACACGGCCCCCCTCCTGGAGCCTTGTGGTGACACTGGGGATCACCGCCCCCAGGGCCGGCTCCTGCAATGCCCTGGGGTGCCTATCCCCAGGACACTGTAATTTGCTCCCGCCCTACCATAGCAAACTGCTTTGGTTTTTGAAGAAGAAACCTGTTATCTTTTCAAAAAAACAAAGACGATTGCTTTTCTACATGGGGAGCAGCATGTTAGCTGCTCCACGTGTAGAAAAGTAATGCCAACTCCCGCAGTACGCGGGGAGTCGGCAGGGACCGTGAGGGGATTGGGGATTCCCCCAGGTCCCCAACGGAGTGGGCCAGCCCTGGGGGATGGGGTCCCTGGGGCTACAAGTGGCCCGGGAGGGGGGCCACGTGGCCCCCCTCCCAAAAATGTTTTTTAAAAAAAATTGGCCGGCCCCGGAGGATGGGGTCCCCGGGGCCAAAAGTGACCGCAGGAGGGGGCAAGGCAGCCCCCTCCTAATAAAAAAATATTTTAAAAAAGGCCCATGCCCTGGGGGATGGGGTCCCCGGGGCAGACTATGGTCTTGGGAGGGGGGCCACGCGGCCCCCTTCGCAATTTTTTTTTTTTTAATAAAAAATTGGGGGCAGGCCCTGGGGGATGGGGTCCCCAGGGCCCAAGCCCCCCTTCTTAAAAAAATAAAATAAAAAAAGACCGGCATTGCACCGGAGGTCACGCCTCCTCCTTTCACCACTCTGCAATTGCGCCCCCTGGCGCGTTTGCAGAGTGGGAAAGAATTCCCCTTGAATACCGGGGGTACCTAGGAGACAACTAGCCCACCAGGAACCTCCAGTATGCGCCAGGGGGTTGCATTGCAGAGAGGTGTTCTGAGGCCACGCCCCTTTTTACACATCTCTGCAATGCAGCCTTGTGGCGCTTACTGGAGGTACCTGGTGGGCTAGTTGGACTCCAGGGACCCCCAGGATTCAAAGGGACATAATTCCCTAACTTAAAACGGGGTGCATTCGCACAGTGGTGAACGGAGGGGGCAGGGCCTGAGTTCACATGTGTGCAAACACGCCCTGTGGTGCGGTTTAAGTTGGGGAATGAATTCCTTGTCAAAACTGAGGGTATTTTTAAAATAATTTTTTTCAATATATATTAAAAATATGTAATGTTATTTAAAAAAAATGAAATATCTAAAAATAAATACTTTAAAACAATGTAGTAAATTAGTATAAAAAATAACAATTAATACATTTTAAAATGATCATTTACAAAACCTTTGAAATTCACTGAAAAAAACCATAGATTTCAGCCACATTATAGTTAGGAATTAGCATTTCAAAAACCTTAGAAATTCACTGAAAAAACCATAGGTTTCACACACGTTATAGTTAGGAATTAGCATTTAAAAAACCTTGCAAATTTATTGAAAAAAACATAGGTTTCACACATGTTATAGTTAGCTGGACATTTCACTCATACAAAACCTTTGAAATTCCCCTGTTATAGTTAGTTCAGCTAACTATAACTAGCACGCCCGCAATGCACTGCTGATGACGTCACATATTACATCATTCATGACATGGTCAGTGACATCACTCATGACATCACTGATGATATCTCAAATGACATCACTGATGACATCACTGAGGACATCACCTTTGTGAAAGAGTGGCAGACCTCTTCTCAGCATAATATAACCCTTGATACACACATTCAAAAATAGAAACTAAAATTTTCAAAAAAATGACAATACCAATACCAGTTAGAACAACCTATTCATTAATTCCAAAATGTACATACACAATCACTCATTCACCAACAGTTCTATATAGTCACTCATACATGTACTCACTCATCATATGTACTCATACACCTATACATCCTGTTACACACCTACACTCATCCATAGAGTTACTCACATGCATACTCACACATGCAAATATACTATCAAACATCCATTTATTTGCATATACAGCTATACACACAGCACTACACTTACTTCTACAGAAACGTACACATACTTACTCTCTTAAACAATCACTTATAGAAACTCATACTTATTTATACAGGAACTCTTCCAATCTCTCACTCTCACATATACTCAGTTATATACATCAATACACACATTTACTAGTTTAAAACATATGTAGTTACTAATAAAGATATTATTGAGACAGTCATTCACTCACTAACACACCCATACACACACTCATCCACCCATACAGTCCTGCACACATGCTGTCTTCAAAACACATACAAACAGTGAGTCACTCATTCATGCATCTATGCGCTAAGTAATATTCTCCACCGAACCATACAGACACTCATACTGATACTCAAAAAACCAACTAATAACCCATATACACACTCATGTAGCTACTCACCAATCCTTGCAGCCACCTATACACAAAGTGAGATACTGATACATATATTTAAATATTTAAAAATTACTTGCTAATACATGTAGTCACTAAGATATACTTAATGAGTCAGTTATACAATCAACTTTACAAAAACAACATCCATTTAGACACCTATTTACCCATTTATCCTTCCATTGACCTTTAGATGTAGAAATATAAAAAATATTTATTTTTCAGACAGACACTCATTCACTGGATGATGTCATCAGTGATGTCATCAGTGATGTCATTTGAGATGTCATCAGTGATGTCATGAGTAATGTCACTGACCATGTCATGATTGATGTAATATGTGACGTCATCAGTAGTGCATTGCGGGCGTGCGAGTTATAGTTAGCTGAAATAACTATAACAGGGGAATTTCAAAGATTTTGTATGAGTGAAATGTCCCACTAACTATAACATGTGTGAAACCCATGGTTATTTCAATGAATTTGCAAGGTTTTTTAAATGCCAATGCCTAACTATAACATGAGTGGAACCTATTTTTTTTCAGTGAATTTATAAGGTTTTTTAAATGCTAATTCCTAACTATAACGTGGCTGAAACCTATGGTTTTTTAGGTGAATATATATATATATATATACACACACACAAACATATATATATATATATATATATATATATATATATATATATATATATATATATATATATATTACCTACTGGCGGTCGCCAGTAGGTATATATAGTTAGGATTTTTTCTCTATGGGACTTTTGAAAATTCTATGTCTAATAACTTTGGCGTTTGTGGACGGAATCGGCTGAAAATTTCAGGAAAATGGCACATTTTGTTTCTGAGCAGCCCCTGAAAATTTGGGGGGGTTTCGTCAAGGGGGGGCTGAGAAAAAAGGGGGGTCCCAAAACGCTTTTTTCCCATGTTAATTTCCATAGGGCGGTTGGCCTCACTTTTAGCCCGAACGGCTGAATGGATTTGCACGAAACTTGGCAAAATTGTAGGGACTGTTAGCCCGATGTGCCTTTGCTAGGTCTCAATATATGTGCTCCAGTGGATTTTGAGAAATTAACATTCAAAAAAAGATATATATCTGACTTACCAACTAACTGTTCCTTTAAATCTGGAGAAATGGACTTGGTCCCTTTTCAATGTTTAAAAGTCCCGTTATATAAATCTTAACGAACCCACAGTTGCGCAGCAAGTGGCATTTGAGAAAGAGTCTTTGACTCGAAACGCGTTATGCCTACAAACCTTTTTTAAATAAAGAGAAACTTTTTGAAGTACTGCTGGTGTGGTCTGGATTGCGTGACGGATGGTGCACGGAGTATTGCAGGATACAATGGAGGTGTCTGACACACCTCGGTACCAGACCCCGATCCGCTGGAGGTGGCACTCTCGTTGTCAGGTTGTTTCACAGAAGCGAGGAGCTTGTTGAAAGGGTGCCCCCCGGCTGCAAAAGGCACTGAAACGGAGATTGTGATGGAGGGAATACCATGCTAGGTGGCCCGCCCCAAACGAAGTGAATGGAGTACAGCAGCAGCCAGGATATGCAGAGGGAGTTCCCTAAGCACAGCGTACTGAAGGCTAAGCCTCGAAGGACTGGAAGCTGCACCTGTGGTAGTAAAATCTCTACCAGCGCATCACGTCTGAGGTATGGAATTATTCCTTTAAAGCACGAAAGGCACTCTGTACGTGATGCAACAGTAAAGTTTTACCAATATCTACATTGAATACCAGTTAAAAAAAACGGAACAGTTGTGGAGCATTATGGGACTTTGAGTCCAGGATGTGAAAATGGACAATTAATCTGTTAACAGAGCAAAGCAACCTGCATTATTTTACCACTTGGGGGTTACAAGACAACCTAAAGGAAGAAAAGGTACTCTACTTTGCTCTCAGGACTGTGAATTCAGCACGAAAACTGAAAGACTTACCAACTAACTGTTCCTTTAAATCTGGAGAAATGGACTTGGTCCCTTTTCAATGTTTAAAAGTCCCGTTATATAAATCTTAACGAACCCACAGTTGCGCAGCAAGTGGCATTTGAGAAAGAGTCTTTGACTCGAAACGCGTTATGCCTACAAACCTTTTTTAAATAAAGAGAAACTTTTTGAAGTACTGCTGGTGTGGTCTGGATTGCGTGACGGATGGTGCACGGAGTATTGCAGGATATATATATATATATATATATATATATATATATATATATATATATATTACCTACTGGCGGTCGCCAGTAGGTATATATAGTTAGGATTTTTTCTCTATGGGACTTTTGAAAATTCTATGTCTAATAACTTTGGCGTTTGTGGACGGAATCGACTGAAAATTTCATCAAGTACTGCTGGTGTGGTCTGGATTGCGTGACGGATGGTGCACGGAGTATTGCAGGATATATATATATATATATATATATATATATATATATATATATATATATATATATATATATTACCTACTGGCGGTCGCCAGTAGGTATATATAGTTAGGATTTTTTCTCTATGGGACTTTTGAAAATTCTATGTCTAATAACTTTGGCGTTTGTGGACGGAATCGACTGAAAATTTCAGGAAAATGGCACATTTTGTTTCTGAGCAGCCCCTGAAAATTTGGGGGGGTTTCGTCAAGGGGGGGCCGAGAAAAAAGGGGGGTCCCAAAACGCTTTTTTCCCATGTTAATTTCCATAGGGCGGTTGGCCTCACTTTTAGCCCGAACGGCTGAATGGATTTGCACGAAACTTGGCAAAATTGTAGGGACTGTTAGCCCGATGTGCCTTTGCTAGGTCTCAATATATGTGCTCCAGTGGATTTTGAGAAATTAACATTCAAAAAAAGATATATATCTGTAACAGCGCTCCGGGCAGCGCTCCGGTTCGCGTACTTGACGCATAACGGAACTTCGCGAAGCGAAGCTGATTGGCTCTCCGGTGTCTGTCAACATTCTAAACAGTCCGGAGCGGCCGCCATCTTGTCTCTCGGTAGGATTGAGAGACAAGAGGAGGCCAAAACAAAGGGGGAAATGACCATAAGGGGGCATAGTAGATCCTCCCTGACCCCCTAGGTTTTTTTTTTTTGCGTGGGAAGCTCCTGGTTCGTGAACCGGGAAGCGGCACGGGGAGCGTACTATGAGGAAAAAAGAATGATAGACTTTTCAAATATTGTATGTTAATTGATTGTTTGTTTTGTTGATTTTTTTTTATTTACTATGTAACACAAAAAAGTTGCACAGTATATTTTAAGTCTCATTTTATATTATATCTTTTGGGTACTTTTTCAGCATTTTCAAATAAAAAAGATTAATGTCTCAAACAATTTTAACTTATAAAATTAAAATTTATTGTTCTGATTTTTCAAAATCTAAAAGAATTTGTAACATTAATTCATCTGGTATGTCGTCATTTTCATTCCATGATTCACATTCTTCAACACATTTAATTAATTCTTCGTCTACAGTGTCATCCAAAAAGTTTGTTTCTTCTTTTTCTTCGTTAGGATTGTTTTCAATCTTAATTTGAAATGAAATTTTAAATTCATTCTGTTGTGCTTCCTTTTTCTTGCTGTAAATTGCATAAAAAATAAATATATCAGTAGAGATAGGGCACTGTTGGGTTTAAGTTCAGAGAGGTACTTGTGAGTTTATAACAGAGAAGTTATCTTTGGGCACTGTATGGTTTCAGGCGTGAAGTAGTACTATTAAAAAGTGCCTGTGAAGAAGCCTAAGTAAATTCATAATTATATCATAGAAACCTAAATCAATCCATAATTATGATAAACAAGCCTT
The DNA here is from genome assembly GCF_964263255.1 of Lissotriton vulgaris. Taxonomy (NCBI): domain Eukaryota; kingdom Metazoa; phylum Chordata; class Amphibia; order Caudata; family Salamandridae; genus Lissotriton; species Lissotriton vulgaris. The sequence goes on along the minus strand of NC_141689.1, from coordinate 1,250,100,044 downwards.
TCTCAATGTGTAACTGTTACAGAGGGACAGTATATAACTATCTGAAAATGTTTTCCTAAATTAATTTAAAGTGCATAACATAGTTCTCCTTTCAAATTTATAAAATAACATCTTACCTTTAAAAAGAAGTTGAAGTTATTAGTGAAAATTCTATTGAAATGTACACCAGGAAGTAGTAGTCAAAATGGCTGTGTTTCCTTCTCTTCCTTTATATATATTCAGGTACATAACCAATCAAATGTCAGGTAAAAAAAAAATTGAAAATGAAAGTAACATTTTCATTGGTTGTCAATTCCAACACTTCAGATGTGTTTTGTGAAGTAATTTACCTCAGGGTATTTAGAGAGGTCTACAGGCTAAATGGCTAAATGGAATTCCAAACAAATTTATGAAAATGGTAGGGATTGGTATGTAGTATGAGCTAATCTATATTTGGTGAAAGTGTTTCCAGTCGTTTTTCTGTAAATTACTTTCCCACCTTTTTTAATGGAGCGCTTCCCGGGGAGCGCCCCGGTACGCGAACCAGCAGCGTTACTGGAGTCCACCATTTTGTGTTTCAGTCGAATTAAGATACAAGATGGAGGGCAAATAATGATCAGAATGGGTAGAAGGGGGCACGGTAGACGTATCTTGACCCCCTAGGTTTTCTGAGGGTGGCTGAGGAGGCCCATATGTGCGGGAATTTTTTTTTTTTTAGAAATTTCGCGCGGTTAGCTTCCGGTTCGCGTACCGGGTAGCGCTCCGAGGAGCGTACTTTGTTGAAAATTAGTGAAAAAAGTTAGAGTAAAATAATAATTGTGAGTGATCAGATGTAGGGTAGCTCTGAGAAGAGCTTTTGGGTTTATGGTACATTTAGGTACTTATAAGTAGGAACCAATGCACAGTCTTAAATTCAAAATGAAAATTCTGTTGCCCTCATCTGAGAAGTGAACTCCATCTCCTCTGTAGATATCTTGCATGCAGTAACGCAAGTTATTGTTGTACATGGAGCCCATTCCATGGTCTCTCATGTAAGCTGAAACAGATTTGTTTACATGCTTCCTCAACTTCTCAATTTGTGGACAAAATTGGTTCGACCACCTCCATTTCTGTCTTTGGCATATATTTGAATATACCAAGGCAGTTTGAGGAAAAAGTGCCATTAATTGCTCAAAGGTGTCCTTTAAAAGCATTTCCAGACCTACCCCAGTCAAAGTGCCCAAATCATTACCTCCACAGTGCACAATTAACAGGTCAGGTTTTGGCAAATGCATAAAGGTTTTCACCAATGGTATCAATTGGTGACATTTTAATCCTCTGTGGCCAAACCACTTAATTTCCACATCTTGTAAATTGAGGTTAGGTAAATTTCTGTTCTCAGCATACCTTTGAGCCCAGTAGATGTAACTATGTCCAACAATCCAGACAGAAAACATGGTGAGAGAAGGTTCTGCTGCAGTCAGATGAAGTGTGGTAATGAAATGGCAGTTGAAACAGTAGGAGTTTGTAAAGAAAAAAAACTGTGGAGTTTCAGTGCTAATGATTCACTAGCAGTGATTGGTGGATTTCCATTTCTGAAAACAGAAAGTTAGGGTGCATGGATGTGTTCTTTGAAAGATGTAATTTGAATGGTCAAGAAAAAATCATTTAATGAAAGATTGCACTGGATACGCAGGTGCACTGAGAGTTCAGAGTTTAATTGAAACATTGTTGTGTGAACTTGCAAACATTAGAGGTCTTTCAGGAGGTGGTTGCTATGCAAAAAAGGCAGAGAGGGCAGAGGGGGGAAGGGTTTTGATTTGAAAAAAGTGAGGGAAGAGTTTTGATTGGCTGACATGAGAGATATGTGTGATGAATATCAGCATTTCTGTGCTTTCTATAGCTGCAGCCTCTGGAGTGCATACCTTTTGTTCTGCTGAAGACAATTTGGTGTATTTCTGAGACTGTTTTGAAACTCATAAAGTATTTGCTAAGGTGAGAAAAGATTTATTTAATTTAGATAGAGAATAGTATGCTTTAAGGAGAAAATTATAAAGAAAGTTGTGTTTTTAAAATGTTGCTTTGTCTCAAGTGTTTTACAAATAGATTTTGTTTCTTTGAGAAATTGTAATTGGAGATAATGTGAAGTATTAGTACTGACAGGGTGTTTTTGTACATAGGAGCTGTGCAGTGTTTTCAAATTATGACTTGAAAATCGTTTTTGAGGAAAAGGAATGCTTTTAAAATTTATCACAAGGAAATAATGGTGTCTGCTTCTTTATAAGGCATTTGAGTGTCTCTGATGTCATTTTTCCCATTTTAATTTAAGAGCTTTCTCCGTGGGGCAAGTTCCTTGTAAATATGCTCCCACCTGTGCTTGGCAAATTTAGATTTTGATTCTTTGAGTTACATAGCCATGTTAAAAGTGACCCAAAAATGGTGCAATGGCAATCAAAAAACGCTTTCATGTGTCTTAAGGACATTTTAAGTCATTTCCTCTTGAATGTAGGTATACAATTGATTTATATGTTGTGTTTAAAAACGTTTTTTGAAATCAATTACATTTTTGGATATGTACTGCTAGAGCTTCATAGGTTGTTTGGGGCATATTTATAAGGCATTTGAGTGTCTCTGATGTTATTTTTCCCATTTTAATTTAAGACCTTTCCCCGTGGTGCAAGTTCCTTGTAAATATGCTTCCATCTGTGCTTGGCAAATTTAGATTTTGATTATTTGACTTACATAGCCATGTTAAAAGTGATCCAAAAATGGTGCAAAGGCTTTAAAAAAACACTTTCATGTGTCTTAGGGCATTTTAAGTCACTGAGGAAACACAGGTGATGTGATTGTGAAATGAGGAAAAGAAACTCCACATTTTTCAATTACATCACCTGTGTTTCCTAAGTTTACGGATAACATTGTGCAGATGAAGTTTAGGTCTGTCCACGGACACAAAAGAGGTCTGGCCTTTGTTCAAGAGTGAAGTGGACATGACTTACTTCATTGGTAGGCCTTCACATGTATTATCTGTTTTTAAAATGTTGCTTTGTCTCAAGTGTTTTACAAATAGATTTTGTTTCTTTGAGAAATTGTAATTGGAGATAATGTGAAGTATTAGTACTGACAGGGTGTTTTTGTACATAGGAGCTGTGCAGTGTTTTCAAATTATGACTTGAAAATCGTTTTTGAGGAAAAGGAATGCTTTTAAAATTTATCACAAGGAAATAATGGTGTCTGCTTCTTTAAAAGGCATTTGAGTGTCTCTGATGTTATTTTTCCCATTTTAATTTAAGAGCTTTCTCCGTGGGGCAAGTTCCTTGTAAATATGCTCCCACCTGTGCTTGGCAAATTTAGATTTTGATTCTTTGAGTTACATAGCCATGTTAAAAGTGACCCAAAAATGGTGCAAGGGCAATCAAAAAACGCTTTCATGTGTCTTAAGGACATTTTAAGTCATTTCCTCTTGAATGTAGGTATACAATTGATTTATATGTTGTGTTTAAAAACGTTTTTTGAAATCAATTACATTTCTGGATATGTACTGCTAGAGCTTCATTGGTTGTTTGGGGCATATTTATAAGGCATTTGAGTGTCTCTGATGTTATTTTTCCCATTTTAATTTAAGACCTTTCCCCGTGGTGCAAGTTCCTTGTAAATATGCTTCCATCTGTGCTTGGCAAATTTAGATTTTGATTATTTGACTTACATAGCCATATTAAAAGTGATCCAAAAATGGTGCAAAGGCTTTAAAAAAACACTTTCATGTGTCTTAGGGCATTTTAAGTCACTGAGGAAACACAGGTGATGTGATTGTGAAATGAGGAAAAGAAACTCCACATTTTTCAATTACATCACCTGTGTTTTCTAAGTTTACAAATAACATTGTGCAGATGAAGTTTAGGTCTGTCCACGGACACAAAAGAGGTCTGGCCTTTGTTCAAGAGTGAAGTGGACATGACTTACTTCATTGGTAGGCCTTCACATGTATTATCTCCTCTGTATTCTTCAACAAGTGTAAATCTCATCTGCAACCGTGAGTAGGCCTCACCTCAAACAAACCTCTGGAGAGGTCACACCTTATCGTCATCCTGATTTAATCATTTAAAATGTTAGGGACAGATTTATGATAGGTGTATGCCTCTTTTGCGCCACTGTGCGTCAGTTTTGTGACGCAGTGGCGGTGCAAAAGATTTGCTATGAGGCGACAAAATTACAAATTGATGCATCTAGGCAGATGTGTCATGCTGTAAAAAACCCGTGCCACATGAAACCGATGCAGCAGTGATGCAAAAGATGCACCATGATGCAAGACACGCCTCACTTCATCTCCAACAAGATAAGAAGTGAGTCTTCTGTAAATGTCAAAATTGTTGTATACACTGCTCAACTTTTGTGTACTCTTTGATATGCTAGACTCCCTCTGCACTATCAGATACCTAAGCAAAGGAAACACAGGTGATGTGATTGTGAAATGTGGAAAAGAAACTCCACATTTTTCAATTACATCACCAGTGTTTCCTAAGTTTACGAATGACATTGTGCAGATGAAGTTTAGGTCTGTCCACGGACACAAAAGAGGTCTGGCCTTTGTTCAAGAGTGAAGTGGACATGACTTACTTCATTGGTAGGCCTTCACATGTATTATCTCCTCTGTATTCTTCAGCAAGTGTAAATCTCATCTGCAACCGTGAGTAGGCCTCACCTCAAACAAACCTCTGGAGAGGTCACACCTTATCGTCATCCTGAATCAATCATTTAAAATGTTAGGGACAGATTTATGATAGGTGTGTGCCTCTTTTGCGCCACTGTGCGTCACTTTTGTGACGCAGCGGCGGTGCAAAAGATTTGCTATGTGGCGACATATTTACAACTTGATGCATCTAGGCAGATGTGTCATGCTGTAAAGTCCCGCGCCACATGAAACCTGCGTCAGGTTTCATATAGGTGTTTTGTTGCAGGGTGGGCATTCATTTGCATGAAAGCCCTGTAAAACTAACACAGTGAAATTTAGAAGATTTCACTGAGTCAGCTTTATAGCATTCCTGAATCAAATCCTTATGGCTGTTTGAAACAGGCATAAGGAGTGAAGCACCATGCAATGTGTGGCTTCCTCCTGTGCATTGCAGTAGACATGTCGTGTTTACGACGTGACTCGTGCAATGTGTTGCTTTTGCGGCACAGATGCGTGACGCATCTGTGCTGTTTTTACTCAATGGTGCTCCACATTGTAAATGTGGCACACCATGGGTAGCAGAGCAGTGGAGCACGTTAACTGGTGCATCCCTGGGGATGTGCCAGTTAACATAAATCTGCCCCTTTACATTTAAGTATGTGCAGGAGACACAGAGTCGGTGAGGCTTATCCAAGGTTAAGAAGAGATGAGTCCTGTTTACTGAAGACTTGGACATAGGCCTCACCTCTTCAGCATCGCTGGACATGGCTAAATAATAGCTGCAAAATGATACTCTTGTTAAACAATTTTACTATTATAGTCTCTGAGATTTGTGTCTTAGTCTGCAACATCTCATTGTTGTTCTCTTTTTTTAAAGATAACGACAACATCAAGCATGAGTGATAATGAGCAATCAGTTGATCTCGATCTTATCGTTGAACTTGTCATTGAAACGTCAGTGGAAGTAGATCCCTTAGATCATTTAAATCCTGAGGATGATGAAGAATATGATGAGAATGCTGATTTGTCAGAATTGTATGACTTAGGGTGGGAAGCTGATCTGCTTGAGCCTATGTAGTAAAAATGTAAACCGTTTCATTTAAAATTAAACAAAAGTTCAAAAATAGTTTGTGTGTAGTGTCTTTATTAAAATAATCAAATATGCTCATAAAATTAGTTCAGATTCACATATAAAACAACACAGGTAAAATGTAGAAGCATTCAATTTCTTTGCTACTATTTATCATTTCTAAATTTGCCAATGCACTAAAAATTGTTCTATGTTAAAATAACAAGTAGGGTGTTAAGTTTTTGATGACTGTTATTGATTTACTGTTTGGTAATAGTGGTTAATACATTTTTTTATTATATTTTACCACAGATTCAACTGCAGATCATTTCGAAATTCGAAAATGCCAACTAAGAATCGAATTAGAAAGGCTACAAAACGTCAAAGACAGCAGGTCCATCAATTACTGCAGCAGTCCTCTACAAAAAAAACTTGTCAAGTCAACAAGAAAGCACCGGGTAAGACCACAAAATCATTCATAAGAAATATTTGTAGTAAAAAAAGTATTACTACAGAAAATGTTTCAGTCCAGAAAAAGAGAAGCAATTTAAACGGAAAGGAAAGGCCAATCAAAAATGTTACTGCTAGAGCAAGAGATAACTCTGTGCATGATAGTAGAAGGAAAGAACAGTTTAGGGACATTCGTAAACGAATGTTCCGCAACAGGATAATTGGCAATTTGTTAAAAAATATTAAGAAATGTCAACAGAAAGTGGTTTTTTATAAGAGAAAAAAAAAAGTTGAGAAAGTTATTGATCAGGCATTTGAAATTAAACGAAAGTTATTTATTTTGATAATCAATAGAATTAGGAAGGTAAACAAGGCAATTTATGATTTCAAAAGAAATAGTAGATGGAAGAGAATAGTTAATCGTAGTAATTTTTGTGAAGTTTTTTCCGGAGAATGGATGCATAGTTCAAGTTCTGAGCCATTTTTTAATGAGGAGAGTTATTTCCAGGATAATGATTTGGTGCATGCAGTTGACACCAGTGGTCGAGCTTATGAAGTGAAAGATGGTTGTCCAGTTGAAAAAGAAAAACTTGTGACAACAGAGACAGAAGAGGTGTTAGGTAATGAGGTTTTAGGAAGACGTCCTAAGGGTCCTGTGTACACCTGGAAGTGTAGTAGTATTTGCAGTGTGCGACAGGATTCCATCAATTTGCTTTGTGATTTTGTACGGACATTTAATAAGAAAAGTTTGAAGCAGAAAATGAAGTTGTTGCAAGAATTAGATCCTTGCAGAGTGAGAGAAGTGACAGATTTGCATGGTCATTCACTGGCTTGTCTTTCCAGGAGAGTATGCCAGAGTGTTTTTCATCATTTCAGGATGCTAGCAGTGCATCATAATAAAGTGAGGAAATTAGTTAGAATGTTGTATTATGCTAAGAGTCCAGCAATTATGCTTAAACAATTATGCACTGCTCTTTTGCATGGTTCTGAAATAGATGTGAAGAATATTTGTGAAGAAATTGAGTTTTGTTACTTTGGAAGTAAAGAGGAGAATGTTGAAATTGACCCAGAAGAAGAGGGTAATGTGGAAGATAGTGTACAGGTTTCCAGTACAGATAATTTTCAGAAGGAAATTGCCACGTTTCAGGTGAAATCAAGTGAGAGGCCTAATTTCACTTGTGTGTGTTGTCGACGCACTTATTATAAGAATCAGACTAAGTTAGTGGATTTATATGCAAAAAGTGAAAGGGAAAATAATAGTGAATGGAAGGATTTCGCAACATACTTGATGGTAGAAAATTGTTTTGATTTGGGATCGGATCAACGTATGTGTACTTATTGTTGTAACAAATTAAATCAAAACCAGATGCCTGCTAGAGCGGTTCATAATAATCTGGAATTGGTTGTGATTCCTTCTGAATTGAAGGATTTAAATACTTATGAATCTATTTTGATTCAAAGTATCCATTCCTTTCAGGCTATTGTAAGAATGGAGCCAAAGACAGGGAAATTGCCTCCATCAGATTTACAGAGAGGATTAAAGGGAAGAGTTGTTTATTTGCCTCTAGATTTGAACAAAAACATTAACACAATTGGAGTAGAAAAAGTGCAAGAAGAACCTCTGGTTATCTTAGTTAATGGGGTTCCGACAAAGAATAAGAAAATATGGCAAGATTTAGTGGATGTTAGGAAAGTCAAAAAGGCAACATTGTATTTGAAAAAAATAATAAGTACTATAAGAATGTATATGTTGCAGAAGAGGAAGTAAGTGAGGAAGAGGATAGCGATTTGTGTGCTGGCCAAATTGAGAAAGTAGAAGCCTCTAAAAGTGAAGAAATATATGAACATTATAGTGTTCATCCTTTGCATTCCAAGGAAGTCATGGGGAATGCTATTGAGTTGTTTCAAATGAAACAAGCCAAAGGGAGTCCCATTAGTGTTTGGGAGGAAAGTTTGGAAGCTCGATGTTTCCCACAGTTATTTCCCACAGGTCGAGGAGGACGATATGATGAGCGACCTGTTCAAATTCCTGCTTCAGAATACCGGACTTTACAATTGTATACAGAAGATCCTAGGTTTCGACAATGCATTCCCTATTTATTTCATCTACTGTTTGAAAGTGATCTCTCTGGATTGTCTTATGCAGTGAACCACATCTTGAAAAGTGGTGTACAACTGCGAAATATCTCGGCAAGGGACTTTATGGATAAAGTCAATGTGCAAGACAGTATTTTGGATTCTCACCTGATTAATCTTATGGCTTGTCAGCGTGGTACTAATGAGTATTGGTACCGCCGTCATGGTGACTTAAAATGTATGCTGAGGAATTTAGGAACTCCCACATGGTTCCTCACTCTCAGCTGTGCTGAGTATGGCTGGGAAGACCTACTTGAATTTCTACGAGAGGTAAATGGAAACATTGAAAATATTGAATTCAAGACACCCGGAGAACTGTGCTCTTTGGATCCAGTGAATGTATGCAGGTACTTTAATCATAGATTTGAAGCTATGATGTCTTTCATCACGAACAAGAAAAATCCACCTCTTGGAGAGGTGTTGGATTTCTTCTGGAGAAAGGAGTATCAAGCAAGAGGTGCTCCTCATATACATATGCTGCTATGGATCAAAGATGCACCCAAATTTGGAACAGATCCGGATGACTTAGTGATGAGTTTCATAGAACAGTATGCTACATGTGCTGTTCCAAAGACAAACGAAGACAAAACCGAACCAGGAGCGAACAAAAAAAATATTTAAAAAAATTATTAATAAACATATAAAATATATTTTTGGATTTAAAGAAGAATACATTTTACAGCTACAGATATTAGCTTTTAAAAAACCAATGAAATTCACTGAAAAAACCATAGGTTATAGACCATATATAGTTAGGAATTAGCATTTACAAAACCTTGAAAATTCACTGAAAAAACCATAGGTTATAGACCATATATAGTTAGGAATTAGCATTTAAAAAACCTTTTTTTACTCACACAAAACCAATGAAATTCCATATATAGTTAGTTGTACTAACTATATATCGCGCACCCGCAATCCACTGCTGATCATGTCACATATTACATCATTCATGACATGGTCAGTGACATCACTGATGACATCACTGATGACATCTCAAATGACATCCCTGATGACATCACTGATGACATCTCAAACGACATCACTGATGACATCACTGATGACATCACTGATGGCATCTCAAATGACATCACTGATGACATCGCTGATGACATCACTGATGACATCTCAAATGACATCACTGCTGACATCTCATTTGACTTTACTGATCACATCACTGATGACATCATTCATGTGATAATGCAATGAACCTCTTCAGACTCTAATATAACCTTAGATACACTCAGGGTAAACAGACACTCACAGACTGTCACTCATCCATGGAGTTACTCACACACCTAGTCAGTCATGCAAAGAATTAATCACAGCTCCATTTCCTCAACTATACAGTTATACACACCTTACTTATTCAAACATATAGTAACACATATTTACTCTCTTATACAATCCCTGATACAAGTTCACAATGATCCATACAGACACTCACATAATCACTGGCTCTTATGCACAGTTATTTATATATGTCAACTCTCACATGTACTGTGTTTTACATATGTACTTACTTTGACATGTAGCACTGAGATATCCATTCACTCACCAATGCACTCAGTCAAACGCCCATACAGCTGTTTCCACATGCACTTTTGAACCCATACATCTAGTGAATCAACTGCTCACACATCTATGCACAGAGTCATACACCTCCCAGCCACCCACACACACACTTAGTCTCCCATACAAATACTTGGGCAACCAATCAATAACCCATATAGTTACTCATATAGCTACTGATCTACACATGCAATAGTTTACAGAACAACAGACATAATGATGCACAAATTAAGACAGTTTAGTCACTAACCCATGCACTCAGTGCCACACATTTAAACACTCACTCATACAGTCAGTCATGCACCTACTAAATCCTTCATCAGGACACTTATACATCCACTCATTCTTCAATATGTAAGACATATTTTAACTTTACAGAAACATACAGTCACTGGATGTTGTCATCAGTGATGTCATCAGTGATGTCATTTGAGATGTCATCAGTGATGTCATCAGTGATGTCATTTGAGATGTCATCAGTGATGTCATCAGTGATGTCATCAGTGATGTCATCAGTGATGTCGTTCGAGATGTCATCAGTGATGTCATCAGTGATGTCATTTGAGATGTCATCAGTGATGTCATCAGTGATGTCACTGACCATGTCATGAATGATGTAATATGTGACAAGGTCAGCAGTGGATTGCGGGTGCGCGATATATAGTTAGTACAACTAACTATATATGGAATTACATTGGTTTTGTGTGAGTAAAAAAAGGTTTTTTTAAATGCTAATTCCTAACTATATCTGGTCTATAACCTATGTTTTTTTCAGTGAATTTTCAAGGTTTTGTAAATGCTAATTCCTGTGAATATATATATATATATATATATATATATATATATATATATATATATATATATATATATATATATATATATATATATATATATATATATATATATATATATTCACACACAAATTCAATGATTGCAGGGACATTATAGTTAGGAAATGCTATTACACAACTGTAGAAATTCACTAAAATTCACTAAAAAAGCAAAGGTTACAGGGACGTTATAGTTAGGAAATAGAAGTATAACATACACCCCGCAATGCACTGTTTATGACCTCATATATTACATTACTCATGATACGGTCGGTGACATCACTCACGGTATCTCAAATGGCATCACTCATGACATCCCTCATGACATCATCCAGTAAAGTCAACTTAAGTATACTTTACAAAATACAATTTAGATTTTTTTTAATTACGAAGAACACAGGGAACTGGGTGTGTGAGCAGCTGCTTGGATGAGTGACTGTGTAAGTGGCTGTATGGGTGGCTGTGCGCCTGTGTGAGTGGCTTGATGGGTGGGTGAGTGACTCTATAAGTGGGTGAGTGGCTGTGAGTGGCTGTATTTGTGACTGATTGGCTCTGTGAGGGGCTCTATGGGTTTGTGACTGGGTGTGTAAGTGGGTGTATCAGTGAGTGAGTGGCTCTTTGAGTGGATGTATGGATAAGTGAGTGGCTATGTGAGTGGCTGTATTGCACAGTCAGTGTCTGTGTGAGTGACTGCATAGATGAGTGAGTTGGTGTGTGAGTGCTTGTATGGATGTGTGAATGCATATATATGCATTGTGTGGGTTAATGAGTGGCTGTGTGAGTAGCAGTATGGATAAGTGAGTGGGTGTTTGAGTGGCTGTATGAGTGAGTGACTGGTTGTATGAAAGGCTGTATAGGGGAGTGAGCAGTTGTGTGAGTCGCTGTATGGGTTAGTGAATGGGCACATGAGTTTCTATATGGGTGAGTGTGTGATTGCCTGCATGGAAGAGCGAGTGGCTGTGCATGTGGCTGTATGAATGGATGAGCTGGTATGGGAGTGGCTGTATGTGTGACTGAGTAGATGTATGGGTAAGTGACTGCATGGTGAGTAAGTGAAAGTTTGAATGGGCGTATAGGTAAGTGAGTGGGTATGTGAGTGGCTGTATTGGAGAGTGTGTGTCTTTGTGAGTGGTTGTATGGGTGAGTAAGTGGGTGTGTGAGTGGTTGTATGCATTTGTGAATGGGTATATAAGTAGTTGTGTGGGTGAGTGAAGGGGTGTGTGAGTGGCGATGTGGGTGAGTGAGTAGCTCTGTTAGTAGCTGTATAGATGAGTGGCTGACTGTGTAAGTGGCTTCGTGGATGAGTGGATGTATGAGTGACTGTGTGAGTGAGTGGTTCTATGTGTCTGTGAATGGATAGGTGACTGATTGTGTAAGTGTGTGTATGGGTGTATGTGGGGTTGTTTGGCAGTATGAGGGGGTATGTGAGTGGTTCTGTGGATGATGTTGTCAGAGTGCCAGCAGTGATGTCATTGACCATGCCATGAGTGAAGTAATATGTGAGGTCATAAGCAATAAAGCAGTACATTGCAGAACCATATGTTATAGTTATCATAGGTAACTATTACTGCTGAATTTGAGTTTAATCTGAGCCTAATTATAATATACCTGTAACCTTTGTTTTTTTCAGTGAATTTCTAATTTTTTTTTTATTCTGTGTCCTAACTATAGCGTCCCTGTAATCTTTGCTTTTTGCGTGAATTTGTATCTTTTTAATGTTATTTCCTAACTGTAACATCCCTGTAACCTTTGGATCTTTTAGTGAATTTCAAAGGTTTTTAAAATAATTTATTACCTTAACCTGCAACCTTGGAGTGTGGGTGTGTGAGTGGGTGTATAGGTCAGTGAGGGGGTGTGAGTTGCTGTATGGGTCTGTGAGTGCCTGTGTGGGTATGTGAGTGAGCGTGAGTACCTGTGTGGGTCTGTGAGTGGCTGTGTAGGTCTGTGAATGCCTGTGTGGATCTGTGAGTGCCCATCTGGGTCTGTGAGTGCCTGTGTGGGGTTGTGAGTGGGTCTATGAGTGGCTGTGTGTGTCAGTGAGTGGGTGTGTGAGTCTCTGAGTGGGTCTATAAGTGGATATGTGTGTGTTTGAGTGGATCTGTGAGTGGGTACATTAGTTTCAGAGTGGTTTTGGGAGTGGTTGTTTAAGTCTCTGAGTGGGCCTGTCAGTGGGTGCATGAGTGTCTGAGTGAGTCTGTGAGTGGATGTGAGAGTGTCTGTGATTGGGTATGTGAGTGGTTGAATGGGTGTGTGAGTGGATGCCTGAGTGTCTGTGTGTCAGTAGCTGGTAAATTAATAACTGCTACCTTGTTGGGTGAATGTTCTGTGTGTATTCTACACAACATCTGCGCAATGGACCACAAGGAAATTTCTCCAGTGACCTTGTGTGCGTGTTGGGAAAGTGATTGTTCATTGTCCATCTTTATCCAGAAATCTGTGATAACAGGAATCATCCTATAGAGATGACAACAAGACTAAAAAAGGTAAATCTCCACCAAACAAGGGTCCTATTGCTTAACTATCTGAAGTAAGCGCTTCTTTGTTTGGTGGAGATGTCCTTATATTCCTTGGCATCACGAAGGCGCCACCAAAATCGGAGGGAAACACGCTGAGGGGTCTTTGGAAAGCTGCCCATCATAATGCCAAAAGGCAGGAATACCTTTGCATACTACTAAGATGGAAAGGGGGGGGGGGGCAAACAAACGGAGCATCCAGCTGATTTTACATATTTGCATACTAACAGTAATTTAATGGCAGTACCATGTACTCTCCTCTCACCAAGAGATGACAAGAAAGAGAATCCCTCCTTACTACAGAGAAAAGGGGGCCGCACCCCTGGGCCCAGTCTCTTGATGCTGGGTGCCCTGGCGCCGAGGGTACCCAGTATGCTGTGTTGGCGGCGTGGTTGAACAGTACAATCAAGGCTGTCACAATTAAGAAATTAGGGAAGTGCGTCTTAAGAAGAGCCTGTAAGAAGAAGGGGGAGTTAGAATGTCTAATCCTCGTGGTGGATGTTTATTTCTACAGAGCCAACTCACCCTAGTGAAGGCCGATACTACGAAGCCACAATAAAGGCCGACATTCTTGTCAATGTTCAACCACGCCACCTTAACTAATACAAGGTAGCTCCTTTCTTGACCCACTAGTGAGCAGACGTAACTAGACTGTCAGCACGGACAATTCCCAGCTCGGAACAGGTCCCACACGCAATAGAGGAAACGCGCTTAAAAAGAAGAACCACCCTGTGCGGAGCACATATCGCCGCCTCCACTCCCCCTCCCCTAGGGATGTGTCCCTAGTAGATATTACAGGTTGCTCACTCATTGTCCTGATGATGATCTTAAATACTTAAAAGATCAAAACGCCGTTGACCCTAACAACAGGAACTTCCTCAATTGTACCCATTTATGTGAAGTTCCTACTCTGTTGTCAATGTGATATAATGTTTTTAAGTTCACTGCACTTTGTCACATTACACACCTGTCACTGTATGTGAGCACCTTTTTACTATAAGTTGCAGTACCCACAAGTGTAGAATAAACAGTTATTTTACACTAAGTATGCTTCCCTTCCTCTATCGTGCTCCCTCAATGATTGATGTCTAGGTAAAAAAATCCTCTTACTCTTCAAGGACTACACGTGCTTTCTTAGGACCCTATTGGGCCAAACTGAACCATTGTCTTCCATAAACATGTGAAGTAACTGTAGCATACGGTGTCACCAGCATATTTACCAGACCTTTTTACAACACAGTAAATAATGCAAAGTGTTCAGTAAGATGTAGCTCAGAATATAAACCAAGTCAAATTGAAGTTCTGAATGATGGAGGGGGTAATCATTGATTCTGCATTTGTGTACCTCATTATGTTAGTATCACTTACATTCTCTTTGCAGTACACTGGAGGTGCATTTACAGAGCAGCATGTTGATGCCAAGTTTGCTCGTTCCTCCACCATCTCTTCAAGGACCTTTGATGCTGGTTTCGGCACTTTCTTGCTCAAAATGTTGTTTAACCTGCATGAAGTGAAACAAATAATCACAGAAGTGTGGCTTTATTTTTGTGACAACACACAAACCTTTATACTGTGTTATGTTACCATATACCAACTCCTTGGTGTAGCAGAGAAGCTAATAGCAACAATATGAATAGATGATAAAGTACCAATGATAAAGTTATATTGTGGAATATTATACACACAGTTTGGTGCAGAAGACAAACTAATAGCAACTAGAGTAGATGAGACACTGTTAGCTGCTTACACCATGACACCATGTCACCATGTCACAGCTTTAAAGGAAAACAAGTCTCAACCCCATGAAATGGCTAAACAAACATTGGCAAAGACAATTCATTTGGCTTTCATGAAGCAACTTGTTGCTGGTCATCATTTTCTGTATTTGTCTAACACATGCATACGGTTCAAAGAGAATAATGTCTTAAAGGCTAGCAACCACTGTCTGCATACAAATAATGACCTATTGTTTGAAACCTCGTCAATCTCTCCACCCAAAGGTCTGTGTGCCACCAGACAGGTCTAGTTTTGTTTCAGGCAATGTTTCTGGAGAAACTGAGACAGAACACGTTCAAAGACCACAGTATGAACTGCAAGGACAAAGTCCAGCCCACATTACTCTGTATTAGTGTTTAGTTTGATGTGGTGGTTGTAGGTCGGGCTCACACACATTTTTATGAGGGAGGGAGTCTTTATTTTCTGATAGAGCAAGTCAGCAAAGGGGGAAACAAGAGGACCAGAAATGTAGATAACATTGGCAAACGGAGAAAGTAGAGGTGAAAAGAAGAGAGTGTGATATAGGAACATGGAGAGTATATTGGTGGATGAAAGAGGCTTGAGGTAAAATTAAGACTAGGCACCCTTGGTATTTGGCAACCCCATTTGTCAATGGGACCAGCACTTAATTGTTTTACAAATTAGGCATTGCTCTGCACATTTTGGAATACACAGGTAACATCAGCAAAGAATCAACCAACACTGCCTTCACACTCAACAATTCTGATAAAGGGAGTACAGATTATACTTGTGTCTACTCTCCTTTAAAAGGCTGTCTCCAAAGCACCCTCTACAACAAGAAACAATACTTAATATGTTCACATAGATCTGTCCTTGGAGGGGAAAGGTCATTTTTTTAACGGACTGCTTGCTGGAAGAGGGAGGGTGTCGTTATGGCAAACCCAAAAATGTATGTGTGTGGGGGGGGGGGGGCCTAGGTAAATTTTCCTTGACCCCAATGGAAACTGTAGCCTTTACAGAAGAAAAGGAAAATAGACGTGGTGCCCATCCCTCCATATGACTTATACTCAGAGAAAGAGTTTTCTCAGGAACATGTACCTCTTTGGTCTTGTGTGCAAAGTGTATGCTTTTTTCAACACATTCCGGCATATGCCCCGTATTGCAGACTGAAGATATACAAATGTGGTCAATATTTTGTTGCATTTCTGAAATGGACAAACCTAGATCTCAGAATAAGAACTAAGGAAATATTGTTCTGATTCTCAGGAGTCCATAATCAAGTGTTTAATATAAGTGCTAATTATACATTGTGTCATATCACTGCTTATGGTCCACTGTTCGTTTAATAATAGACATCAAATTCAAGACTACATGAAAAGTATGAAAACTAAATATTTTCTAATTCTGTATGTCCTATGGAATCCAGCGATGGGGAAGGGACAAAATCTAATACATTGCAAGCTACGACTCCAGGACACGAGACCAGCCAAAGGATTTATTCTCCCCTGCCCCGTACTCGTGAGTTTTTGAATCGACCAGTAGCAGCCAACAGTTCCCCTCAATCTTCCTATCGACTACTCCCCAGGAAATGGGACTTTCCATCTTTTGACACTACCAAAAGCTCACACCTAGGTGTTGGCAAAACAATCAATCTGTAGTTTTCATGATCAATGTTCCGAGACTTAAACCGGAACAAAAAGAGTCAACAGAATCTCTCGTGAAAAAGATGACTCACTGGAATCGATCACAAAGACTGTGTCTCTCAATTGTGCACTTGGATAGTGTTTATGCCCAAAGACTATCTTATCTCAAAAAGAACTGGGACACAATTAGCTAAAGATGATGGATTTCTCATTAGTTAATGGTTTATTGACCTTGGATGTTCGATCCTATCCACCTACCGATTCTAAAACTCGATTTGGGAGTACACCAGTCTTCTAATCCAGTGGTACATCTTGCTCCTTCCCTCTGCGCCCGCTGCAAATTCAGGGTCCAAGTGCGCAGGGTAGAGTGAATGTGCCAGCCCTAAGGAATGACATTGAACCCAAGAGAATTGAGAAGTCCCGCCTGAACAAATTTGATTGACTGAATGGGGTGTCCCTTCCTGCCTGCTCCAGAAGACTGATCACCCTCCCATGTTCACTTGTAAATATCTATACAGCAATACCTCCTGGTGATACTCATCACCCTTTCACACACATACGTACTCAGAGCCAATCAGATGAGTTTGTTCTGTCCCAGCAGCCTCATACAAGATCTGGCATGCCTGAACATCTAACCACTATTGATACTACCCTGCAAGAGTGTGCCCTGGCAAGCATTGATCATGATATACCAGACACAACCCGATTAGATGAGAGGTGTGTCATACCATTTGCACTGTTGTCATGAAATGCAGCTGGATTATGCGGGAAACTCACAGACCTAGAGTGGGGCAATTTCATTAGTGATTTTGATGTAGTTGTCTTACAAGAGGCGCGGGCACTGGAAAAAACCTTTAGGTAAGGGTATACAAATTAGAGTGTAGAGGCAGTGCCATCTAAAGAGGGTCCCCCGTCAGGAGGGCTACAGATTTGGGTAAAAAACATGCCAGATGTTACCAAAAAAAGATAAAAAATCAATAGTAAAAATATTTTAGGCTTGTGTATTAGTGGGTAGAATGGGTATAGGGTAAAGGTCTATAACATCTATAATCACTCTATATGCAGGAACAAAGACTCACCCACATTAAAACTGTTGGCCCACCATCTGTCAGAGTGTTTAGACAAATCTCCTGTCATGCTTGCAGGCAAGTTTAACACCACGTTCGAGCCTCTAGCAAGGTCAATAGCCATTACTCAGGGGTAAGATGAAGCCAGGGGCATTTAGAAACTGGAGGCAAAACCACTTAGTACCTGGTCATCTACTGTGCTCCAGCTATTGTCCCTCACAATGACCCTCGGTCTGCACGCCTGTAACGGCAGATTTAGGTCAGGTAAGCTCCTTGCTCCAACTTTTGCAAGAGGGAAAAACCAGAGCAGAATTGACTATGTCATTCTAGATATTAATCCCTGGTACCTTGCGCTAGATTTCTAAATCGCGGCTCAGAAAAACGGCAATCAGAACCTTCTCAAGTTGATAATAAAAAACAACTTGTTTGCGATCAATACAAATATAGCTCCACAATTTGAAACGATTTTAACATTATTAAAGGATACAAAAGCTGTGCCTTACTTCAGGCATACTATTGCAAATATATGTTGTGTTTACTAGTATTCCAGGCCAAATGGAATCTTCTCCATTCAATGAGATTTGCCTGGGTAAACTGCACAATGACCTGTTTAATGCTCTATATACCCTATGTACTAAAGAAAGAAAGGCTATCAAGGGAAGAGTAAACTAATCTCCATCCTGGGACTCGAGCGAGTGTTGCAAGACCAAAGAGCTCCTAATTGGGGAGATCAAACAGGGAGATTGCGATTTAATCAGGCAGCATTGCACAAACTATAAAACAACTATTGCCTCATTTAAGCAGGAATGCATAGATTCCAACTGGCTTGTCCTAATAGAAGCCTCTAAAAAAAAGATCAAAAATCCTTCTGGCAGATCTTTTCCCATGGCGGCCCAATAGCTCAAAGTTTTTTCGTATATGTTGTAAACCCCAGCAATGGGTTTTACATTTCTCAGAAATGTACGCTACAGACTCCCAGAGGGCCTTCCCCACTACAGAACAAGAAAGTGTCCCACTTGATCTGGGTAGGACAAATGATGACAAATTTACCTCATTTTCTATGGAAGAGACGTTAAGGGACATCCATCATTTACTCCCCGGCAAGGCGCCCGGCCCATTTAAGCTCCCGGGTTAGCTTTTCCGTCCAAGGCCCGATGTATGGTGACCATACATCAATGCACTCTATCTAATAAAATCATGGCAGACAACAGCATACCAACTTCCTGGCTAGGTGCCAAAATAACCCCTATCTTCAATAAACATATCCCAGTAACTATAGACCATTCAGTCTGATTGATAACTTTCAGAAGGTTTTCTGTTACCAAGTACTTGACAGATTACAAGACTGGCTGGAGGTATTGAAGGTCCTATCCCTGTTTCATGCAAGGTTCCGTACCAAAGTGAATACTATTGTCCATGTTTTTCACTTGAACATTATAATCTGCAAATACTTGGCGCTCTCCAATGACCATCTTTACATGACCTTCATAAATCTGAGGGCTGCCTTCGATCTGGTCCCCAGAAAACAACTGTGGTCCACTCTAGATAGAATGGGCATGGAACCAAGTTTACTGGATTCCCCTATTTAATGTATCTTTAATTTAATTTATCATTTATTATGAAAGGAATTTTGCCCAAGTAAGGGAGGGGGACTCACAGACCGGTATCCATCGAACGCGGCATGCGACAGGGATGCGCTCTCGCCCCCACCCTGTTCTTTCTTTATATAAATGACATGGTTAATTTGTATTCACTTGTTTCCACAATTGTCCTATGCAGGGCGCCTTATCAATCCCCATTTTACTATTTGCGTATGATACTGTACTACTCTCCCGCACCCCAATTGGGTTGCAGAACCTCCTGAGCAGCTTTGTTGACTATTGTGACACCGGAGATTTGGAAGTTAATACATCCAAAATAAAGATTATGGTTCTCAAAGCATACAAATCATTCAAAGGGGGGGGGCTCACATGAGAGGGACTATACTCCAACAAGTAGACCTCTGATTTCTTGGGAATGATAAATCTACCAAATGGAATGTCCAAATATTAAAATCTAAATTATACCTACTCCTTAGCGCTTTGGCAGTTATCAAGCGCTATAAGGTGTCTACCCCGAAAACAGTATTCCCAGTCATCGAGATATTTTGGGCCAAAGTGCAATCAGCAGATATTTATGCTGCAGAAAAATGGGGCATAAAGAACTTCAGTGTGTTGATATCCAAAGAGAACAGCCTTATTAAATTCCTGTTATAACTGTCAAAAAGTACTCCGACGGTCCCCATATTATTCAAAACTGGCCTTAAAAGAACTGGAGATCTGGCCAAGCTACAACCCCTACTCTTCTTGTTTAGACTACAGTCTACTCCGGAATCAGCCACGTAGAGATCAGCTTTGGGGAAGGCTGTTAACTCGGGGAAAAGTACCATCATTCTTTGGCTTTGTCACATCAAATGCCAAATGGGCACTCTAGGTTTGGGCATGTACTGGACTAATCCTTCCTTAATAAACAACAATATTAGGGGAGTCATCAAAGAGAAATTTGGGCCTACATGACCGATTTTTATCATCTTACTACTAAGTCAGGACGATTGGCTGACGAGTTTTTTTATTTATTTTATTTATTTAATGCGATTTTCTATAGCGCGGACTTTATCCGAAGGTGTCAGAGCGCTCTACATAAGAACCAGTTGCAAAACATAAGGACTTAGGATTTACATGCGTTACATAAATGATACAAACAGAAAAAATTGCAAATGTACAAGATGTAAAGTCACCCAAGGAAGAGATACAAACATAAAGAAAAATTGCAAATGTACAAGTAGTAAAGTCACTCAAGGAAGAGATACAAATGGATATACTCTAAGAGTCACATAGGAATGGTAGAGAGTACAAAGGTCTACTGCATATACTAGTGATTAGAGTTATCTCTATATACATATATACATACACATAGTAGATTTTCTCAGGTCAAGACCCAAAAAAAACCATGAGAGCAGAGTTCCATTAAGTTTAAACCTACACCATAAATTGAAATGTATATGGATGCTTATCTACCACAACTAGCTTGCACGCTGCTTATAAAACTTAGGGTAGGCACATTGTTAATGAATAAATTCACTCATAAATGGGCCCTCAGCCGATCAAAATCACAAAACCGGCCATTTGTAAGATCATAGAGGGTGTTGACCATTTACTATTTTTCTGCTTGGCTTATGTCAAATCTAGGAGGTCCTTGCTAAGGTCAATCTGAATTACCTTGGGTACTAGACACTTTAGTGAAGTTTACCGAATTTTAAGGACAGATTGTAGTATTCTGATTGCACTAAGTCTCAGCAGCTTTTTACAAGCTGTCTGGTGGCTGAGGAAATCACTGGGAATATTGTTATAGCACTTTAAATTATCCATCGAACTGTGCCATTGTTGTTTATATGATCGAAGTAAATTATATGCATCTGTCCTTATCTTTCTTAAGTTACATTATAACTTCAATTGTGGCTGGTGAAGGGAAGAGCGGTGGGCGGAGGGGAAGAAGTGGGGGGTTTGACAGACGACAGTGAGGTAAAATTTACAAAAGTTTTAAAAGGTACCTTGCGCTAGCCACATCGCCGATGCCACAAGATCACGGTAAGTGGCTTTGTTTTTTTTAAATTTTATTTTACCTCGTCGTCATCTGTCAACTCCGCCACCCCACTCCTACCCCATTTACCCCACTGCTCTTACCTGCACCAACTACGCCTGTATAACATTATTGCATTTTAGTGAGATGGACTGAAATCATTGCTGCTATGTACTTTATTGTTAAACCAAGTATTTATTCACGGGTGTTTTTATTATTTTACTGCATGATGTGTTATATGGGATTGAATTTGAAATAAACATTTAATATTAATACTATTGTTGCTAGTTTTTGTGTCACCGGAGCACAACAAGCATTGGTAAAATTGGATCTGGCATTGCTAAGCTGCTGTGATGGGTTTTTTATTGCAAGGGTATGCCATAAAAAGACAAATAAGAACAACAGAAAAATATCTACCATCTAAACATGGCAGCCCTATTCTTGCAATAAAAATATATATTTAAAAAAATAACCTTTTGCATATAAATTGGATAGCACAGTACAGGTGCCCCTTACCAGGCAAGTGTATGTACAAAGCGTAAAGAAACCCTGTTTAGATGTAATGCACATCACAGCAAAATATGATTATTATTGGTGCAAAGAAAAAATAATAAAGGCTTTGAGATGTTGTAACCTGAAGACATACGGCAATTACACTAGCATGTTCACAGAATCAAAAGAGAGAGAGTGGAAAGAAAAAAAACATTGGCAAAGTAAGTTCTTGGCCCACAAGCTCTGGTTTTGAAGTGCATTTGTTTTTAGGTGGGAGTGCAAGTGACCACGCAAAATACCTTGAAGCCAATGCTTGAAGTGGGCGAACTCAGTGTCTCTTGCTGTGTGCAGTAGTGGGTGAAAGCAAAATGTGAATGACAGTTCAACAGACCAATGGCTGAAGGGTTGTTACCCATAGCCCCTTTATATCTGTGTGTATGTACGCATTATAATTTAGGATTTTTTCTAATAACAGGAGGCAGGAGATGCTTTTAAATCTATCTCTAGGCGACGCGTTACACTTACAATGAACAGGCAACGCAGGCAGTAATCTGTGGATGTGAAGAGCAGTCTGGTAGTCAATTTCTGATAATGTTTAATACCGTATTCTACTGAGCTCCGCAGTGTTCAGCCCCAACTATGAACAATTATTTTGAGGTTTGTTTAACTAGGAAATGTAGCAAATGGAAGTCATAAATGTGTGTGCTTTGGTGAACATGTGATGGTATAATGGTAAAATGATGAACCATCCGACTGCACATTCAGTTTACAAGACCCCAATATCCCACACTTGGAATTTACCTTTTCTTAAATTCCGTAAATGTATATTTGTTGTAATCGCCACATAGCGCGTTTGCCTCTGCGATGAACTTAAACATCTGATCCCTCAGCTGCGGTCGCTACAAGTAGAAAAATATACAAATAAGTCATTTCTAAAGTAGAATCTTGATATAAGAAAACGATAAACAAAGATGGTGCTATGCATGTTGATCCTGGCTGGTGTCAATTCAAAACGATAAATAAAGTATTTAAACATAATAAAAAATTAACATACCTAGAGTGCGCCTATGAAGAATTGTTTGTTAGCAGGCGAAAATGTGTTGTACGACTAGTCACTCATTTTCTTGGAAGATGAGTGTCTATAATATATATTGTAGGCATGCACCAGCTTATCATTCCAAAAGTTTTGAAAGATGGATACTGCTCTTTTAAATTTAATTTGAATGATGCTTTTAGGTATAAAATGACAAAACCCAACATCTTAAGGATAGGCGTTGCCACATCACCCCTCTGCTCAGAGATCTTCATTGGCTCCCAGTGGAACAACCAGCCTTGTTTAAGGCAGGTTGTACACTCTTTAAAGCCACCCAAAATACTGGTCCAAGTTTTATTGTATCTTTGATCAATAAATATCTACCAAAGCGCACTCTGAGATCCTCACACCAGAACCTTCTGACGGTACCTAGAATCCGTCGCAAAGGTATTGTGTGGACCAGGTTCTCCTTCCTGGGTCCCAAGATCTGGAACTCCTTTCCTGCCTTTCTTAGGCGTGAAGAAGATTACCTGTGGTTCAGGAAGCTGTCGAAAACTTGGCTCTTCACTATGGCCTTTAACTAGCTGTCTCTGGCATGACATTGCATTTATCCACTTACTTCTATAGCGCCAATGAACCTGTCGGTGTATGTTGCGCTCTATAAATCCCCAAGTAACATAACATAACATAACATAATCATGGCAGTGCCAGACTGGCGGGACAACTCACCACTTCATGGGGATGACCATACAAAGGCCCTCATTAAGAGTGGGATGTAATATTCCTAGCCCAGTATAAGTGCGAGGTGTAGAAAACGTCTGGGGATGCATGTTCATGTCTCACCTTCTTGGTCAGGCATGCATTTGGAGTCGGAGCACTGCAGCATCCCTGGATCACACTGAGAGAAGCCTCGTGAAGCTTGTCCACAAACGCCTCCGGCAGTTTTGTGTTCCTCCTTGCCATCTCAAAGGCATACCTGAAATAGAGACCCGAGGGAGAGTGAGCAAGTACCTCTGGTGCCAGCACCTTCCAACAGACTGAGAGGGATGCAAAAACAGAAACTTATTTATAAAGTAAATGAAAAACAAGTCAGTGGAATGGATGATGGAATGAATGACCTAGGCAGATGCAGCAAACATACATTAAGTGAATGGTTTTGATTGGGCAATAAACATGGAAATACAACTACACACAACAGTCGGATCCTCTTGGAAAATCACAGCACTTCACAATTCATGAATTGTAGCTTGGAGAGGCCATTTCCAACAAGCCTCACTTCAGTCTCTTAATTGATTCAAAAAATAATCTAGTCCCCCCCCCGCCCCTCAGTGCAAGCAACCACCAGTTGGAAAAGATAGTCCAGTTTAAACAGCTCTGGATGGAACTAAATTTCACTCTATGCATATTTTAAATAATTGGTCATTCTAGATCATGCAAACAGCTACACTGTCAAACCAAAGGTAAAAATACAGTCTAAGGTCTCACTATAGCCATGAAATATTTTAAGTAGGGAGTGCATTATTTTCTAAAGAAAATTGTGGTTGTTTCTTATCAAAGACGTTTAATTATTGTGGACATATCCTGCAATGTCTGTATTTTGCTAACTGTTCAGTTAAAAAAAAAGAAATGAATAAATAAATAAATTAGGGCCTCTTTAAAAGATCTTGAAACCAAATATCAAACTGTAAAGAGCCCCAGAGAGTGCAACAGAGAAACATAAAATGTTTCCGAGCAAATGTAATTCAATAAGAGAGGAGGGCAAGATGGCCACTGACAGGTCGTAGGGAGCAGCCATTCCTCTCCCTCTCCCACGGAGTTTTGAAATGCTGCTGGTATACCCTGCTGCTTGACCTTGGAGTATGCTGTATCTGCTGATTTCGGTACAGTGCTTCTTGACCTGGCTATCCACTAGCAAAATCAAGCTACTACGGTGTTGAAATACTTGTTGGCTCAGCGGTGTAAAGAAATTTAACTCCCGTCCTGATCGGTATAGTTTGATGCAAGATATGGCACCGAGAGGACCAAGACAGCAGAAAGATCAAAAAGATGAAGAAAAGGACAAGGCTGTTCTTAGTGATCCCGGTGTGCCAACCCTTAATCCTAATCTAAGGTCGACGGTACAAACCCGGAGATATATTGGGAAAAACCCTGATGAACCCAGAGAAGGTATTAACACCGAGAGGCCAAAGGAGAAAAAGGATAAAGGCCTCATCGGGGAAAAAAAGTACTAAGACGCGTCAGAATGGGGAAGACTCAGTTAAAGAAAATACCCTGGGCCAGCCTACCTTATTCGATTCATTCTCTGCTACTCCCTCGCCAAATCCAGCACTGCCTCCCTCAGGGAAAGTCTGCGTCCCGGACAGGAAGAATGGTAGGCTAGGAGAGCCGAGCAAATGCAGCGCTGATGACCCGTTGGCGAAAGAGTTCCAGGCCATGGACATGGTTGCCGATGCACGGATGCCAGATGAAGGAACTCCGCGGCTGGCGGTTTCCTCGGCGGTGCATTCTGCAGCAAAGAGCGATGGGTTGACAGATCTCCTGACAGAACAGCAGAATCATCAGGCCTCTCTGTCCTCGCAGGTACAGGGCGACGGCAACTCTGGTGCGGAACCGAGCTGGCAATCGTAATACCCCGCATAGACAGGCACGAGCGGTAAGGTGAACATCGGTGGAAGCCGGGGGGGCGGGGGGGGGGGGGGGGGGGAGGGGGGGTGGGTGGGGGGGACACAGCTCAGGCTACTTCCGAGAACAGTGCTGGTCAGGACATTATCTGTGTTCCTATGGCAAATCAGGAAGCAAGCGGTGGGGGCTCCACAGGGCAGGATCTGCATAGAACAGCTGGGGTATCGAACTATATCTCTGAAGCATCTGTAGCCACGCAGGCTAAGGGGATGGTTAAAAATGCCGGGGCCATAAATATGGAACAAGCAACATGACCAAAGGATAATATGGCTATAGGTAACACCACAGGCAAAACCTCGAGGGTACCCAGTAAACATACAGCTCCCACACAAAGAGCGGAGCATGCGGTTGTATTACCAGAATCCCCTAGCGATGACGGCTTTTTTTCAGTAAATGACGATGATGGTGAGGACGAGTCAGGCTCGCTGTCAGAGGGCCATATAGGTGATTCAGAGCTGGAATCTGATTCATCTGCACCAGATAGCACAGCAGCTCATAAAACATATACTTCCCATAAATCCAAAAATACGAAGAATAGATCTCGCACTGTGTCAAAGGTGACAGTGAGCCCGTCACATCCAGAGGTGGCCAAAAAATTGGACTGGGACTACTCTGCTACCTCCCAGTTGTATCAGAAGGGGGGAGGAAGTAATCTGCATCACTCTCACTCCACCAGCCCAACACAGACTACGACTATGGACTTGTTGTATGCTACCTTAAAGCAAAGGCAAGGGGAGGCCAGGTCTGAAAGTTGGAGGGCCAAGCAGGCAAACCAAAAAATACAAGGATCACTAAGGAAAGTGAATAAACTCTATGCAGACATGGCAACAAGAGTCACAGAGGTGGAAGAAAGGACAGGAAAACTCGAAGATGAAACTGCAAAGTGGCAGGAATTTAAACAAGATCAGGAAAAGATGTTGGCTGACATGCAATGGAAACTCGAAGATTTCGAGAACCGTCAAAGAAGGAACAACATTAGACTGCTTGGGGTCGCAGAGGGGAAGGAAGGGCAGTATGTGCGGGCATATGTTATCACTCTCCTTAGGGGGGCTTTTCCGAAGTTAACAGTATGGAATTTGGAGAATTAAATACAGCGTGCCCACCGGTTTCCCTCGTTCAGAAGAAAGGGTACACAGCTGACAAGCCTAGGGCTATTTTGGTATATGTGGGGAACTATCTTCTGAGGCAAGAGATCATGGATAAGGCTAAACCTGAGGCCAGACGTTCTTATAATAGCACTACATTCTTTGCCCGCCCAGAATTCTGCCACACCACAGTTGAGAGAAGGTGGGGAATGATTCAATTAATATCCCCTTTTCAGAACTTGGGTTGTGAAGCCTTTCTGATGTTTCCATGTCATCTCAAAGTGGTGGTTAATGGGCAGGTTAAGGTTTTTCTTTCTGAAATCAAGGCCCGGGCATACTTAACCGAGTTAAAGGAAAAAGGGGGCCAAAACAACATGACGGTTGCTGTGAGACAGACAAACAAAAAGGCTCACCAGTAGTGATAAGGAGATATGAACTAAAATAAACAAGTATGATTGCTCGGCTATTAGGTCAAGCAGCAGCAGTAGTACCAGCAAATTAATAGGATGTATCAGGGAGGAAGGGGGGGCTACTTGGGGCTATTGCTGCCACGTATAGGTCAGGATTGACCTATTTGCCCGTAAAGGGGAGGGGTTATGAGGGAGGGGCTTCGGGAGGGGCTTGGGAGAGGGGGTGGGTACAGGGCACGGCACAACGAAACTACACTTGGGTTTACAGGGAAGAGGCACAAACCGGAGGACACAGTGCACTTACAGTGCTGGACCACACTTGATTGAAGTATTTAAGGAAGGGAAAAAAACATCAATACATTTTGTATGGATAACTGGCTAGGGCAGTCAGTGGATGTTTTTTAAATGGGTACTCGAGTAGTCACGTTAAATGTGTGTGGACTGAATGACCGCCACAAAAGGCAGCGGGTGGCTACCTTACTGAGAACTATGGGTGCAGATTTTGTGTGCCTTCAGGAAACACATATTGAGGGGACAAAAGGGTACCTGCTAGAACAGTTAGGATTCCACTTGCTTGCATATTAAAAACAGGGGGCTAGGAACAGAGGAGTGGCTATATTATCAAAACGTAAAGAAACTTGAAGACCAATGGGGCAGATGGGTGCTTGTAGAATGCGTAATTGATGGCGAGTGGGTTACTCTAGGCTCAATCTATGGTTCAACGGAAGACGACCTAGAGGTTTTTGATTTCTTGGATTTGGAGTTGGCTACTTGGTCCCCATGTATTATTTTGGCTGGGGATTTTAACATCAATGGGGCGGGGGGATTGGGCTTGGGCACCAGCGGGAGACATCAGGGCAGGAAAAAAAGAGTCTGTCAAGCAATTCTCAGTCTTGCAAGGAATAACGCACTGGTAGATTTAACACCAGTAATCACCAAGGCTAAGAAGGACCTGGATAGACTCCACAATCTACACCTCTCCATAGTAGGTCGCACCAATATTGTTAAGATGATTCTCCTCCGAAAGTTTCTTTACTTATTTAGGGCAATCCCGTTGTTGTTCGAAGCAAAGTGGTTTAAAATCTTAGAACATATGATAAATAGGTTTGTTTGGGCACATGGCAAGACTAGAAGAGCACTGAGGTTTATGGCACTGCCTAGGGAGAGAGGGGGGTGCGCCTTACCTGACTTAAAACTGTACTATTGGGCAGCTGCCCTACAATATATGACAGGCTTATTGGGTTGAGCGGAGGTGGAAGGGCAGGATGAGTTAGGAACAATAGCCATTTATGCTCTGGTTTTGGGTGCTGAGGCGGAGAACGTATTTCTGAAATATACCGATCCTAGCTACTTCAAAAGGACTAAATTTAAAACGGTGATGGCAGCGTATAATATTTGGAAGGCCTTTATGAAAAGTTTGGCCTAGGGAGGTACAATTGGTATACCAGATTGATCAATAATTCTGCACTCCCTCAGGATATATTTTCAGATGCTGTGTTTGCAGAATGGGGGAGACAGGGAATAAGCAAGCTGGGAGGCATGATGGGGGCTCAGGGAATGATGCAATTCTCTGACTCCAGACACTATATGGTCTAGACTCAAGGCATTTTTTAAAATTACAAATTAGAACCTTTATGTTGGCAAAAAAGGGAGGGTCTGCGGGATTTGGAAAGAATTCAATTTTGGAAATTATTCAGGATGGAGTAGATTGTACAATAAAAATATTTTATGCCGAATTGATAGAACATAAGCAAGATGACCTTGAGAAATACGAAGATAAATGGGCACATAAGTTAGATATAGGGAAGGAATGCTTCCGTCTGTCACTAGATCTGGGGCTGAAAGTTCTGTGCTCAGCGACACTACAGGCACAACATTATAAGACATTATATTCATTATATTATGCGCCTGCAAGGATCGCGCAATGGGGAGGGACAACTGGTATTAACTGCCCCAGATGTGACAGCTTTGAGGCAGATTTAGTACACATTTTTGCTACATGTACTCGTCTACAAACAACACGAGAAGATATTGAGTTATTTCTTAAAAGGTCATTAAGAATATAAATTATTCTAACACCATCAATAATCCTGCTCGGAGTAAATGATGTTGATAGACAGGCACAATATGGCTACTTCATCATCGTAGCTATGGCAGTTCTGCAGCTATGTATTGCATCGGCATGGCTTGATCGTCTCCCGCCGACCTTTCACCAATGGTTAGCTAAACTATTATTTGCCTAAAATCTTGAGAAAGCAATTTATGCAAGGGAGGGCAAAAGGGGACGGAAACTAGGACTACAAATATGGGAACCCATACAAAGATGGAAGGAAGGCAATCCTAGGTAGTGTCTCATTTGTATGCAAAATGGATTTATATGTGTGGTTAAAAAAAAAAGGGGGGGCTCTTTTTGCTTTTAGGAATCGCCTCGGTTCATCTACGTCTAGATGTATGC
This sequence comes from Lissotriton vulgaris, assembly GCF_964263255.1. Classification (NCBI taxonomy): domain Eukaryota; kingdom Metazoa; phylum Chordata; class Amphibia; order Caudata; family Salamandridae; genus Lissotriton; species Lissotriton vulgaris. The sequence continues at coordinate 1,250,070,622 of NC_141689.1, read as the reverse complement.
ACAGTTATGTATTCTGGTCCAGACATTGTTTTATGTTTTCTTTTTCTATGTTGTTTATATTTGTGTTTTTTTATTGTTTCTGTATTCTATTAATGAATTGTTGTGCCCAGTACAAAAAAAAGGGGAAAATACCTTAATATTTTTTTTTTTAAAAAGCAAATGTAATTCAATTAAATTAAAAAATACTTTATTTGATGATTAAAATAATTATTCATAAAAGTTCACACTTTAAACATACAATAAAATACTGTCACATTAAAAGTGCATGCTAGTTCGATAACAAGCAGCACATTTTAAAAAGGATCCCACAGCAACACAAAATGACGGGTTTTGCTAAGTCTGATGAAAAACAGACTAGCAAGCTAAATTATAGGTGTGCAATATGGGTTATAAAAACATCTAGTGTACATTACATATAATATTTGCAGAAAAATATAAAATGAAGTAAAGATTGAGGGCAAATATCGTCACATGGACATACAAGGAAGCAGCCCACCCCCATACTGCCTCAGGGAGAAGCACAGCAGTGTGCGATTGGTACCTAGTCTAAACTTAATAGCAGAGCCCTTTCCCAGCGGTTAACTGTATACCACAGATAAGGCTCGATACTGACGCTGGTATGTAACACTATGAATTGCCTGTTTGTGAGCTTCGCAAGCTCAGCCGCACCCCGCTTTAACCACCTGTCGTCTACAAAAGAACGATTCAGCTAAATCTTGTCAGGCTTGTTCATGCTAGTGGGGTTAGAGAACATGGAGGGTGAAGGGAGTAGCCAGAAAATTAAAATACCCCCCATTTGGACCAATGCTCTGACAGCAACAAGCACGCACTGTAGGTGAGCCCGAACCTCCATAGAATAACTTCACTGTCACTTCCATCCAAGCATCTAGCCATCAGACTTTCACCCTTCATCTACCTACTCACATCTGCCATTTCAACTTTACATTCTGTCCTTCATCCATTAATTTACTCATTCATTCAGTCTTTCCCTATTCTATCCATCTGTTCACACATCCTATAGATATGCATGCATGATTCCATCCATCCATCGATCCACTCATACATCCATCACTTGACTTACCCATGCACCAATACAGCCTTTCATCCATCAATTGTTGTCCTTTTGTCCATTCATTCATTCATCCATCCATCCTCTTAGATTTTCTTTTATTTACTTTGGAATCCATCCACTCTTTATTCTGCCATCCTTTCACCCACCCATCCATCCATCCTCTCAGATTTCCATTTACTGTGCCATCCTTTCACCCACCCATCCATCCATCCACTCAAATTTCCACATACTCTGCCATCCTTTCACCCACCAATCCATCGATCCTCTCAGATTTCCATTTACTGTGCCATCCTTTCACCCACCCATCCATCCATCCACTCAAATTTCCCCATACTCTGCCATCCTTTCACCCACCAATCCATCGATCCTCTCAGATTTCAATTTACTCTGCCATCCTTTCACCCACTGTAAAAACGGAGAACTTACCCATCGGGAATGGTGGAGCCCAAACCCTACTGACTTGTCATTTCCGGCTTCTCCACAGAATTACGAGTGCGAGCACGGAAACGAGACTGCCAGCGAGTCCGAGGAGAACGGCCCCTTTAAGTGGGCGTCAACATACGCGGAAGAGGCCCCGGCTCTACACGACGTCACTGAGACCACATTGGTCAAAAAGGAGGAAATCCTGTATGCCGGGTGTGGAAACACCGCGGAAAGGAAGGCGGGAGCTGGAGAGACGGAGAACAGAAGTACAGCCGAAGACGGAGACCGAAGAAACGGAGCTGAAGACTTCAGAGGAGCCGAAGGAGAAAGCGAGCCACGAGGCGAGCCAGGAGGCCAACGACCCTGCGGACCGCCGTGCCACACTCCCGAGGGAGGAGTGTGGCTGTCACAGGTACGGCGGCGTTTGGCAGCTTGGATGGGCAAGCGTAATGCTAGTGCATAGAGCGTCAGTACACCTTCCGCTCCCGTTGCATTGACCCCTTCCACCCCTATCCTACTTCAACCCTCAAACCCTTCCCCCCTTTACCTTCTCTGACCCAACCCCTCCTACACTGAGCATGGCAATCGTTATAGTGTATCACCGGGTGTACACCTCACACTCCCTGGGCCCCTTGGTGCAACCTTATTAGAGGACTATGTCCTAACGGCCTTCCGTCTTGTTGGTCTTTCTCTTACATGTGGCGAGTCCCTCGGTGCCTGGAGTGAAGATCTATATTCCGTGGGAGGAAACCGGTAGAAGAGCAGCGCCACGGACCCCAGTACCTTTGCACGGGAGAGACTGACATTAAGGACACGAAAGACGTTTGTTACCAAACCCTTAAGATCTTTAAAAATAAAACCATCGTTAAATCCTACAGCTGGTGTCACGGTCGTCCCTTCACCCACGTCCACACTGGTGTCAGAAGTGGGATCTTCCCCTCCCCAAACGACCATGGCAATGGAACAAGTGATTCAAACGCTCATTGATGGACAACAAAAACTGGAGTGGGCTATAGGCCAACAAATAAGCACCGCTGATGCTGACCGGGACTTATTCAGAACGTCTATGACACAACAATTGGACACTATCCAAAAGGTTGTACAAACCCCCAGCTCCTCATCACCTCTGGACAGAAGGCCCATAGGTCCACACCCATCAGGGGTTGCCTTACAAAAATACGTGACTGGGGAAGATCCCGACGCGTTCCTAGTAAATTTAGAGCGCGCAGCCAGAGCTTGCGGTTGGCCTGAGGAGAAATGGTCCTTCTTTTTGGCTCCTTTACTCTCAGGAGAGGCCCAAACTGCCTATCAGGTGGCAAATCATGCAGGAACGTCCTCATATGCAGATATAAAAGCGGTGATATTAGACCACCTAGGGATGGATGCAGAGGAATACCGTCTACGGTTCAGAAAGGAGAAGGGGATTCCGGGTGAGAATCCAAAGACCATGTATCTAAGAGTAAAGATGGCTGCCGAAAAATGGCTCAGGCCAGATATCCGGAGCAAGGAAGAAGTCATGTCCAGTATCATACTGGAACAGTTTATGGAAGTTCGCCGTATGGCACCCAGAGATGGTTAAGACAACACCCCGGATTAACGGCTGCTCAAGCCATAGAGATGGCGGCCAACTACAACAGAGCAGCACCCCGGTCTTTTCCTTGGGACACTGAAAAAAATACCAAGTCCACAACCACTCCATCCAAACCAGAGAAAAAGAAGACTGTACCCGATCCAATCAAACCACGCCCGTTCAAACCGGAAGGACCCTATGGGAAGGGGCCACAGTGCTTCGAGTGTGGAGAATGGGGGCATATAGCCAGAATGTGCCCCCAACGAAGACCCCCAGAAGAACCCATGGAGGTCGGCTATATTCCACGGGCCGTTATGTACACCGCCAAAATGGGCCCATCCTTTTACGTAAGGGTACGAGTAAACCAGAAACTAGTGAAGGCCTTACTAGACTCGGGATGTCGTCAGTCAGTCGTCCAGGAACGACTTTTGCACCCTGTCCAGATAGGCCAGAAGGTACTGTTCATATCAGGTGTGTCCATGGCGACGTCAAACCCTATCCTATGGCCCGGATAACCATACACCCGATAGGTAGAGAACCTTGATCAGTCAAAGTGGGGGTAGTAAGGTCCTTACCCGAGGAGTTGATAATAGGGGTTGATAACCCGGACTTTCTGTCCTTGTTTAAAAGAGAGTTAAAAGACCACACCGCAGGAGCTTACTTGTCTGTAGAACCTTGGGTGCTAGACAGAGGGTTTAAATTTGCACAAACCAATGACCCTTCTCTATTAAATGATTGGGAAGCAGCTCATCTCTCTCAGACCTCTCCACCACAGGGTTACCCTAGATTCAAGATAGAAAATGACCTGCTATATAGAGAAGGGAAAGAGGGAGACCCCACCCAACTAGTAGTACCCAAGGATTTCAGAGAACAGGTTCTTTTTTATGCCCATACACACCTAACTGCTGGGCATAGTGGAAGTGAGAAAACAACTCAGAACATATTGCGGCTCTTCTATTGGCCCGGTACATACAAAGAGGCAGATACCTACTGTAAACAGTGCAAGGTGTGCCAAAAGAAGAACCTAACTCGACCACCCGCAGTACCCCTTCAACCACTGCCAATCATTGGAAATCCATGGGATAGGGTGGGAATGGACCTGATTGGACCTCTGCCTCGTACATCACGTGGCCATACATACGCCCTTGTAGTAGTCGACTACAATACTAGATTCCCAGAAGCCTTTGCCCTCAGTGCCCCGACTACCAAGAACGTAGCGGACAAATTGGTGGAGTTATTCTCAAGGGTAGGGTTCCCTCGCGAGATTCTTACGGACCAGGGGACACCTTTTGTTTCCCGGATGATGAAAGAGGTATGCAAGATGCTTGACCTACATCACATCCGAACGTCCGCCTACCATCCCCAGACGGATGGCCTCGTTGAGAGGTATAATAGGACCTTAAAAACTACCCTTAAGAAGTTGTTAACTGCCGAGAACAAGGACTGGGACAGAGTGCTACCCCTAGCGTTGTACGTGGTAAGAGCACAAGTACAGAGTAGTTTGGGTTTTTCACCATTTGAACTACTATATGGCCGCCAACCACGTTCTCTTTTAGAGATTACCAGGGAGGCATGGGAAAAAGAGGGGGCTGCCGAACAGAGAAGCCTGCTGGAGTATACACAGCAGTTAAGATCTAAACTGGGTAAATTGAGGGATTTGGCATATTCAAACCTAGAGAACGCCCAAGCCACTCAAAAACGGTACTATGATAAGGGAAAAAAGTGGAGGACCCTAGAAAAAGGGGATTGGGCCTTGGTGCTTCTACCCTCAACCACCCAAAAGTTTTGGAGTGAGTGGAAGGGTCCCTATAAAATCATAGAAACTTATGGGCGTACCACATACAGCCTACAAATGTCCCCAAATAAGAGACAGACCTTCCACATTAATTTCCTCAAGAAATGGATTGGTCCATGTCCCCGCCCGGCTAACTTGACCTTACCAGCAGATAGGACCGGGTCCACCCTGGAACAACTGCCAGTGAACACAGAATTGACCGATATAGAACGAGGAGAGTTGATGTCAACTTTACTCCCCTTCTCTCCTATCTTTTCAGACACCCCGGGATGTACCCATTTGGCGGAGCATCAAATACACACAAAAGAAGGACAGATAGTAAAACAGAGACCTTATCGCATTCCAGCCGCTAAAAGGGCTGATGTAAGGAAGGAGGTGCAAGAAATGCTTCGTCTAGGGGTGATAAGACCGTCTAAGAGCAACTGGTCCTCTCCCATAGTCATGGTTCCCAAACCCGATGGGTCTACCCGTTTTTGTATGGACTTTAGAGCCCTGAATGCTGTGTCGTCTTTTGACGCGTTTCCGAAACCCCGGGTGGATGAACTAATAGAAAGGATAGGGGATGCCCGCTATATTACCACACTTGACCTGACCAAAGGTTATTGGCAGGTGCCATTTAGGGAGGAGGATCGCCACAAAACAGCCTTTGCAACTGAAGATGGGCTCTTTGAATTCACTGTACTACCATTTGGACTCCATGGAGCCCCCGCTACTTTCCAGCGGTTAATGAACAGGGTACTGGCCACACACACCTCATACAGTTCGGTGTATCTGGATGATATAGTTATCTTTAGTTCATCCTGGAAGGACCATTTAAAACACGTATCCAAGGTCTTAACCGCGTTACAAGCAGCAGGACGCCATGTGAATGCAAAAAAATCGAGGGCAGCATTTCCAAAAGTAAAATATCTGGGGTTCATGCTAGGGGAGGGAGTCATAGCCCCTCAGGAAGAAAAGATCAAAGCCATAACCAATACTCCTTTTCCAACCACCAAAAGGGAATTACGAGCATTCCTAGGTCTCATAGGGTATTATAGGCGATTCATCAGGAATTTTGCAGACCTTTCTAGTCCCCTAACAGACCTCTTGCAAAAACACATAAAGAACTCTCTACCAAATCCTCCACCAGAAGGAGCCCACAAAGCCTTCCAGACTCTAAAGACAGCCCTTACCACGAGCCCGGTCCTCATACCACCGAACTTTGAGAAACCCTTTTCCCTAGCCACTGATGCCTCCGGCACCGGCATTGGGGCTGTGCTGTCACAGGAGGGGGATGACGGAGCCGAACATCCCATACTCTATGTAAGCAGAAAGCTCCACCCCAGGGAACAGAAATATCCCACGGTGGAAAAAAAGTGCCTCGCCATCCGGTGGGCTATTGACAAGCTGAGGTACTACCTGGAAGGTAAAGCTTTCATTCTATACTCAGACCACGCACCCCTTCAGTGGATGCAAAGAAACCGGTCCCAGAACGCTAGGATATTGCGCTGGTTTCTCTTCCTGCAACCATTTGCCTTCACAGTTTTGCATCGGAAGGGGGTGGACAATGGGAATGCCGATTTCCTCTCCAGGATGCCCATTCTCCCCGATCGGGAGAATCCAGGGGGGGAGGAATGTAAAAACGGAGAACTTACCCATCGGGAATGGTGGAGCCCAAACCCTACTGACTTGTCATTTCCGGCTTCTCCACAGAATTACGAGTGGGAGCACAGAAACGAGACTGCCAGCGAGTCCGAGGAGAACGGCCCCTTTAAGTGGGCGTCAACATACGCGGAAGAGGCCCCGGCTCTACACGACGTCACTGAGACCACATTGGTCAAAAAGGAGGAAATCCTGTATGCCGGGTGTGGAAACACCGCGGAAAGGAAGGCGGGAGCTGGAGAGACGGAGAACAGAAGTACAGCCGAAGACGGAGACCGAAGAAACGGAGCTGAAGACTTCAGAGGAGCCGAAGGAGAAACCGAGCCACGAGGTGAGCCAGGAGGCCAACGACCCTGCGGACCTCCGTGCCACACTCCCGAGGGAGGAGTGTGGCTGTCACAGGTACGGCGGCGTTTGGCGGCTTGGGTGGGCAAGCGTAATGCTAGTGCATAGAGCGTCAGTACACCTTCCGCTCCCGTTGCATTGACCCCTTCCACCCCTATCCTACTTCCACCCTCAAACCCTTCCCCCCTTTACCTTCTCTGACCCAACCCCTCCTACACTGAGCACGGCAATCGTTATAGTGTATCACCGGATGTACACCTCACACTCCCTGGGCCCCTTGGTGCAACCTTATTAGAGGACTATGTCCTAACGGCCTTCCGTCTTGTTGGTCTTTCTCTTACATGTGGCGAGTCCCTCGGTGCCTGGAGTGAAGATCTATATTCCGTGGGAGGAAACCGGTAGAAGAGCAGCGCCACGGACCCCAGTACCTTTGCACGGGAGAGACTGACATTAAGGACACGAAAGACGTTTGTTACCAAACCCTTAAGATCTTTAAAAATAAAACCATTGTTAAATCCTACAGCTGGTGTCACGGTCGTCCCTTCACCCACGTCCACACCCACCCATCCAGCCATCCTCTCAGATTTCCATTCACTCTGCCATCCTTTTACTCACCCATCCAGCCACCCATGCAGATTTCTACATACTCTGCCATCCTTTCACCCTTCCTCTTAGATTTCCATTTACTCTGCTATCCTTTCACCCACCCATCCTGCCATCCTCTCAGATTCCCATTCACTCTGCCATCCTTTCACCCACCCATCCAGCCACCCTCTCAGATTCCCATTCACTCTGCCATCCTTTCACCCACCCATCCAGCCACCCACTCAGATTTCTACATACTCTACCATCCTTTCACCCTTCCGCTCAGATTTCCATTTACTCTGCCATCCTTTCACCCACCCATCCTCTCAGATTTCTACTCTGCCATCCTTTCACCCACCCACCCATCTATCCCCTTAGATTTCAATTTACTACTTTGCTTGTACCCAAAGATCCATCCATCCATCCTCTCAGATTTTCATTTACTCTGTCATACTTTCAATCCATCCAGCCATCCATCCATCCATCCTCTCAGATTTCCATTTACTCGGCCATTCTTTCATCCACCCATCTACACATTGTTTCACCCACTCATCCTTTCACCCACACATCTTTTCACCTACTCATCCACCCATCCTTTCACCCACTCATCCATTCATCCTTTCACACACCCATCCATCCTTTCATTTACTCATTCATCTATCCTTCACATACTCATTCTTTCACCCACTCATCAAACCTTTTAAACACTCATCCATCCATCCATCCTTTCATCCACCCATACTTTCACCCACTCATCCATTCATCCTTTCATCCACCCATACTTTCACCGACTCATCCATCCTTTCACCCTCTCATGCATCCACTCGTTAATTCTTCCGTCCCTTTTCTAGCAACTCATCTTTCTTTATTCCTTGTAGTTAATTACGTACTCTTATCTGCCAAATTGCAGATTAGAGGCCCATAACAAAACCCACCCCGCTGTAGCTGCTAAAACTGGGGGAAGGGGGGGGGAGGGGGGGTGGCTTCACTAAGTCCCAGGGGAGGGTCTACCTAGGGATGTGAAGCATGCATTAATGTAGAACAATCCTATTCATCCTCTGGTCACATTTAAGGCAGTCCATGATTATTTGATGGTTAAAAGATGCATTCTCGTTGTTCCAAGCCGCCAATGGCAACCATACAAGTAGGGGGGCTAGTTTATTGTAGTCCTCAATGTATGTGAGGCCCAGTTCCTCATGGCATGCAAAGTGTGTGCAGCTAGGAGGCTACGACAGAAATCTGTGGCAGAAGCTGTTCTGTTCAGGTTGCAGGCTTGGGGCAGGTACATATCCCAGACGCCATGCGTAGGTTGTAGCAGGAGCAGATTGCATGCAATACATTAAGAACAAGCATTGGCATAGCCAATAGGTCTCGCCTTTGGGACATTATAACTGAGTAGTTATCCAGCACAATATCCTTGGTGCAACAACATTAAGTGTTGCATGGCTAAAGAATTATAAGGTCCCAAAACCGAGACCTATTGGCTATGCCAATGCTTGTTATTTCAGGCTACAGGCAGTAATTACTGTCTAAAGACTTCATTGCCTCAGTTCTTCAAATAAGCACTGACAAAATCAATAGTCGTGTCATTTTTTAAAGAGAAGTGTTTGCAAATGGTTGAGTGATGTGTTTATGTGTGGTCCCCAGGTGTATTACAAAGAAAATTCCATAATGAAGTAACATTTCAGGATACAACTATATGGAAGATGGGAGGCGGTCCCCTTTCCCGCACAGGCTTCAATAGCACAGTTAAGCTGTCTCTCCAAAGAGGAATGTTATGAAAAGGAGACAGAGACATCAAGTGGGGATTTTACAGCCCTTACACAGAAATATATTGCACAATTATTACTTTTGGCAAATGGACTGTATTATATTTGCTTCTTGAAGAACATTTTTGTGCATTTGCTTTTCTACTTTGTTGAAAAAACTGTAAATCCGACATGCTATAATGGCAGCAAAGTAAAATAAATGCACATGCAAGGGTCATAAGTGCATAACACAGTGAATTTATAGCTAGTTGAGGCATCCAAACAGCAAGAACATTTTAAACAAAAAGCCATAAACCATCAATTAAAATGATGTTATGTCATCAGCATTAATATATCAACGAGCATGCCTTGGCTCTACCCAAACAAAACAACTAATTGAGCTCAATCACCGCAGCCTATAGGGAACAAGAATGAAACAATGTAACCATCCACGGAATGTCATCACCCCGATGGACAGCCCATCCAAGCAATGGTGAATTATGAAAAGCTTATAAAACCAATACCTGGGGGGGTGCTGCCCCAACGTCTACTCTTCCTCGTCTCTTATTTAACTTGTTTTGAACCACTCATGATATGAGTGCTTCCATGCTGCTAATTCTAACTATATGGTACAAAAGGGGGTGGTGATGGAAGGAGCATTTGAACCAATCAAACACTCACACCCAGTCAACAGATCTGGGTTTAATCCATCACCTTTCTTTAGCCCACTCTGCCACCCCAGGTCAGACATGGCCATATGCAAATCAGTCTGACCCTGTGCCTCATGGGAACAGTCCAGCCCGAACTGCCAAGCCATGCCTTCCCTGGACCGGAAACAAGCTTCCGAGGACCGGTTTCTGGCATTTCAGACGTCTTCAGCCCGGCTTGCTTGAATCCAGTGGCAAAGTGAGCAAGGGACTCACGTCTGAGCATACCCTGCCAACTTATGGCGAACAAAATGGTACAAAAGGGGGTGGTGATGGACGGAGCATCTGAACCAATCAAACACTCACACCCAGTCAACAGATCTGGGTTTAATCCATCACCGTTCTTTAGCCGACCCTGCCACCCCAGTTCAGACATGGCCATATGCAAATCAGCCTGACTCTGTGCCTCATGGGAACAGTCCAGCCCGAACTGCCAAGCCATGCCTTCCCTGGAACGGAACCAAGCTTCCGAGGACCGGTTTCTGGCATTTCAGCCGTCCTCAGCCCGGCTTGCTTGAATCCAGTGCCAAAGTGAGCAAGGGACTCACGTCTGAGCATACCCTGCAAACATATGGTGAACAAAATGGTGCAAAAGTGGGTGGTGATTAACAAAGCATGGGACTATTTCTTAACAATAAGTAACATTTATTCTATTGTGTCTTTAACATGCATGCCCCAACTTCTGCATTGTAAGATTAATTACTGTGTATTTAATTTCCTTGAAGAAAAAATATCTAGCGGCAAAAGAAAATTGCAGCATGAATTTAATTAACCGACTTCTAATCGCCACAGTATATATATCTGCAGATCAGTCAGTACTGTCCGCCCAAAGAAAGTGTTTTCTGTTTCCGCATGCGCACTGTGCAAAAGTAAGGGCATGCGCATTAGAAAAATCTAAAGGCATGGATAGTCAACGGTGATCGTTGCCCCTAACCACGAGGCAGACACCCACGGTATGACTTACCTTTTCGTCAGGGTAACACTAGGTACAAATCCCCCACGTGCTGCACAAATACAGGACGACAGAGCTGATAAAATTCGAAGAGCGGATCTGCGTCGTCTCCCGTATACTGTGTGCGCGGACCAGCCAATAAGGGTCACCACTAGACGTAGAAGACGGACCTTTCAGTAGAAATGGAAAAGAGAAAAACAAGCCTCTCTCTGGCCTCCTGGTTAATGATTCATATGATATTAAGCACTGAACAACAGCACAGCCACCTCCAGTAAACACTGCACGATCGCCCATAGCTCAGCGGCGTAATGCACCTGCTACAGAGTATGTGCCGGTTTCAGAACCGTCTTCTTCAGCGCCTCACAACAGCCAGCAGTAAGTGCCATATTCTAATTTATATATTGTACCCGGCTCAAGGGAACTGCGGGAAGTCCTCGAGGATCTGGGGGTAAACCCCGCCTGCAGCTAATGGCACAAAAACAACCATTAGGCAGCGACTGCTTACCTCCTCCTGTGGCTTAGTAGCGACGCGCTAACTTGCACTGACCCCTCCCCCATCCCCAACCAAATGGTACTCTTGTTATCGACATAGGAGAATTAAACGTACAATAGTGCGCGAACCAGTGAAAACCCACACATCTCTGTTGTCAGTGCATTCGCCATCCGAGCTATTACACCAAAGCCACCTTCAAAGAGAGTCAAGAAGCAGCGCCATCTGCGCACATTCCTTAGGCAATCAGACCGCTCAAGCCTTCCTGAACTTGGGAAGATTTCTCTGCCTGGTAATCAGGGCTTTAAGTAGGGCGGGTCTCACCGAGTCCGTGCACCAGCAATTTTTTAAAGAGGGCCATTAAAACGGGTCCCTATCTGGTTTTTTTTTCTGGACTGCAGTGGCAGCAGGCACATCAGTGTGCGAGTGCTCACAGTGCTCACTTCTCAGTACTGGAGAAGTTAAGGCATGACGACATGCCAGGTGAGCGTTGTAGGGGAAGTAAAATCCTCCAAAGAGTAATTTTTTTCTCTGTATTTCCCTTCTTTTGTTTGAATGGCGCCTTGGTTCCCACACGGGTGATTAGCAGCCCTTTACAAATACTAATTGATTGACTGATTACCGAGTGGCAGTCAAAAGGCATGCTTTCCCCAAAATGTTCTTTGTCTGCCTAGCTTACCGACCCTGATTTGCCAACTCTATCCCTCGTGCACATTCGCCAAGTGACACAACAGATGGGCTGTTTAGTCCTGGGAGTAGGTAGATACATGTACTCCTGTCGGCACCTTTTGATTGCACGTGGCATGTCCGTAACTTGGCTAATGGGGTGCGCGGTCCCCTACTCATGGAAACCTTGTTGTGGGTGTTGGCGCTGTGTGTGTCGCCCCCATTTAACGTAGTCACCCTTACTCGCACTGCTGAGGCAGGTGCAAGGTCCAGCGCGAGGAAGCATGGACATCAAGGCGCCCACTAAGTGGTGTCAGGGGGCGAGGGTCCTGTATTTCAGTTAGCAGTTCTAAGCATGCTGTTCTTCTTTGTGGGTCCAATATGTGTTTTTACATTTAATGTAATTCAATTGCAGTTCAGTTTCCTGTGCGCATGCCGCTTGCCCCCAAAAAATAATAATATTGCTTGTCACCTGCTGCGTCGATGTCTTTTAGCGCTTTTTGCTCATTCCAATCATATTAACACTATGCTGCTTCACCTTTCACTATTGAATCACTTTTGAGGCAATTTAGCTATGACTGTTTATTATATAAATACTTGTTTTCATATGAAGCCTTAGTTTTCTTTGTGGGTCCAATATGTGTTTTTACATTTGATGTAATTCAATTGCAGTTCCGTTTGCTGTGCGCGTGCCGCTTGCCCCAAAAAAAAATAATGATAGACGGAAGTCATTAGGCGCAGTCATTAGGTGCGTTCGGCGCGTTCACAACATCAGAGCTGCAGCGCCCAGGAGAGTCTGAACACGTGATGCGAACCCACCAGCTGAAGCGCGTCCTCGAGGTGAAATCGCCGAGGTTATGCACGTAACCACCCCCTCTCAGCCATTCCCAGGAAACCCACAACAATAGATCTTTCGCTGGAGCAGCGCTATGCGCTGCTAATACCAGCGAGACCTAAAAAGTAGGTACAAAACAGCAAAGACAGGTTCAGTACAAGCCTTCCAAACACAGAGAGAATACATACAACAGAGTTAGCAACAGTGCATGCTTCATCACATATACAGAGCAAGTACTGCATGTGCAATAAAAGTGGAGGCTCCCTCATAAACAAAGTTCTGTCAAGAAATTGGAACAGTGCAAGCTACACTCACTCTATGAGTGTTGGAGTGTGCTTGTGTGTGTGCTCTTGATGCTCTGAATATGACAGTCAGCAAGTGTGTATTTATGGTGAGTGTGCTTTTGATGGTGTTTGATGCTGTTGTGTGTTGGTGTAAAAGTCAATGACTGATGCTGTGAATGCTTGTTTTACTGTCAGGGTCCTAGTGATTATGCATTGGAGTAATGTATGTGTGTATCAGGAAAATGTGTGATGTCATGGTTGTGTACTAGTGTGTGTGTGGCTGTGTCATGATGAATGTGTGTTTATGTTCCTGTGATGGTGTGAGTTTATGTAAGATAGCAAGTGCCATGGGATGTGGGAGCTCTAACATTCACACACGTTCACTTTCTAGGTTATTTACCAGTTGTTAAAGTGATGTAATGGGTTTATGGCTCTTGCTGGCCCAATACTAATGCTTGGTATCTCTAAGATTTATAGTTATTACTATTTCCTATGAAAATGATACTCGAATAAACAACCCGCCAAAGGATTCAAGTCTGAATCGGTCTTGCTTGGATTTGATCCCCAAACCGATGTTTGTAACCGATATCTGCAATTGTCTCGTAAACTGAGTAGTTCTTGCCATCCACCAGGGTAGATGTGTGTTCATAGCATACAAATCTATCAGTAGATCCTGCTGTGTGTGTGGTGTGTCTTGCAGAGACTTGTGACACACACACACACACATACGCTACACAAGAGCTTGGCAGCATCTATCAGTATACCAATACAAAGGTGGGGTGCAGAACTAGAAATAAGAAGGAGTTGAAAGGAGTACCGAATATCACGCAGTCAGGGGAAAGGCGTGTGACTCAGTTTAAAGGACATGTGAAAAACTGGAAGAAAAGGAGAGGTGCAGAAGAGGAGGATGGGGCCAATCACTAAGAGGAAAAATAGGCCTAATGGACACCTCCAGGGACTCAATAGAGGTGCGATGGCTAGCAGCGCAGGGCAAAAGAAGCAAAAAATGCCGAATGGGTGGAAGTACCAGACAGTACTCGGGGAAAGAGTGGGGATGTTGAAAGGTAGATAGAGACTTTGTACCAGGAAAAGGCAATGGAGCAAAATGAGACACAGGAAATGGCATGGGGAGTAGGAGCACTTAACGTAACATGCCTGCTAGGGTTGCCACCAAGATGTTTTTTTACAAGCATGGCCAGTATTGTAATGTCCTGACAGGGACAAAAATTGGGAAAACCACCTAAAGGCAGTATTTTTTCCAATATCAGTACATACTTAAAACGGTAAATATAAGACAAAACCACTGTAAAATGTCTTCTAGAGCTGACTTAATGATCCCTGTTTAATTAAGTATATCAAAACTGAAGGGCCATGTTACAAAGGCAAATGTATATAACGTTCTATTTAAGTGTCATGTCCGGACCTTTGCAGAACCTTTAAAGGTGAACAAACGGCATCTACTTTCTCTGGGAGTGGTGGGGCGGCAACACTTATGACTACTGAAATATAAAAGTGAATCAATTACTGCATAATCTTCCTCTCCGCATCCTTAAGGGAATTGAAAAAAAAACATTTTAGGTAACGTTTACTCTAAAGTGCTCTATTCGGATCTGGGTCTATAAAAAAATCTTGCCATGGGTTGATCACTCGTTCACTATCATTGTCTGCTAAGAGGGATGACGAGCGTCTAAACCAGATTTGCACATTTGCCCCCAAAATAAGAGTGTGTGTGTGTACTCGAGCTACTTCTGTTGCCTAGAAGCAAGATTTGCTACATCAGCTGCAGCGACGGGAGCGACAGCATTTACAGTGACAGCGTAATAAGAATTAACTGACTGGTGCTCTCGGAGTGTGGAAACAGCTGCTGCTTTGTGTTTAGGGAGTCGTAGTTCAAAAAGTTGACTTTCCCGCAGAGCTCCTAAGCGCTGGTGCTTCCGGGGAACTACAAGCACCGAAAAACCCAGCGCGTTGGTCTGTTCCGTGTAGTGAAGATGGCGGCTTCCTAGTTGCTGGCGGCTTTGGTGGCTGCCACTATACGGGCAGTATTGTTCCGCTCTAATTTGGCTGCCTTCATCTGCGAGAGGGTGGAGGTGGTGTCCCCCCTCGTCTCCTGGAAAAGAGGTGAGAACAGCGGGGAGGAGTCACTGTATACACCAGATGTCAAGCATAATCGCTCCCACTAGGGAGTGGATCGAAAGCTGCTGAATGAAACTGAAGGAGGATAGGTGCCGCATGGTACAGCCTCGCTAGATATTGGGACAAAGTGCAAGTACACATGATCAGAAGGAATGGGACTAGTGATGGAAACTGTCATGAAGTAACGATCGCGGAAAGTAGAGCTGGTGGTCACCTGCCATGAAGGAATGGAAAGTGCTGGAAGGAGAGACAGTGCTTGGAGAAATTAGGAAGGACACATATCAGCCACAAGAGAGCAAAGAATGACATTTGAGACCTGCCTTGAACAACAAGCGCTCGCGCGGCAGCAGGGGGGAGCGAGGGATTCACTTCCGGGAGCAATAAATGCGACCAGATGGCGCAGCGCGCTTCCGCAAGTAAATAGCCACACATGCACGCGTTGTCATTGAAGGCAATGGAACGCATGCACGTGTTTGGCTGAAAAGCCATGGCAATCCCAAAAGGTCTTTTTGCCTTTGCAGCGCATGCACGCTGCGTAGGCGATACCTCAAAAGTGCTGCTACATTGGTGGACCAGGAGCCCTTATGTTCAAAGCAAATCCCTAGATATGGAAAAATAGATACTATTGAGAGTCTGTTGGAATTAACTGAAACAGGTCATATATTCCTGCTCTTAGTACCAGACACCATCACACGAGACTTTGAATAGGTAATGCCCATATCAGGGGACAGCATAAAAGAGGAGAAGGAGAGTATAAGACGAGAAAGATTTCTTTCCATAGGGGCTAGAATAACAACATTGTCAGCATAGAGTAATGCAGGCACCAACTGCTTGCCGATCCGTGGGACGTCCTGCCTGCTTGCTAAAAAGTTGTTTTTCAAATTATTGATGTGAAGAACGAATAGAATGGGTACCAGAATAAACTCCTTGCAACATGATGCGTCATACAGTAAATATGACGCATCCATCATGTCACAAGGAGGGCGCAGTGAGAAGTGACGCATCACTGTTTTCACACAGCGATGCGTCACTTCTCATTAATAAATCCCTCGGTGCACTCCCTATTCTGATGATATCAGACTCTGGTAGATGAATTTAGGTGTAAAAAATTAAAAAGCTTTCCTAGCATGGCATCAAAGCCCAGCCAATCAACATGGACCATAGCTTGAACCTGTTCACTGGGACGGCTCCTCCGTTAAATTGGAGGAGCGTCGCCCCACTAAAAAGTTGCCCCAAAGATAGAAGAATAAAATGGTTATAAAGTTAATTTATTACTATTTTATTTTTCCAAACCCAGTTCCAAGCCGAAAGTCAGGATGGGGTGGGGTGGGTGCAGGGGGCTTTCTGCTGCTGCCAGTCAGGCAACAGCAGAGAGCAGTGATAGTCAGAGCACTTAGGTCTAAACTGCCCATGTCTTTTTGCCTGGCGTTGTGTGACGGCCAGCCTGACATGCGCAGTTTAAACCTCTCTAATCGCAGAGGGCTACGGTGTCCTTGGGAGCAGTGAGAGATACCGCTCCTTCCAATCCTGGCGCTACTCTCATGCAATATGAGATCAGCACCAGGATTGGTTACTACAGTTTCCTGGAGCCTGCCTGTAGAGAAGACCTGAGTGAGGAGAAGGAGGTCACGCCAGGAAGAAAGTAAGTGGAATTATTTACTTTTTACACTAATTTTATTTCTGACCCCCTACCACCTTCCCTACATGCCAGCCGCCACTGCTTGTTCATGCAATCCAATACGCAAGACAGGTTCATAAAACCAAGGGACAGCAAGCAGTGCCTGGTAGCCACATACTTACCTAAGATAATATGTAAGTTCAGGCACTGCTCTACCATCACCATCCCTCCCTGAGATCACTCTGGCAAAAGCTCAGGAGATTATTGGCGTTTGCTCATGTTCTGATACGGTTATAGATCATTCTCTCTGAGATTTTGGCACAAGAATCAATGAGCAATATTGGCCGGTAGCAGCGAGGCTCCATGCAGTCCCTTTTTTTAAAGAATTGGTACAGTTAAGGAGTAAGCCCAGGAAGGTGGTAGGGAAGTCACTTTCAATTGATTGTAGACCTTTGGAAGAATGGGAGTCCAGAGGTCCTAATTGCACATAATTAGATCATTAGGGACACCATCAGTAACTGGAGCTTTGCCGATAGTAAAAAAAAATGTAAATCCGTATTTGTAAAGTGCAAACTACTCACCCTTACAGGTCTTAATGCGCTGGGGGCCGTTGTGGAAATTAAGTGAGCTATTGCCCAGAGTCACATGGTGCTGAGCTGCCGCCGGAGCCAGGGATCGAACCGTGAACCCTGTACTCCAAAGTCAGCTGCCCTGGCCGCTGTGCCACACCTCTCCACATACTACCTTGAAGAGCAGTGAAAACTTCTTCTAAATTAAACATAAGTTTGGGAATGGAGAATAGTAGGCTTTGGAAAAATAGGGAACACAAAGATCAGCAAAGATGTGTGAACTAAAGGGAGACTTCCTGATATTATCCTTTCTGATATGACGGACTGTAAGCCAAAACCATTTGGTCGCTTTAGTCTTATTAGCTGCCGTTAAAGCAGTCAGATTGGAATCCTTAATCAACCGCTTTCTCAGCTGCAAATGTCTGTTATAAATAGCCCTACACCTCTTTACTTCCACTGGGGTCTCTGGGGTAGCGTCCCAATGCTTTCCTCAAAGTATGGTTAGCTTATGAACAGGCTGCATCAAACCACCTGGGAGTGGAATCATCCGGATGACGAATAGGTTGAAAGAGCATAGTTCGTACTTGAATACAAATATCCCAAAAAGTCTCCCCTACTTCTGGTTGTCCTTCTCTTTACAACGGAGGTAGTCAAATAATAACCACAAGTTACACTTAATAAGCATAGTTAGGAAAGTGTGGGAATAGGGACGTTTCCAAACCAGTTGTTGAGCCAGATTGTTAGTGGACAGGGGTAAAGAAGCATCCAACCAACTTACAGGCTGATTCCAGAAAATTCAAGAGTGAGAGTAAGTGGGGTATGGTCGCCAATAATGCTGAAACAGCCTCTGACAAAGTAAGTTATGGTCTCTGTAATGCTGCACCAACAAATGCTAGACGGAATGCTGAATGAATCAAATATTCACTCCCAGTCAAGAGATCTGGTTTAAATCCATTGTTATTTTTGTCACTACATTACCCCAGTTTGGACTCAGCCATATGCAAATCAGTCTTGACCCTGTCCCTCATGGAACAGACCAGTTCGAATTGCCAAGCCAGATCCTCCCTGGACCAGAAACAAGCATCCTGGGGCTGGTTTGCTAAGGTCTCTGTAATGCAACAGCAAAAATGCAAATCATTCACAAAAACAATTCTAGAAAGGCAGCGGGGCATCATTCTTCCATGCCTTCACCCTCATTTCTCCTTTTCTTTTCTCTCATGTATGTTTTGTGAGTATAATCTATGAGTTACACATCCCTAATGGGCTCAAATGGGGAGGAAATGCATTTGTGTCAAAGAGGGATTGAAGGGTAAACCTATAAGAAATGCAGAGGGCAACCATAATGTATTACATAACAGTTTAACCACATGACTGCTAAGGCAATTCTCCTCCTGTGCTGGAAGTTCCTATATTCCATGGATCATGACGAGCTCAGCTCGTCATGAGCACACGACCAGTGTACTGCATGACGAGCTGATCGTCATGAGCAGGGAAGGGGTTAATGAACTTTTGCTCAATGCAGATCTTTGTGTACATATTTTTTGATACATGAAGTATTCATAAAACTGTCCCGCTTCATGAGTTATACAATCTTGGGTGACTTGAACTAGCATATATGAATGGTTCTTTTCCTTATGGGCTGCGTTTTCACTGGGCATGGGCCAGAATGGGCCACATCGCCTTGTTGGCCATGGTGGTACTCTCTGCATACTGGGATGCATCTGTGAGCTCCCTAAGGTTAGGAGCCTCAACGATGGGGTCTGCAGTAGTAACACGTTTGTGCTCCTCCTATCAACATGACAAAATTGTCATGCCTCTATTGGCATATTTAACTTATCTCTATGTTCCTCGTGTATAGTGCTCAAATTGTACCTAGGGCCTGCAAGTTAAATGTCACAAGTGGGCTACAGCACTCGTTGTGCCTCCCACTGCAGTGACAATGCAAACATAACTGCAGGCCTGCCACCAGTAGCCTGGCTGTGCAGGTTCATACTGTAAATTTGACCTGTAAAAATAACCCTTTTGACTGGCCTAAACCCTCCTTTTCAATAGGTATAAGTCACCCCTAAGTAAGCCATAATGCCCATTAAGGCAGGGTACATGGTATTTAAAAGTAGAACATGTAAAGGTAAATATTAAACAGTGACTAGCACCTCAAAGCTATTTTCACTATAGCAGGGTTGGCTGTTCCATTGGAAAGAATAGGGTTACAATAGTAAGTGTAATGTTAATGTTAGAGAGAGGAAGGAGTATGGTAGAGACATACAGGAGTTTAGGAGGTCTGAGGGAAGGGGGTGGGAAAATAGTGGAAAAGCGAGGGAAAGGTAAGGGTAGTATGCGGAGACCCTTTTTAAGATGGCTGTGTGAGAGACCCAGTTTTGCTTCCACCAAAGAAGCGGTATAATGAGCGTTTCCTGGTAATTTTCAAATAAATGATCTTGAATACATGTTTACGAATGAACAAGAAATACAAAAAAAAAGTATTGTATGGTGAGATGCTAGCCACAATGGGGCCCGGAGCCTACCCACATTCAAGGCAGAGCATACAGTATTGAGACCAGATGTTAACCAGAATACCTGCACTGATCCCCTGGTCGCCAAAGAACAGGAGACTGATTAACAGCAGCAGACCATTGCTAACAAGCAAAGAAACAAACAAGGGCAAGTCCCGTAAACAATTAGGCAAGAACTAAAATGAAAGGTGGCCAAGAAAGTAAAAAACAAGAAAAACAGGAGAGAGGTATGGTCAAGTGGACAAACTAAGCGGGAGAGGAAAGGCAAGACATCTAAAAATCATTGCCAGGAAAGGAGACCTGTGAGTAGTGTGACTAAATAATTGCTTTACCATTATTGGCCCAGAGGTCGATGTGTGAGTGGTAGTTAACAGTCCAGTCCATTGCCCTGCCGCCCATCGTTTCTAGTCTCTTCTTGTTTCAATTTGGGGATTGTATGATTAATGAGGGGGAGGACGCCGCAATTAAAGGACTGCTCATGGAGGGAACGGACTGGTCATTACCTGAGCAAAAGACTTGGTGACTCCTTCCCTGTTCGTATTTGGACTGAAATCCTGACAAAAGAGTAATAGGAATTACATTTTATGGCGAAATGTGACCATAAATGGAGTGTGTTTTGAATGACGAGCATAGCTGACAGTACAGACATGGAAACAATGTTGCAATGAATTAGGATGTATTGTTCTGGAATACTTTCTGTAATAAAGGTAGGATACAAAAATGTATTGTGTTGTGTTTTGTGTGTGATTGTGTATTTATGTGTCTCTATGTACATATATGTGTGTGTGTGTACAAATATAAATATATATACTTTTGCACATACGCACCCACAATATAATTGTGTATGTATATATATATATGTATATATATATATACACACAATTATAAATAGTTTGTTTTAGCACCATTGTTTTTATACTTACATCTGTATTTATATGTATATAATGCATGTTATGTTTGGTTTCTTTTATTGCACAAAATGCAGTGGTTTTAAAGCCCATATATCATAGTAACATGGACATATGAACATTATTTCACAGGTCCTTGTAAAATACCTGTTTAATTATCATATTAACAGCCCCTGACAACTACACTGCACCACTTCACGCCTCTCCATTGTTTATCAATATTTTATTTATGAAAGTTAAACAAAATATGAACTTTCTTTTTAGAGTTTTATGTAGCGTGAACTAGACCCGAAGATATCAGGTATCAGAGCGCTTTACATGAGTATCAGTTTCGTTACACAAGGACACATTCAATTTTTTTTTGTTATGCATGGGGATATTAAATGATTTGCCCAGAATCACAGGATGTTGAGCGTCATTGCCGAGACTCGAACCCTGTTCCACAGCTTTGAGGTTGACCTCTCTAACCGTAAGGCTACATCCTCTCCCATTCCTTTTACTTCCAATCAGTGTCCTCTGTTAACTGGGGCAAAGAACATCTTCAACCATCTCTTTTCCTTCTCCAGACTTCTTTATTAAAAAAACCTTTGAATATTGTTTTTCTAAAATTCTGCATCCTTGACTAAATAATTTAGGGCCTGACGGATATCCTCTTCGACATCTCCCTCAAAGGCCTAGACAACATAAGGCAAATCTGGTAAACTGATCAATTACTGCATAACTATATTCCCTTCAAGATTTTGCTCTCTCTTAAAGATCAAGAGGCAGCACACACAGACATTATGTTAACTGACAAATTACACACTAGTTGGGACACTAATACACCGGACCACCCAACCACATGCAGATTTTAGCACGCATCTATTACTGAATACAAGAAAGCGTATATTTACCCCAAGGCTATATATATATATTTTTTTTAACACGAGGGGGATATGGTTTTTGCATTGTTTTTACTTTCGGATTGCAAGGACCATAACATGTATTTCTCAGCCAATGGACCGTACCACTAAAAAAAGATAAGAGGTTGCATGTTGCCCTTCAATGAAAAACCCTCAAGTGTCACCTTTGCATTGCCTGCACTAACGGGGTGAAGTCACACGCAACAAAGAAGATACACATTGGGATCAAGAAGGGCGAAGTCCCAAATATAAAACTGTATGTAAATGCAGTGGAGGATGGTGATAATTGAAATTAGTGGGGCTTAAAAGTTTTATATGACTTATATGTAGTGAGCGAGACAGGCAAGCTTAATGGACAAACATGGGGTCCAGACTGGAACCTTCCCCTAAAGAAAAAATTGAAAAAAAGATCTGCACATCTTCAACCTCTTCTCTTTCCTCTTCCGCACCCTCTTTTCACTCTTCCCTGAATACTCTGTCTAGCATCTCCCTCACTTCCCCATGTCCAAACATACACTGCACCCACTCACATTTAAGCTATTTAGTTTACTTTTACTTTTGCCCTGTAAATATTTTGCCAACTGTGCACTTACTTCACACACATTTTCACGAAATTGCAACTACAACTGGAATACGTGACCATTGTTCTGTGTGCTCTGCAGAAAGGCCAACCCACTGACAGGCACTTTGCTTTGGCTTCAGGGTCAGCGTCAGAGCTCTCAATCAAAGCCCCTCATAAACATTTGCACAGCTCAAATTATGCACAGAAAAAAATACAAAAAGAAACACAACATGATTAAATGGCTAACTCATGAGGGAGGCAAGATTAAGTAAAATAAGAGAGGAACTATATTGCTGACATGCATTGCCTTAATGTTTTTGACACTCATTGTTCATAAATCAATCCATGTTTTCGGCATTAATGTTGTTAAGGGCATGAAGATTGGGCCAGTTAATTGTCTATTGTAAGCACATATCTCGTCTTTTTCTCAGACTTGGATATTTGTATCAACTTCACAAGGGAAAAAGATTACTGGCCTGCTAGTCTTTGCATCCATTTCACTGCCATAGACTACAAAGCCAATGATTCATTATGAAGGGCTTTAGAACAGTCAGCCCTGCGTTATGCGTCCCAGTTCTGAAAGTTAATTTACTGCGTGGCTTCTATCTCCTGATTCAGAGCGCAGTGTGGCAGGCAGCCATGGACACACAGCCCAGACTTAAACAGATCGATTTGTTTAGAGATGCAATCATATCTCTGAATAAATCGATCTATTTAATATTTTTCCATAAATGTGAAGTAAATAATTTCAGGGGGACACAGCCCCAGAGCCCTAATGGAGAATCCACCCCTGTGTAAATATCTCTATGCACTGACCCATCTTGTCTCCCCCAGGTTAGAGGCAGAATTCAGGCCTGTGACAAAGACGTTGTTATACAATAATACGAATGCATACGTTGAATGTACTTATCTGAATATAACACCGATCAATAACTACACAAGGGATCTAAACTGCAAAAAGGTCCTGATGAAGGCCAAGGACCCATAGGGGCACATAAGACTGAAACATGTAGACCACTTGTGCGTGATGCTAAGGACTGGTAATGCGTGAGAACAACATCACTCTATGTACTTTTTAATTTTACCCCAACCCTCTCCTCACATTAAAATTAACTTTTTAAAGGTATAGGAGGCAATTATACTTTCACTGCACAGATCCCACCAAGTATCTTCTTCCAGACACTTTCCTTCCCGATGGAGGAGTTACTCGCCTGGAGAAGCGAGTACCCAGGTGTGGAACCCAATGATGATGATAAGGAATAAGTCACCCCAGTGGAGATTATATATACCACTGGTGGTAAAATTACTGGTTGAGGGTTTCCAGGATAACAATCGAGAGACTCTGGTATTAAGACTGGTGTGGTTCACTCTCCTTTTGATTTATGATTTTAAGATTTATGAAAGTATGAACAATGGAAGCTGAGAAAACCTCTTATGCTTCTGTCTCGTCCCTCTTGATTGTTGAGGGATATCCTGTCTGCATTATAAAAAATGTATTGTTTGCTATGGCTCTTGTAATAAGGTGCACAGAATATGCGTCACATTTGTGACAGAGCATCAGTCTGCCAAACTTTGAATCAGGCCCTAACTATTCTTACTGTTTGCTTTCTACACACCACTAAACAGTGAAATACTGGAACATACTATTTTCAGATAACATTTCTCTGTTTGAAAAACAGACCTTTTCCAAGTAGAGTGCCACAGAATTAACATAAAATATAAAAAAATACAAAATGTAATGCAATTGCATGTATCATTGCAAATCTGCATGATGAGATGAAGAAAGTTTTCTAAAGAAAAATTCAAGAACAATTATACCCACTGGAAAATCTCCTTATCAACCAAACAGAATATTTCTAAGGATATGTATCATTGCACTGCTCAATAATGGAGATGTTGAGGATAGTGCAGTACACTATAAGAGGACTGAAGTTGAGAGGTTGATAAAATCATCTAAACGAAGGGAGACAGACAGGAGGTCTTGCCATATCAGTTTAATTTCTAGCTAAAAATATTACTTATCTTGGCACAACTATTTCATTTTGAAGTGGTATAGTATAAGCTCACAGAAAATCCTTGTCATATTTAATAAGGTAGGCAGTAAGAGCAATATTAGGTTAGTTTTATAAACCTAGGAATAGATTTAGGTCCTTCTTACGAGTTTGGTGGCCTTCAGCTGGGACCGCTGGGGTTCCAGGAAGACCACCAAGCCCATGGTGCATCGGCCTGCCAGACTGCGAGTTTAATAAATGGATGGTGAGTGGTGCTGCAGCTGTCTCACGAAAGTGGTACATTAGGCTCATAGGAGAGCATAACAAGTATACTGCTGTTGTGGGAGAGCCTGCGGCACGTTCCTGCCTGGTGTGGCATGCACCATGTTGTGCATGCCACAACGTACAGGAATGAAGGTGCAATTTCAGGGGGGCGCAACAGGTGCCCCCGGCACACACTGTCATAGTCAGATTCGGCCGGGGGCCATGTCTGGGCCCCCTTACCTACATTTGCACAGCCCATTTCACGGTAGGGTCCCTGCCATGAAATGGGTGGTGAAAATGCAGGTCGTAATATAATTGATGGTGCCGGCATCGGCACCGCTAGCATATTCAGGCCTTTTGAAGGCCACAGCCACAGTGGGATCCTTTGTCGCGGCGGAAGCGGCTGTCTTGCGGCGGTCCCACACCACACCCGTAATAGAGTGGATGGGTAGTCGGACCGGCACTGCGAGTACCGCGGTCCCAGGACCTCCATACTCACAATAAGGCCCTAAGAGTTTGCTGGAGAGAAAGTCCCACCAAATAGCTACAGATGTCCTGTCAACCCCATTTAGAGTCTTTAAACAACAATGCCTATAAATAGGGCATAGAGGACATACACTACTTATTGGCTGATGTTCCACATTGCCAAACTATAGCTCTGTCTTCTACTATCTACACAATTGTTTTATATGTTACCATTATAAATGAATAACAGATGAGTCGGGCAATGTCCTCTACCGTCTGATCATTGCCTATTGCCATTTCACTCTTTCAAGGAAGTTAATGTGGTGTATTCTACCTTGCTGAATGAGTAACTGTTTCTACAAGGACTGAGCTTTTACATTGGTTCATTACACAACTTTATCCTTCGGTACTTTGTTCAGGCAAGAAATTTTGACTGGACTTTTTTTGTACTTGCTTTACTCTTAAACTCAGAGACACTCTCCGGTGACTGTATTTGAGCATCCATTTGGCCAGTACATATGTCATATTGATGCCTTCACACGTCATCACAGCTTCAATGGACGGACCACAGCTGCATCCACTTCACCTTCAAGAGAACGACGACCCACCAACACCAGCAACAGGCCGCCCGCAGAAGCTGGAACAAGATCACAGCAGACCAACTCGCCACCTCCCTGAGCCAACACCCTCCTGCCAGCTCAGCGAACCCCAGCCAGGCCGCCGACAACCTCACGAAGTGGATCAGCAACTGCGCGGACGAACTCGCCCCGCTGAGGACCCCGCCTAGCAGACCCGGCAGCAAGAAGGCCCCTTGGTTCACCGACGAACTCAAGAGCTCCAAGAAGAACTGCCGAGCCCTCGAGAAAGTCTGGAAAAGGGAACCGACAACGAACAACAGGTCCTCCTACAAACTTGCCACCCGGAAACACCACCAGCTGATCCGCGCCGCCAAGAAAACAGCATTCAAGGACCGGCTGGACAACAACGCACACAACTGCAAGGAACTCTTCAACATCGTGAAAGAGCTTTCCAACCCCAGCGCAGGAAACAACGACATCACCCCATCGCAAGACCTCTGCAACTCCCTCGCCTCATACTTCCACAACAAGATCGCGGACATACACAGCAGTTTCAACAACCAACCAACGCACACCACGACCGACCAGCCACCCCCCCCCACCACCACCCTCCACGCCTGGACCCCGATCAGCACCGAAGACACCATCCGCACGATGAACTCCATCCACTCCGGATCACCGACCGACCCCTGCCCTCACCACGTCTTCAACAAAGCCGACGCTGTCATCGCACCCCACCTGCGAGACATCATCAACACCTCCTTCGACACCGCCATCTTCCCTGAAGGCTGGAAACACGCCGAGCTCAGCGCTCTCCTCAAGAAACCTACAGCGGACCCCACCGACCTCAAGAACTACCGCCCCATCTCGCTTCTCCCGTTTCCAGCCAAAGTCATCGAGAAGACCGTCAACAAGCAGATGGCCGCCTTCCTCGAGACGAACGGATCCCTCGACCCTTCACAGTCCGGATTCCGAGCCAAACACAGCACCGAGACCGCCCTCATCGCCGCCACCGATGACATCCGAGCCCTGATGGACAATGGAGAAACAGCGGCCCTCATCCTCCTAGACCTCTCCGCGGCATTCGACACGGTCTGCCACCGCACTCTAGTACGGCGCCTCAGCAACATCGGAATCCAGGACAAGGCGCTGGAATGGATCATCTCCTTCCTCGACGGAAGAACACAGAGAGTCCGCCTACCACCGTACAAGTCAGAGGCCTCCGAAGTCATCTGCGGCGTCCCCCAAGGATCATCACTGAGCCCCACCCTCTTCAACGTCTACATGAGCCCCCTCGCGGCCATCGTACGCAAACACCACCTCAGCATAATCTCCTACGCCGACGACACCCAGCTGATCCTCTCCCTGACCAACGACCCCGCCGCCGCCAGAGCCAACCTGCACGAAGGGATGAGAGAGGTAGCCGAGTGGATGACGACCAGCCGCCTGAAACTGAACTCGGACAAGACGGAGGTCCTCATCCTGGGCTCCTCACCCTCCGCCTGGGACGACTCCTGGTGGCCTCCCGCCCTGGGCACCGCACCCAAACCGACAGACCATGCACGAAACCTGGGCTTCATCCTGGACTCCTCCCTCGCCATGACCAGGCAAGTCAACAGCGTCTCCTCGGCGTGCTTCAACATCCTACGCATGCTACGGAAGATCTTCTGGTGGATCCCCACAGAGACCAGGAAGACCGTCACCCAGGCCCTCGTCACCAGCCGACTGGACTACGGCAACGCCCTCTACGCCGGGACCACCGTCAAGCTCCAGAAGAGACTCCAGCGGATCCAAAACGCCTCAGCCAGACTAATCCTCAACATCCCACGATCCAGCCACATCTCCGGACACCTGAGAGACCTTCACTGGCTCCCCGTCAACAAGAGAATCACCTTCCGCCTCCTCACCCACGCACACAAAGCCCTACACGACCAAGGCCCGAGCTACCTCAACAGCCGAGTCAACTTCTACGCTCCCAAACGCCACCTCCGATCAGCCAACCACGCCCTCGCCGCCGTCCCCCGCATCCGAAGAGCGACCACAGGAGGAAGGTCCTTCTCCTACCTGGCCGCCAAGACCTGGAACTCCCTCCCGTCCGACCTGCGCCTGACCCAAGACCACCTCTCCTTCAGGAAGAAGCTGAAGACCTGGCTGTTCGAGCAGTAGCGGCACCCCCCCCCCCCCCAGCGCCTTGAGACCCTACGGGTATGTAGCGCGCTTAATAAGTGTCACTGATTGATTGATTGATCACACATATGAACCTTACAATGTGTGCTCCATTCTTTTGCTTTAATCAATCTCTCCTTCCCTCGTTTAGTAGCCTCTTCCAGCTTTCCTCCTGTTTTTGGCCTCTCCAGGGGGCATATTATCAACAAATAGCGATATTTATCGCTAAGTAGAGTTAGCAGCAATTTTTGTTATCGCTGCGCATCACGGTATTTTATCGCTGAGATAACGTGCTATTAGCAACGTTTATCTCAAAAGCGATAAAATTCCCGGCGATAGCGGCAAAATCCGTGAATATCGCTGAGAATACAGCTATATTCACGCATTACCGCTAACAGGGTCTTAGCCATTATATCCACCTCCCATTGGATATTATGGCTAAGAACTGGTCTGAGCAGGTGCTAGTTTTTGGAGATATTTGCGCTTAGCGCAAATATTTCCATCGCTACGCCTGTGTTGCTAATAGGCGATAGCGATGTTAGCGACTGGTTGGGTACGCCCACTTTGCATGTCATTAGCGATTAATATCGTTGACATGCAAAGCGGGCCCCAAACCGCTGGCTATCACCTACAAGCTGTCACTAACTGCTGTTAGGGACAGCTTGCTAATAGGGCGATAGTATTATCGCCGCTTAGCGGCCAAAAACGGCAGCTAAAGCGGCGAAAATTGCCTATCGCCCCCCTTGATAATATGCCCCCAGATTCCTGTCCATGAAGGCCAATATTTTGTAAACTATCGCCAAATCTTAGAGCAAATATTGGTCATCCAGAGGCACTGTAGCCTGAAACATTACATTTTTCCATGAGTATTTACGTAGATATCTAGATACAAAATAATTAAGGGTGCTAGTGCCAGAAATCTGTACCCTGTATTGCTTAACTAGATATGCACAAAGGAAGTTCAGTGGAATCTGCTAAATTTTACTCAGCCAGCCATGGAATATCCACTAGGCATTGTACTGTGTCTTTTAGCCTTTCTGATTGGCCATCTTACACTGAGTTATATCAACCAGTGTCTTTATCATATTTTTATAAGTCACAGTTAGCCAATGAGATAGACTGAAATGCGCTGTGGACTTCCCACACTGACTTTATTGTCCATGAACGAGATTGGTCTTCCAGTGTGCAACAGTAAATGTGGAGTAGGCGACATGGCGGTGTCCAGAGTCAACAATCCTGTTAAAATCAGCCCCTGTACACACCTCTTAGGGGTGGAATGGTGGACGATCTGCTGCTTTACAGAGCAGCAATGGGCCGCTCTGTAGCCATACTGTCAAAATGTCAAATGGCCAAAGGGCCAAAAGAAAAATGTGGAGAGCAAAATCTTTGCAATGATGGATCATGGATGTATGACTCGCTTACCAGTAACAATTAGACTGGGTGGGGCGGATTCCATAAAATTTAGAATGGCCTTAAAATCCTACATATTCAAATATATTTGTAGAATTATGTTTACGAAGTCTGAATGTTATAGGAAGGACACAATTCCATACTTTTTATACTCTGCGGAAATAGTCGTGATGCAATAAGTGATTTAAATCTAGCAAACCATCATTGCCGAATCAGACACATCAACAAAACAGCACAATTTGCTTACTTGTCCATTTCAAGGTTTTTGTTTGCACCGCACAGCTCTGCATTAGTTGGCTTCTGGGGCTGCGGCAGCTTGATGCTGTCCGCGGTCGGCATGGAATGCAGACATAGCAAAGCTTCGATTGAAGACCTTTTGCAACATTCAGCAACTTTTTGACTTTTGGAGGAGAGCTTAGTGCAGACAGATTGCACGTGAGTCGAAATCTGCAAAGAAAACATATCACAAGAGTGGTCAAAAGCTTGTCAGTGAGGCAAGTAATTACAGAGAAGTGTGGCTCAATGTGGAGAAGTGTGGCTCAATGGTTAGAGCGGCAGACCCTGTTGCAGAGATCTAGCCCAGGGCCAGGGCTCAATTCCCCGCCTCGGCAAGTCTTGGGCTCAAAATTCCACGGACCTGATAATTCTCTACTTGGTGCCTATTCCAATCATGGAGTGCAACTCTGGGCAATAACTTGCTTAATCTCCACAACAGCCCCCACAACGCTAAGGATGCCTGGTCTCCCCCTTGGGGGTGCCCAGGAGTGGACCCCTCACAGGGAAAGCCAGGATGGGTTCCACAGTGGGACTCGTACAGGCGCCTTGAGACCCTTGCGGGTGAGTAGTGCGCTATACAAGTATCAATTTACATTTACACACCCAATAATTCCTTGAGGTTTGCTGGTTTTTGACCTGGGAGTGCATGGGAAATTAAGGGCGCAGGAAAAGGGCATGCTCAAAGAAGAAAGCCTCCAAAGAGAACTGAGGTTATTCACCAGCCAGCAAAGAAACACATCTCCCTCCATACAGGACCCAAGTGAACTAGTAATTAAATTTGGCACAATCAGTGTCACGTTGTCCCATGTCAAAGACGTGGGATGCTCAGCCAGTCTCCACATTATTAGTCATGCATTGTGGTACTTAAAGTCTGGCTATATGATAAAATAAAACTACAAGAACCAAAATGCACGGTAGTGTGAACTCACTTCGACTGACAATAACTGCCAGGACTGTTTAGTGATCTGTGTAAAGCTACGGCTCTGACATGTTTTTTTTCAATGCTGTAAGGGAGCTGCCATGTTTCTTGCCCTAAAGTTGATAAGAGGAGCTTTAGTGCAGGAAATAGCCTGGTTCAGTCCCTTTTCCCCCCCATGAACCTTTAAAATCCTCCTCTACATCCTTTGTTGGATGGGAAAGCTTGCGGCGAGGAGCCAGGAATCAAAATGTTCATTGTGTTGAAGATGAATGACATGTAATCTTAATTTATTACCAGATTTTCATACTTAGGCTTCTCAATCCTTACCAATCAGGATGAGCCCATCCTGATAAGAGTTGCAAGCAACAATGGCATTCACCCCCTATGTCAAGGGTTTCTGCTAG
Organism: Lissotriton vulgaris; assembly: GCF_964263255.1. Classification (NCBI taxonomy): domain Eukaryota; kingdom Metazoa; phylum Chordata; class Amphibia; order Caudata; family Salamandridae; genus Lissotriton; species Lissotriton vulgaris. The sequence goes on along the minus strand of NC_141689.1, from coordinate 1,250,039,828 downwards.
CACTCAAGGCAAAATGTTGCTATGGGACTCCCCTTTTTGTCAAAAATTACATCCGTATGCTAGGGGCACCATTTTGTCATGGGTGATCTTATGCAAAGAATTGCATACATTGTAGCAGTGCTAGAGCTTTGCCATAAACGCCCCCGATATATCACGGGTAACCTATAAGCCAAATTACCTCACATGCAAAAATCAGAATTTGCCATGGGTGCGCATAAATTACAGTTGCCCTCTGTTATGCATTGAATTAAAACCAATATGTCATACTAGCATATTTCAAAGGGTGAGCTCATCTACCTAGAATTATTTCCATATTGCTTGGGCAGTGTTCCCTTACATGTGCCAATGGTGCCTTACCCCATAAACCAAGATAGACATTCAGCATGCCAGAACCATATGTGCGATCCCAAGTTTAACACACACTCACTTGCACAATACTCACATACACTCATACTAACATATGCTATCATATAAACTCACTCTTATATACACTCACACACTCTCTTGCACACACCTGTGCAATTTTCAGATTCAAGGTTTCCGTTTCCGAACTTCTCAAAGGAACGGATGTGATTTCACTGCTCACCTGCTCCATCAGATGACGGATGTATCTCTTTTCCCTTGCTCTAGTGCACTTTCACTGCACGCCGGCTTAGTTATAGTGGGGTTTCCCCTACAGGTGAAAGACAATGCGTTCCCAGTAGTGCTCAAACTCAGGTGGTCATTAAGATTGGGGGCGGACCGTAGCGGAGCCTGGGACCGCCCGCCTGAAACGCCAGTTCCGCCTACCGGATCTCAATGCGACCACCATTGCGGCTGTCGCATCGTGCATGGTTAACATTGTGGCGGGTGCCGATGGCTGCAGCACTTGCCGCAATGCTAAACATGCAGGTCGTGCTTTTCACTGTACTACATGGCAGGCACCACGTGGTGCCTTCCACTTTGTACAGTGAAATGTAGGGGGGTACCATGAGTACCCCTATAGTGCACCACCCCCCCAACACAGAGGGGCCCACAACCGCCCCCCAAATGCATTCTCTGCCAGCCTTTAAATGGCGGTTTACCCACCACTGACAGGCTGGCTGCGGCCAGCATCCTAATCTGGCGGACGGTGCCTGCTAGGCACAACCACCATTTTACAGGTGTTGACTGCTCCGCCAGGCAATTGTAATGCTCCCCTGTGACGAGTCTGTGGCGGGCATTCTTTGCGCCCGCCACGGTCGCGGTCAGATTCCCCCGCCATCGTAATGTGGTGGGGGGAAAATTGCTTTCCGATGGCGCAGGGACGCCACCACACTGCTGGCGATGGCGGGCCTTCCACCATCCTAATGACCCCCTTAGACTCACGGCTTGAACTGAGAAGAAGTGAACCCACAGTACTTTGTAAATAAATTGATACTTGTATAGCGCACTACTCACCCGCAAGGGTCTCAAGGCGCTTGTATGAATACCGCTGTGGAACCCATCCTGGCTTTCCCTGTGAGGCGTCCACTCCTGGGCACCCCCAAGATGGAGGCCAGGCATCCTTAGCGTTGTGGGGGCCGTTGTGGAGATTAAGCAAGCTATTGCCCAGAGTTGCAGAGTGGGACTCCATGATTGGAATAGGCACCGAGGTGAGAATTATCAGGTCCGTGGAATTTTGAGCCCAAGACCCACCGAGGCGGGGAATTGAACCCTGGTCCCGGGCTAGATGCACTGGGACAGGAACAGACTAATTTGCATGTAGCCAGGTTCTGAGCTGGGATGGTGCAGTGAGCAAAAAAACGGTGAAGGATCAAGCCCTGATCTTTTGACTGGGTAAGAGTATTCTGCATCATTCAAAAACTCTGTCCATCACCACCCCCTTTTCCAAAATCGATTTTGTCCACACTAAATGTGGGAGGGTATACTCAGACATGAGTCCCTTGCTCATTGCACCATCAGGATTCAAGCAAGCCGGGCCGACGACAGCTGAAATGCCAGAAACCGGTCCCCGGAAGCTTGTTTCCTTCCCAGTATAAGAATTGGCTTGGTAGTTTGGTTTGCCCTGTTCCAATCAGGCACTGGGACAGGAACAGACTAATTTGCATGTAGCCAGGTTCTGAGCTGAGATGGTGCAGTGAGCTAAAAAACAGTGATGGATCAAGCCCTGATCTTTTGACTGGGTAAGAGTATTCTGCATCAATCAGAAACTGTGTCCATCACCACCCCCTTTCCCAATCCCGGGCTAGACCTCTGCATCAGGGTCTGCCGCTTTAACCATTGAGCCACACTTCTTGTGGGTGCACAGCAACCAAACATAGAGTCAGAGTTTTGGTCTGGGGGACATTCTTGGTGTCACAACATGATGGAGTGCAACATGACTGATAAGAGCAGTGCTTAGACTTTAGCAACGCAAATGCAGTCACCCAATGACTGCATCACAGTTGTTTTTTTGTAAGTCAGTGGGGGATGCAATACAGTGTAGATTTACCAATTTTATTTCTAGTAACCATTGAGATGGAAGATTTAGAGGCTGATACAAGTAATTCAGGAGTCGCTCACTCTCACTCTCTCTCTGTCGTGCAGCAGGGTATGAGATGTCCCAAATGAAGGCAAGGGGACACCTTTCCTTACTTGCATTAGCCCATGGCACTCTAGCTAGGTCACTCTCTCTGACCTACATGTCTCCTGTCAGTGTTGAATGTTCTGGAATACTTGTTTTGATTATACTATCTATACATTTTTATGGTCTGGCAAGACAGCGCAGCTGTGATCTGACAATTATGAGAGCATCACTAGAGAGGGGCTTTGGCTCCGCCTACACGTTGGGAGCCAGGAGTACATGAAGTTGCAAGCTTCCACAAAAAAAGTGCTTGCCATCAGCTATGATCATTTTATTTATCCAGCTGGCTGAACTTAAACTTTCAGGGGCACACACAATGCATTGTAATGCTGTAAAAGTGCCTTAGATAACTATATACTTTATGGTGTTTGTCTTTCTCTGGCCGCAACCCAGATGGGAAAAGGGCAGTCATTACCCTACGTGGATTATTAGCTCTGGCTTGGCAGTGCAACTGCCATCTGCCCTTTAAAACTAAACCAATATTCTTCTACAGTTCTTTGCTTCGACACAAATAGATATTCATTCCCATGCTATTTATTTGTAATGCTTCACATTAACATACAACATTCCTTTGAAGCCAGACCAATTGGCATTGCCAGTGCTTGATCTTTTTTTAGGGAGAAAATTACCAACAACAAAATTACAAAAACCAGATCCTAGTACTGGGGTGAATGTATGACATTGTTCTACATTCTGTCCATCAACTGTGTTTTTTGCAATTTTCACCCCAAGTGTGCTGGGTATACTCAGACGTGAGTCCCAGGTTCTTCACACCACTGGAGTCAAGCTATCCAGGCTGATGAAGGCTGATAGCCAGAAACCGGTCCTTGGATGCTTGATTCCGGTCTGTGAAAGACATGGCTTGGTAGTTCGGACTGGACTGTTCCCATGAGGCACAGGGTCAGAGCTGATTTGCATATAGCCAGTGTCTAACCCAGGGTGGTGTGGAGTGCAAAAAAATGATGGATTTAGGCGCAGATCCTAGTACTGGGGTGAATGTATGACATTGTTCTACATTCTGTCCATCAACTGTGTTTTTTGCAATTTTCACCCCGAGTGTGCTGGGTATACTCAGACGTGAGTCCCAGGCTCTCCACACCACTGGAGTCAAGCTATCCAAGCTGATGAAGGCTGATAGCCAGAAACCGGTCCTTGGATGCTTGATTCCGGTCTGTGAAAGACATGGCTTGGTAGTTCAGACTGGACTGTTCCCATGAGGCACAGGGTCAGAGCTGATTTGCATATAGCCAGTGTCTAACCCAGGGTGGTGTGGAGTGCAAAAAAAACGATGGATTTAGGCCCAGATCCTAGTACTGGGGTGAATGTATGACATTGTTCTACATTCTGTCCATCAACTGTGTTTTTTGCTTTGATCTTTTTTTAGGGCATAAAAGAGCATATGTGATGCCCACCACAAAGCAAAGCACCAGATGAATGCTACCATGAATTTGACCAAAAACTGTGATGGTGGCACTTAGGTCCGATTTTGATGCAGCCGGTACATACCGCATTTTCCTTAATTTGTTTAATTGTCAAGTTCAGGGTCATTGTTCACTATCACTTTTAAAGAAGAAATTGGCGTAGTCAATTTCATTCACTACATCACTAAAACTACTTCGCTTCGATCATAGAAAAAGTCTGATTTTGCAAATGTTGACCATTAGGCCCCAGTTTTCATAATTATCACTTCCCTACTGCTCTGCTTTCTGTAAAAAGATTGAAATAATAGCAAATGCCATCTTTTTATTGTATTAATTGTTAACATGAGGTGTGGGGGGCCCTTGGGACGCCGTTCACCCTCACGTATATGGAAGCAGATGTGAATGCCCACTTCATGCTCCTACAACTACACGGTATGTTGGATGGCCGAGACATCACTATGTTAAACACATATGTCCTGAACACAGATGACCCTATGTTTTTTCAAACCATTCAGGATTCATTAACCCCCAGAATTAGATGCACTACTATTATGGATGGGGGACTTTAAATGTTCCTTAGACCCAGACCTAGATAGACCCCCCCAAAAAAAGGAACTAAGCCACAGATGACGCAAAAGCTATGGGAAGTGATGAGGGAACTGGATTTACAGAATGTCTGGCATGAGGGGCACCCGACCCACTCGCTGTTTACATGTTTTTCTGCCACACATGCCACACATAGTAGGCTGGACTGGGTGCTACTGCCAAGATTACCCGCCTTTCCAGAGGTGGAGTTAACTAATTTGGCTTGTTTCCTGTCGGATCACGCACCCATGAGATGTGTGGTGCAGTGGGGTGCCCTATTCGGGGACCGGGACAATGGAGACTGCCCCCGACATACTTAGTGACTAGGTGGGGAGGGAGGCCCTGTCTCATGCATTAACAGAATACATATATTTCAATTGAAGGGGGACAGCCAGTGGAGCCACGGAGTAGGAGGCGATGAAGGCAGTGATGCAGGGAGCAAGTATGGGGTTAAAACGTGTGGTACGCCGACAGCTGCAATGGCCATTGGGCAATGAGAGCATTCTGGCGGAGGTTCAGGCGGGGAGTCCGGCCACCCCGGACATAGTAGACCAGCAGAGGATGTCACATTTGTGAATTGGAGACATATAGGACAGGCTGGACAAGTGCACACTATGCCGGCACCACCAGCGGCTCCACACCGAGGGGGATAAATCTGGGCGACAATTGGCCAGGATTCTACAAAAGGAGCAGGCAATGCCTCCGACGACCTGTTTGACAGATGGAGGTTGGGACCCAGTACATACCAGGGGATAATGCTTATAAATATTTATGCAACGCTTGCCGGCAGTATACATGGTGGACCCGTCGGTGCGTGAGGATGGCTATGTCACGCTCATAGGGGGGTGTTCGCTGTAGCGGCTCCCACCAACGGGATTGAAGGATCTTGAAGCCTGGATAACTGTCGAGGAGATCTGGGAGGCATTGCGGTCAATGCCCAGGGCCAAGGCGCCGGCTGGATTCCCAATGGAATTTTGTCAGACATACTCATTGAAGCTAGCGGAGCCACGTATTACCAGTGCACAAAGAGGTTGTATGAGCGGGAGCTACTACCCCCAACCATGCAGGAAGGGGAGATAGTTATGCTCATGAAGAATGGGGGGGGACAGCCAGGAACCAGCAGCATGCCGTCTACTCACCATGATTAACTCGGATGTTAAAGTGCTGTCTAAAATTTTGGCTGGCTCCATATGTCTCACCTGTTCCATGAGTGCCAGTGTGAATTCATACCTGGCAGTAAAACCGGTATGAATATAAGACAGTTGACACATATCATGCACAAGGCATGCCACAGGAACAAGGAATTGGCCCTGGTATCTATAGATCTTGAGAAAGCCTTTGACACTGTCAGTTGGGGGTACCTGCTTGAAGTCCTGAGGGTGACAGGTTTCGACCCTCGGTTCCGTGTGGGTCATACATAGTCAGTCTGAGGAGTGGCTACTGGAGAGGGGCACATGCCATGGCTGCCCACTTTCACCAATGCTATTTGCTCTGGCTATTGAGTCACTGGCAATTTGGGCACGAAGAGACCTGGAGCGGTGGAGCATCCAAATGCGCGGGACACAACACATGATATCACTGTATGCAGATGATGCCCTTTTTTATGTTGCCTCGCCCCGCGAGGCAGTGCCAGAGCTACTGCAGATCTTGGAGGATTTTGGTGCTTACTCTGGGCTTCACCTCAACATGCGTAAATCTTTGGTCTTCCCACTGGTCCGGTTGGCTGGACTTCCCCATGTGAAACTTCCCTCTATTGGGAGGCAGGACACTTTAGATACCTGGGTACACAGGTTTAGATTGAGGACACGCAACTATTGCACCTCAATGTACATAGAACGGTGGATGCTCTGAGATGATCAGTGTCCTTATGGAACACACTACCGCTCTCTTTAATGGGTAGGCTGGCGGTGGCTAAGATGGTATTGTTGCGCCACTGTATAAATGCTCCAAAACTCGCTGTGCCCTGTTTTCAGGCGAGTATTCAGACAGTTGAACTCTATACTTGTAGACCTCTATTCAGCCGGCTGCCACAGTAGAGTGGCACTGGACATGAACTGGTTGTACGAGAAGGGGGGATTGGAGGCCCATAGGTTGGACCTTTACCATTACGCAGCACACTTGCACACGCGTCCTGGTGGCTAGACGAAGGGGACAACTGGGAGAAGAGGCTATTGAAAGGAAGAGTCTTGCCGGATAAGCTTTCGGAGGCTTTGATGGAAAGGACAGGTGTCTTCGATGACGTGCCTTATATAGTTAAACAGACTACGAGCATTTGGCAATATTTTGTGGAATGGATTTTAAAGCATGCTCTATTCTATCAAAAACTATCAGTGTGGGTCCTTGCTCCTTGTGTGGACAATGATGAGCAATATGCTGTTTGAGACATGGCAGGAGAGAGGATGTAGAATATTGGCAGACGTATACCGAGGAGAGACTTTCATTTCCTATGAGCAAGCTTGCGGGGACTGCGGGTCTGGGGGCTGCCATTATTTACATTACGCTGGTAAAGCTGACATGTTTAAGGCAACCTGGCCAACGTATCCGGTCATCCCAAAGACAACTCAAACGCTGGATGTAATGCTACATGTGGTGCTGTTCAGAAAAGGGGGTGGTGATGAACAGAGTGTCTGAATTAAGCAGACCACTCTTACCCAGTCAAGAGATCAGGGCTTGATCCATCACCGTTATTTATCTCACTGCACCATCCCAGTTCAGAACCTGGCTATATGCAAATCAGTCTGTCCCTGGCCCATGTGGTGCTGGGCGCTGATTGGTCTCTCTCCTTTACAATGCAATGAGGGTTGATTCAACGGGCCCCCCTTCTGGGTCGCGGGAGACATGGAACGTGGATATGGAGGAGCCCCTCGATGAAAGGGCATGGAAGGCAGTGGGGACACTCACACATACAGTATCATGCAATGCTCGTTTTAAACTCACACACTACATTTATTTACACTGCACCTACATGACCCCTGTAAAGTTGCACCGCCTTGCACCGGACCGTCCGGAAACTTTCCCTCTGTGCTGAGAGGAGAGGGCAGACTTCCTACATCTAGCCTGGGGGTTTCCCGGGATTAGACATTTTGGGCTAAGGAGATGGAGAGGGTGCAGAGTGGCACTGGTCTCCGCAAAGAGTTGACACCGCTGCACTGCGTACACGTCCGGGAACCTAAACAAATTAAGACAGCTTACAAACTCTTGCAGTTGCTCATAGTGCTAGCATGGCGCAGAATAGCAATAACATGGATGGGGACGCGTGCCCCTGAGGTTGATGCGTTGATGAACGATGTTTGTGTGTGGACGCTAGATGAGGAGATCCATATGAAAGCTAGTCGTAGAAATGACAAACTAGATGAGGATCCAAGGCAATGGAGGGAGCTATGCAACACCTTCAAAAATGTTGGAATGAATGGGAGTGATCAAAATAAATCAGGGGAGGGTGAGCATGCAATGGAGGAAAATTCAAACTAGGCATATTGACGGGTTATTCGATTTCTGTTGTGTGGGTGTTCTCAATCTATGTGTCTGGAGGTTCTGTTTTGAGCATGATACCCTGATGTTTAACCCACCAATTAGTGCTGTTAATTGCTGTACACCCGATGAGTCTTTATTAAAACCAATAACTAAAGTTGTTAAAAAAATTGTTTACATGGATGTGCAGGTTATATGCAAATGTATGTTACTGTCCCGCACTGTCCTGGATAGGGTGTCTGCATCATACTTTGAAACTGTCTAGTTTGTCTTCAGATGGCATCAATACTGGGAGAAATAAATATCTTTTTCTCAAATTTCCTTCTATTACATAGCTGTCACTAGGGTACCATTTTAACTGATTTCCACAGGAAATGGAAACTAAGTAACTCCTTCAAAGATGTTGATGGTATATCCAGTAGCAGCTGCTATCGGATGGCAGTGGTGAGCTTGGAGGGGGGAATAAAAAAGATTTTTTTTAAACATCCACCTAACTGGAATTGTGCCAGCTGCTCTCCTACTGAGTCCTCTTCATCTTCCTCTAGTTCGGCAGCAGGAAGCACCCAGGCTCCCACGCGCCCCTCAGCCAATCGTTGTGATTGGTCTGGACGCTGTGGTTCGGCACTTAGCCAGGGAATGGGAGGCTAGGCATGTTTTCCACCCAGACTGTAATGCAACCTCGGTGGAGAACCAAGTGCTCATGATGCTTTGGCTGGCACTACAGGCCCGGCCAAAGTGTCATGCGCACTTACAGTGTGCACTCACCACTCCTCCACCTGCAGTGCTCTGGCATCACAGAGCCCAGCTCCGCCTCAACGGCAGTAGGAAAAAGAAAATTATATTAACGCTGCGTTATTATAATATTATTTTTCCACTTTCAAGCGCTGGGGAGATGCTCCTCTGCCTAAGAGGAGGAGCCCCTGCTGAGTATATCTTCGGGAGATGCTAACATCAACAACATCAAACAGGTGGAGAAAAACACATCCCAAAATTCAAATATAACATATTGGGATTTCTATTCAAAATAGGCCTAACGGAATGATCTGTATACTTTCTTACAAGTCGGTATACAAGGATGCTGCATGGGAAGATACACGGCGATGGTATTTACAGCACACCAACACCAAAGGTTTCCTCCATATACTGTAGCACAATAAAATTCTACACTAATTTGGAAAATGGGGAAAAGACCAGACCTTCAAAAATGGCAAATACTTTCAAAATGTCACTGCCAACAAAATCGAGAGTTAGGCTTAGCATGTTTAACAAGTAAAAAAACATTTGCCACCCTACCTCGGTTTCCATGCAGTTGTCAGTGAAGGAAGCACAGCATTTAGCCAACATGGGAACACACTCTTCGACGATGGGCAGGATGTCCTTAAACTCTGCCGATGGCACCTTTTGGGCAAATGTCACCAATGCACTAAAAATGAACAGAAACGTAACCATGTTTTAAACATGCACAATAACACAGTACTCGTGAAGTCTCATGTTGTGATTAAAGGTCTCACAGCTGAGCAGCTTGACCCCGGCTAACATGGTGGGCTTTGCCAAAACAAATGTGGGATCTAAGCCCTGCAGAGTCTTTTTCGGGGCACAAGTCCTAAAAAAAGAAGTTGGGGGAGTCACTAAGTTAGGCAGTATGCAAGTGACATCATGGCGTGTAACATCACAGTGCGTGAGATCGCACGTGGCATTACAGGAAGTGGCATTCCAACCAATGACCTCACAGGAAGTGGCATCAGATCTTAAAACCTCAAATATGTTTAGCAGGTTTGTCATGAGTACATTGGAGTGCATTGCAATATTTAGCAAATCAGGGGCCAGATGTATCAAGATTCCGTTTTGCGAATTCTAAATAGCGATTTTTTGCGAATCGCTATTTAGAATTCGCAAAATGGAATGTATGTACAAAATCGCTATTTTTTAGAGATTCCTTATTATTCTTTATTTGCGAATTCGCATTTTGCGAATTCGCAAATAAAGAATATTTTCCAATGCATTCCTATGGGCCAGGAAGCCCATAGGAATGATAGTGCAATAATTCTCAAATTGCGAATTCGCAATTTGCTAATCGCAATTTGAGAATTATTTCAAGGGTGCAGGGGTGTCTCAAAGACACCCTGCTGCACCCCTGATATCTACATGTGTGTGCATGTGGCACACATACATGCCCTATGGGCATGTATGTGTGTCACATGCCACCCTTACAAATGCCAAATAGGGCATTTTTAAAAGAAATCGCAAATTACCACCAACTACAAACTGGTGGTAATTTGCGATTTCTAATCACAAAATCGCAATTTCAAAAATGTTCTTACATATCATTTAAGGAATCGCAAAATTTGCGATTCTTTAAATGCTATGGCAAAATAAGGAATCGCAAATTATTGCGATTCCTTAAATTGCGATTTTTTCATACATATGAAAAAATGCAAAACGGCCGTTTGCGAGTCGCAAAGGCTGATATTCGGCGAATTTCGGACTTTGCGAGTCGCAAAAGCCTTAATACATCTGGCCCCAGATTTTGCATTGAGGTTGCACCAAAATATTGACGCAACCCAACACAAAATCAGGAGCTCAACTTATACATTATAATTTAAAACCTTGCCAGAAAGAAACTGGCAACAACAAGAAATGCGGCAGTAAATCTGTTCTGCTTAATTGGTTGCAAATTTAGTATTTAAAAATACCCTATGAGGTTAATGCACCTAGTGCAGAGATCTTTGTGAGCCAACTAAATCGCAGAGAATAATAATAATGGCAAGATAACTCTGGAGGATAACGTTTTTGCTGTAGAGATCTGTTTTATGTCCAGTCTTAGTTTTGAATCAAAGTACCTTAGAAGTATATCCCCTGTAAAGCACATTATGTAACATGCAGATGACAGATTTCTGTGCAAATGGGTAAGTGGGTTACGGCTTTCAATACTGAGATCCTTTTGATATTTGCAGTTCATAAAGTGTAATCCTTCTAATATAGCACAGTGACCTATGAAGGACATGTGAATCCTATATCTTGTCACCCTCACTGTCTTATGTAATACATCCTGTACATTGATTTACGCACATATGATTTATTATCAATGTATAATGAGTACGTGTGATGTATGCGCTCTGATTGCATTGGGATAAGTAGTGCTAAAGCGCTATAAAATAAATAAAAATAAATAGTGGTATTTAAAATGTTGTGTAAATACTGGACAGACCAACACGTCTGACATTCTTACAGTGCATACATATCTCCTATATACAGGGACTGAAGAAAGTCAAAAGCATGCCTCTCAGTCTTAAGTACCTGTGAATTGATAACAAGCTGTGAGCTTTTGTGCCCCCTCCATTGCATCTAGGTGTGAGGCTCCGGCTAGCTCCCAGCCAGGATACTCCAACATAAGGAGGACTGATAGCCCCTTAACTTTGGCCCTTGTTATGAACACAGCTGGAATCTGATAAGCCCCTTTGCTGATCGGAACAAAAGCAGACAAGATGCAGGCGCTGCTGAAATTTGTCCCGGTGTATGAAAATTTCACCAGGACAAGTTTTGCATATTTCTGTGGGGTCCAACCTCTCTGGCAGGGTAGACGAAGTCCACACTGTGAAAATAGTTGGTAGACACTGTCTACCCACATGTACCCTCAATCTGTGCCCTGGTCTTTTTGAATTGAAAAACATTTCTTATAATGTGATAACTCTAGACAAAACTGTATAATCCACATCATCAAGCTCTGCTTGCTCATGTCTTCCTTTGACATAGAAAAGTAAACACCTTCAAACCTCGGTATTAACCTTTCGGATACCATCACCACACCGCACTGAGGGCTGATTGTACTAAGCATTTTAACAGTTGCACAAACGCTCTGATGCTGTGTTTGCACATTTAAAAAAAGTTTTTTTATATACTACTCCCATTTTAGGAGTTATTAAACTCTGACATGCTGCTAAAATGGGATGGCGAAGCCCTGCCGAATCGATATTTGGAAGGGCATGTGTATATGTCACTTCCAAATACTGTATCAGTGTGATAAGTATCAATGTCACACTGGTCATCGATACACTGGTCGTAAAACATTGAAAAATTATTGACTCCCATTTGGGGTAGTAATGCATTCACAAAAGGGAAGGGGTCCCTCCTCGTCCTCTTTTTGAATTAAAATAAAAGTTTGTTGGGGAGTATACAGTAGTCCAGGGGACCACTGCCAACTCTCGAACTCTTGAAAAAAATAAAAACTTTTATTTTTAAATGCAGCCCCATTTCCTTTAAGGAAAGGATCCTTCAATTTAAAAAAAAGTTTACTTTATTAAAAAGCAATCACAGGCATGATGGTCCGCTGACCCTAGCAGGCCCTGTGATAGCCACACAACTTTAGTGAGTCGCAATTTGAAACCTATCTTATTAATATTCACAAGGTCAACCAAATTATGACCCACTACAATTCAGAATTTTACAAACCTGGTATTACATAGGTAAGTTCATAAAATTCATAACTGATCACAAAAATACAGGTACAATTTGTGACCAGGGTTGTGTGACTAGTTTTTAGAGTCGAGCCTGCAAGAGCATGCACTAGCGCATGTGTCTTGCTTGAGAGACACTATTGCTTACATAAAGGGCTTGGAGCCTACCGATTGATTACATTTTGTCTGCTTCAGCATCACTCTTCTTTGCAGCCATTTTAATTGGGCAGTGGTGCCAGAATGTTACTCCCCATGCTTGCTGTGAAGCAGGGACCAAGCACATATTGATTTCTCTAAATGAATGTCTGTCCGCTGCTCGTACTGTGATTGAGGTACTATTTATTCTTTTTAGCAGACCCAAAGGTACTGGAGCGCTTAACATGAGCATCAGTTACATTACACACGTTCATATAAATGTTACTCTATTTACAGGCACTTAATTTTGAGCCTCATACCTACGGAGCGCCACTAGCATTGTTGAAGCTGACCCCTTCATTGTCTGTGCCCTTTTATGACAATCGAGGTGACAGATTAAGTTCATGTTAGCCTGGAAATCTGCCTGTGCTTGGCCTGCTCAACTCCATTTTGTTCTAAGTAAACATCCCTTATTCTGTTTTTGCTATGCCTTCTCTGGTTCCGTGCCAGCCGCGGCCCGTGGAGGGAGTTGCGGTGGGGCAGAAAGGCGGGGCGGGGAGGGGCGTGCTAAAAACCGGAATATGGATAATTGGAAAATGCGAAGCAGCCCGTGCTACGAAATTCGTTTTATTAATTAATTTATTTACTTACCTCCAATTATCCATATTCTGGTTTTTAGCACCCCCCACCCTGCCCCTCCCCCGCCCTGCCTTTCTGCCCCACCGCAACTCCCTCCACGGGCGGTGGCTGCTCCGTGTTTGTCTGTGCCTTCTCTGAAGGCACGTTGCCATAAAATGCCAGTATAGTTCACTTTTCCATAATGTTTGCTTCTGGGAGTTGTGTGCTCAGAACTCAAGTTGCTGCAGTTCAAGTGAGAACAGTGCACATCAACTAAGTTTACAGTTTGTTCACAGTTCATAGTTTGGGAATGCCCTTCTCTTCTTGGATATCCCTGATCACAATCCCACAGTTCACAACCAGATATCTGTGGATCACACCAAAATTCTTCCCCAAGAATTGCTGATATTTTTAGCCAAAGTGGAGACCAAATGCAAGCGTGAACCAGAGAGAGTGCTGAGTAACTGCTCTTTATATTTTCTAGTCTCCAAGAAGGATAGGGTGGCTGAGGCCAATTCTGAGCCTCAGGTTCTTTCTATAGAAAGAAGAAGTTCAAAAGTATGAAACTTGCTCACGCCCTGCTAGCTTTATACACAGAGGACTGGATGGTGTCCCTGGAACTGAAGGACACCGACATTTATATGCTGGTCTTGGAGTTCTACAGGAACTACCTGCAGTTCGTAGTGGTGTCATATCTCTTGTAATTTGCCACCCTGGCCTTCGGCCTTACATCGGTCTCTCTGGCATTTATAAAGATCATGTCGTACATCTGTGCAGGTTGGGGATACACTGATTCCTGAATACCGACAACTGACTGCTGAAGATGGGATGCCTCAGCTAGTCTCGGACCACATGCAGGCAATAATGTTTTTATTGTTCCTCCTAGAGTTCTCCATTTACAAGCCCCAATCCCATCTCCAGCCTGCACAGAGGATTCCCTTTATTGTGTCCTCTCTGTACAAGGGTACTACGAAAACCTTCCCACCGCAAACACACAAAAGGTGATGGAAGGATGCTTGCAATAAATCTAATAACTTGCTATCTATCAGAGTAGCATTTCGATCCATTGTTCTTTTGCTCACCATGCCATCGCAGATTAGACCAGCCATATGCAAATCAGGCTCGACCCCGCTCCAATTGAAACAGTCCAGCCCAAACTGCCAAGCCAGGTCCTTTCTGAACCGGAACGCAAGCAACCCAATACAGGTTTCACCCTGATTGGGGCCCTTCAGTCAGGTGTAGCTTGAATCCTGTGACATAGTGAGGGGCCCATGTATGGATATACCCATGGCCATTTAGGGCGGTACGTCAAACACACAAAAGGTGATGGGAGACCTGGCCTGGCAGTTCAGGCTGAGCCGTTCCCATGAGGAGCTTGAAAAGAAGGGTCAAGTTGGATTTGAATATGGCTGGGTATAAACTGAAGTGGCAAGATGAGCAAAAGAACGATGGGCTGGGATGCTACCCAGAACGATTGCCAGAGTTTAGACAAATTGGAAGCATTCCTCCCATCACCTGTTGTGTTGAGCTTCCCACCTCCACAACTATTTTAAAATATTCAGTCTTTGATCCCAGTGGTTAGGGCTGGTGTTCCAGCCTTGATGATCCAGAGGATTCTTGATTTTTAGAATTGGGCATTCTGTTGGTGCATTATGCCTGTTGGCTCATGTGGTACGTTCAATGGAATTTGCAATTGGTTCAGCACTGTGAGTGCTTTTTATACAAGATCAATGTGTCCGACAAGGCAGCTCATGACTTTCAGTAGTGAATGCCAATCATACATATGAGAAGCCGCTCTCCTGGCTCCCCCAAGAAATCATGGTAGTGGCATCTCTAGGCTGGGGAGTTCTCCTGGATGAGTTGGAGATCAGTTGCCTCTGTTTCCAAATGGAGCAGCCTCATCATATAAATCTTTTAGCTGTGAGACACCTAGTTGGCCCTAGAGCCTTTTCTACCTTCTATGAAGAGCAGGTTGATCCGGGCGCTGAGGGATAACGTTACCACCATGTGATACTGCAAGAACAGGGCAGAGTGTGGTCTTGTGCCCCCTGTCTTGAACCTCTGAGGATTTTGCAATCCTGCCACTTCACAGAATCCCCCTGATTGTCAGACAGATGGTGGGATCCTTCAACATCCGGGCAGATAAAGGAGTAGGGTTTGCATCCAGAGGCAGTACAAGGTCTCTTTGCCCAGTAGGGCAGACTCTTTGTAGACATATTTGTTACCTATGAAAACTATATTGTCTATTGTTCTATGTTCTACAGTTTCCTCTTTGGCGCTTTCTAGAAGATGTGTTCTGCCTGCTGTGAAATTACAGCTTCCTATACACATTTCATCTATTTTGTACATTCAGTAGGTCTGGAAGAAAGTCAGGCAGGACTAAGCACAGGTGATTCTGGTGGCCCATGTTTGGGCCAAGAGAGCCAGGTACTCCAACTTGTTGACCTTGAGAACCTGCCCCCTACTTTCACTTCCTCTTCAGAGAGTGCTGTTGTTCTAGCAGCAATGAAAGGTGCTACACCTGAACTTTCATATTCTACATCTCCATGCGTAGAGATTGAGATGAACCAAATGAAAAGTATTGACCTTCTGTCAGAGGTGGGAAATGTCATTGTGACTGCTTGCCTCCCTTCCACCAAATATATATATATTCAGGCCTCTGGTCCAAATTTGTTGTATAGTGAACAGAGAAGTAGGTCAACTACCACCTAAAGGCTACACTTTCTGATATACTTTTGCTCATATTATCTTTACCCTAGCAAGGCTTTACTATGGGCATGTTTATGGGTTACTTATCGGGCTTTTCGGCCATACTTTGCATGCCTGAGCAGCCCTCATTTCCCAAATCGCCCAGTGTGATGTGTTTCTGAAAAGGGTATTCACATATGTTTTGCCCTTCTCCCTTTATTATATCAATTCGCTTTTAATCCTCCTGATATGTGCTCCTTTTTTTATTCATTCATTGTATTAAACAGCAACTGGTCACACCTTTAGACATTTACATTCTCAAAGAATTTCCTTATGCAGACTTGACAGTGCACATTTTTTGTAGCACCTACATTAAGACATGATGAGTAATTATAGTTATGGTGACGTTGGATCATCTAAGGAAGGAAGAACAGGAGGCTCACAAATATACCCATGATATGCATTCCATTTGGCCCAGATAGCAATCAATTTTTTAGGGCAGCCTCGCGCAATTAATTAGTGTTTTATCCTGGTCATGCACCAGTCCATATCCGCCTTCCAGGTTTTAATCTTCTGAGGTATTTCTGCCCCCCATTGTTGTGCAATATTCCTCTTTGGAGAAGTGTGGCTCGCTGGTTAGAGGAGGCAGACCCTGAACCGGAGGTCAGACCCGGGAACAGGGTTCAATTCCCGACGCGGCAGGGTCTGAGCCCAAAATGTCCACGGACTCAATAATTCTCGCTTTGGTGCCTACTCGAATCACGGGTTCACACTCTTTAACTCTGGGCAATAGCTTGTTTAATCTCCACTATGGCCCCCCGCTGCGGGATGCCTGGCTTACACCTTGGGGATGCCCAGTAGGGGTTATCTCACAGGGAAAAGCCAGGACTGGTTCCAAAAGCAAGCTCCTTGAGACCTTTCGGTGAAAAGGCGCTATATAAGAACCTTTGACATTTGACATTTGCTATCATTTGGCCCAGGGTTGCCAATAGCTTATCTTTACTATTAAGATCTGTGGGTGCCCACACATTCAGGAGACACCTCTTTGCTTCAGGCTTAATAACCGTTTCCAATACCTCGCTCATACAGTCATGCGCCTTCTTCCAATAAGTCTGGATATACTCACACTCCCATATAATGTGCATAAACGAACCCTCTAGGCCACACCATCTCTTACATTGTCTGTCAATCGCCCTGCCTATCTGCGTTAATCGGGGCCCGGACACATATACTCTGTGTAAAAATTTTAGTTGGACAAGGCGTAGTCTAGATGAAATCGTTACTTCCCGTGGGGAGACTACTGACTCCTACCACTCCTCATCGTCCAGCTCTAGTCCATCCCTCTCCCATCGTTCCCTCAGTGTAACCAGGGGATCTGCGATGTTATTAATGAGTTTTTTGTCGGTAAGGGAGATTGCTTTACTGTTAGGTAACCATCTAGCAATCTGTCCTCTAAAGGAGAGGATTCTGGGGGAGAGGAACCTTCTGACAGATTTGATTGGAGGGAATGTCGGATTCGCAAATATCTGAAATATTCAGTGTCTGCCAGTTGGTGTGTGCGCTGGAGTGAAGCAAACGCCACCACTGTGCCTGCCTCCCACAGGTTGCCGATCTGTGATATCCCTATGGGATCCCACTTGTCAAATCCTCTTGATCTCCCCAGGGTGCCCAGTTGTTCAGAGTCCCACAATGGGGTGGCTAGTGTGAGTTTGTGGTCCCACCTTAGGCTATGGTTTACTGTGTGCCAGACTTGGACTGAGTGTTTTGTTGATCCAGTTAGGAGGTATATGCGGGGTTTGGAGTAAAGCGATCTGTTAAAGTTCCCACCGGGAAGTATCCATCATTCCATTCCATACCCGGGATCATCTCCGAAACGGTAAGTGCAATGGTTTACAGCTGCTAGGTGGGCCGCCCAGTAGTACTTTCTAATATCTGGTAGCTCGATACCTCCGTCATACCACCCAAGTGTGAGTTTGTTAGAGCAATGCGGGGTCTACCATCCCACAGCTGCTCCTTCTGGATGCTCTCGATTTCTTTAAAGTATTTAGCCTGAAACAGATCCAGGGTGCTATGGAGGACATAGAGCAAGCGTCAAGGCCATCATTTTAAAGAGCGCCGCTCTTCCCAGAAGTGATAACGGCAACTCTCTCCAACTTGCGGCATCATGCTTCAAACGTTGGAGTGGGGGGGCGGAGATTGCATTCATATAGAAGTTTAGCGTCCGAGGTGAAAAAAATTCCCAGATATTTAAAGCCCTTTTGCGCTGTTTGGATAGGGCAATTTCGAGGATGGGTGGGTGGGTCCCCGTGCAAGACATACAGCTGAGACTTGCGCCAGTTGATTTTATACCCAGAGTTTTTCCCAAAGCTAGTAAAAATGTTGAGAGCGACATGCTATGAAGTTTTAAGGGAGGCAAGGTATAGGAGAATGTCGTCAGCATACAGGGAGATACGGTCCTCCCACTTCTCCGTCCACCTAAGCCCTCTGATCGCGGGGTCTCCGCATATGTGCTCCTTTTGAGCTTCTTCACAATTGTACTCTAAAACACTTGATTTTGAACATAATGTTTCTCATTGCTATTACATCTCTTTAACTGCAGCCTTTTGTCAGTTCGGGCTCTTTATATTACCTTCTTCCCTAATAAGCTTCTGCTTCCTTTGTCCCAAAAGTGATGCACCTTTCCACCTGGGGCAGTCCCTCAGGCTACCCGCAATCTTTTCTCTAACAGATCCATCTAAATAGTGGGATAATCTATACTGGTTGGATCCAAGACATGCCCATAGCTTCTACATTTATAGGATTAAGGAGTATTGTGTAGATGATCAGCTATTTGTCAGATTCGCTGGTGGAAATAAAGGAAAGGCAGTTCCAAAAAGGACCTGTCCCAAGGAATTGTCTCTGCAGTAAGCTTTTCTATGCCATGACCAACAAGGTTCATCCTGAGAAACTTATTAATCTCAGTGTTGCATGTGGATAACACAACCAAATTGACTTAGAAGTTATCCTCATTGCTACTTGTTTAATTGCTCATTGTGTAGGGAGTTAAATGAGAAAAAGAGCAGCCCTAATGTCCATGGGAACATGGGTATCAAGAGACCTTGGAGCAAGTATTCACTTAGAACTCATTTGAAGAAAAGATTTGTAGTGTCACAGAATTTTCTGTGTGGACTTAATCTATGTAAGTATTTCAATTTAAAACTTTTTCCATGACAAAAATTGTCTTGTCTTGATTAAATCAATATACACATTATTTTTTATCTTAAAGAGAGAGAAGCCAGTATCCTGTGTTGTACTTCCATTCAGCCAAACCAAATGTTTCTATTTCTTAGATAAACAGCTATGCAATCTAAGACATTTGTCAAAGATGTGCGTGATAAAAGTGTTGCTTGAAGAGAAGAGAAGAAAACTAAGAATAAATAAGCCCCAAGGGAAAGAAAACCAAAACCGAACCAGAAGGAAACACAATAGTGAATGATACAAATATATGGGGTATATTGGTCATTTCATCCAAAAGACAGCCAATTACATACAATACAATGGAAAACACAGAGAATTTTTATCAACATGCCACCTATACAAAAACGCAGTCTTTCTTTATATATGTGTCGACTGTGTTTCGACCCTAAATCCCTTACTAGGGTCTCATCAAGACTGTAATAACCTGGGGATGGATAATTATAGTGGGTCCTGTCCGCCCAGTTGGGGACCATAATAGGTATAGTAACCAGGATAATTAGCAGGCCAAATGTGAGTTTCACTGGTGGGCTCAGATATGTTGGGAAGGTGGCAGTTAGTGCCAACTTAGAGGGGCAAAGTTCCCCTTGTTGCTTTTGTAAAGGTTTCACAAATTTCAACCAAAATTGGCATTTGCTCGATGATGCGTGGCCCATATTTGTGATTTGCAATTTTTAGGTATAAGTGGTGCTCTCCCAGTCAGAGATGCAGTTAGCCGCTAGTAGCTGCTCTCGGCTATCCTGATGCGACCATAGTATTGGATTTAGGGTCAAAACGCCCTCGAGAAATATATAAAGACAGACTGTATTTTTGTATTAGTGGCACTTTGATACAATTCTCTGTGTTTCCATTGTATTGAATGTAATTGGCTGTATTTTGGATGCAATAACCAATATACGGAATATGTTCACATCATTCACTATTGTGCTTCCTTCTTTTATCACTCACATCTTTGACAAATGTCTTAGATTGCATGGCTGTTTTTCTAAGAAAAAGAAAAATTCGGTTTAGCTGAATCAAAGTACAACCCAGAATGCTGGCTTCTCTCTTTGAAATAATGTTTATATTGATTCATTCAACACAAGAAAATTTCTGCCATGAAAAAAGTTTAACTTGAAATACTTACATATGTAATGTAATGTATGTGGTCTTGTAAAGCGCACTGCTGCCCTGAGGCGTCGTGGCACTGTAGACCGCTGGGGAACCCGTCCTGGCTATCCCTGTGAGATGGTCCCTACTGGGTATCTCCAAGGTGAAACAGTGCATCCCCGGCGAATGTGGGAGGCCGTTGTAGAGATGAGGCAAGCTAAGGCCCAGAGTTGCCGAGTGTGATCCCTGGTTAGAGTAGGCACAGAGGCGAGAATTATCAAGTCGGCTGACCCTGGTCCACAACCCTGCCGCGCCGGGAATTGAATCCTGGCCCCGGGCTGTTCTCAGCTTTCAGGTCTGCCGCCTCTAATCAGTGAGCCACACCACATAGATTAAATCCACACAGAAAAGTATGTAACCCTACAAATCTTTACTTCAAATGAGATACATGTTAAAACTCACTATGTAGGGAGGGCAAACATTTTTGACTGGCATTACTTTAGGTACTTGGTGATGACTTAAGGCAGTGCTTGATGCAACCACCTTTTGCAGCTGGATTATGAAAATAGGTTTCTGGAAATGCTACTATGCGACAAGAACGCTTGTGCACATTTATCGCTTGTTAATCTGTTGTGGAGGCCACCCACGAATTATGTGATCTTTGTGCTGCTGTTTTTTTATGCTGCATTATTGCAATATGATGTTTTGTATTAGATTAGTTTTGCTACGTTCTGTTTTGACTGCTTTATGTGTTGTGTCCTGCTATGTTTTAATTGCTTTGTGAATACTATTGCATTATGTTCTGTTGGTTATTTTAGATATGTCAACAAATGCTGCTACATTTCTAGCTAAAAGGGGGACTTGCATGTGAAGGTCCTGTGACAAGCAGCCATTTTCCACTGTGTAAGGGGGTAACATAATTCTCCTCCTGCTCTTCAACTAATTTGTCAGCCCAAACCTATGGCAGAGGCAGTCTTATTAAAGTAGCACTTGCAGTGATCACTTCATGTGAAGGAACTCATGGTCCCTGAACAACCTTCCAACTCTTCCTGGCTGGGCAGGGTTGGGAAGAGGTGCGCTGATATAGAGTTCAGGGTACAGACAATTCTGGGACTATTCAGGGTGGAGAAATGGAGTGCTTCACCATGTGCCATGTGAAAATGGCACCCTTCCCCAGCATGAGCACAATGAAATATGATCAAGAGAATAAGAACGCGTTTCATTTTGCAATAAATAGCTTTGCTTTTATGGACACAACAAATGCATCCGAATAAAAATGTATTGAATTGAATTGAAATAGATTTCTTACCTAAACCTGGTCTTTTCATCTCCAAAACTAGAATAGCGGGAACACATTCGGTTTGACATCACTGTCAGTATCTGCAAAGGTTTTCTCTGCAGTTTCTAGAAACAAAAAATGTTAGAAATGTCATTAGGTAGAGAAGGTATTGGTGTTTGCATTCAAATGCAGGGTGGAAGCAGGTTAATTAAGGTATGTGGCAGAGTTCATCCAAATATGCACCCAAGCTGCCACTACCAGTGTTTAAGCAGGTTTGTTGTCTGGAACGTCAGCTTAGTTGCTTTCAACCACATTGTGTGTGCTTGGGTCCGGCGAGGCATTCGGCTTTTTTGCCCCATCTAACATCCAGAGGGTGCCTGTAAGCACCGGTCTAGGGATGGGCGCCCCTGTAGGACAGTTTTGCAGTGAGGGTAGTTCTGAATGCCCCATTCCCCAGGCAGTGGCTGAGCTTGAGAGACAATCATTCAGCTTTCCCTTCCATTTGCCCTGTGCTGCCCTTAGCACTGCAGCTCCAATGACCCCAAGAATCTCCCCAGTTATGGAGCTGTACCTACCTGGATTTAAAGGGCAGCTTCTCTCTGTTTCCTGCTTTCTGGGCACTTACAGAGAGTGTTGCTGCAGTTCACCCATTCAGCTCCAGACCAATACATAGCTGTCAGATACGGAAGACTCGCCCCCCCCCTTCTCCTCCCCCCAATATTGTATACCAATGTGCTTGACATACAATATGGGTACCTGGGTCCTGATGTAAATGGCTGGCATCTTAGGACTAGTAAATGATAGAGTGATGGTGCACATAAAGACGCCAACTTGAATATGATAAGGCATTTGTGGGAGGACAAAGTGCCAATGATTAGCACATATGTATTTATTGACCATGAAACAAAGGTTTTTGTGTACAAAAAAGAATTCTGTGAAAATGACAAGTCAATATTTGGGGACAATATTAATGTACTGTTAGAAAATAATAGATAGTAAATACTTTCATTTATCTAAGATTGAGAAGTTGGGATAACGGATTACAATTGCTTTCACCTTTGGTACCTTTATCTGAATGATGATCTTTTTAGGGTTCAGTGTATTAAGGAGAAGTGCACTAAATATTCACTTGTTTTAATAAGTCACAAGCTACTTTGTAAATGTAAATGTGTGTGTCTTGTAAAGCGCACTGCTACCCGGAGGCGTCCTGGCACTGTAGACCGCTGGGGAACCCGTCCTGGCTTTCCCTGTGAGATGTTCCCTCCTGGGTATCTCCAAGGTGAAACCAGGCATCCCCGGCGTTTGTGGGGGGCCGTTGTGGAGATGAGGCAAGCTAATGCCCAGAGTTGCCGAGTGTGATCCCTGGTTAGAGTAGGCACCGAGGCGAGAATTATCGAGTCCACTGACCCTGGTTCACTACCCTGCCACGTCAGGGATTGAACCCTGGTCCCGGGCTGTCCTCTGCTTTTGGGTCTGCCACCTCTAACCAGTGAGCCACACCACTCCACTCTTTGAAAGGAGTGTTTTCCCAGGGAGAATGTAACCTCTGTTAGCCACCACCTTTCATCACAAGCACTCTAGTGCAATGGCAGCCATGCTCCCTATGATGTAAAGTTCAATGTACAGTCTTCTTTCCCCAAACCGGAGAGCCTTCCCATGACCCGTTATGTCAAAAGTGAAACCAGAGCTGTCACTTCAGTTAGTGAATGTTCTGCCTCTTTCCACAGGCAAGACAGTGAATAGAGTTGTTCCTTTCTTTGAAAAATGATATATTGCTAAGTA
This sequence comes from Lissotriton vulgaris, assembly GCF_964263255.1. Classification (NCBI taxonomy): domain Eukaryota; kingdom Metazoa; phylum Chordata; class Amphibia; order Caudata; family Salamandridae; genus Lissotriton; species Lissotriton vulgaris. The sequence continues at coordinate 1,250,016,488 of NC_141689.1, read as the reverse complement.
TGGCACTTGCATTCTCTGATCCATACATGGTTTAATATAGAATTTTATGACAAGACGTTTTAGAGTAATATCTTGGCTAGTTTAATTTCCAAGGAGGACATGAAGCTTGTATGAAAGTAGGTTTGTAGTCAATTGAGGGTTTATGACTAAGACTCATAGGGCCCGATTCAGAAAAGTAACCTTAAACCTATAGTCTAAAGGATATGTTTATGAGAGCTTTGCATCATGCTTTGTGAGAAGTTGGCCTGATATATGATGTTTCCAATTCTGGAACCACCTTGTATCAGTCCAAACAATCCCTTACGGTGTCTGGTTGTAAGTCAACCTTATAGACAAGCTATCTTAATGGTAGCATAGACTAAGCAGCCTTAAAGGCTAAACTTAAGAGGTCGTGTTAAGCGAGCTGTTTTACCAATCACAATCATATAATATCAAATGAAAGGACACCACACAAGTATATATTATAAAAATATATGTGTTTATTTCTAAAATAATCCCCAGTACTCTTTATGGGCAGAGGCGTTAAATCAAAAGCACAGTATAACATATGAAAGTTGAACAATTATGGATGAGGGCGGGTGGCCACTCAAACCATATATTAAGAAAGTGGTATAAGAGATACCAATCGAACATTAATTAGGCCTAGGGCCTAGGGAATCACTGGGAGCAGTCGGGAAAAGCAATGCTGAAGTCGGGAAAAGCCCGCTGGATTCGGGTGCAGTGCTTAAAGTACACGCATGCACCAATGCAAAGTCAATGGTGCATAAAAGCTACACAAATAGAGTTTAAGGATACTTCTGCTGAACCTAGAAGGACAAAACTTTAGACACAGGCCCTAGAGGTGTGTACCAGTGTGGGAACACCGGCGTTGCTGAGTTACCTCACCCACAGGAAGCGGGTGCATAGGGTCGAAGTGGCGTCGGGTTTCGTCACGCAGGTTGTTGGTGCTTGTAGCTGAAGATGCTGCAGGCGGTGTGAAGGAGAAGTGTGTGATCCAAGGGTGGATCAGAGTAGAAAAGTACCTGAAAGCAGAGGGGACAGAGTCTGGGTCACTCAGCAGTGACCAGGGTGGAATAAGGACGGAACCAGGCAATATCGGGCGCAATCAGGTGGTTGTTGAGGAGGTCTCCTCTCCGCTGCCACGTGGGCTCTGGGGCATCTGCAACATCCAGGAACAAGTCACGAGCTGTCCCACGCAGGTTCTCACCGTCGGCACTGTTGGCTTCAAGATCGGAGCAAACAACACTTGGCAAGAGCAATCCACGCAGGAATGTAAGATTGCTTCTCACTCGGACCAGGAGGGTCAGAGCGGGTGCTCCTTTTCAGAGGAACGGGTGCAAGTCTGGAGCAATCAGAATCACAAGTTGGTTTTAGGTTTTCACCGGCACAGGGGCCACAAGCCAGCTGGCAAGTGACCAAGCCAACGCGTCAAGCCAAAGAAAGCAGAAGGGCCCCATGCAGCACTCGTCGAGTGTAGAGGGGTGAGCTTCAGTGCAAAAGTTGCTCAGGGTTAGGGCTTCTCAAACCCCGGTGTACAGCTTCGAGGGTCACTCGTGGGCTGCACGGTCAGCGTATCGTGGTCTTTTCAAGATCACGTACCCCACGCTTCCGGTCGCCTCCACGGGTCTCAGCTCTGCAGGGACTGTGGATCGGGCTGTAAGAAGGCAGGCAAGCTTGATCTCGTCGATCTCTGTTGCTCGAGTTCTGGCGGGAACTGCAACAAAGCAGACGTCGAGGTGCTGGATGGTGCCTGTTTGCACAGGGTGGTCACTCCTTGACCGCAAGGGAGATTCTTCAGTCTTCTACGTTGAGTAGGATGTCGAAGGGTCCAGAGTTTTGTTTCAAATGTTTCATCAGGATAATCTGAGTGCGTTGGCACTGCTCCCATTCTTATACCAATCTAGGGGGCTGGATTACCTGCTAGGTCCCCTCCTATGGGTGGGACCCAGGAAGGGGGTGGATACACCCCTTTCCTTTGATCCAGGCCGCGCTGGGACTGGGGCTGGTGTGCCCCAGAACCGGTTTGGCCGGATTATGCAAGGGGCAGCCTTGTGCGCCCCAGGCAGTGTCTGGTTTCTTTCAAACCTCCCTGCTACAATCCACTATCTCCTGTCTGGGGTGGTGTAACACCTCCCTGCGACAGGAAAGCCTTTGTCCAGGCCTCCTCTGCTGAGTTTCGGTCAGCAGCAGGAGGCCAGACTTGTGTCTGTGGCAGAAGCATCCATTTTGTGGATTTGAGGCTCTTTTAAAAATCAACCGCGTTTCAGTAATGTAACATGTCTTCTCCCTCTAGAGGGGTGGAATGCTATCCCCGTCGACAGAACTGTTGAGGGGATAGTATTCCAAATCGTATGACACCTAACACAACATGTTTTGATAAAGCCAAACCAAAGTTGCTATATAACCGCGAGGATTATAAGGCACTTAATAGTATATGGTATGGCATTATCCCGTAACAGTTTAGGGAATTGGTCCAGACAGCTACAGACAGGCTCAGCTCATGCTAGAGCACCATCTCACATAAAACCAAGCACTCTGCCTCCAGGATTGTTAAGGCCTGCCATAGGAGTGACTGATAGGTATATATGTGTCCAGATAGGTTTAGATATAGGCATCCTATATCTAAGCAAGGGGTGGTTACACCACCTTGCCCCAGCTGAGTGATCAGCCAGTTGTGTCAATTTTAGATAGCCAGCCAGGGGTGGCAAAAGTTATGCTGCAGCCCCTGGTAGGCCTTGGATGCACATATGCCCTGGGCACCTATAGTGCTCTGTACAGGGGCTGATAAGGTGACCCAAGCCAATCTAGTTATGCACCTAGGGTACGTGGAATCCATTTTTCAGAAAGAGCAGATAGCCTGGGGCCCTGATTAGCAGGGGACCAGGCCAACTAAGTCGAAAACCAGCTAAACACAAGGCAAAAAATCTGGGGTAACCATAGTCAGGTAGCCACCTTCCTACATGCTTGCACCGTGCAACGTGGTACATGTGTAATGCAAACCTCTAAGTCAGATTTATGAATCAATGAAAAGCCACTTTGTATGGTTTTGAATTGCTTCAAAAATCTGGAGTAAGGCAAGCAGTGGAAATTGCTGCATTACCTTACTCTGTGCAAGGGAGGCATTTCATGGGCTTTGGAGTGGGTGTTCCTACGCAACTCCCATGGTTCTTGACACATTCCTAGATTTACAAGGACTTTTACACCAGGAAAGGTGCCAAAAAGATACAGCTCTATTTCTCCTCGTTTTTACCTCTTTCTATGTCTGCTGCTTTCTGTAGCACACATAAAAAGAAGAAAAAGCCTCTCAGGATTGGTTTTCTGTAGGAAGGTGCCCACTTGCTTACAGCACAGGCAGCTTTGCACTTTGATGCAAGATTGCCCACACTGGTGCTCGGCTGCTAAAATGACGCCAGTGCAGAGAGAAAGGACAGGAATGCCCCGTATTGGATAGGTACGGCACATTCCTGCCCTTTCCCTGTGATGCAGGTCAGTGCATCAAGGTGACTTGCTGCACTGCCCTGCACACACATTTCGTAAATATGGCCTAAAGTTTAGACCTGAAGTCTAAGGTCCCAATTCACAAAGGTAAACTTAGACCTGAAATCTAAGTTTACTGTTACAATGTAAGCTCTTCTAGAATGTAAGGTGGTGAGAGTTCCAGGGGAGTCAGTTGTTTCCTGACTGCCTGGAAAGGATGGACGCCAGGTTGTGTGCTTCAATAAACCTTATCTAAAAGGTTACTTTAGCGTGGTGGTGGCTTGATTTCCCTCACATCAATTTGGCGACTATCTAAGGGAGGTATCCGTGAGGAGAGGAAACACACAATCTGGTATTCTGCACTTCTCTGTATTTGTTCCATGCAAGTTGTGTTCTGTATCTTGCATTATGTAACCTGTCTTTGTTAAGGTTGCTAGGCTGTGATGTCATCTAGAATGCCTTCCTTGTGAGAGGATGTTATCTTTCAATGTGTTGGCAGTTACTCTTGGCTGTTGGAGACTGAGGTCTTTTGTACTTGGATGTACATTAAACTTTCTCTGACAACCTACCTACTCTGCGTCTCCTGCCTGCCTCTTGAGACTGGGGAACATCACCTCATTTTGGCGACCAGTGAACCTGCGTTTTATTTTCCCTGAAGAGACCTCAACACAACTAATCCTGCTGTGGTGATCCACTTCGAATGTAATACTACTCATCATCTCTACAGAGATATTAATCGTGAAGAACCTGCACAATATTTGCTTACCTTCTTCTACTCTTTGCTGTGCACCCCTTTATCTACGTCTGCTTGTTAAAAATTAATCGGCTCAATAGGACGAGTCAATCCAGCTTCTTAATCATCCATTCTACTCTCTGATCTGTTTTGGAGTGCTCTGGTCTACCGCTTTTGGAGAAGGACTTTCACGGTAGGCTCCTGTTTCATGTGTTTCTTCTGGTCCGTCTGTCAAGCGGCTATCTGATGTCATGTTGGGCCTTCACGCTTGAGGTCCTGCTTGCCTGACCTTGTTCCTCTGTGTTCTAGTCACGCCTGACGTCACGTTCGGCCTGGGCTTTTGAGGTTCTGCTTGCCTGACTTTGCCTGGGCTTGTTCCTCTGTGGTTTAGTCACGCCTGATGCCTGCGCAAGTCCAACGCTTCATCCTACCTGAGGCTGCCTGTTCATCACTGTTGACGTCATCTTGCCATTCTTCCTCATAATACTGCCATTTGCCTGACCTGTTCGTCGCTGCGCACCACGCACAGCGTGCAGGCGCCATGTTGCATTGGTTGGTATCACGCAACGTCGCAGCAATTTTGGTTTGCGCTTAATATTGTCTGGTCCGTTCTCATATGCCAGCTCTGTCACTGTTTGCCAGCGCTGATGCGCGCAGCTCTACTTTATTTGTTTATTGAACGCTGATGCGCGCGGTTACATTTACAGTCAAGTTCCTCATACTTCGTTTCTGAGGGTAAGACCGCTTAATTGTTCTTAAACGCTGAGGCACACAGCTGTGGTTCATTTATCTCCTCAGCGCTAAAGCGCATAACTGCCTCTTTTATGTCTTATCTCTTCAGTGCTGACACTCACAGCTTCACGTTTGCTTCAATTACATCAGCGCTGATGCGTACAGCTCTACCATTGCTTCTCCTATTTCAGCGCTTACGCGCACAGCTTCCCTTTGTACTGCATTTCTTTAGCACTGCCCAATCCAACTGTGTTAGATACATTTATTATTTATTTATTTATTTATTTAGTTTTCCTTCCACACACAGTTTCACCTGATAACCTCTATTTTTGTGCCTACCAAACTGTATGGGGCATCATTTTTCTTATCTTCTCCAGGGGATCCTGCTATTCCATGGGTCAATCTCCCCAGTTATGGAGCTGTACCTACCTGGATTTAAAGGGCAGCTTCTCTCTGTTTCCTGCTTTCTGGGCACTTACAGAGAGTGTTGCTGCAGTTCACCCATTCAGCTCCAGACCAATACATAGCTGTCAGATACGGAAGACTCGCCCCCCCCCCTTCTCCTCCCCCCAATATTGTATACCAATGTGCTTGACATACAATATGGGTACCTGGGTCCTGATGTAAATGGCTGGCATCTTAGGACTAGTAAATGATAGAGTGATGGTGCACATAAAGACGCCAACTTGAATATGATAAGGCATTTGTGGGAGGACAAAGTGCCAATGATTAGCACATATGTATTTATTGACCATGAAACAAAGGTTTTTGTGTACAAAAAAGAATTCTGTGAAAATGACAAGTCAATATTTGGGGACAATATTAATGTACTGTTAGAAAATAATAGATAGTAAATACTTTCATTTATCTAAGATTGAGAAGTTGGGATAACGGATTACAATTGCTTTCACCTTTGGTACCTTTATCTGAATGATGATCTTTTTAGGGTTCAGTGTATTAAGGAGAAGTGCACTAAATATTCACTTGTTTTGATAAGTCACAAGCTACTTTGTAAATGTAAATGTGTGTGTCTTGTAAAGCGCACTGCTACCCGGAGGCGTCCTGGCACTGTAGACCGCTGGGGAACCCGTCCTGGCTTTCCCTGTGAGATGTTCCCTCCTGGGTATCTCCAAGGTGAAACCAGGCATCCCCGGCGTTTGTGGGGGGCCGTTGTGGAGATGAGGCAAGCTAATGCCCAGAGTTGCCGAGTGTGATCCCTGGTTAGAGTAGGCACCGAGGCGAGAATTATCGAGTCCACTGACCCTGGTTCACTACCCTGCCACGTCGGGGATTGAACCCTGGTCCCGGGCTGTCCTCTGCTTTTGGGTCTGCCACCTCTAACCAGTGAGCCACACCACTCCACTCTTTGAAAGGAGTGTTTTCCCAGGGAGAATGTAACCTCTGTTAGCCACCACCTTTCATCACAAGCACTCTAGTGCAATGGCAGCCATGCTCCCTATGATGTAAAGTTCAATGTACAGTCTTCTTTCCCCAAACCGGAGAGCCTTCCCATGACCCGTTATGTCAAAAGTGAAACCAGAGCTGTCACTTCAGTTAGTGAATGTTCTGCCTCTTTCCACAGGCAAGACAGTGAATAGAGTTGTTCCTTTCTTTGAAAAATGATATATTGCTAAGTATGGCACTTGCATTCTCTGATCCATACATGGTTTAATATAGAATTTTATGACAAGACGTTTTAGAGTAATATCTTGGCTAGTTTAATTTCCAAGGAGGACATGAAGCTTGTATGAAAGTAGGTTTGTAGTCAATTGAGGGTTTATGACTAAGACTCATAGGGCCCGATTCAGAAAAGTAACCTTAAACCTATAGTCTAAAGGATATGTTTATGAGAGCTTTGCATCATGCTTTGTGAGAAGTTGGCCTGATATATGATGTTTCCAATTCTGGAACCACCTTGTATCAGTCCAAACAATCCCTTACGGTGTCTGGTTGTAAGTCAACCTTATAGACAAGCTATCTTAATGGTAGCATAGACTAAGCAGCCTTAAAGGCTAAACTTAAGAGGTCGTGTTAAGCGAGCTGTTTTACCAATCACAATCATATAATATCAAATGAAAGGACACCACACAAGTATATATTATAAAAATATATGTGTTTATTTCTAAAATAATCCCCAGTACTCTTTATGGGCAGAGGCGTTAAATCAAAAGCACAGTATAACATATGAAAGTTGAACAATTATGGATGAGGGCGGGTGGCCACTCAAACCATATATTAAGAAAGTGGTATAAGAGATACCAATCGAACATTAATTAGGCCTAGGGCCTAGGGAATCACTAGGAGCAGTCGGAAAAAGCAATGCTGAAGTCGGGAAAAGCCCGCTGGATTCGGGTGCAGTGCTTAAAGTACACGCATGCACCAATGCAAAGTCAATGGTGCATAAAAGCTACACAAATAGAGTTTAAGGATACTTCTGCTGAACCTAGAAGGACAAAACTTTAGACACAGGCCCTAGAGGTGTGTACCAGTGTGGGAACACCGGCATTGCTGAGTTACCTCACCCACAGGAAGCGGGTGCATAGGGTCGAAGTGGCGTCGGGTTTCGTCACGCAGGTTGTTGGTGCTTGTAGCTGAAGATGCTGCAGGCGGTGTGAAGGAGAAGTGTGTGATCCAAGGGTGGATCAGAGTAGAAAAGTACCTGAAAGCAGAGGGGACAGAGTCTGGGTCACTCAGCAGTGACCAGGGTGGAATAAGGACGGAACCAGGCAATGTCGGGCGCAATCAGGTGGTTGTTGAGGAGGTCTCCTCTCCGCTGCCACGTGGGCTCTGGGGCATCTGCAACATCCAGGAACAAGTCACGAGCTGTCCCACGCAGGTTCTCACCGTCGGCACTGTTGGCTTCAAGATCGGAGCAAACAACACTTGGCAAGAGCAATCCACGCAGGAATGTAAGATTGCTTCTCACTCGGACCAGGAGGGTCAGAGCGGGTGCTCCTTTTCAGAGGAACCGGTGCAAGTCTGGAGCAATCAGAATCACAAGTTGGTTTTAGGTTTTCACCGGCACAGGGGCCACAAGCCAGCTGGCAAGTGACCAAGCCAACGCGTCAAGCCAAAGAAAGCAGAAGGGCCCCATGCAGCACTCGTCGAGTGTAGAGGGGTGAGCTTCAGTGCAAAAGTTGCTCAGGGTTAGGGCTTCTCAAACCCCGGTGTACAGCTTCGAGGGTCACTCGTGGGCTGCACGGTCAGCGTATCGTGGTCTTTTCAAGATCACGTACCCCACGCTTCCGGTCGCCTCCACGGGTCTCAGCTCTGCAGGGACTGTGGATCGGGCTGTAAGAAGGCAGGCAAGCTTGATCTCGTCGATCTCTGTTGCTCGAGTTCTGGCGGGAACTGCAACAAAGCAGACGTCGAGGTGCTGGATGGTGCCTGTTTGCACAGGGTGGTCACTCCTTGACCGCAAGGGAGATTCTTCAGTCTTCTACGTTGAGTAGGATGTCGAAGGGTCCAGAGTTTTGTTTCAAATGTTTCATCAGGATAATCTGAGTGCGTTGGCACTGCTCCCATTCTTATACCAATCTAGGGGGCTGGATTACCTGCTAGGTCCCCTCCTATGGGTGGGACCCAGGAAGGGGGTGGATACACCCCTTTCCTTTGATCCAGGCCGCGCTGGGACTGGGGCTGGTGTGCCCCAGAACCGGTTTGGCCGGATTATGCAAGGGGCAGCCTTGTGCGCCCCAGGCAGTGTCTGGTTTCTTTCAAACCTCCCTGCTACAATCCACTATCTCCTGTCTGGGGTGGTGTAACACCTCCCTGCGACAGGAAAGCCTTTGTCCAGGCCTCCTCTGCTGAGTTTCGGTCAGCAGCAGGAGGCCAGACTTGTGTCTGTGGCAGAAGCATCCATTTTGTGGATTTGAGGCTCTTTTAAAAATCAACCGCGTTTCAGTAATGTAACATGTCTTCTCCCTCTAGAGGGGTGGAATGCTATCCCCGTCGACAGAACTGTTGAGGGGATAGTATTCCAAATCGTATGACACCTAACACAACATGTTTTGATAAAGCCAAACCAAAGTTGCTATATAACCGCGAGGATTATAAGGCACTTAATAGTATATGGTATGGCATTATCCCGTAACAGTTTAGGGAATTGGTCCAGACAGCTACAGACAGGCTCAGCTCATGCTAGAGCACCATCTCACATAAAACCAAGCACTCTGCCTCCAGGATTGTTAAGGCCTGCCATAGGAGTGACTGATAGGTATATATGTGTCCAGATAGGTTTAGATATAGGCATCCTATATCTAAGCAAGGGGTGGTTACACCACCTTGCCCCAGCTGAGTGATCAGCCAGTTGTGTCAATTTTAGATAGCCAGCCAGGGGTGGCAAAAGTTATGCTGCAGCCCCTGGTAGGCCTTGGATGCACATATGCCCTGGGCACCTATAGTGCTCTGTACAGGGGCTGATAAGGTGACCCAAGCCAATCTAGTTATGCACCTAGGGTACATGGAATCCATTTTTCAGAAAGAGCAGATAGCCTGGGGCCCTGATTAGCAGGGGACCAGGCCAACTAAGTCGAAAACCAGCTAAACACAAGGCAAAAAATCTGGGGTAACCATAGTCAGGTAGCCACCTTCCTACATGCTTGCACCGTGCAACGTGGTACATGTGTAATGCAAACCTCTAAGTCAGATTTATGAATCAATGAAAAGCCACTTTGTATGGTTTTGAATTGCTTCAAAAATCTGGAGTAAGGCAAGCAGTGGAAATTGCTGCATTACCTTACTCTGTGCAAGGGAGGCATTTCATGGGCTTTGGAGTGGGTGTTCCTACGCAACTCCCATGGTTCTTGACACATTCCTAGATTTACAAGGACTTTTACACCAGGAAAGGTGCCAAAAAGATACAGCTCTATTTCTCCTCGTTTTTACCTCTTTCTATGTCTGCTGCTTTCTGTAGCACACATAAAAAGAAGAAAAAGCCTCTCAGGATTGGTTTTCTGTAGGAAGGTGCCCACTTGCTTACAGCACAGGCAGCTTTGCACTTTGATGCAAGATTGCCCACACTGGTGCTTGGCTGCTAAAATGACGCCAGTGCAGAGAGAAAGGACAGGAATGCCCCGTATTGGATAGGTACGGCACATTCCTGCCCTTTCCCTGTGATGCAGGTCAGTGCATCAAGGTGACTTGCTGCACTGCCCTGCACACACATTTCGTAAATATGGCCTAAAGTTTAGACCTGAAGTCTAAGGTCCCAATTCACAAAGGTAAACTTAGACCTGAAATCTAAGTTTACTGTTACAATGTAAGCTCTTCTAGAATGTAAGGTGGTGAGAGTTCCAGGGGAGTCAGTTGTTTCCTGACTGCCTGGAAAGGATGGACGCCAGGTTGTGTGCTTCAATAAACCTTATCTAAAAGGTTACTTTAGCGTGGTGGTGGCTTGATTTCCCTCACATCAATTTGGCGACTATCTAAGGGAGGTATCCGTGAGGAGAGGAAACACACAATCTGGTATTCTGCACTTCTCTGTATTTGTTCCATGCAAGTTGTGTTCTGTATCTTGCATTATGTAACCTGTCTTTGTTAAGGTTGCTAGGCTGTGATGTCATCTAGAATGCCTTCCTTGTGAGAGGATGTTATCTTTCAATGTGTTGGCAGTTACTCTTGGCTGTTGGAGACTGAGGTCTTTTGTACTTGGATGTACATTAAACTTTCTCTGACAACCTACCTACTCTGCGTCTCCTGCCTGCGTCTTGAGACTGGGGAACATCACCTCATTTTGGCGACCAGTGAACCTGCGTTTTATTTTCCCTGAAGAGACCTCAACACAACTAATCCTGCTGTGGTGATCCACTTCGAATGTAATACTACTCATCATCTCTACAGAGATATTAATCGTGAAGAACCTGCACAATATTTGCTTACCTTCTTCTACTCTTTGCTGTGCACCCCTTTATCTACGTCTGCTTGTTAAAAATTAATCGGCTCAATAGGACGAGTCAATCCAGCTTCTTAATCATCCATTCTACTCTCTGATCTGCTTTGGAGTGCTCTGGTCTACCGCTTTTGGAGAAGGACTTTCACGGTAGGCTCCTGTTTCATGTGTTTCTTCTGGTCCGTCTGTCAAGCGGCTATCTGATGTCATGTTGGGCCTTCACGCTTGAGGTCCTGCTTGCCTGACCTTGTTCCTCTGTGTTCTAGTCACGCCTGACGTCACGTTCGGCCTGGGCTTTTGAGGTTCTGCTTGCCTGACTTTGCCTGGGCTTGTTCCTCTGTGGTTTAGTCACGCCTGATGCCTGCGCAAGTCCAACGCTTCATCCTACCTGAGGCTGCCTGTTCATCACTGTTGACGTCATCTTGCCATTCTTCCTCATAATACTGCCATTTGCCTGACCTGTTCGTCGCTGCGCACCACGCACAGCGTGCAGGCGCCATGTTGCATTGGTTGGTATCACGCAACGTCGCAGCAATTTTGGTTTGCGCTTAATATTGTCTGGTCCGTTCTCATATGCCAGCTCTGTCACTGTTTGCCAGCGCTGATGCGCGCAGCTCTACTTTATTTGTTTATTGAACGCTGATGCGCGCGGTTACATTTACAGTCAAGTTCCTCATACTTCGTTTCTGAGGGTAAGACCGCTTAATTGTTCTTAAACGCTGAGGCACACAGCTGTGGTTCATTTATCTCCTCAGCGCTAAAGCGCATAACTGCCTCTTTTATGTCTTATCTCTTCAGTGCTGACACTCACAGCTTCACGTTTGCTTCAATTACATCAGCGCTGATGCGTACAGCTCTACCATTGCTTCTCCTATTTCAGCGCTTACGCGCACAGCTTCCCTTTGTACTGCATTTCTTTAGCACTGCCCAATCCAACTGTGTTAGATACATTTATTATTTATTTATTTATTTATTTAGTTTTCCTTCCACACACAGTTTCACCTGATAACCTCTATTTTTGTGCCTACCAAACTGTATGGGGCACCATTTTTCTTATCTTCTCCAGGGGATCCTGCTATTCCATGGGTCAAATGGAAAAAAGTGTTTGCCAATTATGCAAGGGTCTGTGGAACATCCCAAAGTGCGGAGAGAAAATCCTCTTTATTTATGCATTGTCTTGGTTCAGAGGGTCAACTTTAAAGACTGCACCGGATGGAAAGTCTTGTGTTCTAATTGTGGTAAGAAGGGTCATTTCTCACGATGTTGTAGGGCGGAGAAGGAACAAAGAACGTCAGGGCAGTTGACATTTATGATCTTGACAGTGAAGTTGTTGAGATTTGCCAGATTATTAGTTTAAATAATGAGGGTCCCTTTGAGGAGGTATGTATAAATGATCAATCTGTAAGAATGCTTTTTGATTCTGGTGCCAAGATCACACTCATTCCTACGTTTCTTTAGGATCAACAACTTCTGAACAATGTCAAACTGGTGAAGTCGGACATTAAACCCAGAGGTTATGGAGGGGAAGTGATTAATCTCTTGGTGTACTTTTGGGGCACCACTAAATTTAAAGGGAGGATTGTTCCTGGTAAAATGTACGTCTCCATGAAAGGTGACTCATTAGTTAGTTGGTTCCACCAACATGATCTTTATGTGTATTTAGATCCCAATCAGACACCCTCTGTGTGCTTAAAGGAGTTACCTGTTGTTAAAGCTGTAAGTGAAGGACTTGACATCTGGGTTGCGAGGTTTCCAGATGTCTTTAAAAAAGAATTAGGTTGTCTCAAGAACTATATTCACCATATAAAAATGATGCCCGGTGCCTCGCCCAAGTTAGCAAAAGTCAGAGGTGTTCCCTTGTTACTAAAAGACTGTACGAAAAATGAATTAGATAAACTTATTAAGAATGGGATAATTCAAGAGGTGGAGGCAACTGAGTAGATCTCTCCAGTGGTTATGGCTCACACGGCCAATGGGGAGGCAAGGCTTTGCATTGACTTGAGGGAGTTGAATAAGGAGGTTATTGTTGACCATTAGCCTCTCCCTTATATCACGAAAATGTTGTCCTCTCTGGGTGGTGCTAAACATTTTTCAGTGTTGGATCTTTCTTCTGCGTACCATCAGGTCAAACTCTATCAGTCTTCCCAAGACCCCACCATTTTCATAACGCCTTTTGGTACTTTTAAGTTTCTTAGGATGCCCTTTGATCTTATTTACGCAGACTCTGTTTTTCAGAGGTCTCTGAAGGGTGTTCCTGGGATTAAAGTCTATCAATATGATTTTCTAGTTCATGGTACCAATTTTGATAAGCACAATAAAAGGTTAACGTTGGTCTTGGAAAGAGTTCTTGCTGCTGGTCTCATACTGAAGTTTGAAAAATGCAAGTTCAATGTTGGGGAAATCGAATATATTGGTCATTTGATTTCCGGCTCTGGCATTAAACCTAAACTGTCTTTGGTTCAAGCTATTTCTAACTAGGACCATCCCAAGGATAAAGATGAGTTGTTGAAATTCCTAGGAATGGCTGAATTCTACAATAAGTTTGTTCCCAACTTTGCACAAAAAACCGAGGCTTTGCGTGGTCTGTTGAAAAAGTGTCTGGTTTTGAGTGGAGTCATACTTGCAATGAAGAGTTTGATTGCATCAAGCTTTGTTTGAATGATGCACCCGCTTTGTCAAGCTTTGTTCCTTCTTTAGTTTCTTACCTCATGACGGATGCATGCTCCAAAGGTTTGGGTGCTGTTTGGTTACAGAAAGTCAGTGGGTCGGAAAAGACAATTCTTTTTATTTCTAGGCCTTTGAAAGGTGCTGAGTTTGATTACTCAGTGGTGGAGAAGGAGGCCCTTGGTGTTTATTGGGCCATTCGTGAACTTAGAACATTTGTGTGGGGTAAACCCTTTGACGTAATCTCTGATTCCAAACCCTCCAAGGGTGCTTTTTGAAAAAAAGGTGTTGATTTTGTTTCTCACAGAATAAGGAAATGGATGGTTGCCTTGCAGGCGTTTCAATTTGATGTCTCTTACTTATCTGGTTAAAAAATATTTTGGCTGACTGTCTTTCCAAGCTATGTGGTCAAAATGATATTTCTAACTTGTCGGAGGAACGTGAGTTATTTTCTGGAGAGGAATTTGAAGAGGAGGTGAATGTCTGTGTCATTACGGGTGGTTTGATCTCGGAAGTGGTGTGCCGTGAAAGTCTCAATCAGGACAATGTCTTGAAACTCGTTATGTCCAAGGTACGTGATGGTTGGGGTGACAAGAAAAATTGTGATGAGAATCTCAAAGGGTTTTGGAATGTTAAAGCTGCATTGACCTTGATGAATGGCATTTTGATGCGTGGAAGTAAGTTGGTGGTTCCTGACATTTTGAAGGATAAGCTGGTGGCCAATGCTCATGTAAGTCATATGGGAACAGCTAAAACAAAATGAGAATCAGAAAGGCCTACTGGTGGCAGGCTGTTAGAACTGGCTATTTCTGGTTGGCTAAGGCTGACGCCAAAGCTAGGCAGAAACCACCATTCTAGTCAGGGCAAGGGAGTCACACGCCAAGATAACCCCTGCTCACCCCCTTGGTAGCTTGGCACGAGCAGACAGGCCTATCCCGGAGGCAATGTGTAAAGCATTTGCGCCAGCACACACGAGCAACAACATCCTAGGCACACCACAAAAGGAACTCCACACAAGGTTATATAAAAATAACTTCTGTATTGTAAAAACACATCAGATAGAAGTCACACATGTACATTGTGACAACTGGCACGGGCAATATTCACAAGGGATTATTTACACAGGACAGGGCCACGTGGGCGCCTGTCAGAATCAGCACAGTAGAAATAGCACTTCTAGGACTTAGAATGAGTATAGCACAAAATAACAGATATAAATCACAACCAGTAACTACTGGTAACAGGTAAGTACCACCTACGCAACCCTAACCACCTTAGGAGAATGTCACGCAGGGAACCAGGTCCTCACTAGGACCACCTGTACTAGAAAGAACAACCACCGAAGTATCACAATACAATTAGGGGTATAAGCAAGAACACATTACACAGGATGCATCACAACATTCAGAGGTGTAGGGAAGGAAAATACATGATGCATAAAACATACATTCAGCAGTGTAAGAACAAGGCACATGATGCATCAAAAACACATTCAGAGGTGCAGGGAAGGAAAGACACATGATGCATAAACCAACACATTCAGAGGTGTAAAAACAAGGAAGACACATGATGCATAAAAACACATTCAGAGGTGTAAGGACATAACTCAATAGCGCAAAAACACATGATGCATGTAATCACATTCAGAGGTGAAACAAAATCACACAATTGCGCAAAACTTACATAAGCCACCACTTGCGGCAGTCCCTAGGCCATCTGGCCTCTCCAGGGCTAGGACGCCCTGTATGTGGCTCACTGGTTAGAGGCGGCAGACCCGAGAGCAGAGGACGGCCCGGGACCAGGGTTCGATTCCCAGCGCGGCAGGTTTCTGGACCAGGGTCAGCGGACTCGATAATTCTCTCGCCTCGGTGCCCACTCTGATCAGCGATCACACTCGGCAACTCTGGGCATTAGCTTGCCTCATCTTCACTAACGGCCCCACCAGACCGCCGGGGATGCCTGGTCTCACCCTGGAGATACCCATTAAGGGAACATCTCTCAGGGAAGCCAGGAAGGGTTTCGCAGCGGTCGAAGCGCCTTGGGACCCTACGGGTAAGTAGTGCGCTATATAAATGCCTATACATACATTTATACATTTACATTACATTTACATCCTAATGTCAGGGGCCTAAACATGGCAGCTGCCCACAAATTGCTGGGCAGCTGTGAAGACAGTGAAGGGGCCAACATTGGAGCCTTCAGGCTCTGAACAAACCACTCGCCCAAGAGCCTCCCTGGGCTCTAAACAACATGTGGGCGGTGAGCCCCTCTGGACTCCAAATATAAAATGCCCTCTAGAGCCTCACTGGGCTCCAAATAAAGTACATGCGGCCACGAGCCTCGCTGGGCTCTAAAACTAGGTAATTGCTGCCACAAGCCTCTCAGGGCTCTGAACAAATGCGGCACCGCGAGCCTCTCTGGGCTCCTAATCACAAATGCGGGCGGGGAGCCTCTCGGGGCTCTCAGGTATAACTATGCCCCTCTGGAGCCTCGCGGGCTCCCAAGATCCAAATGTGGCCTCTTCGTTGGAGCGGCCCCCTATCAGGCGGGGGCCGCTCAAGAACTAATGTGGCCGCGCTCCCATGGACACTCACCAGGACTCTCGCTGGGGCTCCTCTTGGTGCTCTCTCCTCCCCGCCTTCCTCCCCGGCAGCGCCACTCACCAGCTGCTTCTCCGGGGCAGGGGGTTGCACCACGCTTCATCCGGTCCCCCATCTCGGGACCAGGACTTCGGAAGGCGGAGCCCTCGTGGCTCCAGGCTCATTCTTCTTCTCTCGGGGCTCCCTCTCGGTCACGGGAGCCCCACTGCGGCCACCGCCATCTTCTTCTCCGGTCTTCCTCTGGGCATGGGAGACCAGCAACACAGGCAATGGCTTCCCCCAGGCAGGGGGAAGCGGAAAACACGTCCTCCCGGCCCCACCCACAACCAGTCGGCGGGCCGGACCTCTTCTTCCGGTGTTTTCGCCCGGGCTGCGGCGGTGCTTTCACAGTGGCAGAACGAGGGGTGGGCACCCTCGAGGATAAAAATAAAAGTAGAAACGAGGTGAGCACCCGTTAGATAATTAAATAAATACCAGCAAAGTCGCAGGGTAGGCACCTGCCAATCCTCACGCAAAATGCATGACGCCGACACACTCGCACTACAGCAAAAAGCGCTCTCAAGCGCTATGGGACCAAATAAAGCGCTCTCCCACCGCTATAGGCAATAAAGCAGCCCCATGAGTGAAGGGGGCAGGAGAGCCAGGCAAAGGGGCCCCCAAAAGTCCTGGGCAGCAAAAATATGGAGCAAGCAGCGCCCAAGGAAAAAGGAAAGTCCTTCAGGTGTCCAACCCCATCCAGGGGCTGGGCAGGGCAAAGTCCCCCTATCAGCCCAGGCAAGGCAGAGGGGTCCCACAGAAGTCCTCCAGGCATCCAGGGGCTGGGCAGAGCCCGCCCCTGGCAGATTCAAGTCAGAAACAAGAACATTTTGGAAGGGGACACAGCCCCTTTTTATACTATAAAATCCTTTGTCTAGCAGGGTGCAGGCAGTGTGAGAACCAGCTAGAACTGGTTATAGGGAATTCCTTTCACTGGCCAGGCTAGGGACATCAGACGCACCCCAGGGGGTGGAGCCAGCATTGTGTGGGGAAAACCCAGCCTCATTCAGGACCCTCAAACTAGACGGTCAATCCACAAGCAGGCCCAGGCTCACTCCTCCCCTCACATCAGCATGCTAAGCACTCCATTCACCACCGGACAGGCCCTCCCAGACTCTTGGAGCCAGGCTCAGCAGCCAGCCTCAGCCAATCACACGCCAGGCACAAATTACACAAATATGCCAACTTCTAGAAGTGGCACTTCTACACTAGACACAATCATGCCGCATATATCATTACGCAGCATTCAATCTCACGAGTTCGCACATACCAAACTCGACCCTGCACCCCCCACACATCAGGAACTACCATGGGCATACATATTCCCCATTCATTCCTATGGGAGGGCAGGTCACTCACCACACATACACAGAGAGCTCACGCACTTTACACTGTACCACAGTGAAAAAGTGCGCAGAGGCCTAAAATCACCAACACCAGGTCACAGAAACAGGCTAGGAAAAAGCAAAAAGTTTCGGGGTGAACCTGCCAAAAAGGGCCGGGTCCAACAAAGGCCATGGATGTTTATATAGAGAGGATTGTTTGTGATTGTTCCCAATGTGCTGGGAGTGATAAGGTGCTAAAGTGTAGAACTCAGCCTATGATTATCAGGGAGCATTCTTGTGGTCCATGGGTTCATGCTGCCATCAATATTTAAGCGCCTGTGAAATTCAGGTCTCAAGACTGCTATGTTTTAGTTATTGTGCATTTGTATTCCAGGTGGACTGAGGTAAAGATTGTGAATTTCGTTGAATCACAAGTTGTCATAGCGTTTTTGGAAGAACTTTTTGATTGTGAGGGTTTTCCCATGTCTTTGTTATCTCATAATGGACTTCAGTTTACTTCTCATGTCTTTGAGAGGTTTTTGAAAGAAAGAAACATAAGACAAAAAAAGGCTGCATTATATCATCCCGAATGCAATGGTGTTGTGGAGAGATTTGTCAAAGTTCCGAAGGAAGCCATGCAGTTAGCAGTGACTTCTGGTGATGATTGGGTATCTTCTATCAAATGGAAAGTTCGCAAGTACAGATTCACTCCTCATTTGTCTACTGGCGTGTTATTCTTTAGATTATTTTAAAGGAAGAGCAGCTATCACAGACATGATTCCCTCGTGGGTAGCCTCTAGTAGGAACATTGTTGACAGTAATGTTTAAAGTACTGGTGAGGAAAGAGAATTGAGGTGTATGGAAAAGAGAAAGGAAGTGTTTGATGTGAGAAAAGCTGCAAAAAAACTCTTCTAGGTGTTAGTGATTGGGTCAGGGTGAAGTTACCTAGGAGGGGTGTTGGTATTTCAAAATTTGGTAAACCTTTGCAAGTTATTAAGCTGTTTAACAATGCTGCTAAGACCAGTGATTATAAGATATGTAACCTTGGCAGGGTTGCCAAGTGTCCTTCTCATGACTCTGCTTGTGCTGATGCTCCTATGCCTTGTCCTGCACCTCAAGCGGTGAGGAGGAGTTATTTGCGCATGAGGTCGATTCTTCGACTTTTGCAAGATTGTGTTCGCTCATTTTTTTATATTTTTTGTTTCTCTCATGTTCATTACATTTTCTTTCCTTTGTGTTAATGTTATAAGGGGGAAGATGATGTGGTATTCTGCACTTCTCTGTATTTGTTCCATGCAACTTGTGTCCTGTATCTTGCATTATGTAACCTGCCTTTGTTAAGGTTGCTAGGCTGTGATGTAATCTAGAATGCCTTCCTTAGTGAGAGAATGTTATCTTTCAATGTGTTGGCAGTTACTCTTGGCTGTTGGTGGCTGAGGTCTCTTGTACTTGGATGTACATTAAATTTGCTCCTGAAAACCTACCTACTCTGCGTCTCCTGCCTGCTTCTTGAGACTGGGGAACATCACCTATCACACGACCTGGGTTGTCCTAGTGTTTGCTGTGTTGGGAAGTTCGTAAACCAGCTAGAGGAGTTTGAATTCGTTGGGTGAGCCACGACATGGTGAGAAGTGTCTGGCAAATGAGTAAACAGTGCAGTACGATCCATGATTGGTTGTTTTGGTTTACTTGTCAGACCTTAGTACAGTGCACTGAGTGTACCTAGGGCATGTAAACCAAATACTGCTGGTGGGCTTGCAGCACTGGTTGTGCCACCCACAGAAGCAACCTGTAAAAGTGTGTCTCAGGTCTGCCATTGCAGTGCCTGTGTGCAGTCTGGTACTGCCATGTTGACTGGGCAAGTGCACCCACTTGCCAGTCCCTAAACCTTCCCTTTTCTGCATATTAGTTACCCCTATGGTAGGTTGAAGGGCAGGGTGCATTGAGGGGTAAAGGTAGGACAAGCCCGGATGTGTGTGGCATGTCCTAATTGTGAATTACAGCCATTTCCGTTTTTCACTATTGCAAGGCTACCTATTCCTGTTAGGCCAGAATGGGCAGTTTGATTATTACAGCTTATAATCCTAACTGATTCAGGGAACTAGGTAGAAATTCGAGTTTAGTATGCCTGAACTGAGAATGATAAAAAACATCATTTAGTGAAGTTGGTTTTAACATTCTGTGTTTGAAAATACCACTTTTAGAAAGTAGGTATTTTCTGGTCTAACCATCCAATCCTGCCTCTGCTTGGTTGTGTATTCCTTGTCTGGAGTTTGAGTGACAGGGGTTGGGGGATGCCAGGAGACAGAGTGAGTCAGGACAGGGCTGAATAGAGAGATGTACATGCAGATGGGAGGGAGGAGTTGCACCTGGGACCTGAATAGGGTTGTGCCTTCCCTCCACAATGCTGGCTCCACCGCCTGTGGTACGTCTGATGTCCCTGGCCTGCACTGTGAAAGGAAAGAAGGAGTCTTGTCAACAAGTGATCCAGGACTGACCAGAACTGGTTTGGACTAGGCAAAGGAAACTCTGCCTTCAGAGAACAAAGGGAAAATGAGTATAAAAGAGGGGACCCAAACCCCAGAATTTTAGATCACTTTTGGGAAACAAGAAGAACCTTTGCTGAGGAGAGGAACAAGAAAAAACTGAGAAGGAGACTGTCCCTAAGCTGAGTTTTGTTTGGGGGATTGGCCTACAGTGGTTACCTGACTGCCAAAGAAAGGACTTTGTGCTACTTTCAAATCAACTTGTAAAGGATCTCCAAGTGCTTGAGATAGAGCTTGCCTCCTGCTAAAGTCTTAAGAACAACAGACTTCACCAACCAGCTCCCCTGCCTTCTCTTGCTGGGAACTGAAGTGCCTTCTGTTGAGCTAGGCCTTCTGAGAGACTGCGAGTCGCTGGGAGCTGAAATCGGGATTAAAAAAAAGAAGCGTGTCACCGCCGCAGCCGTTGTCGTCGCATCACCGGAGAACAGTGTCACCATCGCAGCAGATGCCGTTGCATCACTAGCGAAGCGTGCCACCTCTGCCGCTGTCGCCATCGCATCACCCGAAGCACCTCGCATCACTGGAGAAGAGTGTCTCCATCGCAGCAGACGCCGTCGCATCACCAGAGAAGTGTGTTGCAGGGCCTGTCGCGGCTCAGAAGAACCGTTGAGTCACCGCACGGCCGTCGGGCATGCACGCATCGTGTTGCATCAAGAAGAAGACGCCATTTTGGTTCATTACACCGGATCTTCATCGCATCATGGCGTTGCTGGTCGCATCGCTGCGGAATCGCGTGAAGAAACCGACGCATCAGCTCCCCACACGGAGAAGAACGGACGCATCCCCTACGCAGCAGTAGGGACCCGATGCATCACCGTTCTTGCGTGTAAGGAACCGACGCATCACCTTCCCTGCAACACTTTTGTTGTATAGCGTTACACATCCAAAGGTACATTGAACTTAAAGTGTCGCATTTCACATCTAAAGAGAACTAAGCTAATTCAACCATTCTAAAGTACAGTTTGTGGATTTTTGTCGTTAGTGGTCTTGTATTAAGTCTATATATAAATACTTCTTTTGATACTACAACTTTTGTGGTGTCCATCTGTAGTTTTGTCACTGGGTTACTGAATGTGTTCATAAATGCTTTACACACCGCCTCAAGATAAGCCTGTCTTCTCGTGCCAAACTACCATGGGGTTAAGCAGGGGTTATTTTAGAAGTGTACCCACTTACTTTGACTAGACACAATGGTCCCTATTAGGACAAAGATACCTACCTCTGCCAACTAGAGACCCCCAAATCTAACAAAGAAGAAGGTACAAGAGATTATGGGCTACTAAAGATCCATTGCTCAAAGAGGTTGTGGAGATGGCAAAAGTGATAGAGGAGTATCAGGGATGTATGAAGGAGTTAAGCAAAAGAGAGAAATGTGGTGGAGAAATGGCAATACTGAGTAGTGATAGACAGTCCAGAGAGAGATGTCAATAAGGTGTCTAAAAGTAGCAATCAAGAGGGTACACTGACCATTTCAAGAAACGAAGTGAGAGTGTACTCAATATGGGAGCACGTATCAAACTTTTGATTTCAAACAATTTTTTGTGGTGAATAAGGACAGCAGGTAGTGGGGTTGCAAAGGTCATTATGCACGAATGTGTAGAGAAGGCAACAAACCCGGCAAAGAGAATACTAACTCCAGAGTAGATGTAGTGGTGGTGGCTGAAGAAGTCAAATATGGTGATAGGATCTAGATGATAGTGAGGGAAATTAAAAGAAGAATTTTGAAGGAGACAAAAGAAGAATGTCAAGACCCACGGCTGAATTTGGGGTATGTGGGTGTAAAATAGAATTGATTATAGACTCAGGGTCTATGTACACAATAATTCCTGGAACATTGTTTAGAACAAACAGGAGGGATGTCACATTGTTACCCAAATACATAAGACCAGGGGGTTATCAATATAAACCTATAGATATCTTGGAATACATGATAGGTACCATACAGTTTGGAGCACGTCAAATAGAATGTAAGGTGTATGTATCGGTTGATGGTTCTCCCATTTTAGGATGGATGCACAAATTTGATCTCAATATAATGTTTAATCCCTGGGCACCTAATCAAATTATGGTGGTGGAAGAGGAACAACTACAAGATATATTGAAGAGTGCACGAAGAGCATTCGATAAAACCCTTGGATGTTTAAAAGGGTATGTAAATAAAATAATTATAAAGGAGTATGCCATGCCGATACATCACAAACTGAGAAGAGTGTCATTGTCAGTGAGAGATAATGTTAAGAAATTGTTAAATGATATGTTGGAGGGAGGGACCTGTGGAAGCCTCTACATGGATTGCTCCTGTTGTAATTACTCAAAAATCAGATGGGCATTTGAGGTTTTGTGTGGATCTGAGAACATTAAACCATGATATTGTGGTTGAGACGTTTCCACTTCCAAATATTAACAAACAGTTATCTTCTGTCAAGGGTGGTAAGTATTTTTCAGTTAGATTTGAGAAGTGCTTCCCATCAGATTATGTTACATGAAGATTCCAGGGGGTAGATTTTCAAACATTTTCAAACATTTTGGACTGGGTTAGCGTCACAAAAGTGGCACTAACTAGCACAAAATGTTTTTGGGGAATTTACTTTGGACTGGAAAGTATCCTAAAAGTAGAGCAAAGCAGCGCAAAGCACTGCTTAGCGTTACTTAGCACCAAAGGGCCATTACATGGGTTGTACAAGGATATTCCCATGCAACCACCCATGCTTTTTGACGCAAAACACTATCTACAAACAATTGTAGACAGGGTTTAGTTCCAAAAGTTAACGCTACTTCAAAGGAGGCACTAACAAGAGAAATGTTTTTGTTTCTCCTTTTTTTCCGACTTTGTATGTGTGCTGCGCTGTGGAAAAAGCTTTAAAATTGGCCTAGGTATGGTATCTTGTACAGGAAGGGTATCCTTCCTGTACGGTTGTATGACGGTACGACGCGTACCGTCACAACGCGTGCTTTTACAACGCGTCCCTTACAACGCAAGTCGTTACCACGACTTGCGTTGGGGGTGCGGATTGAGAATAGTATAATTTACTATTCTAACACCAGTCCCCGTGGACAATAGGGAAGGTGTTGGAATAGTAAATATACTATTCTTAATCCTCTAGCGCCCTCCAGCGCAAGTCGTGGTTATGACTTGCGTTGTAACGGACGCGTCGAAAAAGCACTGCGGAGTAAAATCCGCGACGTAAAGGATGTTCCCCTTCCTGTACAAAATCTATTCTAGACTCATGCATACACCCTAGCACTATGGCGCTAAGGTGTGTGTGTGTGGAGCTCAGTAGCTGAAATCCGTTCGGGTGCTAGGGAGTGGGGAGGAGATAGCCATTTCTCTGAAGATATGGTGCTCTCCTGCTCCCTCTCTGTCACACAACGCAGCCTCTTTGGGTGCTGCGCTGTGTTGCATGACTTTTTTTAAAATCTGCCTAGAAGTCTTTAGCAGCATTTATAACAAGAGAAGGTACGTTTCAATGTACTTGTATGCCGTTTGACTTGGCGTCAGCTGCAAGTGTGTTTCAGGGGATGATGTCACAAATGTTTGAGGTTATGAGAAATGTTTTCAAGATGTTATACTGATAGTTGGAGAAACTGTGGAACAACCCAATTTCAATTTGAAAATGGTGTTCAAGAAGATGGGGGAAGCTGGTTTAACACTAAGTGAAGAGAAATGTATATTTTTAATGGAACAAATTGAATACTTAGGGTGCATCATAGCAAATGGAGGAATCAAGCCCAAGTTTTGTTTGCTGGAAGCAATTAAATTGGCCCCCTTCCCTAAAGACCAAGAACAATTAATATGATTTTTAGGTCTTATAGAATATTATGCAGAATTTGTGAAGACATTGGCGGACAGAAAGGAGATTTTAAGAAAATTCCTACGAAAGGGAAACAGATTTGTGTGGGAGGAGGAACAACAAATATGTTTTGAAAACATTAAAGAGGAAATTTGTGATGCAGGTATTTTGACAGCTTTCAATACTAAATTGAAGTCAGTACTGACTGTATCTCCTGGTGCAACAGGATTTTTTGTTTAATTTTTAAAAACCTTTATTGGTAAAAGTCAGGCACATACAGGGCAATGCACAATGTATGATGAGAGAGCATGAACTCAAGAGTGCATCTAAATACATATCATCAAAACAGTGCTACAATGCGATAGAAGACTGTTAGAGCCTACCAGAGTGTTCAAGCGGGCTTGCGGTAGCCCATGAGGTCCAAAGTGCTCCTTTTAATCTTCAGCACTCGGCTAAGTCCATTAAAGCTTCATGAAGCATAAAGAGTGCCACTGTGCATCCAATAGAAAGAAGGGAAGAAGGAAAGGGGAAGGGAAGGAAAAAAGGGGGGGGAGCCTCAGACCTGCTATAGGGGCACTGATGGTGAAGGGGGGCCTCCAGCCAGTGGGTGACACCCCAAAGTGCTTAACCTCCTACTCATCCACCGCAGGGAAAAGGACCCGGTCGCCATTCAGTGCTTGTAAAATTTGTTGCAGGGGCTCCCAGATATCGAGGGGTCGCACCTGCGGGGGCATCAGGCCCCAGTACTCAGACAACTGTGTATGGCAAAACGTTGCATCTGACAGCCAGTCACCCCTCGGCGGCCTGCGCCGATGGCCCCAACACATCACCATGCGCCTCTTTGCCAACAACAGCATCATAGCAGTAAGTCTCCTGATATTCTTTGGTAGGGTTTTAACGTAGCACAGCAGGGCAACCAGGAGGTGCACTCCACTCTGTAATCCAGCATATCGTCCAGAACATCAAATACACATCCCCAGAAGTTCGCAACATCTCGGCACTCCCAGGTCAGGTGCAGAAACGAGGCCTCAGACATTCCACATTGCACACAGCGCGCCTCCTCAATTAGCCCCTCTCTGCACATCCATACTGGGGTTTATAGAGTTGATGAAGAAAACTTGAAGTGGACTAGTCGATGTCTGTAATTGGGTGATAATTCTTTAGATTGCGTGCAGCAGTAGGCCTACACACCTTCCTCAAACGACGTACCCAAGCACTCCTCCCAGGCAGCCTGAGCCCGGGGTGCAACTACAGGACAGTCCTGCTGCATACCTGTATACAGGCATGTTATAAGTTTGCGTGGGGAGGGTTGGATAAAAAAGCTTCCAACACCTGGAACGAGGGAGGAGCTAATGGGAACAAGGCAAACCTGGCCCTCATGGCCGCACGAAGCTGGAAATAAGTCATCCTGTCCAGGAGTCCCTTATGCTCCACACCCATTGTGGCGTCCAGGTCAATAAAAACCCCTCCAGGAAATGCCCGCCCGAGGATGTGTATCTGCAACTTGCACAGCCGGCGGCAGATCACCGCCTCTCCCGGAAAAGGCAACTTTGGGTGGCCCGTAATCGGCACAGAGCGTGCAAATAAAGTGTCCATACCTGCACGTTGGCACAGCTTCTGCCATGCCCATACCGTGCTGCCAACCGTGTCTATCCCGGCCTGCGGGTGGCTCTGCGTGTGGAATAGCAGCATTGGCAGTGGAATTAGGTCCGACAGGTCAAACTCGGGGACCGCGTTCACCAAAAACGGCGTCAAAAACACCCAGTGGAATTCGAATTGCGCCTGAGCACAGGAGTGATATAGTTCCATGTCCGGTGGCCCCAGGCACAATGGGATTAGGAGCTGTTTTGTCTCAAATTCATGTGAAAAAAGAGAAAATGGTTTCTTTTGCAACAAGCACCCTTACGCACTCAGAAAAAAAATTATTCTGCAATAGAACATGATGATTTGGCTTCTGATTAGGGTGCGAGTATGGAGCTGAACACTTGGCTACTCGTCTAAGCACCTTGGGGTCCACACACCTACACCGGATACCGTTTCATGTGAGGAGTGCGCTATACAAATCACTATAACATAACACCTGAATGGTATACCTTTAATAGTGACCATCAGTCAGGATAATGTGTCTGCGCATCTTTTCATGGTGCAAAAACGAATTTAATGGAGCTCATCTCCTTAAAGTTTGCAATGCTCTTTGCTTACCAAATAGCTCATATTTAAAAGTAGTAAAGAACTTCAATATAAAATAAAATATGGATTTATTTATGTAAAGGATTGTTCTTTTTAGAACATGTGGTCTTTCACTTGGGCAAATAGAGTGACAAGTTGCCATTCCATGCTAACTCGCCTCCACTGCTCCCAAGCTACAATGGGGGGGGGGGGAGGCTCCACTATTCACCCATTAATGGCCAAGGTCGGGTCTGGTGGCTCAGTGGACTAATGCATCCATAGCATGGACCTGTGTTCGATCTCATGGTCACATGTTCAAATCCTATAATAAAATTAGTACCATTAAGTTGGGAAACAATAAACATCTGCTTTTCAGCACCAAGATGCCTACGGGTGAACGTGCGCTCTACAAATACAAATGTTCTGTTCTGTTATATGAGTTGGAGCAAGGTCTTGACATCTCAAGGTTGAGTTGCTGCCATTAGCTAACTCCAATCTCTCTTTTGGGGAGAATAGGACAGCACCCCTGCTCGTCGCCCACCTCACAGTTTCCATGCAGAATTATGAAAAGGTCTGGTATGCTGTGGCAAACCTTATCTTTCATCTGCTGGCTGCTCTTCCTACTCCTCCATCAGCCCCTGTCCCTAAAGCAGGAAGACACATACATAACAGCATTGATCCCTCTAACTAGAGGGCAGGCTAAAAGCACCCCATCCAGGAACAGACTTGGCCCTTTGGCTGCAATGCTTTCTGGGCGTCATGAGGACATCAGGGACAAGTGCACGTCGAATCCTGAGATCTAGACGCAAACTATACTATGATTGTAGGATGCACATACCTTGCTTTGTGTACACAGTGATGCAGTACCGGTAATGTTATCATAAGTGCAACTTGTACCGATGCTTAGATTATATCTAACAGAAAAGACAAAATGCAGCGGGTCTGGGTGTCCATGTTTTGCACCCGGGACACTGTGGTTTTACAGAAGGGGGCACAGGTGCTTGTGCAGATCCCTATGTAATAAAGATTGCACCAGTGCATATACATCTCCTGCGCTATCTGAAGAGGGAGTTCCTTCATTCGCATGGTGGCATGACCCATGTAAATGAAGAAAACACTATCTCTGCGTCCATGGTTATAATGGACACAGGAACAGAGGCAAAGAGGCAGTCAGGAGTAGCACTGAATGTGCTCTACAAAATGGAGGCACTGTGGTTATGCCCTCTGAGTGCAGCCGTCGGGCAGGGGAAACTGAGTGCCATTGCCATGATCCCCCCCACAGGCATTCACTCACTGCACTGGCCGGTAGGGACAACTCTGTCTCCTCTTTGAAGTACAGGCTGATGTCTTCTGCACTGCCTGCACAGTGAAAGTCAGAGCAACTGCTTCAAGTACGACTTTGCTTCTGCCCTAGGGACAGCACATTATGTGAAATATGGCTCCATGTCCCTGTTTCTGCCCAGTGCGCCTTAATTAAAGATGTGCAGTGGAGCAAACAGGGACAGTAATTTACTGCACATGCCCTCACTTCTACGTTTAGCCTTATTTGAGCTCTTTTATTCCTCATTTAGAAGGCTGTGGTATATCTAAATATATATTTCCAGGATGGCTTTTCCTTTTGTAGGTACAAACATAAATGGTTGTTGTTGATATGTAATGTTTGAAGTGTTTCTTTGAAAGGGTATGTTCATTGCTTTGCTCTGCAGAATGGTTTCTGGTTATTTGCTGTATCTTGTACAAGGGGCTGGTGTAGTTTTATCTGAACAGATCTAGTGCACCGACTTCAGCGCCTTGAGACCCTCGCGGGTGAGTAGTGCGCTCTATAAATTTCGTGATTGATTGATTGATTAATCATCCTCTCTCATGATATAGTTGGCAGCCTCTGGTGGAGGCACATCTGCCATCTTAGGATTCCCACGCTCGAATCTCCTCTGGTAACACTTTTATTCTGCACTACTGTTATCATTCACGAACAAAGACACTTATCCCTCTTGTCCTGTCTGCTGGAGGGGGCTTGACTTTTATGAGATACCATATGGACGCCAGCAGTCAGACGACTTCTCTTACCATTCCCAAGTAGGAAAAACAAGCTTTGGAAAAGCCAATGGGTCTCACCTATACAAGAGCTATTGCCTTTATCAATGGCTTTTAACCATTTTGTAGAGCACTGATGCTGTTCAGCAATGCTGAAAGTCAGAAAAAAGGTGCTATAACACGGCCAGTACTGGTCGCGTGATATCTCTTTTTTTATATGGCTACAACATAGTCTACCGCTTTTTGAGCCAGATGTACGACTGGCAAAATAGCGCATCGCAAATTGAGAGTCATTTGCAAATCACAATTTGCAAGGCGCTGTTTTGCATGTATAACAGTGTGGTTTACACTGTTTGCATTTCCAAAATCAGGTTGCATATTGCGAGGTCCTTGATTATTAATGAGCCTCTCGCAATTTGCGAGCCCAGGGGATGACAGGCCCTCCCAGGGGTGGTGATCTGCTGGGCTCAGCAGACCACAATGTCTGGGACTGCTTTTTTAATAAAGCAGTTTTTTGTTTTTTTTAACTGCAGCCCGTTTTCCTTAAAGGAAAACGGAATGCATTTAAAAAAGAAAAATTAAACTTTTCAGTTTAATTTTTTTAAGCACAGGCAGTGGTCTCTGGGACCCCTGCCTGCTCTTAAAAATATTTTCCAACATACTCACAAAGGGGAAGGGGTTCCCTGCGAGTGTTTTGCGGCCGCAAATGCGGTCGCAAAACACTAGTACATAGCATGTTGACTCGATATTAGGAAGTGACGCTCCTTCCTAATAGTGAGAGTTGAAAATGCTACTTTGTGAGTCAGTGACTCGCAAAATAGCAGTTGTATATGCTATTACCCTGTTATTGTGGCCGCAAATGGGAGGTTCTCCGGTTTGCAGCCGCAAACAAAGGTTGTACATCTGCCCATTTGCTCTAACTTTCAGGCATGCTGCACAGCAATGCTTGTTCTCTGAGGAAAGTTCCAATCTCAGGTGTGACCAGAGATTGAGGGGGGGAGGGGGGAAGGGGGTTGAGTCCTTGTATCAGAACCAGAGGTATCAAGGTTTGTCGGAGGGGGTGCTGGCGGCCAAACCAGAACACGAGGGCTGGGATCTAGGACCAGGAATGGGTGGCATACTCTGCTGCAGGATGTACAGAACAGGAGGGCTGGCAGGAGTAACAATTGGGGTGGTGATTGAGGCCAGGGGTATTAATATAGAGATGCAGATATATATTTGACTAAATTCCATGCATTAGTATCTCGCCCAGTTCTTTTTTTTTTGTTGAAATCTGGGATTTGTAGTTTATTGTTGATCCCACCATAAAATCGGGATTGCAGCCCTCAGAATGCAGATAATTAATCTAGACTGCCTGAACAACTCACTCATTGAGCTTGGGCACTTGTGGGCTCTGGGGATGGTAGAGAAAAGTAATTTAGAGCTGCAATGACGCCCAACAAACTCCTGATGCCAGCAATCACAACTACTAGAAAAAGAAACGCTCTAAGAATTGGAAGCAATAAAAAGTTATGTTTTTTAAAAGGCAGCATGGCACAGCCTGAGCTGGCACTGCTTCATAGCATTTTTTCTGGCATGGTAGGCAAGCAGTGAAGTGGGAAGGAGTATAGTGGTCAGTAACATGCAGAGTGTGTGGGTGGGAGGGGAAGAAGAAATAGTACCTCCATTAGGGTTCGAGCAGCGGACAGACAATGATTAAGTTGAATCTATCTGTGGTTGGTCCATGCACCACAGAAAGGAAAGGAAGTGATGCTTGGCATGCACTGACCAATTAAGAGACAGAAGAGAGACAAAGAAGCCAATGAATTGTAAGCATTGGTCAGGCTCTAAGCCCATTACTCAACTTGCAAGTGAGAGTGCATGTGCTAGTGCATGCTCACGCAGGCGAGAGCTAAAAAGTGAGGCCTCTGATGTGTCCATAGCAAGCTCAAGTGATTACATATTGTTAGATTAAAACAATGAATCAGATAGCACAATTAAAGATTCAAGGAAAATGTAAACCAAGGCCATACCTGCTTAGCAAAGCACCCCATTGGCTTCTTTGAAGAACAGCAAGTTGCGGCCATTTTGATGAAACTCTCTGTAGAATTTATCATCACCAGAAGTGGGGTCTGTGCATAGTTACTTGAATATTCATATAAAAATCTAGATAACAAAAAGCATTCAGTTAGCTAATGGATAGTAGCAACCCCATTTTTGTCCTGGAATTTACCAATGAAGAAGTTTGAAATTACCGATAACAGTACGACAAACTGGCTTTACAATACCAATGTGCCTTTTATTTGGAAACATAGTCAATATCAATTTGCAAAAACAACATTGCCTCCATCAGAAGGAATGGGTGGCATTGACCTAAGCCACATAATCGTGGATGGTGAACAGGTCACTCCCCATTGTGTAACAAAACTGAAAGGTGACAAATCACATAGACCATTATACCGTTTAAAACATGTTTCTTTCTCATGTAAAAGCAGAGCAAAACTACTGAAAGCCAAAAAAAGCATTTTATATAATCAGGCAATCTTTCTATCTATTTTTCCATCTGTAATGCATTTCTCTGTTAGCAGGAGACAGGGGCCTATCACTGGCAAGTGAATTGGATAGATAAGAAAACTAGGGGCATATTTACGAGGAAACTTTTGGAGCGCAGCCTTAAGCCAAGATTGCTAACGCTGCGCTCTGACAGTTTCCACATGCAGGAATGTGCTGTATTTACAAGAACGCGGTGCACCCCTGCATTTCCTCTAGCGCTGGTACTAAATTTAGCTGCCTAGCGATCAAATGCAGGCCCCCTTGGATTATCGGGCAAGGGTGCCTGTGTTGCAGGGAATTATTGTTTATGTGCAGGAATAAACAACCGGTAATGGCGATTTGTAACGTCTATGTGTGCTGCTTCATGCAGCAAGCATAGAAGTTGCAACTTGTCATTTTTTAATGATTGTTTATGTGCAAGAAGGCACATCTTCCTGCACATGAACAATCACTAGTGGCGATTTGCTGTTTCTATGTGTGCTGTAGAATGCAGCACATGTAGAAACAGCAAACACGTGGAGAAATAAATCATTTATCCTCATTTTGCCAGGTTAAGACCAGGTGTTCTCTGGTTTTATTTTGGGTGCTGGCCCATATTTAAGCCACCCTTTTAAATAGGGGGCACCATCAAAAAGCAGTGGGTGTTGCAGCGGAACGTCCACCGCAACATCTATTGCACATCCCTTTCACGTTAAGTGCTGCATGAAAGGGGGCCTTATTCACAAGGCTGAGTACAGCCAAGTTAAGTGGCTTAATGCCGCCTTGTAAATAGGGTGAATGGCTTATAACCACCAGAAAGTCGGTAAAAGTGGCGTTCTGGTGGCGATATTCCCTTGTAAATATGGCCCCTAATTTCCTTCGGCAACCCAACAGCTACACTGCCTATCTGCTAGGTTTATGTTATACAAACACCAAATTCTTATATGCTTAATATTTGACACTGGATTCGGACATCTTAATGAAACATACTGATGTTCAAAGAACAGTGGAGCAGACATATGAGGGCTATTCACAAAGACATTTTGGAGAATATTAAAGGAGCACTACAGTATTGAACTTTTAACTATTCTTACATGCTAATGTGAATTCACCTCAAAACACCTAAAATAGGAATGTTCAGGGAACATTGCTAAATAATTAATACAAATAGAAAGAACTATATTCTCTTTACAGTTTTATTATTACTCCCTTATTATGGTTGTGAAATGTTGGTGTAGATAAATGTTCCCGATGCAACGCCTGTAGTTCAAATTCATAAGCCACAGATCTCCTGATGATTTCGCCCTCCAACCTATGCCTGCTCTGAACCATAAACATAAACAAAATTCTGAGAATACATAACCTTGGGCGGTAACCAGCTTAGCAGACTTAGGGCCTCATTTACGATATTTTGACGCACGGCAGTGCATCAAACCTTCCTGCTGTGTTTCTGTGCGTCAAAATAGGCCAGCTGGGGGGATGATTGTTTTTGTGCAGGGAGGGACACCTTCCTTTAAAAAACAATAATTAAAGTAATTTTCCACTTTCTATGCTTGTTCACAATGCAGCACACACAAAGAGGTAAAAACGAGGAGAAATAAAAAGTATTTCTCCTCGTTGCTTCTATTTATGTATCCCCTAGGGAGGAGTAGGCCTAGGAATCTGATGCAATCCCAGGTTTACAAAATGTTGTAAATCTGGAACTGTGTCACATCCATGGATGTTGCGTGGGCACACCCACAGCGACACCATGGGACAACCCTTTCACGCAGAGTTATGTGTGAAATGGAAATATATTTACAAGGCCATAAAAAGTCATGCAGGGTGACTTTACATGACCTTGTAAATATGGGGAAGCCCATTGCCCTTCCGGTGCATTAATAAAAGTGATGCACCTGCGGCGCAATGGGCTTGTAAATAAGACCCTTGGTTCATAAGAAATACCATAACGGGTTCTGCACAGCTGATCAAAGATGCCAGCTTTCTAAAAACATAAAATGCACACTTATCTCTCGCACCTCCTAAACCACTACACTGCTAAGTGCTGTGTGTTATGACAAAATAACTTCAGATCACTGGTCATCATGCACGACATAAAAATACGCCCCACATCAAAACAAAGGCAACAACACCCTTTCAGCCTCATGTACACATTGTAGTGTGCTACACGTAGGCAAGCACTTCAGTGCCCCACATTGGAGTATTAAGCAATGTATAATTTTACAGTGTAGTACAACCAATGTTCTATCACAAATTGATAGACTATTTTGTCAAACCCCAACAACTCTAAAATTGGCCAAAAGTGAATGTGTAATGAATATTTCAATAATATGCAGTCACGTGTTGTTCAAAAAAGCAGAAACAGGTGGTGTCAAAATGTCCCACACATAAGAGACAGTCATAATCCACTTTCCTTCGGGGGTCCCCAAGATTGGCCATATCTTCAAGTGTATGTATAACCTGCTCAGTCATATCTTAAGCATGATTGGTGCGAACATACAGGTGCAGGTAATATTAAAATAGCCCACTCTTAACAACGTGCCAAAACCAACCCTTCTTTAGAAAACATCGATTCTCCCCTTAAATTTGAACCATACCCGCATTTAAATTCTTCTGTCAAAGCGATGAGGGAATCAAGTGTACGCAAAACGGGCTCACTAATGGCCATATGTATCATAGTTCCGTTTTGCGATTCCTAAATAGCGATTCTTAAGGAATCGCTATTTAGGTATCGTAAAATGGTATGTATGAAGAGATTCGCTTTTTTTTAGCGATTCCTTAATCTTCCTTAATTGTGAATTCGCATTTTGCGAATTCGCAATTAAGGAATAATTTTCAATGCATTCCTATGGGCCAGGAGGCCCATAGGAATGATTGCGAAATAATTCTCAAATTGCGAATTCGCAATTTGCTAATCGCAATTTGAGAATTATTGCAAGGGTTCAGGGGTGTCTCAAGGACACCCTGCTGCACCCCTGTAAATTACATGTCTGTGTATATGTCGCACATACATGCCCAATGGGCATGTATGTGCGTCATATGTCACCCTAACAAATGCACAATTGTGCATATTTACAAGAAATCGCAAATTACCACCAACTACAAGTTGGTGGTAATTTGCGATTTCTAAACCTGAAATCGCAAGTCTTAAAAGCTTCATACATAGCATTTAAGGAATCGCAAAATTGTGATTCCTTAAATGCTTAAGCAAAATAAAGAATCGCAATTTTTTGCGATGCCTTATTTTGCTAATTGTTCTTACATTCAAAAATCGGTAATAAGGCCGTTTGCGATTCGCTAAGGCCGAAATTCTGCGAATTTCGGCCTTAACGAATCGCAAAAAGCTTGATACATATGGCCCTAGGGATCTCGTTCACAAACCTCCAAAAGGAGGTCAGATTAAAGTTTCAAAAGTGATCTATGAACGTGACTACTGTATTTTATATAATTTCACCAGAGTGACAGCAAAATGTAGTTTGGGTGTCTAGATCTCTAGGTGTTGTCCTTGCCACCCCGAAAATAGTACAGCGATGTAACAGTGGTTGTTCCGTTTCCATCACCTAAGGAGCCAATGAAATGTGATTACATTTTAATTTCGCCCAAAAAATAGCCATTATTTCACGAAGGACAAGGGGCGTCATGTGAATGCAATAACTGATTGTCCTTTATTTTCACTTATTTACATTTTACCCTTGGAAGTGAACACACTGGGCACAGGTTAATAACTTAGGGTACCTACATTCAAGTTAGTTGCCCAAAAAACACCATCTGAGCTCACGTTTCTCACCTACGATTTAAGCCCAAGATACTTTTTAATAGATCTCAGATCAAACTAAGAATAAAGAAAAAAATTCCAGTGTATGGATTGTCCACAGCACTAAATTTAAGGGGTGTGAACATAGGCTTTCTCAGGCAAGGTAGTTCGTGGCCATTTTGAAGATGTGAATTTCTGCATGAAGTTCAGGGACCGTGACGACTGGAGCAGCAGGGGGTAAGGGACATTCTCTCCCACGCACTGTAGGTCAGAACCGCTGGTCAAGGTGCAACAGGCCAACAGACAGGCTGGCGCCAACATGGACCTTAAGAAACACAAAAGGCAGGGGAAGCTGGACGCACGAGACGAAGGGCAGAAACAGTAGTTTGAAGGGGGTGGCCTGCAGCAACTTAAGGAGCAGGAGCAGCTGAAGACATGAGGAGAGCAGGACTTGCAGCATCTCATCTGAGGGATGCAACCTTCATCCCTCAGTGGCCCTCTCACAAATGCGGGCCCAACCCCTTACAGATTAATTCACACTTAAGAGCCCCTTCAGAAGGGCCAACATCAAAATGCATTGGGGCCATTATATAAAGGGATTATGACAACCTTTATGTGAACAACAGAAATAATTAAAAGTTTGGATCATAATTTGATATGTGAACATAATTTGGGGCGTTAACTCGAGATGACTTTGGGTCAATAGAGCAAACTCCCTTCTTAGGAGCATACACATTGTGCAACAGTAGACACAGCTCGCGTTGTGACGTGTGTATGTCGGCGTCATTGAAAGAACCCAGACAGGATAGGTTCTATCCCAGTGGCATGCAAAACGGACAGATTAATTTTGTTGAATTCCATACAGTGTGGAGCAGACTGGGCCTTTTCGCAACAGCATTTGTGGGTATTCCCAACCCTTCCCAACAGTTTTTCACACCCAGTTTGGCCACTTGCACTTGATGTCATATAAAGCTGCCATAAATATGACATTTGGTGTGAAGTGCTTGCAAAATGCTTGCAAAAAAAACAATTCATCATATCACCCAAGGAAGGGATTTCTCCTCATAACCCAGGAAGGGAACTCATAAGAGCTTTGCCAGCCTGTAGGGGAAGTGAGTGAACACCCAAACATTTCCCCATCCCTCCTCTTTCTCTTCCCCTCCCAGTTGTCCTTCCCCCCAATGCCTTGCCGGTTTTGATTGGTTGCGCCGTGGAGAAGCGGAGTTTTTCCGATGCTACCCAACATCAAATCCCCCTACGGGTTAGATCTCTCAACGTGGACGGGTGGTTTCTCAAACTTTCCATTCGCGTTGAGAAAGCTGCCGCTCGGGTAGAAAATCTACTCAAGCGGCAAGAAAAGAAGCAATGCCCTCTTGCGCTGCACATGGTGCCATTCACGCTGATTTTCCAGCGCTGGGCAAACACATCGCGCTGAAAATCAACATGTACGGCATGAACGAATGCACTCAGCCGCTTTCAGAACTCCGCACAGCAGAGTCTGCACAAACTACACCCAGGCCTAGCATTAAGTACAAGTATAAATGTGTGCTTATAAGAACAAACAAATGTAATAAAGAAATTAAACGAAAATAATATTACCCTGAGCATATCAGCATAACTACTACAATGGGATAACACATAGTAGTGGGTTCACACTGCCGCAACATCATCCAATAAACACTAAGCACAAAGGTTGATTCATCAGAAGTCAAA
Source organism: Lissotriton vulgaris (assembly GCF_964263255.1). Lineage (NCBI taxonomy): Eukaryota > Metazoa > Chordata > Amphibia > Caudata > Salamandridae > Lissotriton > Lissotriton vulgaris. The sequence continues at coordinate 1,249,980,513 of NC_141689.1, read as the reverse complement.
ACAGACACTTAGGGCCATATTTATGACCGAGTTTGCACCACTCTTGCACCACGTAACGTGGTTCGAGAGTGACAGAAAACGAAAGTCAGATTTTTTAAGCCACGTATAGCGATTTTGTGTGGCTTTGAGTGACTTACAAAAATCTGGAGTAACGCAACGCAGTGCAAATCGTGGTGTTCCCTGGGTGTCGTGTGGGTGTTCCCATGCAACTCCCATGATTTTTGATGCATTCCCAGATTTACAAGACCTTGCAAACCTGGGAATGCGCCAAAAAGATATGCCTCCGGAGGAGAGGCGTAACGAGGAGCTATATCTTTATTTCTCTTTGTTTCTTCCTCTTCCTGCAGCACACATAGATAGAGGAATCTCCCTCTCTGGATTGATTTTATGCAGGATGGGGGTCCCTTCCTGCACAAAAACAATCCTGCATGCAATGCAAGCACCCTTGCACTATGGTGCAAAGGTGTCTGCGTAGGCGCTTGGCTGCCCATTGTGCCCCAGTGCAGGGGGAAAAGTCAGTAAGCCTTAAATATGGCACATTCCTGCCCTTTCTCAGTGACACAGTATAGTGCAGCAAGGCGATTGCTGCGGTGCACAGTGCCACTATTTCATAAATATGCCCCTATTGGGTACCAAAAGTGATAGGTCGTACTAATGAGGACCGGTTGAATCCGAGTCTTAGGTTCACTTGTAAGACTCCCACTTACTTGGCTGCAAACTCCCGAGGGTCCTTCTTGAAAGCCGCACACACCTCTTCATTGGAGGGCTCCACATAGGTGGGGAACTCCTTAGGAGGCTGCTGCAGGGCGGCCAGGCAGAGCTTCTGCTCCAGGCCCTTGTGGGTACAGCAGGCTGCAGTCCCAGGGTGCTTGGGAAAGGGGGATGCCGGATCACAGGACTTTGCAGACAAAGCCGAAGCCTGTTTATGACAACAAAGACAGTTGAGTTTGTAAGAAATGCAAGCTGCAATTTATTGGTAGCTGTTGATTTTTTTCAGTCACAATAAAAATTGATACTAGACGGATATTAGAATGAATCCTGCCTGAAATATTTTCGGCTATTATTCTCATTTATCTTTTTTTTTAGGTTTTATAGGGATGCACATACGGCTAAAATTACAATGACTATCAAAATAATGTAAAATACACATTCTACTTCACCTAAACATATTGATTTGTTAAGAATATACTATGTTATTCATCTTTTCTAGCCATCAATTTTTCTACTTGGTGGAAAATAAAATTGTTAAGCATCTTCATTTGTCAACCCGACAGAGATAGACAACTAAGAAAAAGAGATTCTAAGGGCTTGATTTAGAGTTTGCCAGATGTTTACTCTATCACAAACATTACTGATATCCCGTCCGCTGTATTACAAGTTCATAAGATCTAATGCACTTGAGTAAGGCGGGGAAAACATCCATCACGTTTATGACGAAGTTAATAGTACACCAAACCCTAAATCAGGTCAAAAGACATTAAAATAAAGAGTAAAGAGAGGAGATGCTTAAATGATTTTTAAAACACAATGCAACAGCCGATTTGTAAAAAATAAGTAAGAAAATAGCTCTTATGAATTATTCGAAGCAGCATCAAACTTCCATGTATACAGTTACCCACCCTATGCATTGCTTTGTCTGTTGTTTCTGCTCCACACAGATCAGGAAGCCAGAGGAACTGAACTTTTTAAATTGCATTTAATAAATGCCCACACTAATGAAATCATTAACTATCCCTTTCAAGCCATATCAAAGACCCCCATTTGCCATATTTTCAGACTATTTGGTTCCGTTTTACAGAGACATTTGCATATGCAAATTGAACTAACATGCCCAAATGGGTTGATTTACGAGAGAAAATTCACTTAACCATTAAAAAAATGCAAATTAGTACTCATAAAAGCATTAATAAATTGAACTTTTTCCGGCAACAAATAGATTAACGTCTATGTAATACTTCTAATTGCATCATTTTGAAATTGTAGTGTTACATTGAAATTAAATGCAATGTTACTGTGAACGCAACACTTCAATTTTCACATTTTGAACAGATAGGCTTACAATCCCTACCGTGTCATCAACACTCCTTAAACACATTTCTAGTAGTCACACTAAACAAATGCAACCTTAACCCCTGTACCACATACCCTTAACTACAAACTCTTCAACCCCATACTCTTCAGCCTATTCCCTACCCCTTAAGCATGTGCCCTGTGCCCTACTCCCTGTACCCTTACACTTTTACTGCTAGACTTTATCTCCCTAATTATAACACCTAAACACTATACCCCAAAGCCTTAACCCTTAATACCTAACCCTAACAAACGTATTTTGTAACCACTAACCCTATTCCCTCAACTTTATCTTCAATCCTATACTCCTGAGAGGCGCCCACCAGGCCTAGGGGAGGGACGCCCTTAGTTGCGCCAAGGAGCCGAGACTCCTACAAGGGTGGGATGCGGGAAAAGGATGGATCCCTGCTGACGCTATAACACGTAAAGGAAACCGAAACTTATCATGTTATTTAAGGCGGTGTCCCAGGGGTCTCGTCCTCTTTGTCTTCTTGGACCCCTAGGAAGCCGCAGGAGCATGAACCTTTTTTCGGCAACAAATAGATTAACGTCTATGTAACACTTCTAATTACATCATTTTGAAATTGTAGTGTTACATTGAAATTAAATGCAATGTTACTGTAAACACAACACTTCAATTTTCTCATTTTGAACAGATAGGCTTACAATCCCTACCGTGTCATCAACACTACTTAAACACATTTCCAGTAGTCACACTAAACAAATGCAACTTTAACCCCTGCGCCACATACCCTTAACTACAAACTCTTCAACCCCATACCCTTCAACCTATTCCCTACCCCTTAAGCCTGAGCCCTGTGCCCTACTCCCTGTACCCTTACACTTTTACTGCTAGACTTTATCTCCCTAATTATAACACCTAAACACTATAGCCCAAAGCCTTAACCGTTAATACCTAACCATAACAAATTTATTTTGTACCCGTAACCACTAACCCTATTCCCTCAACTTTATCTTCAATCCTATACTCCTGAGAGGCGCCCACCACGCCTAGGGGAGGGATGCCCTTAGTTGCGCCAAGGAGCCGAGACTCCTACAAGGGTGGGATGCGGGAAAAGGATGGATCCCTGCTGACGCTAGCATGCTTCTGTCATTTAGTAAAGCTTCCTATTTTTCGCAAGCGCAGCGAGTAAGGGACCCATCCTGGCCACGGGTGGTCCATGAGCTCCACGCTTCATGAATATTCCTGTTCCAGACATCAAAGCATGGAAATTTAGGGCCAGACTCCCACTTGTATACGGTCAAGCTGAATTTAAATTATAATATCTGGCCTAATTTCCTTATTGTTGCTATAGTGCGTTGGGGCCGGCTGGCACAATGTGCGCAGATTAGTGGGCAAACTGGCCAAATTCAAATTAAAAGGGTATGGCCAAACTGAAGTTGAAGTGTAATGTCTGGCCTACTTTTCGTACTACCTTTCATATATGGCCGAGTCGGCCAAATTTAAGTTACAGTGTTTGGCCAAGGGACGTTAAAGTGTAATGTCTAGCCTAATTTCCTTACTGTTTGCGGTTGCGCGTTTCGGGCCTGCTGGCACAATGTGCGCTGCTGAGTGGGTGGGCCTAATTCAAGTAAAAGTGTACGGCTAAGCTGAAGTTAAGTGTAATGTCTGGCCTAATTTCCCTTCTGCCTTTCATATGTGGCCAAGTTGGCCAAATTCAAGTTAAAGTGTAAGGCAATAGGAAAAGAAAGGGTAAAGTAGGCTTTCGAGCAAGACTTGCCGCTGTAAAGGTGAGGGGTAAAGTAGGCTTTCAAGCAAGACTCTCAAATTGGAACACCTAGTTTCAGTCTGGGAAAGGGAATTGTTCCTGTTGGTTTGTGGTGCAGCTGGTCCACTAAAGAGCTGGAGATCTTTTCTAGACTATACCGAACTATTGCGCAGCACAGTCAGCGTCGGGAGGGGGGCGGGCGAGGGCGCCGGGGAGCTTCTCACCCTGTGGCGGAGCGCTGACAGATAACGTCAAAAGGGCACCCACAGCAATAGAAGTTCAACCAGTAGATGGACCCCAGGAGGGGGTAGGATGGAAGTGTGCAGAGCGTAGGCATGGAGGGGACTGACCTGCCGGTGGTCCTGGACTCTACTGCCCTAACCCGCAACGTATGGACTGAGAGAATCTTGCGGAGGCTGCCTGTGTACAGTTACCCCGGTGGGCCGGTGCGCTATGAGGTGCCCAGGTTTTCAGGTAATGCAACTGTTTGCTGTAGAGCGTTGGGGCCTGCCGGCACAATGTGCGCAGCACTGAGTGGGACGGCCGAATCGGCCAAATTCAAATTAAAATGTACTGTACGGACATTGGGGCCTGCCGGCACATTGTGCTCAGCACTGAGTAGGACGGCTGAGTTGGCCAAATTCAAGCTAAAAATATACTGTACCGACAAGCTGAAGTCCAAGTGTAATGTATGGCATAATTTCCTTACAGCCTTGACATGTCGGCAGAGTCGGCCAAATGCAAGTTAAAGTGTAAGGCCAAGCTGAAGATCAAGTGTAATGTCTGGCCTAATTTTTATTACTATTTTCACATGTGGATGACGTCAAAGGGTGTTACTGTGAATAATGTTATATATACAAGTGGAATACTTTTACTCTCATAATGGTTTGTGGTGATTATATGATTTGACAATAATTAAAAAGTCTACGCCTTGGACAACATATTCGGCTTCTGTGAGTTCTTGGGCCCCCGCGGGGGCCAAAAGGTGTCAGAAGTGGGAGAGGGGTGAGTGATATGTTGTGCGCATACTATAACCCTATACCCTTCACTTAACCCTATACTCCAAACTGTTAACCATTAACCCTATGCATGCACCCCTTATCCGTAATTACTAACCACTTATGCATAAAGTCAATGTGCAACATCCCTAACTCTTAACCTTATAACCTTAACATCAAACCCATCCACAAAACCCCATGCCACAAACATTTTAGCACATACTCCAAGCCATTAACCCTTCACCTCTAAACCTATTTCCCTAGCCGCAGCCTGTATCCCTCATAGCCCAAACCTCTGTACCCTATATCTTATATCCAATGGCTTTACTCCCTAATGCTGAACCCAGCACTATCCTTATTTACATATATTTTGGGAACAAACACTTTTGGAAGTGTTCCTTTGTTCAAATTATTTAGTTTTGGAAATAATTATTGGGAAGTGTTATTTTCAGAAGTGTTACTTTCGAAGTTCTGATGCAATATCACTTACTCCTGCATAATATTACGCCAGGACACAGTACAGAACCACTCTCATGGATGAATTTCAGCGTTAGAGTGCTCTAAAAACATGGGGAACACATACAAATGTTGAAGTATGTGGTCGTTCCCAAACTCCTCTACAACTCAGTCCCACCCTGGAAATATTTGAAAATGTACTACCATCAAACAATGAACTAGAGGGACATTCAGTATTTGGCGGGCGGGAGTCCAGCTGTAAATCAGCATGGCTCCAACCGTGCCAAACTCACAGTTTCCCTTCCTTCATTAGAGTTTCTGATGGCAGGGTCTCAGCTAGCTCCAGCATTTGAAACCAAAGACCCAGCGGTCAGTTCATCTCAGAGGCACCAGGTTAATGAGCCAGAAGGCCCGCCCGACTTGGAGTGAGCCTTCTGACCCATAATTTCCTGCCCAAGACCACTATGGAAAGCAAGGCGTCCAGCTGGGATTACAATTTTGCCGAAAGTGCTCCAGTCACCTCATCAGAACCTCTGGCAAAATGAATCAAGGAAGGTGGATCCAAGGACCTCCACCACATAGACAGGCTTGTCAGACGCCTACCAAACTCTTAATAACTCCCTAAGGGCCATATGTAGGAAGGCTTATTGCACTCGCAAATGCTGAAATTAGAAGAATTTCAGCATTTGTGATCGCAATTAGGGCAGTGTGCTATATAGCACTCAAAAACCCCTATGCAAAATAAGGAATCACAAAATTTGTGATTCCTTATTTTGCTATTGCATTTAAGGAATCGCAAACTGCAATTCCTTAAATGCAATGTAAGAAGCACCCAAGTTGTGCAAATTTTGGCTTAAGGAATCGCAAATTACCACTAACTTCAGGTTGGTGGTATTTTGCGATTTCTTTGAAAAATGCAAACATGCATGCACTTAGGGCATGTATGTGGGCCACATGTGCACACATGTTAATTTCAGGGGTGCAAAAGGGTGTCCTATTGACACCCTTACAACCCTGAAATTGCATTCTCAATTTGCGATTCTCTAATTGAGAATCGCAAAGTGAGAATGTCTTTCCATTCATTCCTCTGGGCCTTCTAGCCCATAGAAATGAATGAGAAGGTATTCCTTATTTGCTGATCTCAATTTGTGATTCACAAATAAGGAATAAGTGGGATTCGCAAAAAATGTTGCTAATCCTACCTACATTGCGTTTTGCGATTCTCTAATTGCGATTCCCAAAAAATCACAATTTGAGAATCGCAAAACACAAATTACCTACACACAGCCCTAAATGTGTTACCGGAAAATGAAAGATAAGGGAACACCTTTAAAATATACGACAAGAAAATATTTTCCACATAAAAGAAGTTAAGAAATATAAAAGTGCCAGGTATTTTAACATGAGTGCTAATACACTATGTGCTATTACGAATGTGGAATTGTCTTCACAAACACATACTTGGGAATCCATGAAACCTTACGAGGAATACTCTTAGAAAATTATGACCATCGCAGGCTTCCATCACTACTCCTTGAAGCCTTTACAATTTTCCAAATATGTAAAACTGCACCTACACGAAGGGGTAAAAACTACAGGTGCAGACATAATTTTTTTTGAGAATTGGGGCCTTTAGGTCCATATTTATCATAGTGCTGTGCCACCCTTGCAACACGCATGGGGGCACAAGGGCGACGCAACACTAAAGTCAGACGGTATACACCTGTTACAACGCATTTGTTACAACGCACTACCGTTACAACGTGACTTTTACAACGCATACCATTACAACGCATTGCGCTGGGGGGCGCTCTAGGATAGGGAATAAGTATAATTTACTATCCAACACCTTCCCTAGGGTCCACGGGGACTGGAGTTAGAATAGTAAATTATACTTACCACTATCCAGCACCTCAAAGCGCTATGCGTTGTAATGGTATGCGTTGTAATGGTCGCGTTGTAACGGTAGGTAGTTGTAATAGTATGCGGAGTAACATGGTACATCCAAGTCAGACTTATCAGGCTACGCAACGCCACCTTGTGTGGCCCTGCATGGCTTGATAAATCTGGTGTAATGCACAGCTGCCTTGCATTACTCTGACCCAGGGAGAATTTCTATGGGTGGAGCATGGGTGCTCCCTCTCATCCACCCATGGATTTGGGAGCATTCTAGGATTTACCATTAGTGGCAGACCTGGGAATGCCTAGGGGAGGCGTAACAAGGACAAATATCTTTATTTCTCTTTGTTTTTAATTCTTTCTAAGTGTGTTGTATTCTGCATGTAGCATATAGAAAGAGTAAAATGCCTTTGAGGTTTGTGTTTCTCCTGAAAGGTGTCCCATCCCGCACAAAAACAATCCTGCCCGAAATGCAATCACTCTTGCACCCGTGATGCAAGGGTGCCTGCAATGGCGCAAGGCAGCCAAAAGTGTGCCAGTGCAAGGAAAGGACAGGAATGTGATGAATAATATATGGCGCATTCCGGCCCTTTCACGCAGCATAACATTATGCTGTGCAAAAGTATGATAAATATGGGCCTTAGTTATTGCACGAAGAGTAGGTGAATCTTACACTTTAATGTTTCATCACTGGGCTTATGGACATCACTGTTCAAATCTCTCTTGAAGGGTTGAGACATTTCTAGCAGACAAATATTGAAATACAAGGATAAATAAAGAAGGCCTACCCTTTTGTCGTAGCACTCAGGAGCTGCGCCTTTAGCACAGCATGTTTCAGCCAGAGAGACGATCTCTCGCACAATGTTGCTAATCTCCTCGAATGTGGCATTGGAGTACTTCCTGCTGTTCAGGATGATGGCGCTGAAAAATACAGACAACAGATACAAGTTTAAGGAAGTTTTCTCTTTCCGTCTCTCCCTCTTTTTTTCTCTCTTCCTCGCTCCTGCTCTTCGCCTGCCGCTCATAGTCCTCTCTCTTCCACTCAGGGTTGGACTGGCCATAGCGGGCACCAGGCATTTTCCCGGTGGGCTGGACGGGTGGGGTCGGTTTTGTGCATGTGAGGGGGAAGGGCAATTTTGCAAAATCAGCCCCTTGTAACAAAAGTGGGAGCAGTGCTTCTTGCTAGCACCCCTCCCCCAGCACCCCACCCCCCCTTCCTTCCCAAGGTAGGTCGAACAGCAATCTGCCAGGGCTGGTTGCTGTTCTCAGTCAGGCACTGCTTCCACTCCCTGCTATGTCTCTTGGGCTCTTTTCTTATTGTACCAGAGATGGCCTTTTGGGGATATTATTATTTGTTTATGTAAAATGAAATGTTTTATCTTGTACCTGTACCTTTTATGATATTTTATCGAAATAAAGGATATATAAATAAATAAATATTATTACACCATGAAAGATTATGAATACAATGTCAAACATAAAAAAACAAGCATTGGCAAAGCCAACTTATCTAGCCTTCACTGTGTGATGAGCTCTACGATGAGTGACCGGGGGAGTCCTGCCTTCAGCAAGAGAGGGTGAACGAGTGCCGCCAATGAGGCAGCAAGCGCCTGGTGTGACACTCCTTCCAGGCCAGAGAAGCCGCTTCTGCTGCTGACCGATCTGTGCTGGCTGTGTGCTTACTAAAAAAACACTTTGACACACCATCAAAGCTATAAAGTAAAATCAGTGGCACAGTGGAACCATTCGGCAAAAGGCTGTGACTCTGAAACGATCACATGGGCGTTCACAACAGACTGCTGAAGGTGTTATCGGAAGCCAAAAACAAAGTTAACTTTACATTTAGATTTTCAATATTTATAAAAACTTACAGTAATTAAAATACAAACATTATGGTAACTAAACCTCTCATGAGTGAGTCGAGCAATCATTTAAAAAAAGAGATTTATGAGATCACCCAAGCTGTAATGACTGCAAGTTTCTGGGCCTCAGGCTTCAGAAATGCAGTCAGTGTGTTCTCCTTAAAACCTCTTCGACTTCCTTTTGAGTTCAGACTTATTAACAAAACTATATGCGGTGCTCCAACAAACAATAATGGTCTGACAAACACTATGTGAAAAGAATGAAAGAAGTACAGGAACTGGTCATACTCGAGTTCATGCTACCACTATCACAAAAACAACAATTTCCTTTGATTGCCTCTGTGTTGTCCCTGTGGCGCACCCTTATACCCGGAACTGAACAACCATGGCTTACAGTAGTTCTTTTCTATGAAGGTGTAACATACCATTTCCTGGATATCCTATACGCAGTTTACATACCACAGCTGGTACAAAATACTGATGTAAAAAAAAAGTGCCAATTCAGAACCCAACCCTAAATCTGCCCCTGATTAACATGGCATATGCTTGGCTCCTCTTCAGTCTCTATTTATATGATGTATAACAAACCAGACTTCCACTTGAGAGGAGACAAATACATCAAAGGCAAATAATTAAGAATCTTTTATCAAGTAGCATGGCAAGGAGAAGACATGCTGCTCCCCAATAATCCTTAAATAATTACGCTATTTTCCATCGGTATATATTGGTGTTGTAGTAAAAATAGAAAAAAGACTTCACAGGAACCTGGTTAAAAGGCTTTATTAGTTGGTGTACCTAAATGCACTGAATATTGTCTCAGTGCATTGACCAGTCACCTGCCTGAAGACTTGGACTTTCTAAGCCTCGGTGTCCACAGTCCAGATGAACACCACACAGACTTGTTCATCAAGACAACTCAGATATACCTACAGGGAACTGAATGCTTCTTTTCCCATCAAGTTGAACTCCCGGCAGACTTTTTCTTTCTCATATGCTTTACCTGTGGATAAAGAAAAGTTCAAAAAATGAGTGCAGAATTGTAAACACATATTTCATTTTGAATAGAGCCACAATTCACCACAAATAAAGCTTCTTGCAGAGACAAATCTTGCCATAGAAAACATGGTTATCCAGCATGGAGAGGTGCTCAATGCAGGGACATTCCCACATATGCATGCCCTGAGGAGTAGCTTAGTTCATGGACAGACAGAGCCCTGCACCAGAGGATGTGTAGTGTAGACATAGATACAACCATACAGCCACTCTTTATTCAGGAGGGGTAGGTACTCCTTGCAAGAGTCGCTAGCAGAGACAGGTCTAAATATGTTGCTCTTATTCATCTAGACAAGGTGTTGAATACAAAGATAGAAACAATGCTTCAACTCACCTTTACCCAGGTAAGGGGCTCAGTGTGAGGGCACGGCCACAAAATGAATTATTCTGGGCTACTTTCCAGGCCATCTTTTTTTAGCTTTCTAGTTAACAATGTTACTAAAACAGAGGCGCAAGTTATGTAAGTCAGGCTTGATTCTGCTCCAATAATGTATATAAAATGAGAAACGTCAATAAACAACCAGTGGAAAATTCAAAATTGCTAAAAACCAATCCCAATGAAAAACACCACCAGCAAAAACAAATGTTAAAAATCATTGCAATGAGATACAAAAAAGCAAAAATTAGCACAAAAAAAACAAATGTGAAAATAAAGGTAAAAACCTAATGATGTAAATAATTAATTTACTCTCTTAATTTCTATGCAGGTAAGTACTTAGTCAATAATAACTCAATCGAAATGAAGGAAAACAGAGTCCGTGGTGTAAGAGTTTCTAAGGGTTTTATTCCTCATAAAGGAATCAGGATATCATGTTCTGACCACCACACAGGGTGTCAGAAGGGATAGATGAGCGCGCTAACGTTTATTGACAATACATAGCTTATATACTTGATTTACATCATAACGTTCAATGTAAGAGGCGTAACAGCTGAGAGAAGACAAGATAACAGTATACACGTGGTGCTAGTACATCATCAAGAGGCGTAAACTAGGCGTAACTGGGGTGTGTGCTAGAAACGTCACTGATAGGTGACGCAAGTGGGTGGCACCAAGGGGTGGTGCTAACAGAATGTTGCAATGTCAGCAGAAATCGGAAGCTTGGATGCGCGCGCAGCTGCATGACGTGTGATAGACGGGGTGCAGGGGACTTGACATTTACACTGACGGAAAGAGACAGAAGTCTGGCATGTCAGATCAACTTGTACTTCTATCATATCTGATATCTGGTGTTTAGGAACTAAGCTATCTGGGCAGAAAGGTCTCTAGAGCAAAAGCTATTCTATACTTGCTAGGAGTGCGTGTATAAGCGCCTGAGTGTCTGTATGAGAAGCATGGGGGCATGGGGCCTTCCATGGAAGCATGACAACAGAGGCTATGAATTACTTGCATAAAGACAGGTCGGCCCTTTAGCCCTGTAGCTGAGGAAGGATGTTTACTGAAGCTAGCAGGCTGGAATGTATCTTCGGGAAGGAAAACAGATAACGCGAAGATTATAGTCAATCTTGGCAGGCAGCAGGCTGAGCTGAGCACGGAGGGCCGCGCTAGAAGTAAGTCAGAGTTCACGGGTACGGGGGCTGCTTGGGCAGAGGCCCCCGCAGTCAGAAGCCAAAGAAGAGGCTCGGTGGCAGAGATTCAGGGCCTACTTTCAGCCAGGCTGAGAAACGTAGGAATACACTTCAAAAAGACGTTGGCATAGCATACTTAGGAGCGGACCATCAAACCCATTCATGGTGGGTCTGAAAGAGGACAAGTTAACGTTGGACGCAAATGTATTTGCGTCTTCATAGCTGGTACAGGAGGGAAGTTACATGCACTTTTAACTCGTACATGGAGTCGGTGGGGTACTCGCTAGGGAACACAACATGACCATAAAATTTATATTACCTCATTCCCTCCTTGTTCCCTACGGACCCTTCATGATATATCGATCCTCATAAATCGATCGGTTTGTTCTTGTAACATTATATGTTCATCTTTCTTTCTCTGACTGTTTGAAAGGCAACTGGAGTGCTCAATGCAGGATGTGGCACACAGTCCACATATCGCTGGCCCACACTGCAGGCATAGGCAACAACTGAATACTATAACAAGACCAATGCCTAGGAAGGATAAGATCTTCCATCCCCAAGCCGTTAACGTAGTCCAGAACCAACCGGACCAAGTCCAGGTGCCTGGATTCTGATGTATCTGATTTGCAATTTTATGTAAACGGGTGATAGCTTGATAGACAGATGGTGCATTTTGTGGAATGAAAACACAGCAACTTGACCCGATGACCTTACAGGCTCCACCTCTATCTGCCAAGATGACGTCAATCACAAGACGATTTTGAAGGACAACAGTCCGTATAGCAGACTGCTCCTCTGTTAAGTTACCTAGAGCGGAGGCAGTTTCGTTCACTACTGCTTCAAGTGTTCTCGTTAATCTGCGTATTAATTTACTGTTTTGGACAGGTCCTAGGAAGAAAAAGAATCCTTTATTAAAATCAGTGTACTGTTCCCATGCCGTTTCTGTGTAGTCGACAAGGGGAATATCTCTTTTGGGTCTATTCGGTGCTAGATTGGTATTTCTATGGTAATCAGGGGGAGCTAGGAAAACAGGTGGCAGAAGGAATGCAATGTAACAGGTACCATCCCAGTCTGGAGGCAAACGTATGTATGCGGTATGACCACAAACGAAGTAGGAATGACTGGTAGCTTTAAAGGACGACTTACCATGGTCACTGAACTCGACCACAGTAGTGCATTTACTATGACCTACGTGTACTGAACCTTTCTTGCTAACACATAATTCACCTGTGACTGGTAATACTAACATATGGGGCAAAACTGGAGCAGTTTCAGATTCAACAGTGAGGATCATAAGGCTAATTGTGTAATTACCTAATCCATATACTTCATTTTCTAGATCAGTTCCTATTCGAGTAGGAAGTCCCTCTTTATCAGGATAACAGACGTTGAGCAGGACTAAGTTCAAGTTTCCCCAAACCCAGCCCCCTTCGGAAACAGCGATATCAGGATCTAAGGAATTAATTATTTTAAACCATGCTCCACAGGAGCCATTGTGAGTGAATGGGTACGGAAAGAGGGGCAGAGCTCCCTTGTAATTCTGGTAGGGAGGGAGTCGACCACATATCCAGCAGTCTGTAGCATTACTTGTCTGATGGGAATGGTGTAACATACTAATGAATGTATTGTTGCGCAGCGCAAGTCTGTAAGAGAGTTCATGTGCAGGAAGTTCACTAAAAGTGTGTTCAGCAGTGACATTGTAAGCAGATTGTTCACGCCTGAAAATAGGCCAGTATATAGGTAACAGAATGCTGGCAATAATGAGTAGTATACTGAGAATAAACATGATTATTAGTGTCACTATGCAGTGACTACGAAGCGATTTGCAATATGTTCTTTTCTTTTCCTCTCTCTCTCTAACTCGATCTAGGGGATACATGTCAGAAACTATTTAACCGATTCACCTAGGGGAGGACTTAAACAATTAAACTGTCTGACTTGCTAGATCGAAGCTTCATACGGTAAAGTTCTTGAGGAGTCTTTTCTCTTTTAGGCACAGTAACGTCTTGTGCTTCAACACAGTCTTTGGTGGGGGTGGACGAGTCAGAGTCCTGTTTCAGTCCGTTTTTTAGTTCATTGCATAATTTGATGTGACTCGTGTGGACCCACCCCTTTCTTCCCTCGATTTTCACGGCGGTCCTGGTGGTAAGCAGAACGGTCTTTGGAGACTTCCAGCGGGGCTCCAGCGGACTTTTCCGGTCGAAATTCCTGACGAGCACCAGGTCCCCTGGACGGACCTCATGCGCCTTCACATCGGTGTTGTCAGGGAAGGCTGCGGCAACCTGTGAACGACATGATTGGAGTGCAGACATCAAGGAGGCAAGGTAATCTGTCAACATGTTACAATCAACATCAGTGATCTTTTTCGGAACGGGCGTCCCCCACATATTCGGTGGTCTGCCAAAGACCACTTCGTACGGGGATAGCCCTGATCTTGAATGGGCGACCATTCTCATGTAGAATAGTGCCACGGGCAGGGCGACTATCCAGTCGACCCCTTTTTCCTGACAGATCTTGGCAAGACGGATTTTTAGTGTCTGATTATGCCTTTCTACAAGGCCAGCTGCTTCGGGATGTCGGACACAGTGGAACCTCCACTGATATCCTAGCAAGAGGGAAACTTGTTTCATCAACTCGGACGAGAACGGCTGTCCGTTATCTGAGTACACGACACGGGGCAAACCGTACCGTGGGAAGAATTCACGAACCAACTGTCTGGCAGTGGTCGGAGCAGTGTAGTCTGGGACTGGGTATGCTTCGGTCCAGCGGGACAGAGCACAAACAATTACCAGGACATACTTAAATCCTCTACAGCTATTCATCTGGATGTAATCCATCTGGAGGACTTCAAAAGGGTGATCGGGAGGATGGAATCCACCTTGCTCAACGGGGACGCTTTTACCTGGATTGAACTGACAACAGATCATGCAAGTACGCACTTTCTGTTTTGCTGCTGCTCGTAAGTGTTTGTTGTACCAGAGATTCTGTAAGCTGTCTAACATGGCTTTCTCTCCAAGATGGGCAGGACTATGTGCTGTATTTATCATGACTTGAACCATTGAGTCGGGGAGAAACCATATAGATTTTCCCTTCGTCACCCAACCTTGACCTGTCTGAATCCCTCCTAGTTCAGTCCATTTCTTTATCTCCTCTGGAGTAGCATGTGTCTGGATGTCAATTACGTCTAGGGCGGGATCTCTAACTGTCATACACTGTGTCTGTACTATTGTCTTTGTCACATCAGTAGTCTGGGTGTGAGTCAGTGCTGTATGTTTTGCTGTCTGGTCTGCCAGGTCGTTACCCTGGGAAACAGAATCTATGACTTTAGTATGTGCCTTACATTTCATGACTGATATGCCCGAGGGCAAATGTATTGCTTCTAACAGTGCTTGAATGAGGGGGCCATGTTGTATCTTGGCCCCATGGGAAGTCAGAAAACCTCGTTCTTGCCAGAGGACTCCGAAGTCGTGTACAACTCCGAAGGCATAGCGGGAATCTGTGTATATGTTAACATTTCTGTTCTTGGCTAGAATACAGGCTCGGGTCAGAGCGATGAGCTCTGCTGCTTGAGCAGACAGTGTGTCAATACGATGTGTTTCTTTAATTTCAGTTTCAATGGTCACGGCGTACGCGGCCACTAATTCTCCTGTACTTGTTCTCATGCATGAACCATCCACATAAAGTGTCAGGTCTGGATTTGTCAATGGGACATCTGTTAAGTCTCGTCTAGGCTTAGTTACTGCATTAATTATTTCTATACAATCATGCGGAGCTGGATCTGTCATAACTGTAGGTAACAGTGTTGCTGGGTTCAGGATGCTGCAACGTCTGATTTCTATGTGTGGCTGGAATAGTGTTAATTCATAACCTGTCAGTCGTGCTATAGTTAAGTGTTGAGTCTGGGTTCTGTTTAACAAAACCTCTACAGAATGTGGTACTTGAACTGTTAACTGATGACCTAAGACAATTGAATCACTTTGTCTTATTGCTAACGCTGTTGCTGCTACTGACTTTAAACACGCAGGGAGTGCTTGAGCTACTGAATCCAATGTACTAGAAAAATAAGCACAAGGCTTATGTGAACCTGCTTGATCTTGAGTGAGGACAGATAACGCTGTGCCATCACGTTCTGTAACAAAAAGTGTAAACGGTTTGCTGTAACATGGTGTCGCTAAAACTGGTGCTTGGCATAAAACTTTCTTTAATTCTTCAAAAGCTTGTGTGTGTTCCTGAGTCCAAGGGAGGACAGTCGAAGTTGCTGCCTCCTGTGTCGTTAACTGGATGAGTGGTTTAGCTAAAAATGCATACTGGGGAATCCATTGTCTGCAGTACGAGGTGAGGCCTATGAAGGCCCGCACTTCCTTTTGTGTCTTGGGTTGCGGCATGTTCACAATTAACTGAATGCGATCGGGAGTGAGCTGTCTCCCCACTTTGGACAGTAAGTGACCCAAGTACACAACTTGCTGAACACAGAATTGTAGCTTCGAAGGAGACACCTTGTGTCCCTTGTCAGCCAGGAAATGTAAAACTGTCAGTGATGCTTTTTCACATTCGGGCTCACTTCGTGCGGTGATCAGCAGATCATCGACGTACTGTAGTAAAGCGGTGTTAACTGGCATTTGAATACAATCTAGTTGTCTTTTCAGTGCTTGACTATAGATGCTGGGGCTTTCTGTGAATCCTTGAGGTGCGCGCGAAAATTTGAAACTGCGTCCATTTAAACAGAATCCGAAGAGATATTGGCTCTCTGGATCAATAGGCACGCTGAAGAAGGCGTTCTTGAGATCAATCACAGTAAAGAACGTTGCTTCTGAATCAATAGCAGTCAAGAGAGATGATATATCGGGGACCACAGGATACTGTGGGATAATGCATTTATTCAATTCTCGAAGATCAATCACCAACCGATATACTGGCGGTGCATTGGGATCAGTACGTTTAAGAATCGGAATGATGGGTGAATTACAGATATTGGAGTCGGTTTCGACGACCACTCCTTGGGCAATGAGCTCTTCAATGATTTTCAGTAAAGCCACTACAGCATCGGGTGGTAACTTGTATTGTCTGATTCTGGGTAATACAACACCTGCCTTGAGGGTAACGCGGTATGGTGTAATGTGCATACATCCTACATCAGTTGGGCCTTTTGCCCACAAGTAATCAGGTACATTTTTCAATCTGACGTCAAACTCACGAAGAACGTAATGACCCTTGAAATCCCGCAGAAAGAGTCTAACTCCCTCCGGGGAGCAGCATATTATAGCTCCTAGAGCCTTCAATGTTTTAATTCCTAATAGATTTTCCGGACATGATTTTGTTAGTAACAGGTCTGTAACGCGTGATAATGGACCCACAGCCAGGGGAACTGGTTCTGATACTTCATTTACAATAGGCTGTCCTGAAAACCCAAGGGAAACATTTTGTGAGCCTGAGAGGGGTGCCCCTGGAACTTCGTCATGACTTATTGTAGTGCGACTTGCCCCTGTGTCAATTAAAAACTTTCTATCTTTCCCCAATACTTGACTGTGTACATAAGGACCTTCTTGATCTACAGGAACCTCGATAAGAGGCAAGCCACCTTCCCTCTCTAGGCTGTTTCATGTATATCGGGAATATTCGGGGTAAGCAGACTGGGCATACTGGTACATCTGTTGTGAGACTTGCTGAGTTGCAGCAATGGGCTGTGGCTGTGGTACTGCTACGGTCTGTGCTGTCTGTGCAGATGCATGCATGGGCTGTGTATTCTGTGTAGACTGATGCTGGTTATGGTCTTGTCTAGGCGGATGCGGTCTCTCTTTAGTTTTACCTGTCGCTATGTTATGTTTCAGAACTGCACATTCGTGTACGTAGTGACCTGGCTGCTTGCAATAATTGCACGTTCCTTTAACAGGAGCTGCAGTGTGACTTGTCTGGGTCGTACCTTTTCTGTGACTGTCGGACGGAACCGTCTGTGCTACTAACATTTTCATTTTCGTGTCTTTCATACGTTTCTGTTCCTGATCTTGTTCTTCCCTAATTCTATTCTGGTGATATTGTAACATTTGTAACATCTGGGATGGCGTATTTGCTTGCCATGTACTCTCGACCTTATACACTCTATTTTTAACTAACGGTAGGGAATTCTCGACTAACTTTGATACAAAAAGATGTGGGTACGACTCGCTACTTGGCTGGAGGCCACTATTGATAATAAAACATTTCTCGAATCTTGAATAAAAATCGCTAGTATCCTCATCATGTTTCTGTTTACAGGACGAGATTGCATCCCAATCCTCCTTTCTAGTTGTCAATAATCTGGGCAGGACCTGTACTATTAAACCTGGTAATGCTTTCGTTCTGTCCCCAAGGCCTAACCCAGGAATCCGTTTTTTCTCTTCGTCTTCTATTTCTGCCCAGGCAATCTTTGTGTCTCCCACCTCCCATTCCTTTTCCTTTAATTTCTCGAATATCCCCGTAGGCAATAATACTTTCAACATTTTCATGATATCATCATATGTGTAGTCCCCCATCAGTAACATATCTTTGAGCTCTCTGTGAAAACCTGCGGGGTCTTTATCATGGCACGGGACTAATTTCTTCATTTCTAACAGTTCTAACTTAGTCAGAGGCGTGTGTACATACACGCGTTTCAAAACCTTGTCCTCACCCATAACAGGGTGTACTTCTCGTAAGGGGTTCTGACTTTCAATACCACCCCTGCACTGCATATGGTACATTTTCCTTTCTGGGGGTGGGGCGGGGACATATTCGGGGCTTACAAAGGTATCATATCTGCGTCGTTGTTCTAGAATTATTTGAACTAATTTTGTACTTAAGCCTCTCCATCTATCCATCAGTAGTGCTTCCAGTGTCTCGTGTAAGGGACCTGGATCGGAATAATGTTTTCTGTATTTGATGAGAAGGTGCTGAATCATGTATACACCTGCTAATTTCTGTTCGTCGGGGGAGAGGTTCAGAAATGTCTGTGCTACGGTGTCATCATTATATATGTCTGCATTTTCGGCCCATGATACCGCTGATCGGGCTAATTCTTGTTCATCCATAGAATTGAGTACATGGTACCCAACTCGATCTCGAAGCCGTTTATCAGTTTCCTGGAACTGATGCTCAGCAGAATTCGGATTCATTAAGGCAGAGAAGAAAACTCTCTTGCTTTCTGGACGGATACCCTTCCTAAGATAAGTTCCCTTACCTACATATGCTATAGTGCTTGTAGTCGGTTCTGGTTCTTCAGATTCTTCTTCCTCCTCGGAGGGAGCCTTTTCTATCTCTTTCTCGTGTACTGCTATCACTGCTTTCTTAATCTTTTTATACATGGCCTCTATGCAATTTTGTCTGTCATGTTTTCCGTCGGCTATATTTTGACCCCACTTATTCAATGCATCTAATTCACTCTGATCTGTTCCGGGCCTGTCTCGTTCTCTTATTAGACAATTTATGAAAAATCGTAATATTAGTGCTTGCATGTTAACTTTCTGTTTCTCCAGGGCATCCTTAATACTGTCGGGGTCCTTTCCCGTTTGAACGAACTCATATATTCTATCTAGGCGCTCCTTCATTCCTGCATAACATAACAAACTATCAGTAGCAGATCTTAACCGTAATGACGCTAATATCATTAAGTCGTCCTGTCCAGGTTCTGGATCATATCTACAAACTGACATATTTTCCTTTAATGCGTCAAGGCGGGATGAATTAGAAGAACGGGGGGATCTGTGCGTAAGAGGACTCTGTATACCTCTGAGATTTAATCTGTGAGTCGGTGGCGGGGTCTGGAGACCCGCGATCGCACCTCCTGAAGCGGAAGCTTGGGCATTATCTCTGTGTGCAGTCAGTATCTGAATTTGTCTTTTAGTAGGATCTGATTGAAGTGGTTTCGGCAAATCAGTTTTAGGTGAGGGAAGTGGCGGGGCTGGCGGAACGGAACTAGTCTTTTTCGGTGTCAGCTGAGCGTGATCTTGGGGAGCAGTACCACCCCCGGCCCCGTCAGTAGGCAGGGCACGAACAGGCAGATTTGTGTAAGCTGGCGCTACATCTTCGAGGTATGAATTTAGGAATATGTCTTTAGTAGTCTTATGCATTACTTTAGTTGGAACTAATGGTGACGGCAAATTTTTCGGTATTTCTGAAATGGCGTCAGGGGTACCATTGGCCAAGAGATACATGTTGTTCACTTTGCCATTTTGGATACGATCTATTTGTTCTACTTTTACTCGAATTCCCTCAGTAACTAATTCGTTTTCTTGGGCCTTTTCTGATTCTTTAAGCCTGTCTTCTCTACGGAGTGCTCTATCAGCACGCTTACGTGATTCCTTACGCCAAAATTCTATGGCGTCTTTCTGAGATTGTCTAGCTTTCTTTTTCCGTAATATTTCTTCTACCTTTATGATGCACTCGGCATCCCATGTTCCGTTAACTGGCCATCGGTATCTTTCCTCTAGGTGCTTGGTATAATCTGTCCATAACTCTAGATACAAGATGGCGTCTATGCCATGCTTATTATACATGAAATTACCTGGAGTGTCCCTAGGGGGGATTGGAATCTCTTCCTCTAACATCCCTTTCCTAGTTCCTATCTGCTTTAATTTGTTGAAAAACGGCATTGTGCCTACTTGATACTGAAATGCTTGATCCTTAATACTTAATTTCGCCTGTAACTATTTAAACAAGAAAACACAATAATGCACAAAAACAATCACATTCATACCACGACATTAATCACATGAAACATTTAAAGACATAGCTAACTTCCCCCTACTCTGAATGTACCGCTCAACGATACGGATACACTGCTGTAACAGTGCAGAAATTCGGAATACTTTATATACTGCTAAACAGTACAGATACACTGCCTAAAAACAGTGCAGACCGGACTTGCGTACCCAAACCCGTCTAGATACGACCCAGCAATGGTACTCACCGGGAAGCACGGAAAACAGAAGGCCTCGGAAAACTCGACTGGACTCGGCTCGGAACTTCGGAAAACTTCGGAGAACTTCGGAAAACTTCGGAAAACTTCGGAAACCTGGTGGGCCTCTTCACACCTCGGACCTTGCTTCCTTCGGCTGGGCTCTGGTCGGGATCCTCCGCACTCCTCACCGCCTCGTCTGGGCACTGATTGCAGTCTTCGTCACCTCCGTGTGTCAGAGGGGGATGCAGGAAATCCTGCCAGTACACGTGTAGTCCGTCTAACTGATGGCAGGGGACACGGATCGCAACGCACCTTCCGGCGCGTGAGGTGGGGGAGGGGTCCCTATTCGGGCGCCAAAATGATGTAAATAATTAATTTACTCTCTTAATTTCTATGCAGGTAAGTACTTAGTCAATAATAACTCAATCGAAATGAAGGAAAACAGAGTCCGTGGTGTAAGAGTTTCTAAGGGTTTTATTCCTCATAAAGGAATCAGGATATCATGTTCTGACCACCACACAGGGTGTCAGAAGGGATAGATGAGCGCGCTAACGTTTATTGACAATACATAGCTTATATACTTGATTTACATCATAACGTTCAATGTAAGAGGCGTAACAGCTGAGAGAAGACAAGATAACAGTATACACGTGGTGCTAGTACATCATCAAGAGGCGTAAACTAGGCGTAACTGGGGTGTGTGCTAGAAACGTCACTGATAGGTGACGCAAGTGGGTGGCACCAAGGGGTGGTGCTAACAGAATGTTGCAATGTCAGCAGAAATCGGAAGCTTGGATGCGCGCGCAGCTGCATGACGTGTGATAGACGGGGTGCAGGGGACTTGACATTTACACTGACGGAAAGAGACAGAAGTCTGGCATGTCAGATCAACTTGTACTTCTATCATATCTGATATCTGGTGTTTAGGAACTAAGCTATCTGGGCAGAAAGGTCTCTAGAGCAAAAGCTATTCTATACTTGCTAGGAGTGCGTGTATAAGCGCCTGAGTGTCTGTATGAGAAGCATGGGGGCATGGGGCCTTCCATGGAAGCATGACAACAGAGGCTATGAATTACTTGCATAAAGACAGGTCGGCCCTTTAGCCCTGTAGCTGAGGAAGGATGTTTACTGAAGCTAGCAGGCTGGAATGTATCTTCGGGAAGGAAAACAGATAACGCGAAGATTATAGTCAATCTTGGCAGGCAGCAGGCTGAGCTGAGCACGGAGGGCCGCGCTAGAAGTAAGTCAGAGTTCACGGGTACGGGGGCTGCTTGGGCAGAGGCCCCCGCAGTCAGAAGCCAAAGAAGAGGCTCGGTGGCAGAGATTCAGGGCCTACTTTCAGCCAGGCTGAGAAACGTAGGAATACACTTCAAAAAGAC
The DNA here is from genome assembly GCF_964263255.1 of Lissotriton vulgaris. Taxonomy (NCBI): domain Eukaryota; kingdom Metazoa; phylum Chordata; class Amphibia; order Caudata; family Salamandridae; genus Lissotriton; species Lissotriton vulgaris. Next base: position 1,249,958,586 of record NC_141689.1, on the reverse strand, counting down.
GTTGGCATAGCATACTTAGGAGCGGACCATCAAACCCATTCATGGTGGGTCTGAAAGAGGACAAGTTAACGTTGGACGCAAATGTATTTGCGTCTTCATAGCTGGTACAGGAGGGAAGTTACATGCACTTTTAACTCGTACATGGAGTCGGTGGGGTACTCGCTAGGGAACACAACATGACCATAAAATTTATATTACCTCACTAACATGAATGGAAAACAACCATATTCAAAATTAATAAACATGGTTGTCTCAGAGTCCATGTTCATTATCAAATGTAATGCGGGAAGTTTCACAGGATGACAGAGAATGCACATTGTCCTCATTAAACGCTGAAAACGTGTTTGATACCGTAGGTTGAGTGTGCATCTTTATAATACTTTAAACTATCATTATTGGACCAATACGTACACCAGATGAGTTATGGTTTTCTACATGAAGCCACACTTGATTTAAAACAAATTTGATTATGTCAGATCAACAGGGACTAGAAAAGGATACCGGAAAAGGGCTATTGAACTGCTTACCTGTAGAATATCAAAGGCATACAGGGAGCATAGAATGATGATGGCCAGAAGGCGCAGACAATACATATGTTTGTCAATGATAAACTTTTATAGATAGCCCCAGATCAAAGGACTGAGCTACTACTACATTGAATGAAAATACTTAAAGACATTTCAGGTCTTTAAATATGTAGGGAGAAATTCATCCTGTTTCACTTGGCTTGCTCAGTTGCTCCCAAATGATGAGAAGAATAGGCATCTGGGGCCTCATTTATGAGGCCTTGCGTCAGTTTTGCGCTGCGGATGCGTCACTTTTTGTGACGCATCTGCAGCATAAAACATGCGCCTTGTTGCGCCATATTTAAAAAGTGACGCATCTAGGTAGATGCGTCACTTTTTAAACCCCTGCGCCACATTATACCTGCGTCAGGTATAATGTATGCAGAGGGGGCGTTCCCACGCAAAAAGCCTCGTAATAGTGACGCAGTGAAATCTATGAGATTTCACTGCGTCACTTTTAGGATGCGGTTGCGTCAAAATCTTGCGCCTGCCTCACAGCAGGCGTAAGACTGACGCAAGCCCTTTCACATGGGGCTTTCCCCATGTGAAAGGACGCATTGCTGGAGATGCGTCACTTCTGTGACACACTCCAGCAATGCGTCACTTTTGCGCCATACAGATACGTCAGAAATACTGACGTATCTGTAACTCCTTGCGACATGATGCGTCATACATTAAATATGACGCATCATTGGTGTCGCAAGGAGTGCGCAGTGAAAAGTGATGCATCGCTGTTTTCACGCAGCGATGCGTCACTTTTCATAAATGAGGCCCCTGGTACATAGGGACATTATTTCAAATTCACTGCTCCGGGTGCAGAAGACAACCTGGATGAAGTTCTCCATGGTTTGAGGAATCAGGCACATTTTGAAACACTCTTTGTTAGACCTGGCATCCATGGCATGGTTTCCCCAGACTTTTTGCCTTCAGACATGCTGTTTTTGCTCACTTCGTTTTTTCTGGTTTTAGGTCTCTGGGAACTTTACCTCTGTTAACCACTGCAAAGTGCATGCGTGCTTTGCCTTTAACATGGCAACATTGGTTTAGCCCCAATTGGCATATTTAATTTTCTTACAAGTCCCTTGAAAAGTGAACATCATGTGCCCAGGGCCTGTAAATTAAATGCTACTAGTGGGTCTGTAGCACTGATTGTGCCACCCACTCAGAAGCCCTTTAAACATGTTGCAGGCCTGCCAGTGCAGAGCCTTTGTGTTCAGATTTAAACTGCCCCATCAACCTGGTAAGATAATCCTCTTGCTACCCATAAGATAGGCTGTGGACATTCCAGAGACAGGGTGCAGTGTGTTTAAAAAGTAGGACACATATTTTTAAATTTCACATGTCCTAGTAGTGGAAAAACTCTCAAATTCCCTTTTCACTACTGCAAGGTCTATCTCCCCCATAGGTTACATTGGGATTACCAAGTTTGGTGTCTCTGGAATCACAATTTGAAATCCCATTTAATGAAGAAGTTAGACTTTAAATTGTAATCCTGAAAATACCTCGTTTAGAAAGTTGGCATTTTCTTACTTTACCCATTTGGTGCCTTATGCCTGTCTTTGAATACACTTCTAGGGTGGGTGGCAACTGGGCTTTGTGCATTCCATCTATATGGCCACACACAGAGGGAGCCTAGGTGTGACTGATGGGCTATCCACATTCTGATAGGTCATCCTGGGCAGGATGGGAGGTCAGACCTGACACTTACACCTGAATAGGCTGTGTCGTGTCCCCACACAAAGCTGCATATCCTCCTGTAGTGAGCCTGGAGTCAGTACAGCAAGGGTAGGGATTCTGTGCGTTTCAAATACTTCACTTTGAAGTCTCCCCCACTTCAAAGCCACAACTGGGTATAAGTACTGGACCTCTGACACCACCACTTCAGTACACTTCTGGACATGTGGATACTCTGCCAGGAAGAAAGGCTGTTGTGCTGCTGAAAGATCTGTCACTCTGCTGGACCCTGCTCTGCAGCGCTGACCTGCTGCCTGCTGACTTTCTTGCCTGGGAGTGAGCAGGACAGGATGTGCATCTTTCTAACCCAGAACCAAAGTTCTTCCAAGGGCAGGTGCCAATCCAGTTCTTGGCCCTTGGAAGTGGCTATAAAGTTCTGTAACTACCAACACCCATGCATCGCTGTCATTGTGCCCCTTGGAACCGGCGCATCTCCTTCGCTGACGATGCATCATAGTGGCTGCGAGGATCAAGTACAGCTCTTTGCTGTCAGGGGTGTATCACCTACAACTTAGACACAACTTCAACTTCGCATTGCTCAGAACCGATGCATCGCTTACATCCAAACGATTGACAACAGCGCATCGTCTACTCTGCTCCTCGCATCGGGTCTTCGTCCAGGACACAAACAAATTAATTTGCTGCGGTGGGACACGGCTAGTCCCTGTATCTGACCCACGCTCTATCATGGTCGGTCTGAACTTTTGGATTTGCCGCATTCTATTGCGACCAGATAGTCTTGGTTGGCACTTTATGCTTTTAAGCACTACATTTCAGTTTAATCTTTAACAATTCATAACTCCGGTTCAACTTATTGTATTTATATCATTTTGGTCTTATATTTTTCATTAAATTAAGTTCTATGTTTCTTACCATGTGTGGTATGTTTTTGGGTGGTATTCTACGTGATTGATTGTTTGAAGTGTTGCACAAATACTTTACACATTGCCTTTAAGGTAAGCTTGACTGCTCTGTGCCAAGCTATTAGATGGTGAGCACCGGTCAATGTAGAGTGTGTATCTGACTTGCCCTGACTAGATTTGTGGTTCCTGCTTGGACAGGGCGCATACCTCTTCCAACCAGAAGCCCAGTTTCCAACACTCTTCTACTGTCTGCAAAGAAGGAAAGAGCACTAGCTGGCATCGCTCACATGCACCTTTTAAATACTTATGCTACTAAAAGCAGGCAAAGATACATTGAGGCTTATTTCCAGACATCCCATTGAGCTTTGGCAACAGTGACTACACTCACTGCTACAACAATGGCATAAAAACAATCATCAATTGGGCAGATCCATCAGACAGGAGTCAGAAGTGCAGCTGATAATTAGATATAGGTGAAAAGAAGACTGTGGGATTACTTTTATAGACAAAAAGCATTCGGTACAGCCAAAGAATCAACACTGTGCACACAGTTCACTTAGCCACATCATACCAATAAGGGCCCACTAATCCATCATGTGATATATCTCACTTTAAGTATTAATGATACCCTGATGCTGTTTTTTTTTTATCTGTGGGGGATGTGCTCTGGAGTAAAGTCATTTTAGGAACTAATAAATACAACTGCTCAATGTACCGGTCTCGGAAATTTGAAATCACCACAAATGTGTTCATTGAGAACATAACACTTCTCACAAAAAAAACAAATGAGGTAAGCTGTGATGGGTTTACACAGGCTAAATGTAGAATTGGCATTAGGCCATTGGGTGGTTCTGCCCAGAGAGTCCACAAATGAAAGTCTTGTTGGTGGAGGTGGAGGAATGGAATACAGAGGAAGAGCAATGTATGAAAATTGCTAGGTGCGATAATGGTCTAGAGCATGGATACTCACAAACATTTTTCTGGGGCTGCAAAATGTGGTCTTTGGTGTGACCGAGAGCCACACTGATGCCAGCGAGGGGTGTAAAGTCAGTCTAGGGGAAGCAAAGCATGGATATTTAGTGTCTGAACTCAATTGAGTGGGTGGGAGCATGAACGTTTCTAAATTCATGTTTGAAAACCATCATTTTAAGAAAAATAATTCTGAATACACTGCAATAACTTGATTAAATAGTTCTTAAGGTACAAAATGAAGGTGTGTCTTGAATTAAGGGCCTAATTACTTTACTTCCTAACTGCAATTAACCTTTAAATAAATGCTTGCTGTATATTAAAAATAATAATAATGTTAGTGCTAAGTAGAGTAAATGGCAGCCCAGTGCTGCTGCCCAGGGGGCAGCATGTAGAAGTCAGGAGGGCTGCATGCGGCCCGGGCCGTACTTTGTGTATCATTGGCCTAGAGGAAGTTTTAAATGATTGAAAAGTGTTCCTGCAAGCACTGTTTTACCAAAAAGGTATTTATTCTCTTTCATTAACAAATGAATACAAATAAATCCTTGGTACAGTTGTTGCATACTACTTTATACGTTGTGCACTAAGGAAAGACAATACCACCTAAGAGGCGTAATAATGTTATATGCTGTAGAAATAATAATGAGGCCTAATAAGAACGGGAAAGGGGGGCAACTACTATATAAAGTGCGTTGATATACCAGATTACCTATAACACCATCTCCAATATGAATTATGTTCTTGGGATCCTTCTATTTTGTTGGAAATATATACAAATGTATTTTTTTTAAATGGGATCGCCAAATAAATGGAAAAAAGTGAAACGATTGCCAAGTGTCTTCCATAAAGTTCACCATGACCTATATACTCACATAGCACTAGTTTACGGTGGAGCTTGCTTCAGGGAAGAAATCCACATTTGCACTCAGAAACTTTTCCGGAACTCAAATATCTTCAGGGTGACCAACCTGATGGCTGTTTCTAATTTGAGTTCCACAAGTTCAGATTCTTTAAACATGAAGCTTTGATCAGATCAAAAGCTCCAGGTTGCAAATTTCTAGCAGCACCCATCTCAGAGTCCTACTCGTGCCACAGTTTATGTTCCAAGAGGTCAGATACAGTTGTGGGACCTCCTGGTTAAACACAGACAATTGGTATATGGAAATTTAAGTAGGATCAGTCTCTTTGGAAAACGTTGAACGGATATTCCAACACTGGAACCCACTACCCAATCAAGATTAGTTTGCGTTTCCCAACAAGCTCCAGTCCATCTTCAGGATACCAGTGCTAAGACTGATATCGGTCAGCTGACTTCACTGGAACACACAAGTTCCTGGAACAAAATTGTCCAGCAGGCAAAGGAACTTCCACAGAGGGTACAGCCCCCCAAATCTCTGGCATACAAGTTCAAGAGGCTTAGTACGTCAAGTGGATGAATCTGTGCAAATGCCAAGCATTTCCTCTACAAGTGTATAGTAGTCTTGTCAAAATTATCTTTATCTCTTCAAAAATGGTTTTGATAGGCATTTTGAGGGCAATCCAGTCATGCATTAAAAAAGGAATCCCTTCCCAATTCTAAATAATTTCTTATCCCAAACACACCCATTGCAAAAATGTTGTTTGCACATTCCAGAAGAATTATGTAAGATTCAAAATGTTGGACAACTATTTTAAGGAAAAATAACTTTCCTAAATCAAAGAAACGTCTTCAGAATTCAAATGCTCACTTAAAAATAAATAAATGTGTTCCTTTTTTGCTAGTGCCTTGGCCATTCCAGTAGTAACCATTAACATACGATAATTGGATTGACCTCCAACCCAAGAGAAATAATAACCTATTCAATGACCCACTGACTGAAAAACAATATATTTAAAGATACATTTGTTTCAGCCAAAACTCAGACTCAGAATGTAATGTAAAAATCAAATAATTCTTCAAAAACATTAAAACATTGAGAGTTTAAGGTTTTAACTAAGTTTTTGGCACATAGAAGCACACTGCTTGTGACTCAGTAACACGAGTGACTGTGTTCAGAAAAATGGAAATAAATAATTTTTTGTCATTATCCCATAAACAACATACTTACGAGCTGCCTTTTATGCCTACTGCCTTGTAAGGCAGCAAAAAGGGGCATTCACTTCTATCTATGCAGTTCAGGGTCTTCATTTCTGTTCGCACAGTTCGTCTCCAGGTGTTCTTTGACCTTCCACTCTTCCAATTGCCTTCTGGCATCCAGTGGAGAGCTGTTCTTGTTATGGAGTTTTATTCTCTTCTGATGGTGTGTTTTATCCATCTCTATCTTTTTCTCATAATGATGGTGTCCATGCTCTCTTGTATACATCTGATGAGCAGTTAATGGTTGGAGATTGCTCACAGCCAGGAAATGGGCAAGATTCTTTTCAGGATACTGGTGTGGAAAGCTGACAGTTTGGTGATGTCGCTTTTTGCCATCCACCAGCATTCTGATCAGTACAAGAATGTGCCAAAACACAGCTCTGGGAAAGCCTCAGCCTATTACTGAGAATGTGTCCGGCTGACTCCTTATAGCATTGTGCGAGTTAGGTTAGAATTTGCGGCACCTTTTTGTATACAGCCACCATTTTGTACTATGATTGAAAGTAAGATTCTGTCCCATAATGTTTGCCTCGGCAGAAAGCAACCTTTATTGTTTCTCTTGATCATATTCAAGGTTGAGCTTCACTACACTAATGAATAGATCGTTCTGTCTCTGCATGCCTTTCCCTTTAGGTAGCCCTGCTCCTACTCTCAGAGAAAAGGGCACAGGCAGAGTAACCTTGAAACTAAGACAGAATGTACCCTTCCCAAGATGGTAGCTTGTCTTTCTGTACATCCTTTGTTCATCAGTGCCCAGGCTGGTCAGATTGGACTCTGCTCGAGTGTATTACTAATAAACAGCTATGGTTTGTATTCTCTCCTGTGTGACCGACTCTTCATTTGTACGAAAGACAGAGAGGTGGTCTCGAGTGACCCGGGTAGCCTGAATCGGGTCACTTCCTTCAAGCCTGTTGTTGGTGCTTTACTGGATGACCTGCACAGTTGTTCAGCAAAGGAATTCATGGCATTGTTCAGTCTGCACTTGATGTCACTGCCTGCCCGTCCATCATGTCTGATAGCACTGCCTAGGTAGGAGAACTCTTCAGTCATGCTAGGTCCTCTCCCTCCACCTTGACTGCCGAAGGTTTTGAGATGCTTAGTGGCATGCCTTCTGATTTATTAGTGTTGATCTCCAGGCTCACTTGCTGTGCATAGAAGTTGAGACAAGAAATCATTTCCCACATGTGCTGGTGGGTGTGAGAAAGCAAGGCTAGGTCATCCACATAGTCAAGGTCCCCCTTGTAGACAATAAGATCCTTCTGATGCTCTGGGTTGGTCTTTTGTTGTGTGTCACATCACCCAGTCAATAGGTTGAAGAGCATTGCTGACATCACGCATCCCTATCTCACACCACTCTGGACTTCAAAGCTATACTCACTATCTCCAACCTTGCAAGTAAAATATCACAGAAGCTCTTAATGAGGAGAACTAGCTTCTGTGGTATGCCATAGGCTAATGAAGATTGCGCTGGCACTGTACAGTGCCAGCGCAATCTTCATTTGTTGTATATACTCTTAAGCAGGGAGTATACAAAGGAGCACGATCTACGCATTTAACTCACAGATTACCTAAAAAGCTGTGCACGGCTATCATCTATCATTTGTATGCCATAGGCTCTCAGTAGATGCCACAGGCTGTCACATGCACGTGTACTACCGAAGGCTTTATCAAAAACAATGAATTTGGTGTTTCGTTGTCTTTGCCATTCCGTACACTGCTGTATGATGTTGCGTAGATTAAGGAACTGATCAACAACACACCCTCTGCCCTTCTGGGACCCAGCCGATCAGAACACCCTCTGCCCTGGTGGAACCCAGCCGGTTCTTTTCTTACCTGCTTGTCCACAGCATCAGAAATACGCTGTATAATGATTTTCTGCAGGATTTTACTCAGGATTGAGGTAAGGGTGATTCCATGCCCGTTGGTACAGTTGGTTAATGCTCCCTTCTATGGAATCTTGACGATGATGCCTTGGTTCCAGTCATCTGGTGCTTTCTCCCCTTACAAATCGATGCAAACAGTGATTGAAGAATCCTGGCTGATGGTTAAGGGTCACCCTTCAACATTTCTACATTAAGGTTGGCTTGGCTAATAGCTTTTCTGATCTTGAGAGACCGGATGGCAGTGATGATTTCTTCTTTCTGTGACGGGGCGGTGTTCATATCCAAGTCTGTCTGCTTTTTAGATATCTGCTTTGCTTGTAGGTACCAGTCTGTTGAAGACTTCTATGAAGTGCTTGGTCCAGCGTGCATCCTGCTCTTTCTTTGTTGTAAGTAGCCTGCCTTGCTTGCCTATTGTAGGGGTGTTGTTTGTTGCAGAAGACTTACAACTAACTATCTTTGTGATCTTGACAACCTTCCCTTCCCTCTACGGGATGCATTCTCTGCTTGACTGGCAAGGTTATCCATGTGCGTCTGCTTGTCTGCTCTTGTCATTCCTTTGACTGCTCTATTTGCTTCTACATACTGTTGCTTCTACTTCTCATGCAGCCTCTCAGATTTGGCCTCCATTTGTTTCTTTTTTGTTGCCCTCGTGTTTTCAATAGTTTCCCACGTGCTTTGTCTTATCCATTCGTTCCTCTACCTTGTCTTGGTACCCATGAGCGTTTTACTGTTCTTCACATATATTGAAGAGACATGTTCCCATTTCTTGTTGACTGCATCTTCAGCTGACTGGGTCTGATCTTAATGCCTGCCAGGCTTTGGGACCTGTTTTCGGTTTGAAAGATGAATGCCTTCTCGGTCTTGGTTCTGTAATTTTGCCACATCTAAGTGCTGACATCCTGATGTTTTCTGTTCTGTTTTTCTGAGCTTCAGCTTCACAAAAGGAGCCATTAGATGCAGACGTTGGCTCCCCGTCTCACTCTGAGATCTTGCAGTGAGTGTCTTCAGTTGCTGCTTATCATCAGTTGGTCAATCTGTTTTCTGTCTCTGTCATTGGGTGAGCACTAAGTTAGTTTGTGAATATCAGAAAGGGGAAGAGAGTCCCTCCTATGACCAGATCATTCTTTTTTTTTACTTGTTTTTATTAAAGTCTTTTACAGTTCATAAACATTCACAGCAAAAAATCACCAACGATATAACTTGGCAGAAGTATTACATTGGTAAGTCATGACACTTTCCAGAATTCCCTAAGTCCACACAACAAGCACAGGGGGAAGAGGGAGGTGGGAGTTGACTGGGCCTAGATAAAACGCCCTACTCTCTCGCTCACTCACACTTGAGTTATTCATCCCCCCACAAGCAGTAGGTACGCCCTCGCCCCCTGAACACAGTCCCTACTCACACACCACTCTGCCGTCTGTCGCCCGCTCCTGTCCTCACTGTGCATTCTCTGCCCCTCTAGATTTATCCCCACTCCTTCTGGAAGTCTCCAGGTGTGCATTGGTCCCCTGATCATCCACTGCCAGATTCTCCTAAATGTCTCCCCATATCTCTAGGTCAAGCTCTGCATGAACATCCACTCTCACCTTTTTCAGCCCGCATTTCTCAGCCGCCGCCCACTCTCTGAGCTCCGCCAGCCACTGGTTCGGAAAGGGTGACGTAGGTCTAACACAATGTATTGCAATATGTGTCCTCTCCAGTACCAGATCCAGCAACACAAAGTGAAACCTCATTGTCCTCCCCTTAGCAGGTGTCAGCAGCAATATTAGCAAGCAGTGCTGCATCACTTTCTCCAGCCGGGTGTTCATAAACCTGCGCAGACTCTCCCCCACCTCTGTCAAGTTGTCCCCTTGTCTGGGGCAGTCCCATGCCATATGTATGAAATGTGCCAGAGTCCCAACGCAACGCACCTTGGGCACCCATTGGCTCTAGTTGGGAAAATATTGTGTAGCCGTTGTAGCATGAGGCATACAAGTAAAAAATAAATGTGTGAGATTAAACCGTACATTATAGGTTGCATCCTGGACCTGATCTTGTGCACCTTTCCACTCCCCCTTTGTGAGTTTGTCTCCTAGTGCATCCTTCCACCCAATAGGGACCCACCCCATGTCTACCCGTCTATCATCTTTCAGTGTTGCGTACAAGGGCAAGATCAGGCCCCTGGCAGATCCTATGTCCAATATCATGCTGAGTGCATTGGACTCCGTCTGCTTAGCTGGGGAATCAGTCCATATATCTAGGACCATTTTGGATAGCTTAGCTTACTGGTGGAACTGGCAAGGCCGTAGCTTAAACAGGCTGCGGCCTCAGCCATAGTTAGGAACACCCCATTCTGATACGTATCTCCCACATACTGGCATCCGTTTGTTTTCATTACTACACCCTCCGTCCACTAGGACATGTACATTAGTGTCTGCATACTGTGGCAAGATTGCAGACACCAAACTGAGAGCATCTTTGCGAAAGGGGCTCTCCTCAGTACACATTTGACTGCCAACTCTCAAGCCTAAGCCACCTGCCTCACTATGTACAGAGTTTCTGCTGAAACATCCTGTAGTTGTCTGGCTGTGTAGTACGGTTCGAGGTCCGGGAGGCCCAGGCCACCCTCATTGATGTCTAGTTTCAGGAGCTTGAGTCTAACCCTGTTCCTTCGCACGGCCCAGACCATGGAGATCAGAACACTATCAAAGCCTAAAAAAGTGACCTCGGGATACCACCAAAAGAATTTTGAAGGCTGTACAAGCAGCAGGGGAGGAGAGCCATCTTACTGAGGGCCAACCTGCCCGTAACCGAGAGAATATTCCAGAACCCCACTGAGGCGCGTAGGCCAGTAAGCACAAGGACCATGTTAAGATGATATTGGAGCCTCTTCATGTGAGCGATCTGCACAAGGTACCTGGTAGCTCTCCATCTCCCAGGTAGTCCTGTCTCTGTGAGGTCTGCTGTCAGCTGTCCCTCCAAGCATGCAAGGGGGAAAAGGATTGTCTACTGTTTATTGATGCAAAGACCTGTCACATGCCCAACTTCCTCCATGTTCCCAAGCAGCATCCGCACTGATCGAAGTAGACAGAATACTTGATACGAACACACCAGTCCGCTAGGTCACGCTGAATCCATTCTGCCAGTGGCTCCATCGCCAGTGCAAACAACATTGAAGGCAGCAGGCAGCCCTGACTCTACTCCTCCATACCTGAATGGGCCCTGACACAATGTTCCCTGTCCACACTCCGGCGCTTGGCCCCACGTAAAGAAGGCGAACCCAAGAAAGAAACCCCTCCCCGAACCTCATTAACTGAAGTGCCTCCCAGAGATACTCCCAGCTCAGTGCATTGAACGCATTCTCAATATCAAGTGCCACCAAAGCGGCCTCCACAAATGTCCCCTTCACTGTGTGCATTACGTGAGAAAGGATTCAAGAATCATGTGCGCAACACACTCTGTATGAATCCACATTGGTCCTCCTCCACCAATTATGTCAGTCGTGTGGCCAGTATCCTGAAGAGTAGTTGAGTATCCACTCCCAGCATTGAAAGAAGGTGGTATGACCCCAGGCCTCCTGGGTCCTTATTGGACTTGGGGATCATAACTATAAGTGCATCCTGCATGGCCGGTGGCAACTCCTCTCTCTCTTGAACCTCACAGAGCATCTCCAACAGGCGGGGGTGAGCAATGCGGAGTATATCCTGTACAATTCCACCGGAAGACGGTCCGGACCCAGGCATTTCCCATCTGACATATCACAGAGGGCAGTTGTCACCTCCTCCACGTATATCTCTCCCTCTAACATTTCTCTAGGGCTTTATTGGGTGCTGTTAGTGCAACCCAGTTCGGAAATGCCCCAGTAGTCTCCAGTGACCTCGCGGCTGGTCCCTCATACACCTCCCTCATGAGGTACCAGTGTAGGGCATTGATTCCCACCTAGCTAGACACACTAGTCCCATCAGGGCTGGTCAGAGGCAATATCAGAGGAGGGGGTCACTCCCTCTAGAGCAACAAGCCAACAGCGTGGCCCAAATTGTCTCCCTCTTTGTTGATGCCCTGTCTGTAATCCTTCCGAGTGTGACAGTCCAATCTGCCTCAGAGATCCTCCACCTTGGGCTGGCATAGAGAGGCTCTCCACTCTCTGCCTGTGCTCCCAGTTTCGGCACGGCAGATGATGTAGTGCCTATTCCTCCTCCGTGAGATCCCACTCCAGCCTTTGTCTCATACCTCCAACTCTTGAAAGGCATGCACCCTGTAGCAACACCTTTAGGGCTATCTGTCTATCTATTCTATCCCGTAAAGGATTCGGTACACAAGTATAAATCACTCTTCGATGATCGCCTTCAAACTTCTGACTCGAAACAGAACCTGTGATGCCATCCAGATGGAGACTCCTCTGGCATAATTTGAGTATGTGGAGAAGAGCTGCCCCTCCACTTTTTCTGGAGCCTCTGAGCCTCCTAGTGAAATCAGTTCATCTCCTGCAGCATGGCAATCTGTAACCCCATTCTTCTTAGGTAGGCATTCCCTCTACAGCATTTAACGAAGGTGTTAAGACGCACACATTCCAGTTTATCATTCGAACGTGTCTCGCCATAGGTAGTCAAATGCGCATCATCTCTTCCAGGTGTCCCAGGGCGGGTTCTCCCACCTACCCCAGATGGAATACGTTTGTGGCACGACTCCCAATAACCTACATGCGGCAGAAAACAAAAAAAGAAACCCAATAACCACCAAACCCTCCCCACCACCACCCAGGTAAACACACTCAACCCCAAATCGTGTCTCCCAGTCATGAAATCTACTCCCCCGTACTCTAAAATAATTCCAGGACAGCACTCACTCTATTGTGGGGCAAGAAAATTCCCGAGAGCAATTAGTTGTGCTTTGGCCAAGGATCCCCACAACACCTGAAAGACCACAGCCGCTCCTCACACCCACACTAGGCCGTCACACCTTGCTTCTCTACAATCCTACTCAAACTTCACTCACAGGTAGTCACGGCTAAATAACAAACAAAACCAACACAATGAACAATAATGCAAAACAAGAAGGGGAGGTGGAAGTACATGTGCTCACCTAACCCCATCAAGATAGGTCAATCACATTCTATACCAGCTCCAGCAGAAAGCAAGGCAAGTAGTCCTCACAGAAAGTGCAGTGCAACGCAATACTTTTCCCCTCTGGGCCACAGTCATCAGCATGTTCACAAGCGTTCCAAGTGGGAAGGTGGGGCGAGAGCGGTTACCCCACCACGGAAGTCACAATGTTGATCAACCCTATCCAAGTCTTTGGGGCTGCAGAGGGACCTCCGTCATCAAGTTCTCAGGGTGCCTCATCCTCTGGCGTGTCCTCAACCAATCCTGACCCATTCTTGCTAGAGTGAGCAAACAACACAGACTCCACCAATGCCCTCCTCTCCAATCTCTAGCTCCTGTCCTGAAGAACCACTGCCCTCATTGTGGAGAGTGGCGTCACCCTGCCTCTGTTGTGTTAGCGTCCCGATTACGCCTCTCAGTGGTGTCCCTGGGCCACTCCTGTGGCCCTCTCACTGCCTGAGCTGGTATCTGGCCTTCTCCTCTGACCTCTAGCCAGTCCCACACCTCCTCTGGTGACGTAAAGAAGCGGAGCATCCATCGTGGACCTTACATTTTGCGGGACAGAGCAGAATAGAGGTGAGACCCATTGCCTTCAGTTTTTGCTTGACACCTCCAAAGACCTGGTGTACATTCTGCATTTGTGTGTAATTCGGAAAGATATGGATTGACCGGTCCCCAAAGACAGGGTCCCCTGTCCTATGCCTGGACTGCAGGATGGCGTCTCTGTGATTGAGGATCTTGGCAATCACTGTCCTCGGTGGTCCTCCAGCTGGCGGAGGCAGTTCCAGCTCCATGTGAGCAAGCTCCACCACAAACACTGGGTAGAGGGTTGTCCCTGGCAGCTCACTAAGACTCCATTGTTCCAGAAGATGTTCTGGGGTACTCCCCTTGCCCCCCTCCAGGAATCCCACGAAGCGCAGGTTACTGCGGCAGTAACATCCCTCCGCATCCTCCACCCGCATGTCCAATTTTTGCATTGGCTTAGTCAGTGTGGCTACTGCAGACTGGAGGTGGCAACCTCTTCCTGGAGCTTGTGCACACATTGTTCCGTCTCCAAAGCGTGCTCCCCCACCTTTCGGAGACCTACCCATAGCAGATTTATGCCCTTTGAGATGGTGTTGATTTTTCTCTGCACCTCTTCGCCCAAGGCTTTAAGAGCCGCCAGTATCAACGCCCCCATTGGGCCTTGCGGTTCGTGCAGCCTTCACCTCAATCTGGCAGAGGGCTGCCACCCGGACCCATGGGCAAATATTGATACTTTTTTTTGGGTGGGCCCTTAGTGTAGTTTTGTCTTTCCCATCGTCCAAGGGGCTCTCGCACTCAGCAGAGGTTCAGTTTGCAAGATCATTATGATAATATAATGTATCTACATGAAAACGTAATCCTTCTCCCTCAACTTTTTGTACAATATAGATGTTTATGCAGCTGTTTTGTCCATTATCAACATAGAGGTAGCTCAATGGTGTCTAATCTCAGAAAGTAAAAGTGAAAATTCTCACAAATATTATTTCTCATTGTTTAGGATTTTTTTAACATCACTGTTCTCTTACAACATGAACTCCTCTTTTTAAAAAGGTCGACGTGTTTCGGTCCATTTAAATTGTGGACTCATCAGGACATGGAAAGACACAGTTAAAAGGTTCAGGGTAGAGTTAAAGACCAACTGGTTTGGATTGAAAACCCTTGGCACCGGGCCTAAGTATTGAAAAGGCGTGGCCGGGAACCTAGATTAAATGTTCCTCATGCTCTTGTTCCCACCTCAGAGTCTTGAGTCTCACTGATTTAATACTGAGACTGCATAAACATGTTGTGAATCCAGGCAAAACACTTGTGCAGGTGTGCAAGTTTACTGAAACATGCTGTGAGGGAGCCAAAGTGGCTCAACAGAAACCTGGTGTGCCATGCCTACATCATAGAACACCAGGTCAATGAGACATGCAAGCACCTTGACCACTTCAAGGTCGCCATTCTCCGAGGAGGACATAACTAAACATATTTGTAACTAGGCAGCCACCTGAACTATTTAAAATATTTATTCATTTCAGCGTTCCCCCCCCTCCCCCCACCCCCTAGTTTAAAAAGACCAATTGTTTGTGCGCTGTGATCGGGATTCACCACCATCATCCATGCAGCAGAAGTCTTGGTTATCAAAGTCTTGAATACTTCCACACAATGTATTATCGGACAGTAGGTTCAAGACAGCAATTCAGTCCAAAATCACCTGCCTCCCCTAGAGTGCATGACATTAATAACACAGTAAAGTTCAACTGAGAGTGATCAGTGCCCCCCACCCCTGAGGGGGAGGTTGAGGGTGATAATGGCACATCGAAGACCCTCAGTTCTTCATGAACCTATTGGAACAGGTTCTATTGCTGTGTGTTACTCTGTCAGCTGCCAAGCACCAGTCTCTATATAGTAGATGTGAGAAGTTGGCCCGATATGCAGCGTTCGCTATTCTAGCGACCACTATGCATCGGTCCAAACGACCCTTATGGTGATTGGTTGTAAGTCAACCTTAGACCAGCTATCCTAGTAGCGTGGATACGAGCAGTCTTCGGGCTAAACTCTAGAGGGCGTGTTAAGCCAGCTGTAATACCATCACATACCCCTTGAACACCAAGTGAAAGGACACCACACAAGTGTTATGAAAATAAACAGTGTATTTATTAGAATCACAACAGCCCTGGACTCTTTATGAGGACAGGGTACTAAGCACAGAACAAAACTCTTAGGAAAATACTTCAAGTGCACAATTAAAACAAGTGCCCGAGGGCACGGAAAGTTCTAGTGGTCTCGGGCGGACCCGATAAGGCAAGTCGGAAGCGAGGGACTCAGGACCCTTAAGTAAGGAGGCTATGCAGACACCGTAGTGTCGGAGTTACCTAGCCACAAGGGCTGCGGCTGCACAAGTCTTACAGGCGTCGGGGGTCTTCGCTGACGAGCCAGGAGCCGGGAGGAAGGAGTTGCTGGCCGGCGACCAGTGATGAATAGTTCGTAGAGATCCAAGCCTGGATCAGTGATCGTTGATATCTGAAAGCAGAGGGGACCAAGTTCGTACTACTAGCCAGTAGTCAGAGGGTACCAGGAAGGTACTGGATGGCCGTCACCTCGACTAGGTGAGTGGGCGACGCTAGGCTCTGCAGTCTCACGGACCAGGAGGCGTTGTCGGCGACCAGGATGGAGGTGCGAGCTGTCCCACGAAGATTGCTGCTGTCGGCGTCGCTGGGCCAAGGATTGGGTCAACAGGCCTTGGCAGATTTCAGGGCCACGTAGTGGGCCTAAAATGGCGTCTTGAGTGGACCAGGAGGGTCCGTGGTGCTCCTCTCGTAAAAAGGAGCAAAAGGCTAGTCTGGAGCAACCAGACCAGCAGCGTTGGTTGTCGTTCGTCGTCAAAGAGTCACAAGCCAGCGGCTAGTGATCGGACAACGTACTGAGCAGCGGCAGAAGGGCCCCACGCAGATCGTGGAGATGCTGGGAGACTGCACTTCGGTGCTGGAGCTGCTCAGGGTCGGGGCTTCTCGGACCCCAGAGCACTCACCAGAGAATTCCTTCGGTAGTCGTGCTGGTTAAGAAAGCGTGCAGGTTTTGATGATGGCCGGTCTCTCGAGGTCTCGTCGCACCCACAGATCTCAGCTGAGCTGATGACGTGGGTAGAGGTCAGAGGTGCCAGGGAAGCCGGTTCTCGTCGAGCTGGGTTGTCGGATTCCTGAGGAAAGACTTGCAGCAAACCGCAGAGTTCTTAGATGGTGCCTGCGGGTGCAGGGTGACTACTCCTTAGCCACAAGGGAGAAATCTTGAGAAGAGTCTCGAATGTCCTTTCGTAGAAAGTAGTTCTTGATTCAAAGATGATCTAATTTGGAAGGGTCCCCGCTCCGGCCTTTATCCTAAAGAAAGGGGCGGGTACATGACTAGGTCCTGCCCTAGGGGTGGGACCAGGAAGGGGGGTAGTTACACCCCTCTCCCCTGCCGGACTTTCCCCAGGTCAGGGGCTGCGCGCCCCTGGAACTGGTTCTAACCGGCAGATGCGTAGTGAGCACCGGGGTGCCACTCCGCAGTCACCTTCCTGCAAAGCCCTACCTACCAAGAATACACAAACCCTGTCTGGGACGGTGCGAACACCGCCCCTGACAGGAAACCCTTTGTCCAAGCTCTCCTCGCTGGAAGGACTCCCAGCAGCAGGAGGTCAGACTCGTGTCTGTGGTGGCAGCATCCATTTTGTGGAGCTGAGGCTTCGGCTAACTTTAACCGGGGTTCACAGTTACGTACATGTCGTGTCCCTCTAGAAGGGCGGAATGCTAACCTCGTCGCCAGAATTGGTGAGGGGGCAGCATCCCGATTCGTATGACACCTTACTCGACATGTCTTGATAACGCTATACCGAAGTTACCGATATGATACGCGTTATCATGGAACAGCTATTGGGTCTTGGTTCCGCAAGCTGCAACCGGGCTCGGCTCGTGCCAGAGCCCAGTTCACACGATTCCACGCACTCTGCCTTCAGGATTGTTAAGGCCTGCCATAGGAGTGACTGATAGGAACTCGGGTGTCCATTTTGAGTTTAGATATAGGGATACTATACCTACAGCAACGGGCGAGTACGCCACGTTGCCCCAGCTGTCGTGCAGCCAGTTGTGTCAGATTTAGATGGCCAGCCTTGGGTGGCATAATACATGCTTCAGCCCCTGGTAGGCCCTGGGTTCACCGATGCCCTGAGTTACAGGGTCTGACAGGGTGGCCCAGTTCCAATTGGGTAATGCACCTAAGGTACACGCATCAATTTAGTGAGAGAACAGCTAGGCTGTGGGTCTGATTGGCAGGCCCACAGCCCGAGAAAGTCGTAAACCAGTGAAACAAAAGCAAAAAGTCCGGGTGATCATAAGATTGCAGACCCTACTCTCCTACATGACCCCCCCCCAAACGTTGGGACAATAAACTAACCTTGACCAGGTGAGTCTTCTTGTTCTAAGTGGAAATACCTGGAGAGCCCATCTGCATTGCCATGATCAGTGCCAGGTCTATGCTCCACTGTGAAGTCCATCCCCTGTAGGGAAATGGACCACCTAAGCAGTTTGGGGTTTTCACCCTTCATCTGATTTAGCCATAGGAGGGGCTTATGGTCGGTCTGAATCTTGAAATGAGTGCCAAACAAGTATGGCCTCAGTTTCTTCAGGGCCCACACCACAGCGAAGGCCTCCCTCTCTATAGCTGACCAATTTTTCTCCCTGGGGGTCAGCCGTCTGCTTATAAAAGCAATGGGCTGGTCGTTACCATCGAAATTCAGTTGAGATAGAACAGCTCCCACACCCAACTCAGACGCATCTGTTTGGACAATGAATGGTTTGGAGTAGTCTGGACTCTTGAGGATAGGTGCCGTGCACATGGCCTGTTTTAGGTCATCGAATGCTTTTTGACAGCTCACTGTCCACTGAACCTTTTTTGGCATTTTCTTGCTCGTCAGTTCATTAAGCGGAGTCACAATCGATCCGTAATTTCTGACGAATTTCCGGTAGTAACCAGTCAGGCCCAAGAAAGCTCGAACCTGAGTCTGGGTGGTTGGAGGAGCCCAGTCCCTGATTGACTGTATCTTGCTCTCCAGTGGTTGAACTTGGCCTCCACCGACAAGGTGGCCCAAGTACACAACCTGTGTCTGCCCTATCTGGCACTTGGTAGCCTTGATAGTGAGACCTGCTGCTTGCAGAGCCTCTAACACTTTCCGCAGGTGGACCAGGTGATCCTCCCAGGTGGAGCTAAAGACAGCAATATCGTCAAGATACGCCGCACAGAAGTCATCCAGCCCAGTGAGAATGTGATTCACCAACCGTTGGAAGGTGGCAGGTGCATTTTTCAAACCAAAGGGCATCACCACGAACTGATAATGCCCACCAGGGGTAGAAAATGCTGTCTTAGGCTCAGCGTCCTCAGCTAACCTGATTTGCCAATACCCAGCTGTCAGGTCAAACGTGCTTAAGTAGTTGGCCGAAGCCAATCTATCGATAAGCTCGTCTGCCCTTGATATTGGGTGGGCATCAGTCTTAGTGACTGCATTGAGACCCCTGTAGTCTACGCAGAACCTCATCTCTTTCTTACCGCCCGGGGTGTGAGGTTTCGGCACTAGAACTACGGGACTAGCCCAAGGGCTATCCGAGGGTTCAATGACTCCCAGCTCCAACATTTTCTGCACTTCAGTTTTGATGCAGTCTCTAACGTGATCGGGCTGCCTGTAGATTTTACTCTTGACGGGCAAGCTGTCCCCAGTGTCGACCTCATGGGTACACCAATTAGTCTGACTGGGTGTTAGAGAGAACATATGCCGGAAGGATTGAAGAACCTGTTTACAATCCTCCTGTTGATGCTCGGAGAGGCTGCCGCAAAAGACAACACCATCTACCGATCCATCGTCAGGATTCTGAGTGAGCAGGTCGGGGAGAGGGTCACTCTCCTCCTCCTGTCCCTCATCTATGGCCATGAGCAAACTCATGTCCTTCCTGTCGACATATGCTTTGAGCCTGTTGACATGGAGCACCCTGTGGGGGCTCCGGGGAGTTTCAAGGTCTACCAGGTAGGTGACCTCTCCCTTTTTCTCCAGGATGGTGTAGGGCCCGGACCATTTGTCCTTGAGTGCTGCTGGGGCCACGGGCTCCAACACCCACACCTTCTGTCCGGGCTGGTAAACAGTCAAGACAGCCTTTTGGTCATGCCAAGCTTTCTGGAGTTCTTGGCTGGCCTTAAGGTTTTCGGATGCCTTCTCCATGTATTCAGCCATCCGCGAGCGGAGACCAAGCACATAGTCCACTATGCTGGTTGCAGGCTTTTTGAGAGGTCTCTCCCATCCTTCCTTCACCAAACATAGGGGTCCTCTTACAGGATGCCCGTACAAAAGTTCAAAAGGGCTGTAGCCAACCCCCTTCTGTGGGACTTCTCTGTAAGCGAATAAAAGGCAGGGAATCAGGACGTCCCATCTACGCCGAAGCTTTTCAGGTAGTCCATGAATCATCCCTTTCAGGGTCCTGTTGAATCTCTCAACAAGCCCATTGCATTGTGGGAGATAGGGTGTAGTGAACTTGTAGTTGACACCACATTCCTTCCACATAGCAGTTAAGTAGCTCGACATGAAGTTTGCACCTCTGTCGGAGACGACCTCCTTAGGGAAGCCCACTCTGGAGAATACTCCAACTAGGGCTCTCGCCACCACAGGGGCTGTAGTGGTCCTAAGGGGAATAGCTTCAGGATACCTGGTGGCATGATCCACTACCACCAGTATAAACTTGTGCCCTGATGCTGTTGGTGGTTCCATGGGACCGACGATGTCAATCCCCACCCGTTCAAAGGGCACCCCCACCACAGGCATTGGTATAAGGGGGGCCTTTGTAGCGCCACCTGACTTACCACTGGCTTGGCAGGTGACACAGGAGCGACAAAACTCCTTGGTATCTTCGTTCATATGAGGCCAGTGAAAGTGCGAGACAAGCCTGTCCCACGTCTTCATCTGGCCTAAGTGTCCTGCTAAGGGAAGCTCGTGGGCCAAGGTAAGGAGGAAACCACGCTGAGACAAGGGGATAACCAGCCTCCTGGTCATGCCAGGCTTGGGGTCTCTTGCCTCAGTGTACAGGAGTCCATCTTCCCAGTATACCTTGTGGGTACCTGTGGCGTTCCCAGCAGCCTCAGCAGCAGCCTGCTGTCTGAGGGGTTCAAGGGAAGGGCAGTCTAACTGGTCCTTTCCCAGGTCCTCTCGTGTGGGTCCCCCTGAGCCCAGAAACTCAACTTGATCAAGTTCGAGCTCTTTAGGTTCAGTTTCCCGCAATTCCTGGAGGTCAGCCTCCTCTGAGACCTGATCCTCGACCTGGGGCAAGGGGGAAGGCGAGGCCTTAACCCGACTGCTCTTCTTCTTGGGAGGTGTCTGGTCCGTTGTTCCAGGATCCAGCACCTGTTCAGTGGGGCATCGTCTGACCTGTGACCTAGTCACAGCAAGCACATGTGCTGGCAAGCCTAACATTTCCATGTGAGTCCGGTGCTCCACCTCTGTCCATTGCGATGACTCCAAATCATTGCCCAACAAACAATCCACTGGGAGGTCTGCACTGACAACAACCTTTTTCTAGCCATTTACCCCTCCCCAGGAGAAAGCAACAATCGCCATACTATGACTGGTAGTGACGTTGCTGGCATTGGTCACCAGGAAATCTGTACCTGGCATGATCTGTCCAGGGTCCACAAAGTTAGGTGTCACCATGGTGACACTGGCACACGTGTCCCTATAGGCTTGAGCCATTCTTCCATTAATTAAAGGTGTCTGTCGGTATTTGCCCAAAGTATTGGGACTGACATCGGGGGATATATCCACATCCCCGTACAGACAAGGACAGCCTGAGTGAGCGTACCAACTAAGTTGTCACACCCCTCAGAACCCAAGGTTAACCCAACTAGTCCCTTGGGAGGCGCACTACTACTGCTGGCTGTACTAGGGGGCACAGGTGCCTTAGGGGCTGCAGTAGCAGGAGTCTGCCCTCCTTACTTGGTGCACTCACTAAACCAGTGAGTTTTACTTGTACAGTATTGGCACCACCTTTTCAATTGGCCTTCTTGATTCTTCTTTTTCTGGGAAGCCTGACCCCCCCCCTATTTGGGTTGTTGGGGACCTGTCGAAGACTTCTGGTCAGTTTGTTCCCCTTTCGAATCTTTACCCTTCTGGTCTGCTTTCTTCTGACCACCCTGGTTCTGGCCCTGGTTTTGCTTAACCCTTGTTCTGACCCATCTGTCTGCCTTCTTTCCCAATTCTTGGGGAGAGGTCAGATCCGAGTCGACAAGGTGCTGATGCAACAACTGGTTCTGACAACTGTTTAAAATCTGTTCTCGCATGATCAAATTATACAATCCTGTGTAATCAGTAACCTTACTGCCCAGCAACCAGCCCTCCAAAGCCTTAGTGGCACAATAAACGAAATCAGACCAGTCCTGAGACTGAGTTTTCTGGGTATCCCTGAACAGCACCCTGTACTGCTCAGTGGTTAGGCCGAACCCATCAATCAGTGTGTTCTTCAGGACCTGGTAATTGTTAGCGTCCTCGACTCTAGTAGTGAGGAGCTTATCTCTACCTTTACCTTCAAAGGAGAGCCACAAGATAGCTGCCCACTGACTCGGGGGGACGCACTGTACAGTGCAGGCCCGCTCCAACGCAGTAATCCATTTGTGGATGTCGTCCCCTTGCTTAAAGGGGGGCACTATCTTATTCAGGTGCTTAGTGTCTAAACTCCTGGGTTCCCGTGGGGGAATGCTGCCACCAGTGGGAATGGTCCCACTCAATTCTTGCTCTCTAGCAAAGGCGAGTCTTTCTTTGGCTAGGGCCAGTTCTTCCCTTTCGATCCGCAGATTGACTTCCCGCTCCTTCGCTTCGTACACTCTTCTCTGAGGGGATGTCATCCCTCTCCGAGCAGAGCCTTGAGAGCCATTGGTTCGAGCGGATCTGTTAGAGCCTCTCGACAGAGACCTAACTCGTCCGTTCCCAATGTTAAGCTGGCCCGAGAGAGGTCCCAGGGGTCTCCTAGTACCATTCTCGTGCCGGCTTAAGTTGCCCCTAGTTAGCTGGCTAACCACTACTGGACCTTTGTCTGCCTCGTCCCCAGATGTCTCTGGCTCCTCTTCCTCCTCTTCGCCCTCTGCGGAGAGATGGATAAGGTCAGGGTCACCTCGGGTTCCCTCGAGGGGGGGCATATCAATTTCTGGATGAGAAGGGTCGGTGTTACCCGCCCTCTTTGCATCATAAGTCTCCAAGAGACCAATCAGAAACGGAATGGTAGGGTTTGCACCCTGTTTTAACTTCCGAGATGTACAGATCTGTCGCATCTCGTGGAAGCTAAGTGCAGCATATCTGGAGGTGACGTGTGGAAGGTCGACTGACACAAGGGGAGACTCAGAGTTTCCTCCTTTGTCTGACATGCTGCTTCTAGTGGGTGTAAGTGATGCACCTACCTACACTATGGGTTTACCTACTGATCCCTTGCTAAGAGTTGTAGCCAAGGTGTGCTAAGCCTTGAGGAGCTACAACAGCTGGTTCAGTAGAACTCAGAGTATTCTAAGCTAAGTTATATGTACCTGGAGTACTTATGCGATCTTTCACAAGATATTCTTAGGATACGCGTGGTAAAACAACAGCAAGCTCAAATCCCAACCGCTGCTCACCAATGTGAGAAGTTGGCCCGATATGCAGCGTTCGCTATTCTAGCGACCACTATGCATCGGTCCAAACGACCCTTATGGTGATTGGTTGTAAGTCAACCTTAGACCAGCTATCCTAGTAGCGTGGATACGAGCAGTCTTCGGGCTAAACTCTAGAGGGCGTGTTAAGCCAGCTGTAATACCATCACATACCCCTTGAACACCAAGTGAAAGGACACCACACAAGTGTTATGAAAATAAACAGTGTATTTATTAGAATCACAACAGCCCTGGACTCTTTATGAGGACAGGGTACTAAGCACAGAACAAAACTCTTAGGAAAATACTTCAAGTGCACAATTAAAACAAGTGCCCGAGGGCACGGAAAGTTCTAGTGGTCTGGGGCGGACCCGATAAGGCAAGTCGGAAGCGAGGGACTCAGGACCCTTAAGTAAGGAGGCTATGCAGACACCGTAGTGTCGGAGTTACCTAGCCACAAGGGCTGCTGCTGCACAAGTCTTACAGGTGTCGGGGGTCTTCGCTGACGAGCCAGGAGCCGGGAGGAAGGAGTTGCTGGCCGGCGACCAGTGATGAATAGTTCGTAGAGATCCAAGCCTGGATCAGTGATCGTTGATACCTGAAAGCAGAGGGGACCAAGTTTGTACTACTAGCCAGTAGTCAGAGGGTACCAGGAAGGTACTGGATGGCCGTCACCTCGACTAGGTGAGTGGGCGACGCTAGGCTCTGCAGTCTCACGGACCAGGAGGCGTTGTCGGCGACCAGGATGGAGGTGCGAGCTGTCCCACGAAGATTGATGCTACCGGCGTCGCTGGGCCCAGGATTGGGGCAACAGGCCTTGGCAGATTTCAGGTGGTGGGCCTAAAATGGCGTCTTGAGTGAACCAGGAGGGTCCGTGGTGCTCCTCTCGTAAAAAGGAGCAAAAGGCTAGTCTGGAGCAACCAGACCAGCAGCGTTGGTTGTCGTTCGTGGTCAAAGAGTCACAAGCCAGCGGCTAGTGATCGGACAACGTACTGAGCAGCGGCAGAAGGGCTCCACGCAGATCGTGGAGATGCTGGGAGACTGCACTTCGGTGCTGGAGCTGCTCAGGGTCGGGGCTTCTCGGACCCCAGAGCACTCACCAGAGAATTCCTTCGGTGGTCGTGCTGGTTAAGAAAGCGTGCAGGTTTTGATGATGGCCGGTCCCTCGAGGTCTCGTCGCACCCACAGATCTCAGCTGAGCTGACGACGTGGGTAGAGGTCAGAGGTGCCAGGGAAGCCGGTTCTCGTCGAGCTGGGTCGTCGGATTCCTGAGGAAGGACTTGCAGCAAACCGCAGAGTTCTTAGATGGTGCCTGCGGGTGCAGGGTGACTACTCCTTAGCCACAAGGGAGAAATCTTGAGAAGAGTCTCGAATGTCCTTTCGTAGAAAGTAGTTCTTGATTCAAAGATGATCTAATTTGGAAGGGTCCCCGCTCCGGCCTTTATCCTAAAGAAAGGGGCGGGTACATGACTAGGTCCTGCCCTAGGGGTGGGACCAGGAAGGGGGGTAGTTACACCCCTCTCCCCTGCCGGACTTTCCCCAGGTCAGGGGCTGCGCGCCCCTGGAACTGGTTCTAACCGGCAGATGCGTAGTGAGCACCGGGGTGCCACTCCGCAGTCACCTTCCTGCAAAGCCCTACCTACCCAGAATACACAAACCCTGTCTGGGACGGTGCGAACACCGCCCCTGACAGGAAACCCTTTGTCCAAGCTCTCCTCGCTGGAAGGACTCCCAGCAGCAGGAGGTCAGACTCGTGTCTGTGGTGGCAGCATCCATTTTGTGGAGCTGAGGCTTCGGCTAACTTTAACCGGGGTTCACAGTTACGTACATGTCGTGTCCCTCTAGAAGGGCGGAATGCTAACCTCGTCGCCAGAATTGGTGAGGGGGCAGCATCCCGATTCGTATGACACCTTACTCGACATGTCTTGATAACGCTATACCGAAGTTACCGATATGATACGCGTTATCATGGAACAGCCATTGGGTCTTGGTTCCGCAAGCTGCAACCGGGCTCGGCTCGTGCCAGAGCCCAGTTCACACGATTCCACGCACTCTGCCTTCAGGATTGTTAAGGCCTGCCATAGGAGTGACTGATAGGAACTCGGGTGCCCATTTTGAGTTTAGATATAGGGATACTATACCTACAGCAACGGGCGAGTACGCCACGTTGCCCCAGCTGTCGTGCAGCCAGTTGTGTCAGATTTAGATGGCCAGCCAGGGGTGGCATAATACATGCTTCAGCCCCTGGTGGGCCCTGGGTTCACCGATGCCCTGAGTTACAGGGTCTGACAGGGTGGCCCAGTTCCAATTGGGTAAAGCACCTAAGGTACACGCATCAATTTAGTGAGAGAACAGCTAGGCTGTGGGTCTGATTGGCAGGCCCACAGCCCGAGAAAGTCGTAAACCAGTGAAACAAAAGCAAAAAGTCCGGGTGATCATAGGATTGCAGACCCTACTCTCCTACAGTAGACACCATTGTTCCAGTGTGAGAATCTCAATCAATCAATCAAAGACATTTATAGAGCGCACTACTTACCCGTAGGGTCTCAAGGCGCTTGGGGGGGGGGGGTGCCGTTACTGCTCGAACAGCCAGGTCTTGAGCTTCTTCCAGAAGGAGAGGTGGTCTTGGGTCAGGCGCAGGTCGGTCGGGAGGGAGTTCCAGGTCTTGGCGGCCAGGTAGGAGAAGGACCTTCCTCCTGTTGTCGCTCTTCGGATGCGGGGGACGGCGGCGAGGGCGTGGCTGGTTGATCGGAGGTGGCGTTTGGGAGCGTAGAAGTTGATTCGGTTGTTGAGGTAGCTCGGGCCTTGATCGTGTAGGGCTTTGTGTGCGTGGGTGAGGAGACGGAAGGTGATTCTTTTGTTGACGGGGAGCCAATGCAGGTCTCTCAGATGTCCGGAGATGTGGCTGTTTCGTGGGATGTCGAGGATGAGTCTGGCTGAGGCGTTCTGGATCCGCTGGAGTCTCTTCTGGAGCTTGGCGGTGGTTCCGGCGTAGAGGGCGTTGCCGTAGTCCAGTCGGCTGGTGACGAGGGCCTGGGTGACAGTCTTCCTGGTCTCGGTGGGGATCCACCAGAAGATCTTCAGTAGCATGCGCAGGATGTTGAAGCACGACAAGGAGACGGCGTTGACTTGTCTGGTCATGGAGAGGGAGGAGTCCAGGATGAAGCCCAGGTTGCGTGCGTGGTCCGTCGGTTTGGGTGCGGTGTCCAGGGCGGGGGGCCACCAGGAGTCGTCCCAGGTGGAGGGCGAGGAGCCCAGGATGAGGACCTCCGTCTTGTCTGAGTTCAGTTTCAGGCGGCTGGTCGTCATCCACTCGGCTACATCTTTCATCCCTTCGTGCAGGTTGGCTCTGGCGGCGGCGGGGTCGTTGGTCAGGGAGAGGATCAGCTGGGTGTCGTCGGCGTAGGAGATTATGTTGAGGTTGTGTTGGCGTGCGATGGCCGTGAGGGGGCTCATGTAGACGTTGAAGAGGGTGGGGCTCAGCGAGGATCCTTGAGGGACGCCGCAGATGACTTCGGTGACCTCTGACTTGTACGGTGGTAGGCGGACTCTCTGTGTTCTTCCGTCGAGGAAGGAGATGATCCATTCCAGTGCCTTCTCCTGGATTCCGACGTTGCTGAGGCGCTGCACAAGGGCAGACAGTGTCGAATGCCGCGGAGAGGTCTAGGAGGATGAGGGCCGCTGTTTCTCCGTTATCCATCAGGGCTCGGATGTCGTCGGTGGCAGCGATGAGGGCGGTCTTGGTGCTGTGGTTGGCTCGGAAGCCAGACTGTGAGGGGTCGAGGGATCCATTCGTCTCGAGGAAGGCGGCCAGCTGTTTGTTGACGGGTTGATCTGTGGGCACTCCCAGTGTCGCTAAACATCTCTGTGGGCCACCACCATGGCCAAGTTAGCAAACATTTTGCTATAACATGACAGTTACGTTTCTCCCTAAACTGAACAATAACAGTCCTGCCCACTTGTCAAACGCACTCCAAAGATTTAATTCAATCTCTTCTCAAATAAGCTGGGTCTACGGGTACAGCTGAGGACATGACAGAAAGTATCCTCCTCCTCACAGCCTCTTAGACATGCTGCTGTGGGAGCTCTGCCTCGCAACTTCATCTGGATCCTCTAGTAATAAACTATATTTAATCTTTTTTATCACCCTAAAAGTATTTTGTGATGTGTGATTTGTATGTGTACTTTTATGATTTTAACTAATCGAATAAAGTGGTTTTTGACTTGACTTGAAACTATGCGTAGGTTCTTCAACTGAAGTAGTTGAAATCTTGCATTTATTGCTACACGTTTCGGGTGCATTTGAGCGTCCTACGAGTTGGGGTCCTCCAGTCAGCCTGTGTGTCTTTCCACTTCAGACTCATTGATCCAGTGGGCCTTGCGAAAAATGTATTAATGTTTAATATATGAGAGAGGCTGCGCCCAGACCAGGGGCGAAGCTTGGTCAGTAAGATTGGGGGGTGGGGGGAGTGGGGTGTTTCAACTTCATATTTACCAACAACCATGCTGACGTATCTTGTGAAAATACATTATAGGAAAAGCAGGGCATGTGGGGGGCATAAAGGGCAGTGCATTAGAAGTACTTAAAACACAATATTTTTCAAATTAACCAACATTTTTTAAGAACTTCAAAACAAAGACAAGTGAGCACGTGGGTCTGTTTTTGTCTGTGTATGTGAAACCCTAGTTGAAATCCGACAGATTTCTCACCATACCAAAATGAAAGCACTTGTACCCAACTATTTACTCCAAGACACATTTTTTAGAAGGTGCAACACCCCAAACACACCCCTTAAAGCTACGCCCCTGGCCCAGACCACAGACAATAATTAGTTCAAACAGGAGTATGTTTTTAATGGGAGAATATTCAGCTGGTCCCACACTAATACTCTGACCTCTGTGGTGGCTCTCAACTAGCTTGGTGCTGTTATTCAGTATTTAGTGCTTCTTTCGTTCATCTTTATTTTAGTTTTCTTATTCTGCTAATTGATGTATCAATACATTGTCCCTCTTCAGTACATAGCCTACCCTGATAACCTGTATCGATGGCTTTTGAACTCTCTTATATGCCCTGCCGAACACTCGGCTGATTTTACTTTGGTGTTAAAAAGCCAACACATCAAATCACAGATTGTTTTGAAACGTATGTCATATTTTCTTTTCAAACATTATTCCATGACAACCATTCAGATACATTGCTTTTATCTGTAAATATTTCACACACGCCTCCCTCTCATATTTCTGCACTTGCTTATTGCACCTTTTGGAATATTGCCACCGTCTGTACTGACATTTATGGTTTTACAGGGTGTTTTCAACCTCTTATGGCCCTCCTGTTTAATTAGCTTTGTTTCCTTCATAGTTCTTCTCTTACATTACAATGTATAGTCTGTTCGTGAGTGAAGATTGTCTTTTTGATCAATTATACCCTGTTTCCTGTGCAGGATTATTGGGTTCCCTGTCTATTCTTGCCAACACTATAACTGCAGCTGTACTTTGTTTTTATAGTATACTCCATACCGTTTTTATTAACTAACAAAAAGCAGATTTAAACACTGAAAAAGATCACTACGACTGCTACTAGCGCAAGAGCATTCAGAGCTTAATTTATAAAAAAAAAAATGCCAGGCTTTAGTTAAGAGTCCTCTTCAGCTTGCATCACCCATTGCCACAGCTAGCCCTGCCAATGACAGTGCCTACACAACTACTAACCAACACACTGCCTTATTGATGACAGATCAGCCTATTCCATGCCTCCAAAGCTATCAAAGTAGCTTGGGCTGCAGGTATTAGTTGTTTTTAATGCATACTGAATTAATAAACAATTGATGTTCTGCTCATCTAAAGTGTAAAAACAGTGCCACCATGTGGCAGCTGTCATGAGTGCTGGTGCCAAAAATTAAGTGCTATTGTTGAGCACTGGAAACCACTTGCTCAAATTAAGCACTGATTTTGTGTACCGCTTAGATCAGCACTGAAAGAAAGCGCTGGAACAGCTGGAAGAGAGACCGCTGTGTTCTACAATACCGCCCTTGTTAACCAAGGTTTTTCCCTTTTACCCTGGACGGGCAAGGAGTGACAATACATAACATCTTGGGCTGGGTCACACCACGTTTTTGACTTTCTCATTTACTGTGGTAATTGTGGCTGTTCTTGCCCAAACACTATTTGCCATCATATTATAAAAACAGGATTTTGGAGGTGTGTTATATCTATGCCCTTTGTCTATGTTATTGCTCAGCCTGCATGAGTGAGGATGTGTGAGTGGAATGTTAAGTGTGGAATGTTGACTGCATGAGTTCATTGGGTCTGGGGGCTGAGCAGACACCTCCTTGCACCTGGTGGGGTGTCCTATTGACCAACGTGCATCTTATACAGGTCTTCCCCTTGGAGCGTACAAAGTACTACGAAGGAAAGAAGTACCCTTCATCTGGTGATTCCTGCCTCCTGACTGTAAAAGGTATTCAAAGTATGTATGCCAAGGTGGTAATGTGTGACAGGAACGTTTAAGCACATTTGTTGTGGCGGTGCTGTGTTATGTTGCCTTTTGCGTGTTGTGTTTTTTGCTGCACTACTGCAAAGCGATTTTTTCTGTATTGGACTTTGGTTGTTTTGGTGCGCCCTGTTTTTACTTTTTTGTGATGTACCTTGTTATGTTTTCATTGTGTTTTTATTTTGCTTTGTGTATGTTACTGCGTTATGTACACTTGTTATCTTTAAATACGTCAAAAAATGCTGCTATATTTCCATCCAAAACTAACGCATGCTTTAAAGTTCCTGAGACAACTATTTACCACTTTTTAAGGTGGTAAAATAGTGCTGCCTCCACTCTTCAACTATTAGGGTAGGTACCACTCAACCCAAAACTGCGGTAGAAACTGTATCTTAACTTAGCTCTTCCAGTGCTCTCTATGGTATAGGGTCCATAGAATTTAGAATTCAGAGCTAAGGAAGCAGTTGCCAGAGATACTGTCATATCTGCGAGGCAGCGAAATTAGGGGACCTACAGGGAGCAAAGGACGTGGTATACCTGGAAAATCTTTTAACAGTAAGTTAACATACACCTTCTGGATACAAAGGTGAAATGCGACAGGGTTCTAAGTGGGTTTAATGTGCCCTATGTTACTTGCTCTATACATGGTGGACTCAAAAATAAGTTTACAGAAAACAATTGTTTGACTGTATGTTAAGTTACATTGATTTGTTTATCGCACTCATTACCCGAAATGTTATGGAGGCACTTGGGCAAGGTGTGTATGTGTCTGGTCCCAAGATGCTTATATGGAGAGTCAGTTTTTCAGTTTCTGGCGGAACACAAGAAGTGAAGTGGAGGCTCTGATGTGTGAGGGAGGTTCCATGTCTTGGGTGCGATGTAGGAAAATGAGCGACCTCCAGGTTTGCTTTTGTGGATACGGGGTGTATGCGAGTGAGGGAGGCAGAGTGTAGGTATATGATGGGTTGGTGAAAATGTTTGCGGCTGTTCAGGTATTCTGGTCCTGTGTTGTGTAGGGCTTTGTATGTGTGAATGAGAAGTTTGAATTGGCTGCGCTTGTTAATGGGGAGGCAGTGAAGCTTCCTGAGGTGCGGTGTGATGTGGGTGTGGGGCAGGGGTTGAGTATAAGTCTTGTGGCTGTGTTCTGGATGGTCTGGAGTCTTTGTAGGAGTTGTTTGGTGATTCCTGCACAGAGAGTGTTGCGGTAGTCCAGCCTGCTGGTGATCAGTGCTTGCGTGAAGGTCGGTCTGGTGTTCTGAGGCAACTCTTGAAGACGTTTCACACATAGGAACTTTACTAGCAAACCAACCATAACGAATATCCAAAGAATTATAAATTTGGGTGTACCTGCCACCACAGATGCCAACTTAGTTAAAGGTTATACAGAAGTACAAAATGGGCCAAATGTCTTTACATCTAAATACAATCAGCTATATTTTTGCATTATTGTTAACAAAAAGTTAAGAAGCACATTTTTTCCACTTTTCAAATGTGAATGATTAAATTAAGGGCAGTGATGTAGCTAGGTTGCCATGGTCCCTAGTGCAAGCAAAGTAACTGGGGACCCTTACTAGGTTGACATCTCAATCTGTCAGCTGCCTCAACCTCCTTCCAGAGAGTGCACATCTGCCATATCAAAACTCACTACCATTCCCAAACGCACCCTATTGCATTTCCACTCCCTGCACTGTATTTCTGCAAATCAAAGCCAAAATCATAAAAAGCGTTACAAAAGCCAATATGGTTGGCCCTGGTAAAGTGCGTGCACACAAATCATAATATTCAAGGACTCCACACTCGCACATCACATAGGTACTTCCATCACGCTGAACTCACACAGGCATATTCCTCTCTCAGTACTCACAAAGGCACAACTTTTACCCTTTAGACCACTTACCCTGCTCTCACAAAAGGAATGTTAATCCTGCATTCACTCTGACAAACCCCTCATAATGCACTCCAAAAACATGGTGGCTGTCCTGCACGCACACAAGCACACTGCTCTCCCACAGGTACACCGCTCACTAGGAAGGAGCATAGTTTGGACAGATAGTGGCAACAGAGACACATGTTTAGTGTCTGGGGCATTGGGCCAATAGTGAAATTCAAAGCTCTTGAAGTATGCTACCCTGAAGCCTGATTTTGCACTGAGATTATCAATCCTCCTTATCAGCTACACTTTGACCAATACTGCAGACTGTGTAAATGTGATCTTTGTGGACTTTGTGTGGAAGAGTCTTGGCATGGAAAAAAGTCCCACTTGCCCTCCATAAAATGAGGTGGTGGTTTGTTTTCTTTGTAGTGCAAGAATATGCTAAAACAAATAAAGAAAGAAAGAAAGAAATACAAAAGAAACCATATACCAACTAAATGTGGAGGCCATGTGCTTCAATAAAAATGTGAAAAGTAAAACATCGTAGAGTCTGCCATCTTTGAACAATAAAAAATCACAGAACATGCAGAATGCTGTTTTAAGATGGTGGTATGGTGTTGATGCTTAAAGCAACGATGCCTGGCACTCTGCATAAGAAACTTGTGGTCCAGTGGCAATCACAGCAGAGCTGCTGGTACTCTCATTCCTGAATTCACACTAGTTAGCATTTGCAGGTGAACTGCTAGGGGATGAACTAAAGGAAATATCTCCAGAGGTTAGACGCCTCTGGATTCAGGGTAACATAGTGTAAGCAGGCAAAATACTCTTACTCAGACTACCTGACATCCTAAAGAACATTGGTAACAAAGCCATTGGCTGAAGAAGGCCGAACCTCTGAACAATTGGATGTATGCTGTTCTGAAGGGCTGAACTAGTATGTGAATGACACTCTGTCTGACGAATAACTGAAATAGCTGACTTGCGTTACTCTGCCCCAGGGTGGTGTTCCATGGGTGAAGCGTGAGTGTTCCCACGCATCCAACCATGGTGTTGGCACATTCCCCTACTGACTATGAGTGGTAGACTGGGAATGCGTATAAATGCTACACTGCCCAGGGAAGGCGCAACAAGGAGAAATATCTTTATTTCTTCTCGTTCTTTCCTCTGTGTGCTGCATTCTGCAGCACATATAGAAAGAGGAAAATGCTTCTGAGGATTGTTTTTTTGCAGGAAGGTGTCCCCTCCTGTACAAAAATAATCCTGTCTGCAACGCAGGCACCCTTGCACCATGCCACAAGGGTGCCTGCGTTGGCATTAGGCAGACAAAAGTGTGCCAGCGCAAGGAAAGGACAGAAATGTGCCATGAAATGTTAAATACGGAGCAGTCCTGCCTTTTCACTTTCATGCAGCGCAGCATGGTGGCATGCTGCATTGCACTGCATGAAAGTTTGATAATTATGGCCCTAAATGTTCCCATATCTCAGCTCATGTCTGGACTCTTAGAGGCAAGACAGACTCCTAGCTTGGCTCTCTTTGTTAGTTTGTTGTCTCGCCCACCTCTGTTGCAGTACTGTGCAGTGCTTAATTTGTAAAATATGAAGTGCAGGTGCTCAAATGTTTGTCAGAGGCCACACCTACTTTGCTGTGGCTCCACCCACTTCCTCCATACACACCTCCTACTGTGTATAACGTCACTCAAGTTCCCCCTCTCTCCCAATCTCGCTCTGGAGTGCAACATCTGGTTTTCTGAGATTGCGGAGGGTTTCCACAGGTCTCAGAAGGAGGACTAGTCCGATTTCTGGTTTTAATATGGAAGAATTGTGCATTAGTGGCCCTAATAAGTTGTTTTAACGTTAGCTGTGTTTTTTTTTTGCATACAATGAAACAAACAAATTATTCATTTTCCCAGTTCCAGCTCCTGGTCCTAAGTAAATCTATTTTCTTTTACTAACTGCTATTTTCTGCCCTCTACCCGTCAGATTGAATGCAGTGATTACTGTGACTGTCCTGTCTTCAGAAGCCACGCTGCAGCATGTGTATAACTTCTTCGATGGCCTTTGCTGGCTTCAGGAAGGTAAGACTGAATGGCTCACTCTACATTTACAAATGTGAGCATGTGCACTGCTCGCCCATTGCGTGTGCGCAAAATGATGCCTTTCCAGTACCACCACAGGTGCGTCAGTAGATTCTGATGCTTGGAGTATGACTCCTGCAGCTGAAGGAATTGAACGGCACTAACAACATGGTCCCAGTGCTGTAAGAGCTCCTGTGGCCCTAATAGGGAATGGTGCTAGAACCATTTTCAGAGTGGGGCATGCTGCCATTAATGCTATATCACTGAAATCTTAGGGAATCTGAAAAGTTCAAGCATCACGCAAAGAAAACGCGGCACAGGTGTATTATGTAGGTGGTGTTGCATTTAGGTGCACACTGCCACGCATACATTACTAAAGCATGACGTAGCAGTCATTTACAGACAGCACATTTTCCTTGAAACAATCGCTAAATGTGCACAGACATACAATTTTGCTGATAAAACTATGGGGCATATTACCAAGCAATAGCGATAATTATCGCTATTGCTTGGTTAGAGACAAAAATGTATCGCCGACTTGCGGCGATTTTTATCGCAGATAAACCTTGGTATTACCAAGGTTTATCGCAAATGCGATAAAAATCGGCTGCAATGCATGAATATCGCTGAAAAGTCAGCGATATTCATGCATTACCGAGCTAATGCTCTTAGCCATGTTATCCACCTCCCATTGGATAACATGGCGAAGAACTGCTCAGGGGCAGGTGTTAGCTTTTGGAGATATTCGTGCTTAGCGCGAATATCTCCAAAAGTTGGTAATAGGAGATAGCGATGTTAGCGACTGTTTCCAGTCGCTAACATCTAGGCACGACCACTTTGCATGTCATTAGTGATAAATATCACTGACATGCAAAGCGGGGCCCAAGATGGTCGCTATCTCCTACTAGCTGTCGCTAACTGGTGTTAGCGACAGCTAGGTAATAGGGAGATAATTTTATCTCCGCTTTCTTGGCTTTTAAAGCCAAAAACGCGGAGATAACCCCTCTTGATAATATGCACCTATAAGCCCACAAACAATAATGAGTTGAAACTGGGTTTCGGCGAGCATTTGCCATAGCTCCTCATCAAGCAAAGTGTCTAGATTTCTTTTGATTCTATTAAAATCTGTGTTTCCATCACACTTCAGAACTTTAAAATAAGTGGCTCGTTTATGCTATACTGTTTATTTTGAAACTATTGTACAGTTCATTCATGAGACTTTACATGTTGTTATGTGCGAGAAGAAACAAGATCCAACATCCTTCCCTTACAATCCAGCAAGACTTTAACACAGTTCACACTTTGCAGTAAGCAACAGAAAAGTAAACACCCGTCTCCATGTTAAAAGATAGATTACGTACCTTAAGAACATTACCCAGGCGTCAGAATGGACCGTCTGTCACTGACAAAGTACTAGGCCGGGTTAAGGTACCCTGCCCCCCACCCCCCATGATCGGGGGGGGGGGGAGTAAGAGCAACCAGGACAGGGGCCCGGCAACAAATAGCACACCAGGTTCCAATGGCGGTAGGCTAAGGTAGTCTGGGCCAAATGTACAAGTATGGTGTCACAAGAGAAGGCCAGTGACCTTAAAACCACTGGTCTGTGGGCAGGATGGTACACACCTGCCAGAGGAAGGCAGGCAGATATCCTGGAGCAACCTGTGGGACGCCATAGCTCTAGCAGGTTGCAGAAAAAAGACAATAGGAACGAGGGGGAGCCGCAGGAAGACGTAAGCCTCCCTGACGGCGTGGCGGAGAGCTACGGGGATAATGGTTGGTAAGGAGGCACACCTAAGGGCGGTGTGCCGGAATAGGACCACTCACCTTCGGATGCCTCACGGCTGGGTGAGTTGGCCTAAGGGCAGTGTGTAGGACCACTCAATTTGGGATGCCTCACGGCTGGGTGATTTGGCCTACAAAAAGGGGGTAGCAAACGGAGACGGCGCTCGCAGCCCAGCCCCTGCCGGATGGCAGGGCACAAAAGAGTCCAACAAGGTAGCGAGTAGGGGCCTAACTCCGGGGACAGAACTACCCCCCGCGCAAAGAGAGCGCAAACCCAACCGTGCAAAGGGATGACCCAGAAGGGACAAGAAACAAGACAAGCTTCCAAATTAGCTAAGCAACGAACTGTCAGTCCAATTTGCTAATTGGTGATGTACATATGATTTTGACAAAGAGATTACGTATGACAAATGCATATGATTTATGACGCAAATATGACTGCTCTATGTTGAGGATTTATGTCCAGGGCATGCAAATAATGCCAAAGTATATCCATGTATTCCTAATAAAACTGCGGCCAACAAATGACCACTACAAACACAAATGCATGTTGGCTTGTTTATTCTAAGGAATGCAGTGGGGAAATGTAGCATGTACTCTGGAGTGGGCACAGTGCGGGGGTTATGTGCGAGAAGAAACAAGATACAACATCCTTCCCTTACAATCCAGCAAGAATTTCACACAGTTCACACTTTGCAGTAAGCAACAGAAAAGTAAACACCCGTCTCCATGTTAAAAGAATAAACTGAAATGTGTCAAAAGATTACACTCGCATTTGACATGACCTCTGTCTTTGAACACACACCAAATGTGACAGATTGAAACACAAGTTAACACACTGGGTCATCTTTGGAACTCCAGCATGGTTATTCAGGGACCATGTCAGGGCTCAAGGGGCTGTTGTAAGCCTCCCTCCCATGTCTGGGACCCATTGCATTGCACAAGCTGCCTTATTGGTGGCTACGCCCCTGACTAAAGGGTCTTAATTAGAGATTAGCGCGTGGGTTACTCTGTAAAGAAGCCGCGGATATCCGGTCCACTAATTTGCAGCGTCATTGGTTGTAATACAGGGGACGCACATCCGCCACATTTATGACGGATTATCCCATCCACCAATCTCTAAATTGAGGCCATAAGTTTGAAGTAAAACCAGATTGATCCATGTCTTAAAGTGGAAAAGGGAAAACTAGTAATAAAAAAAATCAGCATGCTTAATATATGAACAAAAAAGTCTTCAAGAATATTTGTTTTTTATTAAAGCTCAATTACATAGGTAACATGATTTATAAGCGGTAAATGTGCCTGCATTATTTGGAAAGCTTTCACAATCTCTTTACTCCAGTTTTTCCCTTCGTGCAAAAAATAATGATTGTATTGTTTAGCATTATGTTCCATCATTTATGTAGTGCGTTCCCAACACCGGTTTTGCCCGAAACTGTCTGGTACCTGTTAGTTGTTGCAACCCTGACTCATACGTAACACAGGCTGGAGCAAGCTGTCTTCGGTCTATACCCATTTCAAATGATGTCTTTCTATTCTGTTCTTTTACAGTCTTTCTTCACATCTAACTATTTAGCAGAGCCGAAATAGGACTTTTATTGGTTGGTGCAGACAAGTGGCAACGGTTTTAAGCTTTAAAAAGAGAAGAACAAGTACTTAAACTCTTCAAAGCCACCCTCTCGATGCCCTCAACGCAGCACTTAGTTGTGGTTTCTACAGTACTAAATATAAAACGCGAAATTATATTGAAGAAAATATTAAACATGAAAACACAATAATAAAGTACAGTGCAATTAAATATTTGCCTAAAGAAAATAATTCAGTAGCAAAAAGAAGAACATATATGGGCCTATTCACAAAGGCTTTTTTGAGTGAATAAAGTAATACTCCTGTAGTTCTCTTCTATGTATAATAATTGTACGTATTAGAGAATTAAATTAGCACCAAAACATCAAAAATGGGAATGAAATGGGAATATTCAGAGAATAATTATATAGAATTTGTTCGAACACAAGGCTCTTTGCACGTTGGAGGTGTGGGCCGATTCATAAAGGCATGTACATAAACATTTTCTGCAGGAGTGTATTTTATGTACTTCAAAATGCCCTTGTGAACAGACTCATGGACTCAGGGCCAACTGGTGGGCGAGTAAAGAGGGAGGCCTGACTGCCCTAATATTCACTTTGTTATACTTGCGCAACATTATTACAATCTGCATTCTTTGCGCAGTTGTGTTAAGTTAATTGGAATATTTTTGTTTGAAATAAAGCTTTACTAACCATGGTGAAAAACGTCAGAGGATTTCTATTAAAAAATCTGAGTAACATTCAACGCAGTTTTAACACCAGGTACAGAATATTCGCACATTTTGGACCACTCTAGGGGGGCCTTTACAACCCAAACCCTTTCCTAAACACGGAAAAAAAGATCACTTATTGATGATGCTTTTCAAAAAAGTTCTAGTTGAAGCCCTTGTGGAAAATCCAGTTGACAAGTTACAAATGGGTTCTCCTGACCCACCTGTGGCATGAGGGGTTAACACCGTTCCACTGTATATGGCCATTGGGAAAAACACTATGGAAATTCTACTTGTTAATTAAAAAAAGCTGAAACCAACTGGCATCTTTAGAGATCAACTAATTAGACAGTTATTGGCATTACAAATTAGCTCTAATATGCAACTACCATCAGCTGGGATTTCCACCAAGGGTGCTCTGTACATACAACAATATTATGAAGCAGGAACTTAAAGACATATGATGACTATTTGCTTATATGTTTGGAGTCTTACCTCTGGGATCTGCATGGCCGACAGATAGAACAAACAGTAGCACAAGTGCTCCTTTCATTGTGTCCTAACTCCTGTGAAATAATGTGATTTCCTTCTTTGATGGGCTGCGTGGGGTTTCTTTGAACGTTTCTTTATTTTTCTATTTATACCACAGTTTCCAGAACTTTTAGTAAATGATTGCTAGAGAGCCTGGAGCACGGGGGACTCATCCTTGACCCATGGGAGTGCTAAAAAAACAGAGGGGTATAAAAAGACAAGAGAACATACCGAAAGAGCTGCCCAATCCTGACACAAACTAATGATTAACAAGGGCAAGGACTGTCTGAAAAACACTGACGTAAGACAGATTTTGTTTCCCAAAATCCAAGTTTTATTTTTGAAGCCATAAACCACCGATATTGTTTTTTTCCCCATTAAAATCACATAATACAGGATTTTAAATTGAGAGATTGTTTAATCGTGTAGGGGGTAGGTTAAGAGTTTAGATGTGCAGGCTTTGGGTGAAAAGGTACTCTTCACGTTACTGATAGAATACATGGAGATGACTTACCAGGAACAAACCTAGGTCCAGAGCAAAAAAAGTCCTGGACATGAATGGGGGGTTATACAGTTGGTTCGTCAGCCAATGGGGGAGGGCGATGCAGTAGTGAAAGTTGTGGTGCATAAAAAAAGGGAGCAATGCTGAGGTGAGGCTCAGAGGGCAGGTTAAAGGGGAGGAGAATGGGAAGTGGGAGGAAGAGGTGGAAACAGGAACTCTTCAACGGTCGTTCAGTGACCTAGTGGTTACAATGGGATGAACTGTTGCTCAAAGAGATGGGATTTCATCACCTTACGGAAGTAGAGACATGACGCTGACCGGTGGATCTGTGTTGGGATGGTACTCCAGAACCTCAGTGCACAGCAGGAGAAAGTCTGACCTCTCATCTTTTTCATGCATTTCAGAATTATGAGTCTGGAGCTGCAGCCCCATGTCACGCATGTTCCGCCACAGGACTTAGCACTGCACACCACAAACTTTGGTGCGTCAGAGAGCAACTGGTCATTCATGGTATTTGTTCAAGAAACGGGAGCCAACAGAATTCACTGAGGTTTGGCGTGATGCTATTCTACCTGTGAAGATCACTGATTTAGGTGGGCCTCGAGTTGACAATGTTCTTCAGTCAAGTCAAGTGGATCTCAAGATCATCATCCAGTCGAATGTTGCCTTTATCGTAATGAGAACAGATCAGAGCTGGGTGGTTCTGGAGTTTTCTTCCTGTAAGAAGGTCTTCACTCTGTGGTGAACCACCAATTGGGTGCAGGCTTTCTTTGAACTGCACATTGCAACAGTCCTGAAACTGAAGCTGTTATCAAGGTAGAACCGTAG
The DNA here is from genome assembly GCF_964263255.1 of Lissotriton vulgaris. Lineage (NCBI taxonomy): Eukaryota > Metazoa > Chordata > Amphibia > Caudata > Salamandridae > Lissotriton > Lissotriton vulgaris. The sequence goes on along the minus strand of NC_141689.1, from coordinate 1,249,918,804 downwards.
GAACTTGGAGTTGTCAATGAGTCGAGGAGTGAAGCTGTTGAAATTAATTTGGGAGAGCCAGGTTTGCATCTGTTGTTGTTAGTCTGAACATAGATAATGTCTTGGTGAGGTCCATTTTGAAGTAGGTCAGGACTTATGAGCTTGGACTGTAGCAAGGCTATCCTTTTGGCGATCAATGTGGGAAAATTGAGTATTATGTAGTGATGGTGATTAGGCCACACCATGCAATATTTTCACAATACTCCAAGTGGGTCACTAGATTCACAAAAATAAATCTTTAGCTCAGTCCTGGTAGTGTGGAAAAGAGCAGACAGGCTTTACTAGAAGACTATGAGTTAAGCATTTTAGAGTATCAACGTGGATAAGTAATTACCACCACTCTTAGGAGAGTCAGCACAAATTGATAAAACCAAGCAGATTTTTATATTAATTTAGACACCAAAATGAATACAATTGGATGAGTGTAACCAGAGTTATGGATTTTAGAAGCAAAAATAAATCAGTGCATTTCACCACAACAAAAATGTATCAGTGCTGTCAATGGGGAAAAGCACTAGTGACAATCGGTCACTTGCCGGTCGAATTAAACGGAATTCATGGGGGGTTAAGGTGGCGCAGGTCCCAGGACCAAGCCACAACAGCCAGTTTAATTTTACCCGGCCAGAGAGGCCTGTGTGTAGAGTTGTCCTGGCTGTCCTTGGTACTGAAGTGGGAGATGTAGGAGAGCTAGGGTTACCGCTTAGACAGTGCTGGTGGGTGAGGAAACGGATGTAAAGGTCGACAGCGGGGCCACTTCTGTAGTCTGTTAAAGGTGCTGCAAAGTTCCCTTGTGCTGCATCGTTGAGCAAAGCTGGTGGTAACCGGACTCATCACCAAAAAGCCTTGGCAGCTTTGGTAAGGTCAGCAAGATGATGTTTCGATGTTCTGAGTTCTGGGGGACACCGATATCCAGATTAAACTTGCTGGAGGTCAGGACTACGTTTTCCACAAAGCACTGGAACATCTACTTTTGTGTAAATCCCTCCAAGGGCCCGATGGTCAGCGATTCTTTGGTTCTGGGAGCATGTTTTTACCTGCGGGCTAAAGAGAACTAGTGCCATTAATTCCAAGGGAGCATGGAGTTGTCTTTGGTGCTCAAAGGGGTCCCTCTGTCTGGTAGAATCAGTCTTTGGTCCGGGACAAGTTGCAGTTGAGCAATTGCAGAGTGGTTGCCACAGGTGCAGGTTATTGCGCCTTTGCTTTGTGCAGGTCCTGAAATCGCGGACTCGGTGTCTTCTTGGTCCTTGTTTCCATGTCTTCTCAGATCTCAGGTTCTGGTGCCAGGGGTGCCCCTTTAATCCTAGGTTTAGGGGCATTAGGTGTGTGGTTGCAGGTAGCCAATGAGCTACTAGCCCCAGCGCCTAATTCGCCCCTGAGGTGACCACATCCGGGGTGTATGTCACCTTTTCTACTATGCTTTCAGACAAAGCTGTCTATAATCTGTTATTGGATAGATTCTCAGGTCATATTAGGTTTGGATGGCGGCGGTTTCCTTCAATGCACCCACCCTATTTCGGTATCGCACTGACATATGCATTCCGCATTTGTTTTAAAATGCTAAGTAACACCAGTAGCAATGTTACTTACCATTTTAAAACAAATGCAGAAGCAACCCAGTCCTGCTGCATGCCTGCCTGTGACGCTCTAAGACAGACACAGGCTTCAGGCAGGACAGGCAGGCAGGTAGGTTCTTGTGAAGTTATGACACATGTGCTTTGGGCATGTGTCACATTAAAATTTAGTAAACCCGGCTGAAATTGTGCCAGCCTGGTAGTCACTGTTTTTGGCCTTTTGGGGGCCTGCCCACAAATGATGCGACGCATGATCATATTTCCAGGCAGACTCAGGCAGATACAGTATAAGCCCTGTATCACCAGAGGCTGCATTGTTTAAAGCTGCAAAAACCACAGTTGATGGACAGAATGCAGAAAATGTCCCATGCTCTCCACACCACTGGATTCAAGCAAGCCGGGCTGAAGATGGTTGGAATGCCAGAAACCGGTCCTCGGAAGCTTGTTTCCGGTCCAGGGAAGGCATGGCTTGGCAGTTCGGGCTGGACTGTTCCCATGAAGCACAGGGTCAGACTAATTTGCATATGGCCATGTCTGAACTGGGTTGGTGTGGAGTGCAAAAAAACTATGGATTTAGGCCCAGATCTCTGTACTGGGGTGAATGTATGACATTGTTCTGCATTCTGTCCATCAACTGTGGTTTTTGCATTGTTTAAAAATGGCACTTACGATCCCTCTGACCCGCCCTTTCACAAATCCACACTGTACAATAGCAAGCCGAGGTCCATTGGACAATGGAATGCTAACTCAACTGGTACAATAATGCACTGGGAAGATGTCAGGTACAGACCTGGCTGTTTTACACAGTTGCGACAGACCCCTCTCGCTGCTTCATGCAGCAGCAGGATTTTTTTGCCATGAAAAGACTACTTAGCGTCAGTTTCTAGGAGCGGAGGGACTGGGAGATGAATTTCTCAGCGTGTGCCACAAATGCTTGACAAAGTCACTTCTTGCTTTCTCAAACATGCTTGAAAATACATTATTTACTCACTCTTTTTTCAAAACTTTCTTGCTTGCCACCAGACACTCATCTAGAACTTTTACCCCCCTTCAAATGTCACCAGCCGCCACTGGGTCTGAGACATCTTTGAAAGACTACTTGCATGAGTGGCACAGTCCGTGCTCCAGGCCCACTAGTAGCATTTGACTTACAGCCCCTGTACACATGCAGTGTACTTTTCTATGGTCTTACCAGTAAATCAAATAATCCAATCATGGAAAACCAATCAGCAATTTACAGTAGTCGCACTTGCACCGTAGCAAGGAATAGTAGTGAAACGGTGTGCAGAGACACTTAATCAGCAAAACAACGAACTCCAGCATACCATAAAAAAAAGGAGATCAGAAAGCAAAGAGACAGGCTAAACACTCCAAAGATACCAGGTCTAACACCACCCTAGTAGATTATGGTACACATCTTTGGTCCTGATTAATTTCTACTGCACGAGTGGGCACATGTGGCTAAACACATGACTACTATAATGAACTCTAACATTACTGTGCAAGTTCCTTCTGTTTTTAACCCTGAACAAGAGCACCCACCAAGAATAAAGGTGCCTTGGGTATCCTTAGATCATTTTAATCAGGTACCTAGTGTAATCTACTACTATAAGCCGCTGCTGCCGAAGCTTCCCAGGAGCTCAATATGCGGGCTTAGGATCACTAGCATAAGAAGGGACCGTTGCGGCACAGGCACCAAAATTCGCCTCAGACATGGAGGATCTCATGCAGACAAACCGTGCTCTAAGGAGAATGCAACCAAAGCCCAACCGAGATTAGAGAGTGTCAAGTAGAGCTTGATGGTCGAGGGTGTCAAAGGCTGACGAGAGATCAAGCTGGATGAAAAGACAACATTCACTCGCTGGTTTTTATATCGACAGCTGTTTTCAGGATACTAATTGCTGCTGCATGGAAGGATGTGGAGCCTCCAACTTTTCAAATGTGGATGTGTAGGCTGTTAGGGATCCATAATATTGAATCAGAACTGTATGCCCTCAAAGGAATTAAATCTAGAGAAATGGGGCTACGGGTATGGGCACCAGTGGCTAGGTGGAGGAAGTCTAGGTGTGGGATCCTATAGATCATATCGTGGGCTGTCGTGATTTATGTTCCGAATGGATTGTTTTATCTTGCCTTAATTTTTGTCTTTCCTGTTAAATACTGCTTCTGGTTAATGTTGTATCTATTGTATCTATAGTATCGTATCTATTGTATTATAAAGTGTATTTATATATGTCTATATATATATGTGGATATATTTATATATACTGTCGATTTTAATGTACACTTTGCTGCTATGAACTTTCAATAAAAAAAAAATTAAAAAAAAAGAAAAGACAACATTCACTGATGTTTTTATCAATGGGCATCATTGGCCACCTGCATAGGTTATCTGTCTGTTTTGCACTGCAGTCTAAATTCAGACTGCTAGTCTTTAAAAAGGTGATATTTTTTAAATCTTACTATCAAGTTAGTTTGTGATGGTCTTCTCAGTGATCTTTTCCAAGAGAGGCAGGTGGATGAGCGGGTTATTGCATCATTTGGCATCTCCCCAGACATTCAAAGTCTTCTCAGACTATGTCTCATAGCCCTATGTGGCACAAACCCGACTGATCTGGGTCCACCATCTTGTGGATGATCACACTAAGGTACTTCTTCAGAACTTTGGCAAACACTTTGACCTGCGTGGTGAGCAGGGAGATTGGCCTATAAGATGCACAGTCATCCCTGGGTTTACACACTTTTGTTGATGATGACTTTCGTTGCAGTCCTAAGGTCTTCCTGGAGCCTCCCCATCTTTTTTGCTTTTTCAAACATCGCTATCAATGGTTGCTGTAGTTTACCCTTCATGCATTAAAAAAAATTTAGGTGGGCTCTCGTTCGATCCCGGGGTCTTTCTACTCCTCAGTTGTATAACTGCCACGCCCAGCTCTCTCACACCTATCTCCTGTACTAGCTGCACCTTGTCCTCCTCGTCTAAAAGTGGAGTGGGGACGTACCTAATGAATGCCAACATCTCCTCTAGGGTTATGTTCAGCTCACAGCTGAAGAGATGCTGGAGGTATATTTTGAATGCTTTCACAATTTCATCTGCATTTCTGACTATTTCCCCTGTCTCCAGAAGGATGTTATGCATCCATCTTTGGCCCTCTTTTCTGCTTGCCAACCAAACTGCCATTTTCCCTTTCTTTTTGCTGAGTTCAGAAAACCTTTGTTGCAGGTCCCGGTAGTGTTTTTGCACCTCATCCTCACCTAACTGCCTATAACTTTCTCTAACAAGCTCAAATTGGCCCATCATTGTGAGGTCTGGAGCCTCCATATACTTTGCCTCCAGTCTCCCCATTTTTTTTTAAGTCTTCAATTTCTTTATGTCTATTCTGCTTCTCTCCACAGATGTGCGATATTAGTTGCCCTCTTATAAGCTTTCCATATCATTATGTCAGGGGTCACCAAGCCTACATTTTTCTCAAAGAAGTTGCCCATGGCTTTAGTGATATAGCATCTTATGTCTAGTGAGTTTCCATTCCCATTATTCCCCCATGCCTGGGACGGTCAGAGTCATCACGATAAGTGAATAATCAGAGACACCCCTTGGTAGGTACCTTGTATCACGGTAAAGGCCCATCTGTATGCTGGGCACCAACATATACAGCCTCAACATGGCATGTATTGGTCGCATAAAAGTAGTGTCTCGGCATCGGGTGTTCCTCCCGCCAAATATCCAGCAGCCCCATTGCATTGCAGTGGGGTAACAGGTGCCTGCGTAATCCATGCCCTCAAAACCTCCAGTTTGGCTGCCTGTTGTGCCAGGGCGAGATACCATGAAGCCACTGGCAGAATATTTCCATTCCACTTTCCTTGAATTGCGGCATAGAAACCACCCTAGTCTGTCCAGGATCTGGTGATTGTAAGTGGAAGGGGCACCAGACTAGGATCTCAACCCCTCTGGAACCAGTTGAGGAGCCAGAGTGCACATGAACCTTATATTTCCCTCCACTCAGAAGCCCGCCGTCATTTCCCACTAGGTCCGTCTCCTGTGGAAGTATGAGGTCAGGGTTTTGTCTCGCGAGGTATTCAGCCACTAGCCCTCACTTCAGTTGACTATTCAGGCCATTCACATTGCACGACAACAGGGAGAGAGCCCGTTCGGACTGCCCAACCCATGTCATCATTGCGGCCTGTGCTAAGTTTCCCTGAGGTGTACCTGTACATTTGCATCGTTAAGTGAGCCCCAACAACTGCCTGTTTTGATACTACCCCATTCTATACCCTCCCCTCAAAGAGTTCCCCCTCCCCAACACCTCAGGCTGGAAGCTTTGAACTACTCGACCCCCCAACTGCCTGAGGCACCTGTTGCTCCTCCCTCTAAACCATCAAACGTGTTGTGAGCCCTGTTAGTTTGTTACCATATGACATCAGTCAAAGTGTGCCCCTGATCTGGGGCTCAATGAGGATTGCCTACAGTCTGATGGCCCTGCATCGAACTCCGCCCCTAGCAGTGGAATCGCATCGCCATCTCTTCCTCATTCAATCCATCGCGTGCGCCCTCACTGCCTGTTGTAGGAGGGGACACCCTCCACGTCACTGCCCACTGCTTCTAGGTGGCTGATGTCTACTCCAACATCTGGTTGGTGTTCATTTCGGGAAGGTCCCCGCGGATGCCTTCCTCTTTTTCCCCCATTCCAATCTTCAGCAATCCTAGAATGCCACAAGTTTTTTTCCACCTTGTCCCCTGTGTTCCTTGGTCCTGTCAGTCTGAGTTCTGGGATCTGTTTGGCTGCACTTGTACAGAGAACACTCTATCCCAGATTTCCTAAGGGTTTGTGTTGGTGCGAGCCTGATGTATGGTGGCAGCTGTGATTTACTTTACCCCGCAAATGTTGTTTTGTGCTGAAGAGTGTCCTTTTCACAGCACCACGTCCAGTTTTTACCACTTTGAGGCAAAGGGCATCACTGGAATCCAGAAAATGCAAACACCCAAAGGTTGTGATGCACAGCCTTATCAACTAATGTCCCTGATCTGAATTTGCATGAAAACCCCCTATCTAGTTTAAGCAGGAGCAAACATTGGTGGGGGGGGTGATTAATTTCCACATGAATCTAATGCATTCCATGTGTGCCGCAGTGTACACCACACATCCAATGTCTCTAACCCTTCTATATATGTCCGGTCATAAAGATGGAGGCATTCACTTCCAGTGCAAATCCATGCAAGACAGTTTACACCCTTCTCTGCGTGATGGCACAATGCTGTAAAGACAGCCTGTTTGCGCACCAGTGATGCTGAAAGATGACACCAGCAACAAGACAATCTTTGTAGATATGACACTGGGGGCATATTTAAAAGGGCATTGCACCACAGGAAGTCACTTTTAATGATGTTTCTGTGGCGCAATGCCCTGCTCCATATTTACAAAGTGGTGTAAAGCTCTTCCTTGTACATATGCCCCTGAGTCTCGTCACCCTAATCAACTTTCGGGCTGCAATCGTAGTAACTTTTAAAAAAAATTATAAATCTTTTTATTAACTTTGCTCATATCAGTAAACAATACAGGACATTTAGCACAGTGCATGTGGTGAAATCGCAGTTTGCAGGACTTTTTTTTCATCTAATCAACTTCTCAATTGTTCATTTGTTGTCTCTTAAAGTGGCTGTGGATAAGATCCAACCTGCTATCATTACAATGGTAGTATGTCTCTATGATCAAGAGACATACCATTTTACTAACTGGATGACCAAATGATAATACTGATCACAAGGTTTAGTTGATGGCAATCCAGATGCACTAGCTTGGATCTTCCCACTGATCCCTCTGTTGTTCTCTTTCTTAGGTTTCTTTTATAACTAGGGTACCAACTTACTGTTTTGAAGTTGCGAGGAACCCGCCATATTATTGGTATTTAGACCCCCGGTTTTTGTTTGTTGATTATATATACTATTTGGGGATGTGAATCCGGGCAGGTCTTTAAAATTTCCCATGACCGTCCCCGTCTCGTTTTGTTGTAGTAGTTGTAAATATGGTACCCAAGGGCCGTTCAATGGGTGTTGCTGTAGGCATTCCACCACAACACCCATTGCTTTTTGATCCTGCCCCAGATTTACAAGGATCTTTAAATCTGAGAGAAGCGCCAAAAACTGACACCATGCACCAGCCAGTGTTAGAATGGCGATAGGAGGAGAAATACTTTTATTTCTCCTCGTTTTTTCTTTTTCTATGTGTGCCACATTTTGAAGAACACATAAAAAGAGCAAATCGCCATGAATGATTGTTTATGTGCAGGAAGATGTCGTTTCCTGCACATAAACAATCATTTTAAATTGATAATTTGCTACTTCTATGTGTGCTTCAGAATGCAGCACACATAGAAGTAACAAATCACCATTATTGATTGTTTAGGTGCAAGAGAGGACATCTTCCTGTCCATAAACAAATCATTCCCTGCAACACAGGCACCATGGTGCAAGGGTGACTGCGTTGGCGATATGCAACTAATTTTACCGTCACTGCTAGGAAAAACCACAGGGGCGCATTGTATTGTTGTAAACACGACGCATCCCAGTGATTTGGAAAAGTCGCAACGTGGCGCAGCCAAATTTGGCACAGCTCCGTGCTCTGGCATTTCCTTGTACATATGCCCCTGAGTCTCGTCACCCTAATCAATTTTCGGGCTGCACTCGTATTAACTTTTTTTTTTAATATTATAAATCTTTTTATTAACTTTGCTCATATCAGTAAACAATACAGGACATTTAGCACAGTGCATGTGGTGAAATAGCAGTTTGCAGGACAATGATGGACCTGCGATGGCACAAGTAAGACAAATGACAATTGGTATTACAGTCCCACACCACCCCTCATCTCCCCGTATTTCTGCCATGGCCCCCAAATTTTCCGCCATATCTTGGCGCAGCCCCTGCTTTTGTAGATGGTTTCTTCGGCCCTTTGGCACCAGTCTATGTCTTCGTATTACCTTTTGATGCAAAGTAGTTAATCCATGTGTAAATATATCAAAACAGTCTTTTCCAGAGCAAGTCTCTGTGCAAACGTATGGTATATCTGAGCTCAGGTCTCAGCCCTCTTGGCGTATGTAATGTAATGCATCTAATGTAAAATACTGTGGCAATAATCCAGACAATGCAGGTCACCTCGAAGTCAAAGTACAACGCATCCCAATAGTTATAGTTATTTTTCAACCCTTTTCCATCAGCACAGCAGATCTGCGCAAGGATTTAGAGAGAACCTAGACGTTTGAGCAGCATTTATATCCACCTATAACAGAGGGCCAAAAAAACACAATGAGTAAGCTTTCCAGCTCTCAACTGAAAACCGACAGACAGTTGGGATGATGTGCAATCCCTGGCAGAGCCTTGTGCAGCATGTGGTGACCGCACCAACACCAATAGGTGGGCGTCACCAGAAGCAGAAGGTGCCTGCGGTGCTTCTGCAATGGGGTGGTGCATGGAAGTTACATGATGGTCTTGTGGTGCTGACATTGCTTTGTAACCTTGTTTATATAACTGGGTATTTCACCAATGGACAAAAAAGTCCTTGGTGAGTTGCCCTGCTTTGTGCCTTTGCTGCATACAGCACATTGGGAGGAGGTGTGGCCTAATGGCCAGTGCTGCTGACTTTGGAAATGGGGACCCAGGTTCACGACCCGCCCCAGTCAACATCCTGTGGTTCTGAGTAAATCTCTTAATCTGCCTATGCCTAAATATGCCTTGGCAAAGCCAATACATCTGGTAACATGGAGTTGCTGTTGTTTGTTTTTTTCAAGCATATGTATTTATTTATTTATATATAACACTTATAGACCGCACTGCCACCATACTGGTATCCTGGCGCTAGAACCTTCTATCAGAATAGAGCAAGCTGCAAGGGCCAGGTCAGGGACAATTGATAACGCTGGAAATAGCTAGATCTTGAAGGCTTTCCTAAAGTATAGTAGGTCAGATTGAGATTTCAGGGCGGAAGGTTAGTTATTCCATAGCTGAGCCACTCTGATCATAAAGGCTCACCAATCCTGTCTTTAGAAATGTTTCAGTGTAGATCAGATTTGCGGGTGCTGAACGAAGACATCTCTTTGGGGCATATTGTATTAATCCTTTTTAGGTCTTGCCTATTAATCCCGCAAGGGTTAATAGACGAGAGTATAGAGGCTCAACTAAGGTTTGAAACCACACGGATTTCCTACAGTACGTGTGGAGCACTGGAAAGGAAAGCCCGTCCACATCAAAGCAATCAGCCTCCCTCCCACAGGCATCTGAAACTTCTCCCAGCATGCGCTCGGCCTCAGGCATTTCTCCTCCCCCCTAATTATTCACCCCTGCTGTTGCTGCCCACGGCCGGCCGTACTTTCACTTTCACGCCCGCCAGGCCGTCTCTCGCATTTCTCCTCCCACCTCCCAGTGTACTTTTATTTTTTAAACTTGTTATTTTTATTTTTATTAGACACATGTACTTCTCTCACACACCTACTTCTTTCAAACACTGTCGATTCGGGTGATAAATTGCAGCAGCGCGCTTGTCAAATTAAACCTGAATTATTATAAAACTGTATTGAGACATCACTTAATTAAAACTTAAATAATTGTGTATTGCTTTGGGTATCTTCTTTTTTACTAAAGATTTTCCCTGCCTCTCATAAAGTGCGGATTTGTTAAATATGCTGACTTCGCTTGTTTAAGATTCCAGATGAGCCACAGTGTTTGTCCAGTCACCACTTCGCTACAGCGAGCAGAACCACTGCGCTCAGATTCCATGCCATCTCTCCTCGTACTAATGTCTGCAGAGTCACTTTATAGCAGGATCAAAGGATGGCATGCAAGAGGCTGTGGGCTTGAATGTAATCTATTGGGGTACACTCCCTTCAGCAACGAGATCAGCTCACATTAAAGAGGTGTTACTGGTGCATTGTACTGCAATCACAAGCGATTTTAAAGGCTGCTGCCCCCCTGCCCCCCCACAGCAATGCCAAGAGCTTGTTTTCCTCCTTATTCTTCGCTTCATTCCCTTGTCCGTCTCTAGTCATTGCCTCCACGCTCTCTCTCCATTTATATGCCCTCTCCCCCTCCTTATGCCTGTGTTTCCTTATGTGTCTCCACGCCTTCTGAAGCCTCTTTCTTTCATTAATATAGTATTGTATCCTCGTCACGTTGTCGTCAGGGAAGTAACACAGGCTCCTGCTTTAATCTATCAAACGGCACAGTACAAAGTGGTGGAAGAGAAGTTTACTAATACAGTGGCTTTCAGAATGCTGCAAATGGAGAGGGCTGATGAAAAAGACCAGCTTTCAAAAATGCTTTATTTCCGATGTTGCAATCGGAATAGTACACAACATCGGAAATAGAGCATTTTTGAAAGCTGGTCTTTTTCATCAGCCCTCTCCATTTCCAGCATTCTGATACACCTGAAAGCCACTGGATTAGTAAACTTCCCTTCCAGCACTCGTGGTGTGGCGACGTCATCACCGACAGTTTTCAAACGCCTCTTTTAGCTTTGGGTTTACTGCCTGGGTGAGGATGGCAGGAAATAAAAGGCAGTGAGTCACTTTCACGAACTTTGGTCTCAGATGTTCACAGTCCCTCATCTCCGTCCTGCCCATGTTGTGCATTCTTACATTTCACATGCTTTTCTTAATTTTGACCTGCTTTACTTAATTTAGTTTTTAACAGCAGACCACTCAGCTCGGACATGCTGCAATGCTGAGTTCATTATCTCCCCACCCCGTCCTTTCATAAATGTGGCTAGCAGTCTACTGCGGTTTGGATCAGCATACCAGCGGGGCAGCTGTCCTCTCCCCCCCCTCCGCTTGTATTTGAAGGCAATGCAAAAGTTAGGGAAACAAATATATAATTATGCCCTTCTTTTAATTAAGACGTTCACTACTAACGTCTTCATTGTAGCAGCGTATAGCTATAGTCTTACCTTCTAACTTTCACTGGGCATGACAACATCGCACATTGCAGACTGCATAGGGCGCAGATGCAGCATTTACAAAGCAATAGGTCTTGCATTTGCGAAAGTTTGAGCTATTGGTATTTGTAAATGACAATGCCTTTCATTTATATGTTGTTTTTTAAAACTGATAAATAAAAGGCATTATCATATACAATGCCAATAGCTTAAACTCTTGTTTGAACGGTTATCTTTAAATGGTTATCCTGGGTGCACGTAAAGTGTATTTTACAGCACACTTCGCCCGTAATTTAAAACTTAACCCCCATGATCATTGCGTTTCCGAAAATAAATTTGCTTCTAGTAGTTCATCTCTCCACTCCATCCATCCATCCACCCCACTCCATCCATCCATCTACCCACTCCATCCATCCATCCCACTCCATCCATCCATCCATCCATCCCCCAACTCCATCCATCCATCCCCTAACTCATTCATCCATCCACTCCATCCATCCATCCTTTCACCCCCCCACTCCATCCATCCACCCCCCACTCCATCCCCCACTCCATCCCCCCACTTCATCCATCCATCCCCCCACTTCATCCATCCATCCACCCACTCCATCCATCCATACCCCCACTCCATCCATCCCATCCACTCCATCCATCCCCCACTCCATGCCCCCATCCATCCATCCCCCACTCCATCCATCCATCCCCCACTCCGTCCATCCATCCATCCATCCATCCATCCATCCATCCATCCATCCCCCCACTCCATCCATCCATCCAAACATCCACCCCCACTCCATCCATCCATCCAACCATCCATTCACCCCCCACTCCCTCCATTCATCCATTCACCCCCAACTGCATCCATCCATCCCCCCCACTCCATCCATCCATCCATTCACCCCACTCTATCCATCCTTCCATCCATCCCCCACTCCATCCTTCCATTCATCCCCTACTCCATCCTTCCATCCATCCCCCCACTCCATACATCCCCCCACTCCATCCCCCCACTCCCTCCCCCACTCCATCCATCCCCCCACTCCATCCATCCATCCCCCACTCCATCCATCCATCCCCCCCACTCCATCCATCCACCCCCCACTCCATCCATCCATCCCCCCACTCCATCCATTCATCCCCCCACTCCATCCATCCATCCCCCCACTCCATCCATTCATTCCCCCCACTCCATCCATCCATTCCCCCACTCCATCCATCCATCCATCCATCCCCCCACTCCATCCATTCATCCATTACCCCGATTCCATCCATCCATCCATCCCCCGCCCCCACACTCCATCCCTCCCCCACCCACACTCCATCCCTCCCCCGCCCCACACTCCAACCCTCCCCGCCCCACACTCCATCTCTCCCCCGCCCCACACTCATCCCTCCCCGACCCACACTCCATCCCTCCCCCGCCCCAAACTCCATCCCTCCCGGCCCCACACTCTATCCCTCCCCCGCCCCACACTCCATCCCACCCCACACTCCATCCCTCCCCCGCCCCACACTCCATCCCTCCCGCCCCACACTCCATCCCTCCCTCGCCTCACATTCCATCCCGCCCCACACTCCATCCCTCCCCCGCCCCACACTTCATCCCTCCCTCCATCCCTCCCTCTATCTTTCTCTCGCCCTCCCTCTATCTTTCTCTCGCCCTCCCTCTATCTTTCTCTCGCCCTCCCTCTATCTCTTTCTCGGCCTCCCTCAATCTCTCTCTCACCCTCCCTCTATCTCTCGCTCACCCTCCCTCTATCTATCTCTCGCCCTCCCTCTATCTCTCTCTCGCCCTCCCTCTATCTCTCTCTCGCTCTATCTATCTCTCGCCCTCCCTCTATCTCTCTCTCGCCCTCCCTCTATCTCTCTCTCGCCCTCCCTCTATCTCGCCCTCCCTCTATCTCTCTCCCTCCCTCTATCTCTCGCTCTCCTTCCCTCTATTTCTCTCTCGCCTCCCTCCCTCTATCTCTCGCCCTCCCTCTATCTCTCTTTCGCCCTCCTTCTATCTATCTATCGCCCTCACTATCTATTGCATCACCACAGCATCACTCAGCACCACCACGATGTAACGGAGTTAACAGTCCAGTAGTTGGGGTGGGCGGAGCTAGGTGGGCAGAGGGGAAGAGGTGGGGACAGGAAGGGGCCAGTTAGAGTAGGGACGGGGACCTGAATAGACGTGTCAATAAAGAGTTAAGATAAACCTAAGTCGGTGTCCGTGCATGATTGAGATAGGACACGACAGCTGGCGACGAGGGTGGGATCAGAGAGGCAGAACCCACTCGAGTGCACCCCGTCCCGCAGCGTGGAGCGTCCAGAGCTCCGCTGCGCAAACGATCCTGCGGCGCCAAAGGTGAGGCCCCCCAGGAGTGACCGGCGGCCGCTCGGAAGCGGGAAAGAGCCGAGAAAGAAAGAGAGCAGCGTGAAAACGCCCAAGCGCCAAGAAGGAAAGCGCCGGTCGCGTTGGACGCGCGGAACCCATGAGCGCGAAAGCGAAGTAAGAGTCGGGAGTTCACCCCGACGCTGCCCCAGCGCCTTCTGCAGCCCAGCGAGAGCAAGAAAAGAACCCCACCAGCGAGAGGCGAAGTGCCCCGCAGCCGGCACTGACGCCGGCGGGAAAACGAAGCTTTGTCACCTGACGCGTGGCAAACGAGACCAGAGGGCCAAGCCGAGCGGTAGGCCGAGCAGCAGAAACTCACCTCAACCCTGCTCGAACAGCAGAAGCCAGCAACCGTGAGTTCAGTGGCCCAGAGAGTGTGTGCCTGAAAAGAGAGGAGACCTCGTGTGCTGCAGAGGGGGCGGCCATCTTAAGGTCAGGCAGCCTGGAAGACAAACCCTATTTGAGTGGGTGGCGGCCATCTTTGGGTCAGGCGAAAAACCAAGCAAGCACTGGCAGTACAAGTTGATGAACTGTGACCAGATAGCCCAGCAAACCTTACCAAGAAATAAACAAGCATTGGTGGCTGAAGTGAACAATTGTGGAAATAAACGCCAGTAACTGCAACCAGAGTCAAGTACAAGCCCTGAAGGCCCACCGCCAAGATGTCCAACCCTCCCGCGCAAAACACGCAAAACGCTCCCGTGCAAAAGGAAGTCAAGGGAGGCACACACCTGCGAGCGCCGGAGCCCTTAACAGTCACAACAGGAAGTAGCATGGGCCTAAAATGGCAAGAATGGCTAGAGGACTTTGAGGACTATATTGAAGGGTCCAAAATTGAGCCAGACAAAGACAAGATAATAGCCCTTCGCAACCTAGGAGGGCGCGAGATCAGCAAGATAGTACGAGAAATCCCAATTGATGACAGCGACACCTATGTCAAAGTGAGAGAAGTGTTGAATAACCGTTTTCTGCACAAAAGGAATGTTGATTACGAGCGACACAAGTTCCACCAACAGCGCCAGGACAAAGAAGAGCCACTGAATTCCTTCATACATCGACTGCGACGTCAGTCCCAATACTGTGACTTTAAAAATTTCTCGCCCGATGCGGCCATCAAGTCCCAAATTATCTCTGGGTGTCACTCGGAGTCGCTGAGACGACGACTGTTGAGAAAATCGCAAGAACTCGCAGAAATTGAAGAAAATTCCCGGCTGTATGACCAGGCCGAAGAAAACGCGGCGGACATCGAGATTAGGCCCAGTACTAGCCGCGAACATGCCAACCGTGTCTCTGACCGACGACATGGAAGACAGGAATATCGAGGCAACCCGCGTGACAGGTCACGCCGATCCAGATTTTCACCCAGACGTCGACCGGACCACAGAACGAAAGATCCTGAGAGGAGAGATCGGCGACCCGAACGCACGAGGCAGTGTTTCAGATGCGGGTACGACTACCCTCACATCGACTCTTGCCCTGCCATGGGCCAACGCTGCAGAAAATGTGGACGGTCCAATCACTTTGAGGCCATGTGCAGCGATTACCACAGAGAAAAACGCAGTGACAATGACAGACGAGCCAGCCGGCAGAGGCCCTCGAGATCTGAAACCAAACGGTACCACGTCAGAGCCGTTCAGGATGAACCTGCTCGGTCCCCAGCGTCTTCTCACTCCAGCCACGAGTCTAGACGCTCCAAATGGGATCGTCGCTCTCCATCAAGAGACTCCAGATCTTCCTCATCCAGGCGGTCTTCCTACACTACAGAGTACATCAACATCGCTGACAACGATCAGCTCAAACGCTACCCACGGCTCGACATCATGGTGGGAAATCATGCAGCGAAATTCGTGATGGACAGTGGCGCGTCACTCAACTACATCTCAGTTGCCGAGCACGAACGCATGGTTCCCAAGCCTCACTTGCGTTTTGCACCCGTCCGTGTGTACACCTGGATGTCAAGGAAACCACTCCCGTGCCTAGGCAAGTTCGACACCACCCTCACACATGGCGACATCACTGTCCCGGCAGTCATCCACGTTATTAAAGGGCCTGATGCCGACTGTCTGTTGAGCCTCCCCACTGCTGAACGCCTGCGCCTGGTGCATATCCTATTCAATGTGAATGACAGTTCAAACTATGCCATGAAATTTCCATCACTGTTCCAGGGCCTGGGCAAACTGAAAGGCCGGCAAGTGCGTCTGCACATCAATGAACGAGTCAAGCCTGTAGCTCAACATCCGCGACGAGTGCCTTTTCACCTGCAATCCGCGGTTGCAAACGAACTGCAGGACCTCTTGGACGCTGACATCATCGAACGCACCGAGGGGCCCACTCCCTGGGTGTCCCCGGTGGTCATTGTCCCCAAAAAAGGGACCCCCGGCAAAGTCCGTCTCTGTGTGGACATGCGCCTGCCGAACACGGCTATCGAAAGGGAGAGACACCCCGGCCCACACTTGAGCGATATGATTACGGCACTCAACGGGGCTACGGTATTTTCTAAACTGGACCTTAACAAGGGCTACCATCAGCTTGAACTGGACGACAGCTCTCGTTCCATCACCACCTTCGCCACGCACCTTGGTCTCTTCCGCTACAAACGGCTCAGCTTTGGTGTCTCATCAGCCGCTGAAATCTTCCAAGAGGCGATACGTCTGATCATCCAACACATACCGAACTCCCTCAACTACAGCGATGACATCTTAGTGTACGGCGCGGACATGCGGGAGCACGATATCGCCCTTGACCGCGTCTGCCATGCTCTAATGGACGCAAACTTGACTCTCAACAAAAGTAAATGCGAATTTCATCAGTCAACCTTGAAATTCTTCGGTCACATCTTCTCGTCCAATGGCATGAAACCAGACCCCGACAAGGTAGCCATGCTCAACAACACCAAGAGTCCTGCCGACGTCAACGATCTGCGCTCCTTTCTTGGAATGGCGAGTTACTGCGCTCGCTACATTCGTGACTATGCCACAGTAAGCCACCCACTGAGGCTCCTCACAAAAACTGGCCAGCCTATTGACTGGACCCCGGAATGCGAGCGTGCCTTCAGAGACATCAAACACGCCGTGGAATCGTCCGACTGCCTCTCGTACTTTAATCCCAGGAGAAAAACTGAGATCACTGTAGACGCCAGCCCAGTGGGTTTGGGAGCGATCCTGGCTCAATACGACGACGATTCGGAACAGCGGCGAATCATCGCTTACGCCAGTCGGAGCCTCACAGATCCAGAAAGGAAATATTCCCAGCCTGAGAAGGAGAGCCTGGCCGTCGTGTGGGCGTGCGAACACTTCCACATCTTCATATATGGGAAACATATCACACTCATAACCGATCACCAAGCGCTCGTCACGATCTATGGCAATCCCAAGTACAAGATGCCCCCCAGGATCGAACGGTGGGGCCTCCGACTACAGGAGTACACGTTCACAATTGTCCACAAACCGGGGAAGGGGGAGAATCCAGCCGATTACATGTCCCGCCACCCCCGGGAATCCGCAGAGACAGCACCTTCCATCGCGGAAGAATACATCCACTTCGTGACCAGTCATGCTCGCCCACCAGCCATACCCATGCACACCATCAGGGAAGCAACCAACCAAGACACCACCCTACAGACCGTACTGAAGCACATACAATCCAACAGGTGGAGGTACCACCCGAAGGAAGAAGAAGAGGATCCTGACACCAAGAAAGAGCTCCAAGTCTTCCGGCATGTCTCTGACGAACTCTCAGTAACTGAGGACGGCCTCCTCCTGAGAGATCACAGAATAGTCATCCCAGCAACACTGAGACAAGGAGTAATCGACCTGGCTCACGAGGGCCATCGAGGGGTCGTGTCCACCAAAAGAGCACTGAGGGAGCGTGTCTGGTTTCTGGCTCTCGACCAGATGGTCGAGGACACTTTGAAAGACTGTCACCCTTGTCAACTGACCAGCCACAACAACCCGCCCGCACCACTACAGATGACCCCGTTACCCGATGGGGTGTGGCAGGAAGTTGCCATGGACTTTTATGGACCCTTACAATCAGGGAAATACATAGTCGTCATCATGGATGAATACTCCAGGTTCCCAGTGGCCCAGTTCGTCTCATCCACTAGTGCCACCTGCACCCTCAAGGTACTTGAGGAAGTCTTCGCGACCTGGGGTGTCCCCAAAGTCATCAAAACGGATAATGGGCCCCCATTTAACGGGCACGAATTCAGCGACTTTGCGAAACAAATGGACTTCCAGCACCGCAAGGTCACACCACTCTGGCCACAAGCCAACGGCACCGTCGAAAGGTTCATGTCCACCATCAAGAGAACCTTCCAACAAGCCACGGCTGAGAAGAAAGACCTGCAGTCAGCACTGAACGAAGTCCTCTGCGCTTATTGGACCACTCCACGACAGGACAATGCCCTGCCACTCTCATGCTTGGGAGGACCATGAGAAACCGGATCCCAACATGGGACGGAGCACTGAAGAAGCCTCTCTCGGAGCAGCAACTCAGAGACATGGCCGCAACTGATCAGTGCCGCAAAGAGAAGATGAAAGGATATGCTGACCACAAACGGAGGGCTCGGTCACCCTCCCTCAAAGAAGGCGACAAAGTCCTCGTCAAGCAAGAACAGCGCCACAAGACTGACTGTCGTTTCAAGGATGAGCCTCTCACAATTGTGCAACCAAAGGGCACCGTGGTGACCGCAGAATCAGAAAGTCGGCGAGTCACCCGCAATGCATCTCACTTCAAGAAATGCCCTCCTGAAAAACATGACTGCCTACCCACAGCTCCCACACCTGAGGGTCAAGACAACCCGGAGTCCGGCGCACCCAACTCTGAATCCTCATTGGTGCGAGAACCAGTAGCTGAGAATATTGTGTCCGCACCGGCTAGACCTAGACGTCATGTGCAGCCTCCAAAGAGACTAATCGAAGAAATGGACTAATTTCTACTTCCATTGCTATTTTGTTAAGAAAGAGGGAGATGTAACGGAGTTAACAGTCCAGTAGTTGGGGTGGGCGGAGCTAGGTGGGCAGAGGGGAAGAGGTGGGGACAGGACAGGAAGGGGCCAGTTAGAGTAGGGACGGGGACCTGAATAGACGTGTCAATAAAGAGTTAAGATAAACCTAAGTCGGTGTCCGTGCATGATTGAGATAGGACACGACACACAGTATCACTCAGGGGCACCACAACATCACTATGTGCTACCACAGCATCACTGAACGCTACAGCATCATTCGTCGCCACCACAGCATCACTCAGCACCACACAGCATCAATCTGTGCAACCATTCAACAACAACTGGTTCAAATATGTTCTCTCAATGTTTCAAGCTTTATTACAAATGTCACAAATAGATGTTGATATTTCAGTTCGGTTCTTGGATTTTCGTCACAATAAAATACACTGAACATAATCTTCACAAAAGTTATTTACAAAAGTTTAAGCTACTGCCATTATAAATTACAATAACTTTTATTTAAGTATTAATTATTAAAAGAAATTAGAAGCAATTGTTATTTGTAATATATATACATCTAAGTCACGTGAATACAACACATATTGCATTACAAATGCTATAGGTGTCACATTTGCGAAAGTTAAAAGTATTGGCATTGTAAATGACAAAGCTATTCATTTAGCTATTTTCAAAACCAAGACATAAACTTAAAAAATTGTCATTTACACTACCAATAGCTCAAAGTTTCCTAATGCGAGACCTATTGCATTGCAAATGCTTGTTGTAGGGGTGGTGGCCACTTGCCCTGAAGTGCATTGAAGACCATGCACAAGGGCGTAAAGGCTGTCCTCTGTTTTAAAGGTAGCCAGAGAAGTTCCTTCATGGAGTTTGATGCAGGCAATCCTCTTGGGCTGATTTTTGGACTCAGTACAGTCTGTTTACCAGGTAGTCCAGGACGCCTAACAGTAAGGCTTTGCAGTAATCGAGCCTGTTTAGTATTACGCTGTGTACAATCAGAGATTTTGCATGTGGGCAGGCCCGGACTGGCCATTGTGGGCACCGGGCAATCCCCCGGTGCGCCGCAAGGGTGGGGGCCGGTTTTGGGTCCTGGGGGCCGTTTTTGTTACAGGGCCGTTTTTGCAGCATAGCTGCAAAATCGGCCCGAACAAAATTGGACGAAAACCGGGCCCGCCAAAGAGCTTGGTCGCTGCCCCAGGGGGTCGGCCGAGCATTTTGCCTGGGCCGGTTTTGGTTCTCAGTCCAGCCCTGCATGTGGGGGCAGCAGAGGTAGGAGTTTCCTCAGTCCACGGAGTAGTGCGAAGCAGGTACCCGTGACTTGGTTTACATGACTCTCCATGGATAACGTGCTGTCAAAGGTGATCCCCAGATTGCGAACTGCATTTGAGTATTTCAACTATTCAACTGTTGTTAGAGGCCAAAAAGGAGGTGGGAGTTTCATGGGATATTTACAAAAAAATAGAAAAGAAAAATAATATGCGGCCCCTTAAAAATATCGACCATGTGCTTCCAACACATATGTTAAATTTGAAAAAACAACAACACATCTCATTTTAATAGAATAGTACGAATGCTAATTAGCAGGCCGGTGTATTTTGAACAGTTCTACAAACCACGGGGCATAGTCAGATGCTCCAGGTGAAGTGCATCATTGAACCCTCACAATGCTGGAATTTACTACTTCATCAGCAGTCAAAGGGACCATTTAATTTTGCTTGCGGCATGGCCAATGGAATCCTTGAAACGCTACTGTACAAACTGTATCAAAATGTAAGGAATGTCACACAAAAAAAAGATGATTTTTACTGGCACCAGAAAAATATACTATTGTTTTTGAATTACTGTAACATGAAGACATTGTTTAAAAAACACAAGGCTAACCAAGAAAAATAAAAGAGGATAAAGAATGGAAAGAAAAACTTTGGTAGCGGTAAATATTGACTCAATGCCCACAAGATCTTTTTAGATAGATGTGCACATGTGTGAGCAAGTACAACTCCATCATTCACAGTGCAAGTGAGCCAATGGCTGGAGTAGGCTGATCTACTTCTCCTTGCCATATTTCCTGGTGGGCAGAAGCAAAATGTGAATGACAGTTCAACAGCTCAGTGAATCAGAGCTGAACAAAAGTGGCTCTATCACAGATGAGTGTAGAGTTTACCTGCCCAAAGGTTCCTAGCCACATAGGGGCGGAAAACGCGTGTTGGCACAACTTGAATGTACCTGATACAATCCGAACACATCTTGCATATTATATCAATGAACCAATATTGGAATACATAATGTGTAATAAGTCACGAAATCAACATTGACCAATAGAAGTTATGTAACTTGGAAAAACACCTAAGAAAAATGAAAGCGACCTCATGAAAAAAGAAAAAAGACTACTTTTGTCAATTTTCACATACAAAAGAATTCTTTATGTGATTGCACGGGATTATTATCCGACTTTTAGTTTTCGGGAGAGTACACGCTACACTCACCTGTGTACTTGGAAATTTGATGAGGTGCAGTTGGCCCCAACCTCAAGGATGTACTACCCCAGACAGAGAGCATCACTAAACAGGATAGGAGTGTTGGGCCGTTATTCTCCTTAACATAGCTCTTCTATGTATGTATTATGCATGCTTTTCTATTTCTGACGTTTTTAGATTACATGAGTCTCTTGGCTTACCTAATTTGTCTCTAAACCAGACATAAGAAAGGACCATTTCCCCTCCACCCTTATTCATCCCATCAACATGAACAAACCCCAGCCAAGCCATTTATTTGGTGGTCCTTTTTCTTTTTCTGCCACCTGCCCTAAATGACAAACTAAGTCTCAATTATCCACCAGGAAAAGCCCAATAAGTATGGCCACCAATACTGCAAAAAGAATATGCTTTAAAGGGACCCCAGAGCAAAAAAGAGGGAGGGCGGGCCAAATTAACCTCACCAATCTGACCAGCCTATCTGTACCCCAGCGTGACGTAATGTGTACCAACTGCCTCTTCAAAAACCTAAACTGTCACTTTAGCCCCTGCCCCAAAGGTCAATTCACGACCAACTTGGCCTGGACTGCGCCAGTCACCTGAGGCACGCTCGGGGTGGACTTCCATTGGGATGACACCCCCAGAGGCCCACACCGGGCATACGGCACATAATAACCATGCCAACTTAAAGATCAAAAGGCCTCCTTAATAAAACAGGTGAACAGTCAAACCTAAATACAGAACAACACATGTCAAAATCCCCTCCCCTCTAATACAGTGTTCAAATTAGTTCCCCCCTTTAGTCATTCCTCCAACAAGAACAAACCCCTACCAAACTATCCAAACCTTTCTCACCATACCACACTCATTTTATTCACCGTCATTTAACCTCTGCCCCAACCATTGCTTCCCTGTATTCCCTCTGCCTTGGTCTGCCCTTCCACGCCCCAACTGTTCCGGCCCATTTGGTGATCCTTATGCTTTCCTGCCATCCAGAAAAAAAACCTGGACATGTGCCATACCGGGTCCTGCTACACAACCTGAAATGAAGAGAAAACATATTACAATCATAAACTCAATAACGCATTCCAATATCCTTCATATAGCGTTTACAACACATAGAAAACCATCTACACAACTTCATTACTTCATTAAGCGAAAAGCCCAGTATATCTGCCTCTGACGCTACACCAATCCGAAACGAATGTGTACCTAAATCCTTAGGGTTTTCTCCTATATGTATCACTCTTTCCTCATTATCACTAGAATTGTGCAGCAAGCAGCTTTTTCCCATCCTTATCGCAAAAAATCAATCCGGAGTTAGCTCCCCCTTCCTCCTTAAACCATGAACAAGTATCCACCAGGCACAAACCATTGTTTATCCTATGTAGGATAATCCTCGCTCCTTTTCCCATTTGATCCATCTTGGAGTTCCTTAAGCGAAGGCACAAATGATCAAGCTTTACTCTTTCATCCTCCACTCTCATACCTCCTTCTGAAACCCTGCCAACAACTCTGAAATGTGAAAGGCACCAAAGAACAACCGTAACATACATAGCTTAATGGGCTGTGCTTCAAAAGATGACCAACACAACTGATACAAGGTTTTTACCAAATCATTCAACCTCCGTATGGTCATCGGCTCTTGTGTCATGCCCACCATCTTCTTTTCTTTCGCTCAGTAGAAGTCATTCCATATCACCTGCTGTTGGTTCGTAATCCCTAAAAGAATTTCCATAAAAGCTGCTCCCTGACAATTTACCTGCAATTGTTGTTTCTAAAACTACCTTGTCATGATTGATTATGATGAATCTCACTAAATCCTCTCTTCTGTTTGCCAACCCTTTATGTTTAACCTTCTTTTTTTTTCACAACAAATTTTATTGAGTTTCCATGGCACATGATGGTCAGAGCCCACCTCATACATTGTAAATACAGATTGAATTGGAGAGTACCAATGGTTTTAAACAACAACATAGCCTGAAAACCAGCATGCCCGACAACTGAAACTTGACACAGGCTACCACACAGTTCACTGAACGCAGGATGTCCTAGTGTATATGTGATGACAACAGAGCTAAGCAACTTGAGTATCATAGTAGTCAGATAGATGTATGGGCCGAATTTGATTCAGGGTCTGTTTGCGGCGAGCGGGGTAGATCTATGCCCCGGTATGTCATCCAGCGGGACCAGATTTTTCTGTGTTTCTGCGGGCAGCCCCATGCATTTTACTCTCTTTAACATGCCCCACTTTTGAGCAATTCTTCTCCAGCCTGTCTGTAAGCAGTTCCAGTGCAATACAATTTTCAAGCAGCCTCAGCATCTTCACTCTCTCAGGTGCCAAATGGTTGCTGCTTGCTCCGCCTTCCGCAGATTTGCTACGGAATTTCTGCCACTGTGACTGAGACAATGCATCTGTAATGTTATTATACATACCTGGCAAGTGTCTGGTTCATTAAGCACCCTAGCATGAGACGCTGCAAAAACTTCAGCAACCTCTTCTCTTTTGCCTTTAGACCATTCACAAGAGCAACTATTCTGCTGTTATCAACATGAAATCTCACAATCTTGTTAGCCAAATCCTTTCCCTACAAATCTAGAACAACTAACAGTGGACAAAATTCAAAGAATGCAATGCTCCTGGCTTCTGCTTTCTAGGTGAACGCTCTGTACAACACTAGCCTTTCCAATAAAGGCTAAAACTGTCTCCACCAGACGCATTTGAAAAAATCTCAATCGACCAGTAAAAATCCTCGTCCGCCAACCACATGGTCACCCCATGGAAGCCTTTCAAAAACATTCTCCAGACTTCCAAGTCTGCCCTTACTGATGCTGAAATGTAGTTCCTACGGTGCGGGTGTTTAGCGCCTGCCATAGTAAAACTAATTCTCCCGCAAAATGAGTTGCCAGTTCTGACCACTCCACAGGCAAGGTTAAGGTGATGGAGTTACCTCTGCACCTGTGTGAGTTGTAACTTAGGTGCCTCAATGGCCTCATCCAAAAGCGTTACCAATTATCTTATCTTGGTCTCCGGCAATCTATCCTTCGTGTTTCCTGTGACAATTTGAATACCCAAAAACACCAAAGTAGTGATGGGGTCATCTGTCTTTTCTGGTGCAAGGGGTACCTGAAACTCTTCAGCCAAATCCCTAAAACTCTGCAATGCAGTGCCTCCAACTCCTACAGATAGGAACCTATCTAAATAATGTGGAACATTTCATATGTTTTCCCTACAATAAACCACCATTGCTTAAAAGTACTGAAACACTCAAGCAACCTGTCAGATGCTTCACAACCCATAGATAAAACTTTAACCACATACACTTCTCCATCTAACTGTAGTCCCAACAATGAGAAATCAAATGGGTGTAAAGGAAGAAGTCAGAATGCTGATTTTCTGCTACATGTTGACAACTTTGACTTAAAACCAAAATGGCTAATCAATGCCATGGCCACAGACACTGACGTAAATTGCACCATAGGCTCCCCTTTTGCAATAAAGTAATTTACTGAGGAACCTTCTGGCCAGGACAAGTGATATTTCAATCTGTATTCCCCAGGTGCTTTTTTGGCACACCACCCACACTCGAAATCATTAAATCCTGCAATGGCCAATATTCAAAAGTACCCACAACCATCCCTTCTACAACTTCCTTACTCAACTTGTCCCAAACTACTTGTGCCAATTCTTTGGCAGATTTAAAATTGTTAGCAAATCTCCATTCTCTTGGTCCCTGCTATCCTAACTGGAAACCTTCTCCAAACACCCATTCCAAAATGAAAGCTTTGTCTCTATGTTGATAAAATGCTAGCCATGATGTCAATACCTCAATTTAAATTGAGGTAAAAGTCTTTTTGTACCAGTTGGTTTTGTCCACCTCTCCCTCTACCTTGTCCACTAAAACCAAAATACTCCTGCTCCTCAAAACATTGCAATACTGCATGTTTTCCTACGCACTTTGCAAATTTGTGCTTGTACTGACATGAGTTTCTAGGGCAGTATCCTCTGTTGAAGCTCCAGGATGCGTAAGAGTTTGGTGGGTGTAGCCTACTCCATAAACCCACCCCCCAGGGTGGGCCTACCAAGAAAGGGCTGATACTGTACTGCCGAACCACTAGCTGCATGTAACATGGGAGGTGGACATATGGGATGCATCCACTGTAACCATAGCTCATTATCTACCTTCCCCCATAGCTTGTCTACCTTTAAACAGAGCCTTGCTCTGAACTCTTCATCGTAATGTAACCATACCTTACTACCAAAATTCATGTGGGCTTTCCTGATAAAATCCATGCACTTAAAGATTAGCAGTGACCTGTGTGGGAATTTTTCACAATAGACACTTGTGAATATCAAAAAGGCTGATGTCCATGTATCATTAGGCATGGGTACCTTAGGACGTTTCGCCAACTCCCAAGCTTCCTCTTTAAAACCCTTTTTGGTCTGCACCTCCCTATGCAATAACTTATACACATTTACAGACTCTCCTTTCCATTGTTTCTCTATTGAGGCTAAGGATAAATAGACACCTAAAGGCATTGCAAACCCCATTTTATTTAACCTATTCATCGCAGACTTACCTCAGACACCTGTAACTCCCACGTGCCCAGACTGGGGGGCACCACTTTGTCCAACTTACTATACGCGGACAATGTAGTCCTGCTTAGTCATACGGTGGTTGGCTTGCAACATCTTCTGAACAGTCTGCAGGTCTACGCAGAAGAAACTAGCCTGTTAATAACCTTACATAAAACCAGGGCCCTGACAATTAGCAGCAAACAAAAAAAGAGGTACCTATGGCACCTGGGCGCACACATTTGAACCAGCGGAAACTTATAAGTATCTGGGTGTCTTCTTAGATAAAGAAGGATCATTTACCCGCCAACAAGAAGAGACCAAAAGGAAAGGGATGATCCTTGCCTTAACCATGAAAAGTTTATCAGCTAACTACTGGGCCCTACGCTGATCCCTCTTTTAATAGTAGCACGGGATAAAATTCTACCTTCAATCACCTATGGTAGTGAAGCTCTGCGAGGGACAGATACCAATCTTTTGGACAAAACACTTGTAAAAGCATATAGAACGATGTTTAGCCTCCCAAACTATACCTCCCCGGCGCAACTTAGACTGGAGTTTGGTCTGTTAAAGCAAACCTGGGCCAGATATGGAGCATACATCAACTATTGGAATAAAATCAGAACATAAACCTCTAACTCATTAAACTACTTCCTGTGGCAAGATCTCCAACAGAGGGAACATTAGCCTGCTAGATTGTATCTTTAGGAGGCACTGATAAACACAGGCTTATTGCCCTTATGGAATACACAGTGCCATCATTCAACTCTGAAGAAATTAGTCTGGAAGTCGCTGAAGAAACAGTCACTGGTGGAGGATTAAGCTGTTTTTTCAGCCAGAGCGCATGCCTGGATGACACAGAATTCTCAAAGATTCTAGCCCCGCAACAATATTTTAACCTGGGCTATCCAAAAGCAAAAGAAATTAAAATTCCTAAAGCTACGACTCGGAGTGATAACGTGCAGGCAGCATCTTCCATCATGGAAAAGGGTGCAGACTTTCACTGTATGCAGTTTGTTCAAAAACGGCCAGGATGACATCATCCATATCATTTGCTCCTGCACAGAGATGCTTCAAGAAAGGAGGCAACTGCTAAAAATCCCCTTTAATCAAAGGGGAATTCGAACAAGGAGGCAAGCAGTTTTGGCTTGCTTCGACCCAACATCACCACAATTGAACTCCAGAACAGTTAGATTTCTTGAAGCGGGCAGGGCAAAAATGCCAGACTATCACTAAAAGCTTTTTGGGGCAAAGGATTATTTTTTTTTTTTAGGGGGAATAACAATCGCAGCATTGACTGGGCAACTCACATTTGTTGTTCTTGCAAGTTTAAATCTGAATCTTTTTAAACTTGTAAACAACAGAAGTGATATATATTTTAATTAGGACGAAATTTTATTATTGCAAATTAATATTTAACAAATAGTTTTATCTTTTCCATGCATTGCAATGGTTTTAAGTAACTCTGCAAATGAAAATAAACTGAAACTAAATCCATATAAGGCAAACATTTTAGCCCTGCGGACTTTGAATTACCATCACTCTCAGTTGCCTGAACGGCACCATCCTCAAAACGTTTTCCTTTTTCTGACTTACTGGTGTCTTTAATTTTGTGAGTTCTATTTGTGTTGTAACCTGGAGAAATATACCCATAACCTTATCAGTCCCCACACCTTTGTCCACCACCTCTGTAGTCACACTCTTGTCCACCAACTATGTAATATTACATTTATCTTTTAAATCTCAATAACTCCACCAACCTGCCTTGCCTGGGTTCAAACGCTGACCCCTGCCTGTTGTTTACTGCCCTTGTGTTCCCTGCTCCTGTCTTCTCTCTCCTGCTGTTTAGTACCTGAAAAACATCACTTCTCATGGACATAATATTTGCCCACTTTTTCTCCTTCTACCTCAGGTGTCTTTGAATTTGTTTTTCTTGCCAATGCGGAATTTCCCCTTCAAGATTTTCTTCGTCCCCTTCATAATTCAATGCAATCACATCCTTCCCAACACAAGATAGTTCGTACTTCCACTAGGGTACACACCATGCTTTATACCACCATCACATTCTCCAATCAATTTTATGTGAGGTGCCACACCTCTTGTGCTGTTTTTCCTCCCTCAATATTGGGATGATTGGGCCAAACCTCTCCCTCAGTTCAGACCGGTGCCCAGAGGCCACTTCAGGCCTAACCAGTAACTGAACACCACACTAGGACTGTGTATCCAGCATTTTCCTGTCATAGCCCTTCAGGTTGCCCGACCTGAGGGGGCTGTTGACCTGCTATCTTCTCTGCCACTATTAACAGAATCCTGCACTTGGCATCTCAACCCAGGTACCCAAATACAAAGTCCCTCTCACTCCTGAAGCCCTTCTACCATTGTCTTATGTAGATCAACCTTTGTTCCACCAAAATCATACCCTTGGTCCTCACATCTGTTATGTACTGTTCTTCCTTTCCTCCATGAATCACATGCCATCTTGTAGCATTCATTTACTCCTCATTGGCTCCCAGGGCATACCTTTTCCTCACTTTGAAGATGCTCAAACCTTGCTGTCCCTGCACTGAAAACAAGTATTTATTCTCCAGATTTGCACAGTACTTGCTATTCAGCAAATCATCCGGCACTACCTGCTAGCTCTATCTAGCCAATGGACCTTGTGTAGCTGGAGCCTGGTCTTGTGCGACCTGCCGCCCACTTCCTTTCACCACGGTCACTCCCAGTGGCACATACACTGCCCGAAGGTGAGCGCTCCCCTGCACGTCTTCTTGCGTCGCGCCTCCACCACTTGTTGACCTCTTTCCTTTTGCTCCTGAAGCACGAGTATAACCGCGAGGAGCCGCGCCTGCCTCCGTAATACTGGAGACAGTTAACACCTCTAATTCTGAAGAGCCAATACGCTGTGGCAAGGCAAATGCTCGCCCGCAAGTTTCTGTTTTGCTTTCGCCTTCCCTACTTCTTATTGCCTAAGTGGTTAGCAGGCCAAGACAGCAGCCGCCACCCCACATGCTGCTTCACATCTGGGCCCAGTAAGGCCCATCCATACCTTTCAACATGACACCAGAGTGTATCAAGTCTACCCTCATAGCTTCCAAAACACCCTCAATACCTCCCGAACTGCTGCCCCCTCATTCAAAATTACACTCCCTCTCCTGAGCAATTGTTGCAGTAAGAATTAATGTTTTAGTTACCCTGTCCTACTTCACTAAAATTCACATCAAACCGCTCAAACGAACCTCACCAATCTGACCTGCCCATCGGGACAACAGCGTGAAGTAATGTGCCCCAACTGCCACTTCAAATACCTAAACTGTCATGCTAGCCCGGCCCCTAGCTACAAAGATCAATCCAAGACCAACTTGGGCCTGGACTGAGCCACTCCCCAAAAGAGTGGACTTCCATGCAAATGCCTGCCCCAGGGGCTCACATTGTGCATATTAATGTTTATAGTCACACTGAATAGTTCCTATTTCAAGGTCCCTTAAAAAAAAACTACATTTGGAACTAATGCATTGTAATGAATGATCTTTGATTCTATTCTCATTACTTAACCACCTTGATGGACCAACTCAGTCTCACATTTTTGCAACGCTTAGATGCATACTAAACATCACTATCAAATAGCTTGGGACTGTACGAGCTACATAAAGAAAGTCACAGAGATGGCTAACTAGCTGATATCCCTGATTCACTATGGTGACAGGAGTACAGAAGAGTCTGCAATGACTTCTTAATTAATCCACCAAAGTGAGCACCAATGAGTACGATTAGGTAGCACCAAGCACCTGCGTAGCTGAAACTGGATCACATAATAATAATAATATTAAAATGTAAACTAAATGTAATTTACCTCTGAATGTGAGCATCATGCTATTTGGAAAAATATTTTGGCATTGTAGAACACAAACACAACAAATAATTAATACTCACCGATCCCTTGACTCTCAACACCGAGCACGTTGAGCAGGTCCTGCTCCCATCAAGGATATCCACCCAGTGGTGAATCAGCTGCTGGACGGTGGGAAGAACCTGGCTGGTGCACCGCACAAACCCGCGCACCCTCTCCTAGTGCAGCTGACGCTCCCGCAGGGGATACCCAATGCCAGGCCTGCCAGCATGGAGGGGAGGTGGGATTACACACAAAAAAACAGTGATGCCACCTCCACCTCACTGAAGATAGCCCTAGGCTGGACACCTGGGTGGCGCCGCCCACCGCATAGTAGACGACTGGTCGGGGCATGGCACTGCCACTCCCCTGTTCCGACATGGTGCTGGGTGGGGGGAAAAAAAGAAAAACAAGGGAAAGAAGGGAAAGAAGGGAAAGAAGGGAAAGAAGGAAGGAAGGAAGGAAGGAAGGAAGGAAGGAAGGAAGGAAGGAAGGAAGGAAGGAAGGAAGGAAGGAAGGAAGGAAGGAAGGAAGGAAGGAAGGAAGGAAGGAAGGAAGGAAGGAAATGAAATATAAAGGAAGTAAAGGAAAAATAAAAAAGTACAAAGTCACGAAAAACACACACAAAAACAAGAGATACACAGACAGAAAAACACACACTAATATAATTAATAAAAATATGGGGTAGTTTCATTAGGCGGTTGGAGGATTGAAACGATTAATGGCATTCAAAAATAGGCCCAGCACCATGAAGAGAACAGAGAAAAAACAAGATGGCCATGCCCATGCAAACCACGTGGCGCCATTCACAGAGATTCCCAAAGGGAGGGCACACCCTGCGTTGCGTTTAACGTGAAAAGAACGAGCAGGCCGGGAAGCGCCACCCAACAGCGGAACTCCGCGTAACGCAACAGTGTTCTTCAAGCGCTTTGTGGAGTTCCATGTAGTGCGACTCCGCAAACTCCGCCCAGGCCTAGTTGACAACCGTTGCTAGGGTAAAGATGAGTGTTACACGGTTGTCTGCTACCATGCAAAGCGCACTGCATTCTCAGACCTCATTTAATAGTCTTTGGTAAAGCGATAGATGGGGCTGGGATTAGGATCTCAATGTCATCGATATGTTGAGCTGGTGGGATTGGACAGTTTTCTAAAGTTAATTGGGCTTGTTTTATTGAGTCAGTGGGCTGGACACTAAGGTCCAAGCATATCAGGAAGGCGCCTGCAATTTGTAATTCTACAGAGGATAAGATCATACCCATTTCAAGATGGCCAAAATTTTGGGGAGGAATGAATTCCTCTTTCCATTGCAGGGATTTTTAAAAGGGGCGTTACTGGTATCACTAGAAGAGCCAGGTTTCCAGCTTCTTGCAGAAGTCCAGAACAGAAGAGGAGGCTCTGTTGTGGTGTGGTAGGCTGTTACACTCTTTACGAGCACACCTGAATGATCCTTGACAGAAGAAAAACCACAGCCCTCAATTTCCTCAACCTCTCTGCGGCCTTCAACACAGTTCTCCCACCACTCCCTGAGAGAATGACTGCATGAGACTGGCATCCAAGGACCCACCCTCCAAGGAACCTCCCCATTTTCACTGGAAGAACACAAACCGTCAACATGTTGCCTTATTCTTCAGAAGCCCGGGAACTCATTTGCGGAGTCCCGCAGGGCCCCTTGCTCAGCCCAACTGGTTCTCGTTTCTGTGGAAGTGATGCAGCTAATGGTGTCCTTGAAAATGATGGCTATTCCTCCTCTGGGCCTGTGTTGTTGATCTTGCCTGACGATCTTGTGTGCAGAGGGAATGGCTGTGGCGATGTCTGGTGTTGATGATGTAGTCAGCTGAGTTTCTGTGAGGAACAAGAGGTCTAGGGAGGCATCATCCAGCATGTCCCAGATCCCCTTGGCATATTTGCCTAGTAAGCAAACGTTAAGGAGCATGCAGGATCTTGAGCTGTGGGGTGCAGGTGGGTGTTGGTTCGAGGGAACCTGACTAGGTGGGGTGCAGGGTGTTGGGGCAATGAGTGTGGTAGTACGGGTGAAGCAGCAGAGACTGTAGGTGAAAGCTCCTTCCATGTTGTGTGGTGAGCGGCAGTTGGGGTTGAGGGTATGGAGGAGCATCAGGATAAGGAATCTGGTGCTAGGCGTGATCAAGATATGGACAGGTGCAAATAGGCTTATCTTTGGCATGCCCATTGTTCACCAGTAGTGTTTCTGCTCTGCGACCGCCACTAAGTAGGTCCTGGGAGAAGCACAGGGGGTAAAGGACCAGGCTGGGAGGGTCCAAGGAGGAAGGAGAGCAGGATGGGCGAATGGCATGAGCAGCAGGTGCAGGTAAGGAGCGGCGTGGGGGTGGGAGGGGATAAAACAACAGTACAGAAAAGAAACAAGCAGAAAAAGAGAGCTACTTTTCACAATATTGCCTGCTGATCATTTACTTATTTGTAGAGCAAGTGATATCACAAATAAACTGATATCAAAGAAATAGTGTACTAACATCCAGCCATCTACTGGGTTTTGTATCAAGCTCCAGCTTCAGACGTCCTTAACATTTCACTCAAGCAAAGACTTTTGACACAATAAACCCAATCATACATTAGCCAAAGAAAATTGTTTAATCATCGTTTCTCTCCTTAAATTGCTGAAGTTTAGCTATAACCTGTGGGTTCTTTATCTGATTCTTGGACTAAAGCACTGACAGCTCATGTTTCTCTTCTAAATGTGTCTAGAAAATTGATTGTACGTGATGAAAACCTAACCTGACAAGGCTACTCAACAAAATGAAGAAGTGCTTTTTTGATTTTTTTCCCCATTTAATCGGCATTGTTAAGGCTAATGCGCCCGATCTGTTACCTTCCTACTTTGTTTGTTACGATTCACATATACTGCATAGCTCCGCAACCCGTAGACTGCTGCACACATCAATGATACAACAATTGTGTTGTTGACTTTTATAACGTAACAAACCCACCCCCTCACACCCCAGATTGCGTTCATGCCACAAAAAGAAAAGGATTGCATCTCTTGAACAATACACTGAGCCCATCAGCCACCCTGCAAAAACCAACCTCCAAACTCCCATCAGTCTGGCAAGCGAGTGTCCCTCTCTGGCAGCGGATATAGATCCAACCCCTGTTAGTCTGCCCATCTTTTCCATATCTTAAAATGTTTAAGGGGGCATCCCCTGGCATTGAAGACCGGCAGTTCAAGCCCCATGCAAAAGTCCATTCCATTCCTCCATGCAGACAATGGCGGAGCCCGGGGTGCCTTCCAAGCCTTGGCAATGTCCCTCTCCGCCAACGTGAGGCCTAACAGCAAAAGATGACTCTTATATCCATTGCCCCCAATGCCCTCCATTACATGCAACAAGGCCAATCGCGGCGTGTATGGAAGCTCCTATCCCAGCACCTCCGACAGGCAGGAGAACACCCCCTCCAAAATCTATGTAGCGCAAGGCAACCCCAGACTGTGTGCAGAAGTGTGCCCTCCCCTGACCTGCAACAGAGAAACTCAGGGGAACCAATCATTCCCACCCTCCACAAGCGCACTCTGGTGAAATATACATGATGCAAGTATTTGAATTGTACCATTCGCAGGCGTATAGCTATTGCTGCCCCCCGCGGGCTTGCCAGTGCCTCCGTCCAGTCCTCTTCCTCCAGTTCGCCCACATCCCCTTCCCATGCCGTCCTAAGCCTCTGTAGGTCCGTGGAACAATGAAGGACTAACGTCTGGTAGATGCAAGAGATCTTGCGGTCAGGTAGTTCCCCATAAAGACCTTTGCTTCGATTGGACTGAAGTCGGGGAGAGACTCCAGGCCTTCCAGGCTAGGCGCCAGCGCATGGCGAAACTGCAAATATCTGAAAAACTGGGATCGCGGCATCCCATATTCGTCTCGGAGGTCTTGGAAAGATTTAAGTGTCAGGTCTATCATCACATCCCCTAGGGCCGAGATTCCTATAGAGTCCCAACCCTGAAAGCCCTGTAGAGCTGCCAGTTAGGGCAAATGCCCGTTCACCCAAAGAGGAGTCTACCGGGTCAGAACATTCCACCACCCCATCCTCCCCTGAGCCCGCTTCCAGACATGAAACACCACCTGTGTGACTGAGGGAAGAAGCTTTCGAAGCGACGCAGAATACAGCAATGTGTGTAGAGACTTATTACCCATCAGTTGCTGCTCAACCGCATAAGCCGGGTCCCCCCTATCTCCGTACCACCACTCGTTGAGCACTAGCAAGTGTGCCGCATGGTAGTAGGAGAAGACATCCGACATAGCAAGCCCACCAGTATACGTGGATAGAAAAGAGGTGTGTAGGGCCACCCTGACCGTGCCCCCCTCCCATAGGAACCCACCCAGCGCCGAATTGACTTGCCGGAACCAGCGGGGCGAAATCTCATAGGGGTGATTTTGCAATTGATAGAGGAGACGGGGAAGCGCTACCATTTTGAAAATGGCCGATCGACCATAAATGTCAGAGGCATGCAAGACCATACCTTAACATCTTCCCGAGAACGCTCCCACACCGGGACCAAATTTCGGTCCCTGGACATGGCTGGTGTATCAGATAGATAAACCCCCAAATACTTCATCCCCCCGATGCCAGTTGAAGGGCGGAGGCACATTCCCCCACCCTCGGTCCATCCCCCAGAACCCACAGCGTGGACTTACCAGGATTCATGTAAAGCCCAGAGGTTTCACAAAAAATCAGCAGAATACATAGTAACCGCGGCCCGACCTATCTAAATCAGTGAGAAAGAACAGGACATCGTCCCCGTAGAGTGCTATCTTATCAGTGAGACCCGGCGCCCATCTAAATCCCCGAAGCTGCGCATCAATGCGCACCCAAGCGCCAGCGGTTCCATAGTGAGCGCAAAAAGGTAGGGGGGAGGGGGCAGCCCTGACGCGTGCCCCGCTGGATCGGAAAGGAGCAAGAAATCGCCCCCCCTACCCGCATCGACTCTGTAAGGTCAGTGTACAACAGCTGCAGATAAGCCAGAAATCGCGGGCAGAGATTAAGCCGCCGTAGCTGAGTGAACAGGTACACCCAGCTCAGGGAATCAAAGGCCCTATCCATGTCTGCTAACAATAGTGCTGCCGGCTCCCCCAGTTGCCCCCAGGCCGATATCACAACATGCACGCGTCTAATATTATGGCGGGTCGCCCTCTGAGGAATGAACCCGGCCTGATCCGGGTAGACCAATTCTGTAATATGTGGCTTAAGCCAGTTGGCCATAGCCTTGGCAAAACCTTTAGCTTCTTTATTGAGAAGGGAAATGGGACGGTATGACGTATGCTGCTCCGGAGGTCTGCCGGGCTTGAGAAACGCTACCACCTCCACGTGTCTCCAGTCCGGGGCAAGCAAGCCGCTCTAACGCGCTTCCTCCACCACCGGCCGAAAATGAAGGGCCAGCTGCACAAAAAAACATTTAAAAAACTCGCTGGGGAAGCCATTTGGACCCAGAGCCTTCCCAGGACTCAGCTCCCCAAGAGCCGAACCCAACTCGTCGTCTGTCAGGGGCCTATCCAGTTGCTCCCGCACTTCATCCGAGACGGTCCAAGGAGGAAGATCATCAATAAACTATATAATAGTCTCCACTGCAAGACATTCTTTGGGCGTGCATAGGTCCTCATAATATGCCGCAAAGCTCTCTGCAATTGCTGGGGGTTCAAGAATAGGCGCTCCCACCGGGTCAAGGACCCGGGGCAACGGCTGGGCATGCAGGGTGCCTTGGCACAGGTGATGGAGCATCTTGCTTGACTTATCCCCCCATTGATAGACCCTACTACGCGTTGCAAGCCAAGCCTGGTGTGCCTCATCCATCAGTATTGTGATATATTGCTGCTGAGCCAGCACTAGCTGTCTTCAAGCCGGGCCTCCATTCGCCTCCCAAGCCCTGCGTTCCAGCGCCTCTATATCCGCCTCCCGACACACCAAGTCCTGCTGCAGCTCCCTCTGCTCTACCACACACCAAGAAATATCTATTCCCCGTAGCGTGGGTTTCATTGCCTCCCAAAGAGTCCCTGGAGATTTCACTGACCCCACATTAGCTGCCAGGTAATTATCTATCTCCTTATTCAAGTGCTCCCTGTACTCCTCCTTCTGCAATTGCCACCCCGACATTCGCCACCTAACTGGCTGCCGTCCCGGGCCGATCCAGAATGTGAGGGCTACGGGCGAGTGATCCGACAAGGCTCTGGGCAGAATAGTCGCTGACAATATCCTGTGTGCTAGCCCCCTGGGAACAAAAATATAGTCTTGCCTTGAAAAGGAGTTGTGTACTGTGGAGAAGTAGGTGTATTCCCGGTGAGAGCCATGCAGGTGTCTCCAAACATCCGTCCAATCAAGCCCGGTATCTAGGGAGTGAAGTTTAGTAGATGATCCTTCCGCCCCAACAGCATCCCCACTCCTCCATCTGTCTTGTCCCAGCTCCATCACATCATTCCAGTCCCCTCCCACTACAGAAAAGGTGTCCGGCATATCCCCCAAAGCGTTAAAAGTCGTTCCACCAGAGACCACTGTAGCGGTGGTGGAGCATACACGCTACCCAGCGTCAAGATGTCACCCCCAATCCTGTCTTGTATAAAGACATACCGCCCCTGTGTGTCCGACCAAAGTTTCTCATGTATATAGGGTAACCTACGATGGATCAGTATCGCTACATCCCGCGAGCCCCGTGTGAACCCCAAATGAAACACTTGGTGATACCCAAACCGCTGCAGGCATAGAGCTTTAGTGCCCAGCAAGTGTGTTTCCTGAAGCAAGAGCACGTCGGCCCGGCTCTCTTGGCATACTGAAGGATGGCCCCTCGCTTCACCTTATCCAACGCCCGGCGAACATTCCAACTGACTACGCGCAGGGAACCAGGGGCTATCCGCACACCCACCTCCGTGCCAGACATAGCGAAAAACCTCTGCCCTCCCAACCGGTGTATTTGTGTTTCAGTGTGTACAAAGCTTGACGGGCAACCAGCATGAATACGCAATCAAAAAACCCCCACAACCCTCTTCCCCCTAACCACTCCCTTACCCCCCCCCCCCCCACCCCATACCTCACAAACATGGAAGTATCTGTTGCGGTCGGATAGTAGCCAAGTCCCCAACCGGGGTACAGGAACCACACCTTCCAATGGATCCCCAACTGGTTACCCATAACCCTTGGGCCTCACCCCATCCCGCCCACCACTGCCTGACCAGATCCCAGCCCTAAGAAAGGACATGCCTAGCTAGACATCAAACTACAATTTGCAGAGTCCCATTCTCTGTTGAACCCGCTAATCAGTCTTCCGAAGCCTGCTTCTCCGGCGACTAGCCCTTCTGCTGGAGAGCGGAGCCAGACAGAGATCTACGCCTGGACTGTGACCTCCTACCACCTCCTCGCTGGCCACGGAGGCCCTCCGGGACACCTCACTCGACGAGGAATCAGAATCTCTGCCAGGTGGCGTGTGAGCTCGCACCCTCACATTCTCGTCAGTCCATTTAAATACTTCCTCAGGAGAATCAAAGAACAGTGTGCGAGATCTGTAGATTACTCTCCGGCGGGCCGGATACAGCAGCGCATACTGAAGCTTAAGGTCCCGGAGGCCGCCAGGAAGGATTGTCGTTGCTGCTGCACCAGGCGATTGGGAAAATAAGGATATTCGCGTTGTCACAAGTGACGGATGTCTTGGCTCTGGCCTGCTTCAAAATGGTATCGCGGTCCATATAGTTCAGGAATTTGGCGATGATCGGCACGGGTGAGCTCTCTGGAGAGGCTTCTGCATGAGAGCTCTGTGGGCCCGCTCCACCACGAAGCAGCGGGAGAGCGTATCCGGGAGAAGCCAGCCCTCCAGCCTCCAGAGGCCGCTCCACGTTATCTCCCTCGCATCCCTCCGGGAATCCCACGAAGCGTAGGTTATTGCGCCGAGCCCACCCTTCGGCATCCTCAACCCGCAATGCCAGACCTTTCCGAATCTTCTCCATAGCTGCCACCTTCTTCTTTAAGGTCGTGACGTCATCCTCAACCTCCGATATGCGGGTCTCGGT
Organism: Lissotriton vulgaris; assembly: GCF_964263255.1. NCBI lineage: Eukaryota > Metazoa > Chordata > Amphibia > Caudata > Salamandridae > Lissotriton > Lissotriton vulgaris. Next base: position 1,249,880,989 of record NC_141689.1, on the reverse strand, counting down.
CCGTGTGATGCGCTCAACCGCATTCCGCAAGTCCGGCCTCAATAACATGACATCAGATCCCACAGCCCTGATCTTGGCGTCCAGCATGTCCCTGGACTGGGTAATGGCCGCCATGAGCGCCGCATTGTCAGGGACCTGGCTCTGCGACCCCACAGTCCCAGCTGCAGCACCTGCTCCAGTAAACTTGTCTATGGTGCCCTGCTTGGAGTTGCCTCCACCACCTTTGTCGCGCGTCATCGTTATACAATAGGTGTCACCGAGATCTGGGGGCGACCACCCAATGGCCGAACGTGAAAATCAGCTCAGGGACCAGACGGAGTATCTCCAAACCGAGAGTCTCCTCCTCAAGATCCTCGATTTGGCTGCGTCTACCACTGGGGGCTCACAAGAAACCACCAGATCTCCCCCGCCCCAGCCACGGAGGGCCTTACTCCACTCCACTATGGCCCTAACCAACCACCGATCTGTGCTGATGGCCCGGCAATGCCCGAGGTGCCGCCAATAACTCCGCGCTCGTTATGGGCAAGTGTTTCTGTGACCGGGAGCCGGGCCCCCGGCCCCCACCGGGGCTGCACCAGCCAGCACGTCGAGAGATGTTGCTGCCCAGCGAGCACCACTGCGGCCAGTTCACCCTGACACCCCCGGTAGCACTGCGTGGAGGGCCTACTGATCAGAGGACCAAGGGGCACCACTTGTCCACGGCCCCCCACCACCACCTCAGCCCGACTTGGCCGCCGAACTCAGGAAGACCACCGTAGCAGGCAAGAGGTTAATCCAGAAAAGATGGGGGGGGCTTCAACACCGGCTCCCCCTAGTCCGCCGCAACACACCAGGGCCTGGCAGACTCCTATGGCCGCCTGGTGCTTCGCAAGATGGCTGCTGCCTCCCCAAGGCCTCCTCACCTAGGGAAGGCGGCGCCGCAGCCCGGCCGCCACCAGTCCTCGCCTCCTCATTTCACCAGCTGCTACAGACCAGCTGCCTCCAGCACCACAGTCTCTGGGGGCGGGGGCGGGGGCGGGGGCGGGGGGAGAGAAATCGGGTAACCCACCAGGGCCTGGCAGACTCCCTGCAGCCGCCCAGAACTCCACAAGATAACCGCTGCCGCCCCAAGACCTCCTCACCAAGGGAAGCCGGCGCCGCAGCCCGGCCGTCACCAATCCTCGCCCCCTGATGTTGCTGCCCAGTGAGCACCATCGCGACCAGGTCGCCCTGACACCCTCGGTAGCACTGTGTGAAGGGCCGACCGATCAGAGGACCCAGGGGCACCACTTGTCCACTGCCCCCCACCAACACCGTGGCCCAACTTGGCCGCCGACCTCAGGAAGACCACCGTAGCAGGCAAGAGGTTAATCCAGAAAAGATGGGGGGGGCTTCAACACCGGCTCCCCCTAGTCCGCCGCAACACACCACGGCCTGGCAGACTCCTATGGCCGCCTGGTGCTTCGCAAGATGGCGGCTGCCTCCCCAAGGCCTCCTCACCTAGGGAAGCCGGCACCGCAGCCCGGCCGCCACCAGTCCTCGCCTCCTCATTTCACCAGCTGCTACAGCCCAGCTGCCTCCAGCACCACAGTCTCTGGGGGCGGGGGGAGAGAAATCGGGTACCAGCACAAATCCACGAGCGCCGCCTCCACCAGACTCGCCTCCACCAGACGCGCCGATCTTCAAGCCCTTGTCTCCAGTCAGGCAAATCACGGGAGTCCCCGGCTCCTCTCCAGCCGCCTCCCGCTAGGCCGCCACTCTGTACGGGCCCTTGATCACTGCCACCACTGCACCTTCAGGGCCCCCACTCACATCGGAGAGCCACCTGGGTGATCTACGGGCTCTCCGGCACGGGGCACACCGTATTGGATGTCTAGAGGCAGGATATTAAAGCAGGATTTTGGATGGCTGGTCGGAGTGCAATTACACCGCGACCACCATCATCGCCGGCCAAGCCACGCCCCCCCCAAAAAATGTATTCTTGGATTTCTATCTTTTTGATGGAGGGGAGGATAAAGCACGGCGCTCTCTTCACTTCATTACTGTCTATTCCATTCCTTTTGTTTTTCCTTTCCAGCTCCTTAAGCTCTTTTTATGGAGGGTTGTGTCACCACGAGCGTGGAACTCTCATTCTTCTGCCCATTGCCCCTCAATTGCTTAGTTTTCTTCCCCATTGTGTTTTTTTCTCATCTAGCCTCCACCCTTTACACCACCACCACGACTCCTGCCACCCTTTCCCGTTCTTCTTTACCAGTATCCATCAAATCTTTCCAGCTCCCTGTCTGGGAAGCTCCCCATGACCCGTGTTCAATCTGGTATCATGATATAAACTGAAAACAAAAAAACATTTATTTAAAAGTCCTTGTTTCTTTTAATTCATTTCTAAATACTTCAATATGTACTTTCAATCTGTAACATTTTAGAAATCGTAAGGAGCTTTTGCGATGGGATTATTTTTCACATGTTGAATTTAGAGTTAAGATTCCACCACTTTTCTATCAAATTAAAATGTCCAAAGTTTATAATGAAATATTTTATCAATATAAGTAATCACAATACAAATAAAACCGCTGGACCTCAGCAATTGGCTTTTTAACTTGGGCGCCTTAAATTCACTATGTGTAGTATTAACCCCTCCCCTGCTGGTGACAGAACCACTCCGTCACCAGCCACGGACGTGCTGTGCTGATGACGGCACGGTTCCGTCACGGCCCCCTCGGCGCGCCCGCTCGGCGCGCCTGCGCGGTGCTGATTCTGCGCCTGCGCTGGATGTTCTGTTTAGCGGGCGGGCAGTGACGGAACCGCTCCGTCATTAGCACAGCGCACCCGAGGCTTGTGACAGAGCGGTTCCGTCACGAGCACGGGAGCGCCGCACGGCCCCTCCACCCCCTTAGCGCTGCAGCAGAATTGCCGCCGCAGCGAAGGGGTTAATGTTTAGGGTCTTGCTGATGTCTACAAATACTCTATTGTCACCACTACATACAAGAACACAAAACACACCATAGAACAAAGCTCTTCAAACTTTTTGATGCCGAGAACCCCTTGTCAACATTTTTTAGCCATAAGGACTTCCTCCTGACAAAAAGTTCTAGAACCTGGTACTCCTCTTCATCGACAACTATCGACAATCATAAATGCCACCAAATTTCCATAGTAAATCATTTTTACAGTGGAGAAATAATATTAAACAATGTTTATAAAACCAAAGTTCAGTGAGCGTATGGGCGTGGTCAAAGGTGCTAAAACGAAAGAGCCTCACTTATGAGGAACTGGCATAGGGCATCGCTGCAAGTCTTCTTGCTGCGCTGCCCTACGCCAATGTGAAAAGGCAGGAATGCACCGTATTTATAAAATACGGTTCATTCCTGTCCTTGCCCCTTGCGTTGGTGCACAAATTGCTGCATGGCACCAACATAGGCACCTTCCTTCACAAAAAATATCCAGAGAGGCAGTTTCCTCTTTCTATGTGAGGTGCAGAATGTAGCACACATTGAAAGAGCAAAAAACGAGGAGAATTGAAAAACGTTCTCCTCGTTATGCCTCCGCTGCGGAGGTGTAAGGTTTTGGCCCTTCCCCAGGTTTACATGATTTTATCATTCTGGAGCAGCATCAAAATCCATGGGAGTTGGGAGGGAACACCAACGCAGTGCCCATGGAACGCCTCCTTGACGCAGAGTAAGGAAATCCATACCCATGAGGCCATGTAAAGACATGCAGGGTGACTTTGCGCTACAATATTCTCTATGGGGCATATTATCAAGGGGGTATATTATCAAGGGGGTTTGTCTCCGCTTTTTTGGCTTTAAAAGCCAAGAAAGCGGAGATAAAATTATCTCCCTATTACCTAGCTGTCGCTAACACCAGTTAGCGACAGCTAGTAGGAGATAGCGACCATCTTGGGCCCCACTTTGCATGTCAGTGATATTTATCACTAATGACATGCAAAGTGGGCGTGCCAAGATGTTAGCGACTGGAAACACTCGCTAACATCGCTATCTCCTATTACCAACTTTTGGAGATATTCGCGCTAAGCGCGAATATCTCCAAAAGCTAACACCTGCCCTGAGCAGTTCTTAGCCATGTTATCCAATGGGAGGTGGATAACATGGCTAAGAGCATTAGCTCGGTAATGCATGAATATCGCTGACTTTTCAGCGGTATTCTTGCATTGCGGCCGATTTTTATCGCATTTGCGACCAAGGTTTATCTGCGATAAAAATCGCCGCAGCTCAGCGGTAGATGTTTGTCTCTAACCAAGCAATAGCGATAATTATCGATATTGCTTGGTAATATGCCCCTATGTTTTTTAGGTTTTTCACCATCAGGTAGATACATATAAAATAATGGGCAGCTTAAATGAAAAAGAAATAAAGCAAAGTTGTTACTCAGCGGGAAATGCACTGTAGTACATTGTGAAACCTATAGTAGTTAATGCGCTGCAGATGTCTGTGTGTAACCAGAGAGCCACAGAATTAAATCTTGCTTACTGCAGTGGAGAATAGTGACTTGAGTATTTTTAGTGCTCCATGGTCAAAACCTTTGACAATAAGCACTGTGAATATGTAAGTTGTTATTTTATACTTGCATTACACACAGTATAAGACAGAATGCTACAAAATATGCAAATAGTTTTACTATAAAATAGTGCTTGCAAAATGTAGATTTTAGTAATACCAGAGCGTCAATAATTTTTACATAACTGTCCCTTCAACACCTCCTTAGGGGTACTAAGGACTGTGTAAATACAATTATAATTAATAGCACGCACTTGACAGCCCAGTTGTTAACTCTTTGCACTACCACCCAAAAAAAACAAATCTTTGTCATCACAAAGCTTGGAGTGATTTGATCAACGGCTCCCAAGCACCCTTTACACTTGCAGATTAACTAACAGTGCACATTTGCATTTCTTTCAGGCAAGCAGGCACCCTGGCCCGAAAGATTTCTATGGCACAGGAGACTAATCTCCAAAACTAATGCAAACGTTTTGGACTCCAGGCACAAGTGAGGCTGGGGAATGCCTGCCCCCTTCCCACGACTCCAGGGCCCTCTTGGCCTTTGCCTTTGCCATAGAATATACATACACTGTCCACCAGAGTATACAGAAATGGGTTTGGGGGCATTCCACTTCAGCCATTGACAGTTGTATGGCATTTGACAGATGGGTACATATTTGTGCTTTTGGAGTAGTGATAGGTACTGAAAAATTGATAGTTTGTTTATTTATTTTTATTTATGTAGCATGAATTTTACTGCTTCGTCGTCCATTGGCCCGCTCCGCCCTTCTATAGATACCTGGCAGAGTCGTTATTTTTCCCCCAGGCCTCTAACAGTATGTATAACAAAAACCATAGGTCACCCCCTACAGGTAGAGTAAGGGGGTTCCCCCACACACCCCTCGCATGCAAGTGCCATTCAAATGGCTTGCCTCAGCGCCCTTCTATCAATTGGCATGACAGGCACTTCCTTCTCATTGGTGTTGTGCTGGTAGCTCCAGGTGCCAGGCTAGTGAGATTGTTTGAATCAACAGAAAACTGATAGAACATCACGTTATTCTGAAAATTGTAGGGGATAGTCAGCACCCGCATATCTAAAGGAAGGTATTAACATGTAGTCATTAGGAATGTAGTACTAAAACAGCGAATATTAGTGTGAATAAAGATGTAATTGTGTCATTCATGCAGATAAATGTCGTGTTTAATGGAAAATGTGTTTTAGAAGATGCATAATGAATTAGTCCATTTATAAAGTAATGTATTAGACTTAAACGTGCACCATATTAAAGTTTGCACATGTAGTTTTGCTCATTGTGTATGCAGAGTAATAAAATCAATGCTTAATGAGTGATTTTAGAAATGTATGTGTAAACATGTTAAGGCCTAGTTGATTTCCTAAGCTTTGCAATGAGAAGGCCTGTCTGTAATTTCTTACATTAGCAGAATATTGTAGGCCTGAAATGTATTTTCCTTGGGAAAGGGTTCTCAAATCGAAGGTAGTTAGCAGATTTTGTGTGCGTGCAAGGTTGCTCTGCTCACATGCTTTTTTGTTGCAGGTGCAAGGACATACATCTTGTTAGGCAGAATAACCGTTTGTTTTAGGAGTTAGGATGGTAGGAGAAACTGCCATGGGAGTGTACAGGAATGCAGATATGATACTTTCAATGGAGAAGGTGCCTGGGACTCAAGGATATCCGAACGGTTGTTGGACGAAGTCAGAGTTTCGATGGAAAAGTACGCAAAGAAGACCCTCTGTAGGGGCATGTACAGGGTGTGTTCTACGGTTTTGTGTTTTTGTATTAGGGATAGTGCCCCGAGGGAGGAGAGGGAGAACAAGGGAGAGGGTGACTGGGAGGAGAGCCAGAACAGGGGTAGTAGCATCTTAGAATGAGCTCTGTAGCTTTGGCTACTTACCTATGCAAGTGAGTGAACTTCTAAGGAAGTCCTCACTACTGACACCTTTTTCTCTCTTGCCTGGGAATAATGCTAAGTAGGGATCCCACTTTAGCGATAGTGTAGGGACAGATTAATCACTTTTTTTCTTTTTAGGTTAATGAGTACAAGATTGCAGATTGAAGCTGTGATTGTGTGCTTAATGCTTTTTGGGCTAATAATTCTCCTGATTCTGAGTCGGACGAGACTTTTGCGTAGGATTATGCTTGTATCAGTGCCTATTTATTTTCTTAACCTCGTGCTGAGTTGCTTGTATGTTCAGTTATTTTTGGCTTTGTAATAAATTCCCAAAATTCATTTTGTAGTCAGTGGTCCTTTGATATTGAATTATATTGGTCATTTGGGAATTCACAAATGCAATGGTGATCCCCCTTTACACTCTTAGCCGACAGAAAGGTCCAGTCGGCTTAGGATTCTTATAACTTGGAATGATTAGATAAACAGACAAGGTAAACATTTGGCGTTATCAAAACTATCTCACTACGTGTATGTTATCTACGCTTGAAGAAGATAAAATGAGAAACTCTGAAACCTTTGTATAAGATGAAAACCTTTAACCTCACAAAACCTTCCTGTCAAAGAAAGATTGCATACTCCTTTTTCCCTCACTCTCAAAACCAAATGTAAACAATCCTTACAAGGGAATTCCCATTGAATGCCAACTCGAGAAGACTGTATATGGCTCTCCATAATGTAGGCGGATAACTGGTAGCCAAAGAATGTGCCTTGCTGCTCAGATGCACCAGCTTGATGCTGCCAACAATGCTGAGTCCATTCCCCTTGAAGATTGCCCAAGCTGGGTATTCAAGGGATTGTCATATCCCGTTAATCGCAGATGATATACCAACAACTCTTTAGGTGAAAGCCAGTCCTGACATCTGCTGACTCCTTTTGGTGAATGATGATACACCAACCATACTTATACCAAGATTGACCAGACAACCTCCGCTGATTAACTCAACCCCCATGCTCGTAGTGACCCAAATTCCCAGGTGTGCTTAATGTGTGAGACTGGTTGCAGTTGGTGGGCATTGGCCTTCATTTTTAGGGATCATACCTTAATTTCTATCATCTGACGAAGAATCATATCAAAAAAGAAAAAGGCAGAAAAGGAGGAAATAATGAAGAGAAAGAAAGGAAAACAGTGGAAGAGCTGGGGGCCAAAATGTCCAACGAAACTATGAGAACTACACAGTTATGCTGTTCCTAGAGTACATGCAGGAAGGCAAGGAAAATGAAGATTTTTTGACAGAACTGTGGAATTTGAATGTTCAATACATGATGTTATTTCCAGAAAACCTAAGGATCCCATCAGAGATTAAGTCATGGTACTTTACATCACTGGAGGAGGTCTGGGACTGACTGAAGGGCTACTGCTCCTGGAAATTAAGAAACCATGCAGGAGGCGCCTATTGCTATGCCGCGCAGGGTCAGGAACAACACTGCTGCAGCAGTCAGGGCCGACCTCACCACAACCCAGGAAGAGGACTCAACCACATCACTGCCAACAGATTACCACTGAGTCGCAAGTAGTAGATCATGGTAACTTATCTCCTGTGGGCTAGAAAGACCTGGAGGTGAGAGAGGAACTCGAAGCAACGACACTGAGGTGCTATTTTTCTCATGTACAGTTTTCTCTCTCTCAGTACCTCAAAAGATGACAGGAAGAACTGCTGAAGTCATAGCTTGTGAGGTTTGACATGTTAAAATGTTCTAAAGGGGTGGCTGGCAGGCGCCTCAAGCATTGGGGCAGCAGACAGTTGTAAGCTTGCAGCATGAGGCAGTTGGGCCAGGGAAATATGTTTGGAGGGTTTGGGGGGTTATTGGCAGCTCTGGGGCATCTCCTAAACATGAACAATAATGGGACAGTCAGCAGTCCAGAAATCTAAACACACACTTGGTCTCTACACAATAGTAGGTCAGCAAAGACAGGATCTTAGGATCCTAGCATGGAACAGTAATTGGTTGGGACATAAATTAAAGAGGGGGCAGTGATTGGCTTTCTCACGAGGCACCACTTAGATTTGATCCTCCAACAGAAAACACAGTTAGTGGGCAACAACTTCAGATCTATAGGTAGTGACCGATACAACATCTTAGCCCACTCCAGGTTCACCTCTAGCTCATGTGGGGTGGGTGTTCTGGTGGGCAGATCACTCCCACTGTCGATGACTGGAAGGATTGGGCTGCTACACAGTAGTATTGGGAGAGTAGAATGGGAAGAGGATAGTAGTGGTGTCCACATACTACCCATCGGCTTTATTATCGGTTCTGCTGGAACATATGGGGACATGGATAACACACACCCATGGATTGCTCCTGATCATGGGAAGAGACATCTAACTTGACATTATATCATGACATGGACAGGTTTACGACAGCTCGACCCTTGGGTCATGGACACATATGATTGCAACACTTTCTGAGCGCTTTTAGTCTTCTGAATCCCTGGCAAAATACCTACCCTAATCCAAGAGCATATTCCTATGTTGCAACTAACAGACACTTGCCCTCAAGACTTGATTACCAGACAGTAGTAGTAGTCAGGGTCGGGAATCGCACAAGCCTTCACCACACACCTGGACGGCCTATACTGGTCTAAATTGCAGTACTCCCCAAAAGAGGTGGGAGCCTTCGCGTTGGACCTCCCCACATTAGTTCTGACACTGGAAAATGCAGCCATGTTGGACCAGAGAAGATTTTCAGAAGGCTATTAAACAGAGTATTAAACTTGAAGCAGAGGGCGGGGCCCAATGGGCTACCCACCAAATTCTTCAAATACCTGGAAGGGAAGATTATGAAACCTCTCATACAAATGTTCAGTGAGGCAAGGAGAGACGGAGCCATACCCAGGGACCTCAGGATGACCAATATTATCCTAATTTATTTGCAGAGTAAACCGCCAGAAGACAGCCCATCCTATCGATCTATCTCACTACTGAACACCCCAGTTTTAGCTAACTACCTATATCAAGTAATTTGTAAACCTTTAAGTGTAGAACAGTTGGGATTCATGCCCCACAAGTCGACTAGGCAGAACCTTAGACACCTGTATGGGGTATATGGCACTGGTGGAAAGGATTCAGGAACAAGCAGAGGTGCTGGCCCTCAATTAAGAGAAAGCATTTGATTCTCTCAAATGACCCTTTCTCCTGGCAATCCTGGGCAACATGGGGATTGACCCAGAATTTCAGGCATTGGTCCAACTGCTGTACATGGCCCCCGGAGCAAGAGTATGGGTAAATGGAGTGGTTTCAAAATAATTCAGTCTGGGATGGTGAACCAGACAGGGCTGCCCTCTCTCCCTCTGCTGTGTACTTTGGCGGTAGAGCTCCTGGCCACTGGGTGCGATGTGATGCCCAATTGTGAGGCATTAAACGGAAGGAAGACTGGGAAGATATTATCTATCATTAGAAAGATGATCTACTACTCTACGGGATGGAGCCAGAGGGCGTCATCCCCAGGTGGCTGAAAATGCTTAATATATTTGGTGACTACACCAGGGTTAACACAAACTGCCACAAGTCAGTGGCATTCCCACTTACTCCCTGACTGCCTCCTGTGACCTGGGAGTGCCAGCTACAATGGCCAACAGAAGGGTTCACATACTTAGGGGTATACATCACTGGGGACTGTGCAATATATATGCATAACAGCCAAGATAGGATCTTTGAAGTATATAAGTTGGGTGCCGCACACTAGAGAAAGCTGCCGCTATCGATGAGGGGTCAGACTGCTTTCTATAGAATGATCTTCCTGGCAAAATTTCTTTATATGCTACAAAATACTCCCTATGAGGTTCCACACTTCTGGTTTTCATAATGTAAATAGGGTAACAAAGTTACTGTTGTGGGACGGGGGCATCCATAGGAACGCGCTGTACACACTTACGAGATTCCTTTTTTGAGAGGGCATAGCCCACCCAACTTAAAACTCTATTATTGGGTCTCACAACTCCTAACGGTTAATGATTAGGCATTTGCTGAACTTTATGAACTGGTGCTGCAAGCAGACAGGAGTTCCACTACTTCCAAGAGATACCTCATGGTGGTGTATGGCGGGGGTGATGTAGTTTGGCAGCTGACTCCAATGCCTACAGTTATTATAATTTGGCAAGAGGCCACTCGGGTGCTGGGTTGGTAGGGAAAACTCACATTAGAAATACCACTTTGGGACTCAACCCTGATGCCGGACCTGGCCAAATTTCTGGGTTTCTGAAAATGGGATCTCGTGGGAATATCCATGGTGGGGGACGTATTAGGTCTGATGTCATTCGAAGAACTCCAACAACAATATGAGCTTACTAACACCCGTGCTTTTGCTACATGCAACTTAAACATGAAGTGACCAAATATGGGAACCCTCCTTCATTAACAAACAAAAAGGTGGTTGTGCTGTTCCTCAGTGTCAAAAAGCTTCTAGGAGTCACAGGTGACTTGGTCCCACTATATCCAAGAAGGGACCTGGTGAATAGGGCAGGTCAAGGGGCATCCGCACAACGCGTGAACCTCTTTTACACACAGGAGCATTGCCTTGTGTGTGAATCCACCGGGCACTGTTGAAGCCTGGGGACCATCTGAATTGGGTAGTTCCAGGTTTTAATAGGTATTTGAGTCTAACTTAGGCTGCCTTTATGCACGACGCAACACGCCGCCCACTCGAGATGTAGATGACAATTTTCAAGGTCCTGAAGAATCGCTAGTTTAATTAACGGGTTAGCGAGAAACATGTTGACCAAGACACTCTAGCAAGGACAACACGAGTCATTACCCTTGGGCGATTGCCTTGTACACTGCTTTTAACTAGGATAGGAGACCCCCAGAATGAGGTTTGTCCTTCTAGGTACTCCCAATCCTATTTTAATCACTTCATCACATCAGTACAAATCTGGCCCAACTTCACCAAACGGCAATTGGATAGAAGATCTCCGGTAAAGTTCCCCTCTTTGAGGTGAGCCCATTGGGTATTGCACCGCCGACCCAACGAGGAGCAGCCCAAATGATGAAGCATGACACCTGAAAAGGTGTGTGAGGGCATAAAGATCCAACATATGGATCCCCAACTATACTCTTCTTGGATATAGTGGGACAACGTCACCTGTGACTCCAGCAGCTTTTTGACACTGAGGAACAGCACAACCACCTTTTTGTTTGTTAATGCCAATTGAGGCCTCTATTGTGCTGGACCTCCCACTCTTGTCGGGGTGGAAAACAGGCCCTGCGTCCCCTACTTTTGTTGTATAACCCTCCTTCATTCCCTAGAGGATGAACCTCCTCTAGAGTTTAGACTCTTGGTGAAATCACTTTTAAAACATGCGATCTCCCAGATTTATAGAATACTGTAACCAATAGTCAAGGCCCTCTTGATGATCTCAGGCACAAATGGAAAGTAGAGTTGGGAATGTAAGATGACGGGTATGGGAGAAAGCCTGCAGGTACCCGATAGAAGCTGCAATCAGATCGGCCTTTCGACTAATCCAACTGAAGATCCTGCATAGGGCTTATTTTACTAGAACACATTTGTATAGGATAGGAAGGGTGGACAATGATAAATGCCTTCTGGGCTCCCTATATGTTTGGCTTCATGGTCCACACCATATGGGAATGCCCCGTGATTCAACTGTTCTGGACCAGAGTAGGACAACTAGTGTCCCACACCATACATGGTCAGTGAGGCTTGCGCCACAGCTGGTGGTTTGGGGGATCTGGAGCAGGGCTTAATTTGAGCCTTTGGCTTCCAGTGCTTGGCACCAGCACTTAATTGTTGGCACCAGCACTTATTTGTCAACACTGGTATTTATGGCAGCTGCCACATGGTAGCGCTGTTTGTATAATTTAGAGATGAGCAGAACAACAGTTGTTTATTAATTCAGTATACATTAAAAACAACTAATACCTGCCGCCCAAGCTATTATTATACCTTTGGGAACCTTGAATAGGCTGAATTGGCACACTTGTAGCAGAGTACTGGTAAGTGGTTGTGTAAGTACTGTCATTGGCAACGCTGGCAGTGGCAATGGATGGTGCAAGCTGCAGAGACCTCCTGACGAGAGCCCTGGCACTTATTTTTTACCAAATTAGGCACTTGTTGGAGTGACCAAACACTGCCTGGATTTGCCTTATTATTCTATAATATTGCACTGATTGTAGATGAGAGAGACATTGTCCATCTCTGGGCCAGTATGACGGCTCCTGGGGTGAATCTCCGAGCCCAAAACTAGGACTGGTGCATGCAAGCAGATGAAACTATTTATCGGACCCGAGGATGCCCCCAAAAACTCTCCAAGGTGTGGGGTCAGTGAAGAGAACTTGGAGACACTACTTGAGTGGAGCATGATGACCCACCAATGGGGACGGAGCCCTAGCTCAGCATTTATGGATAGCGACCCACGAAACACCTCCGGGAATTATCAAATCCCTTCACCTTATGACTCCAGCCATGAACGATATTTGTTATCGACCTGAATTGACCCATTCTCGCAGACTGTACTGTCCGCCTGTACAAACCTTTAGATAACTCTCTGTTCCTTTAACCTCGCTTGACCACTTCTCTCCCTTTTCCCAATCACCAGTTTTCATTTTCCCTATTTCCTCCCCTCTCTCAAGTTTTTCAGTCCTTTACTCTCCCTTCCTGTTTCCCCTGCCCCTAGTCCCTTGTCCCCACTTCCATGTCCCTTATCTCCCTCTTTCTCGCATATCCTTAATTTATCTCCCCATGATTGCACCAGAGCATAGTGACAAGAGAGAAGATCAAAGGGCCTGATTCATGAAAGGGTTTTGCCCATTCTGTGTCTATGGGAAAATGTGTTCATGAATATGGCCCAAAGGCCTTTCAACAATTTATGGAATTATAGTAGATGGGTAACAGTGAATTATGGAGATGTTTTCAACTGAGGGGTTCTGACTGACATCAAATAGACAAAATGTGAAGCTAGAGTTGCCTATGATGTCACTCAGAACACCATTGTGAAAAACATCCCTGTAAATCACTTTTCACCATTTTATGATTTTATGACCCCCATAATCATCTGCCCCTGCTTTCAACTGCTACGCAATGGCGGAGGAGCAATGGGTGAGCCATACATAACATGGACTCCGTTGTGTATCCTTGACTCAAAGGTTTAAAAAAAGAAAAAACTTACCTGCCATCCGTGACCACCCCCCACCACCTTCCCTGTCTTCCTTCCCCCTCCTGCAGCTGTGCTTTCTGCTTTCAGTCAACGCAGACAAGCAGTGCTGCACTAACAGGCTCTCAGGGAGGCATGTCAGCCTGGCCGGGAAGGCCTTAATGTCATCACAACAGTGGGTAACCATTTTTGTTCTCAACTATTGCTATGTCATAGCAGTGCGAAGTGAGATTCACAAAACGAAATAAACAATAGAGGCTCACAATGAGCCATTCATAACAATAAAGTAGCACTGCAAGTTTGCACATTCATGTCTGTAGAAAACACAGAGCCTTTAATTGTTTACCGTGCCCCACCCCCACAGTACTGCATGGGTCGAGAGGGGCCTCCTCCAGGATGGGGGAGCCTTTCTTCCTGACACAGTGGTCCCTATGTTACACCCCTGTCCACTGCCATGCTTCCCACCCATGAGTGTCTGTTGCAGCCATCATGTTTCTCCACTTCTCCCTCTTCTCTTGCCGGGCTGCTCTTTCCATCCACAAGCAACCAGTGGAACCGTCAGTCATAGTGCTGTTCCCTTCTTCTGCCAGACCACTCACCCAGTACCTGGGAGCCCAGTGGAGACATCAACCTTCATACTGGTAATACAGTTCCTCTCTTTTTCTGCCACATTATTTGTTGGCCTGCTCCACCTATGCAAGCGCACACAGCAGAGTTTTCGTACTTGACTTAATCCGCTGTGAGGATTTTACTATCCACAAGCACTTCGCCTGGCTGACACCGACCTGCCCCTTTTTTTCAGGCACAGGGAGAGTAAGTGTTTTTGCCCTAGAATTTACCTAGAATCACACAATGTTGAGCTGACACCAAGACTCAAACCTGGTTCCCCAGTTCCAAAGTCGGCAGCACTTGCCATAATGCCACATCCGCTCCCTACTGCTTCCTCCTCCAGCTGCTCATCCCATTGCACACGGAGGAAGAACCAAGAAGTGTCTGAGGCACTCTCCAACGCCTCATGTGACTCAGTCTTAATATGTCCTGGCCTACTCTTCATGTACGGGGCTAGGCACCCAGGCGTAACATTTCTCCCCCAATATTAGTTTTAGCCCAGGCTTTTCAGATTCAGCTTAAAGGACACACATTTCTTCGCCTACGGGCTCGACTGGGACTGGCGCCGCAATCTCGTCATCATCCACGTATTTCACAGGTCTTCAAAAGGGTATACAACCGTTACAACGCAACTTTTACAACGACCTACCATTACAACGCAACTTTTACCACGCAAACTATTACAACGCATTGCGCTGGGGGGCGCTCTAGGATAGGGAATAGGTTAATTTACTATCCAATAACCTTCCCTACTATCCACGGGGACTGGAGTTGGAATAGTAAATTAAACTATTCACTATCCAGCGCCTAAAAGCATTATGCGTTGTAATGGTATGCGTGGTAAAAACCGCGTTGTAAAGGTAGGCGTTGTAAAAGTATGCGTTGTAACGTCATACATCCCTTCAAAAGACCATTTACTGTTTAAGGGGGTTTTAGGGTTTTTTCACTTCTTCCCAAACACCCTGCGGTGCCCGCTCTGCCTATTCCTTCCACTTGTAAGTTGAGTAGAATGTCTGGGGATAGATAACCCTGCATTCAAACAGCTCGCCCCTCATTCACCTAGCTCACCCTTCACTCTCACTGCTCACCCTGTATTCAAATGGGCATGGATTTAGACCACTCATCCTGTGCTCACACGGACACACCACTTACCCTGCACTCACACAAGCCCTTCGCTCATCAGTCACGCATACAGCTTACCCTTTTCTCAAGTTAGTCACCCTGCACTCAAGGGGCACATGGCTCAGATCATTCACCTGGCACTCGCACCTTAAGTCTGCATTCAAATGGGCACACTGCCCGCCCGGCACTCACACGGGCACTCTTCTCATCTATCATTCACACAGGTGCAATTCTTCTCCAAAACTCACAGGGACACACAGCTCACCCAGCACTCACTCCTCCCCCCTGTACTCACACTGGCACACCACTCAACCTGCACTCACATCGTTCACCCTCTCCACAAGTCGCACATCGCTCACACCGCTCACTTCTTTCACCTTGCACTCACACTGACACACTGCTCAGCGCTCACTCGCAAAGGCACCCTGCTTACCCATCACTCATACAACTCAACCTTCACTCTTACTGCTTCCCCTTCAGTTACCATGGCACAATCTTCTACCAGCACACATATGGGCATACCACTCACCCTGCACTCAGATGGGCACATCTCTTACACTGCACTCGCATATCTCATCCTGCACTCACATGGACACAATGTTCTACTGGAACACACACAGATACACCGCTCATCCTGTATCCTTGCTCCTCACCCTGCACTCTTACCAGTCACCATGCACTCAAACTCATATGGGTACATCGCTAACTCCGCACTCACACCACTCGTCCTGCCCTCCCTCCTCTCACAATGCACTCACATGGGCATGCTGCTCACCTGTCATTCACACAGCTCACCCTTCACTCTTACTGCTCACCCTGTTCTCACATGGGCACAGCGGTCTGATGGAACTCACAAGAACACATAGATCGCCCTACACTTACGCGGCTCCCTGTGCACTCCTACCTCTCACCCAGCACTCAACCTCAAATGGGCACATCACTTACCCATCACTCACATCACTTCCCTAGCACTCACTCCTCTCACCATGTACTCACATTGGTGCCCTGCTCATCCTGCACGCACATGGGCAAACGGGTCTCCCTGCACTCACTCTTCTCAGCCTGCAATTACATGTGACAAACTCTCACTCTTCGCTAACGCAGCCCATCTTATACTCACATGGGTCTACCTCCCACCTTGCACTCACGCAACTCATCCTGCACTCACATGGGCACACCTTTCACTCTGCACTTGCGCTTCTCATGTTCCACTCACACTACTCACAGTCACCTCGCGCTTACATGAGCACACCTGTTAAACTGCACATATAAAATTACTAAATACATGTGAACATATGCATATTTTTACAAAGGCATATGTAGAATACATGCTTGTTCAATTGTATTAGGTGTCTAGACAGTTTCGTTTGCAACTATGAAGCCAGTGCAAGAGAGGAAAGTGGACTGAGGCTGTGGGATGTTGTTAGAAGGGAGCTCGGGCCAAGGCTTTGGGATATGGTTCTGGATTGGGGATCAGTCTGAGGCTGTGGGGATGAGCTATAAGGGAGTGGCGATGCGGAAGAGAAATCAGGAAAAGGCCACAGTAGGGGAAAGCTGGCACAACAAGCTACGGGTGAAGTGATGCCACTCAGGCTGGAGGCCACTCTATGGATCAAGATGCCAACTGTCATGAGGCTGCAACCTAACTTGCAGTTTCTTAGGAAACTACTTAAATCCTGCTGTTCCCTTCTAAATAAGCTACTTGAACTTGCAGAGCATCACTGTCTCACCGCTTTCATTGCCAAGACGCCACGGCATTCGAGCACTTTATAAACTTATTTTTCATTCCATTTTCATTTCACGTGGGAGTAGATTGGGGGCTGCAGCCTAGGAGTGTGGTGTAGGGGTGGTAGAATCGGGCACAGACTTCTGCAGTATTTGTTTAACCATGTGCCTTGTGCCTGGACCCCGTTGCCCCACATAATTCCTTTCTGTTTTCGCTTCTACCAAACCCGAGACATAGGTCAACATTTGGGTCCTATTAGCCTACAGGCAGTAGTGCTGTGTGGATGGTGCGGCTATAGTGGACAGCAGGCTGGGGCTGTGAGCACGGGTGCCAGCTCCGGTAGGGCATTGGGGCTCGAGCGACAGCAATAGTTCAGCTGAGGGTGGGGCTTGTGAAAGTACACCAAAGCCTGAGTTCAGCATGGGAACATAAGTGCCTGCAGTTAACCTTTCTGTCAATCTTCTCAATTCAGATACATTCTGTTACTGCTTTTACACATCAAGACCAGAGGACGTGGAGGTTTCCAGGTATTGCTATCACATTGGCTTAAAAGCTCCTGAGGGCTGTCACTGTCGTGGGCAGTCAAGGTTTTAGCTAGCGCCATTATTTCAGCTGGCCTTAGCATACTGGAGGTAATTTCAGTCATATAGGGTGAACCCACAGCAAAGTTTGAATAAACTGGGGACTGCTCCTGGCCCACCATGAAAGTACTGGAATATTTCATGAGAGTCATTTGAGGGGGTCTTGGATTTCTAGAAAATGTATGTGAAAATAGTGCTTTCAAATACATATATTGATCCCATTTTTAAAAAAAATTGATTCTCATGATAAAAAAACAAACAAGGAACAAGCATATCTGCCGCGATGATAACTGTTTTGTCACAATCTACTAGAATTACATGAAACTCATGCATTCTCCAACAGGACTACACATACCATAACCATTTTATGTGCCCTTATACCCTAAGACTTCACTATCCAGTGACATGCATCCGTATCTCTGTGAGATCAGTGTAAATCCCCTGTATTGGGCCCAATATTTCCAAATGTTGTAATGTTTCTGTGAGCACCCTCTTACCTGGCAACAAGTTTTTCAAACTTGTGCACTGCTCTAGACCTGTTTTTCAAAACCTCTCTAGGTGGAGAGTCTTCTGTCTTCCACAGCCGAGCAATGTCCCTCTTGGCAACAATCCTCAACCTTGAGTATCATTTTATTTCTGTTTGAGTCCAATTCTAGCTTTATTTGGAGGATGGTCATCTTGCGGTTGGTGGACAAATTCCATGATCCCAAGAAAAACAAAATCCCAGGGGAGAGCACACACTCTTCCCGAAACCGCCTAGAAGTCTGTTTACTCTCTAAGCTTGCTGAAATTCGGGGGAAGTATCACACTCCACCACTTTCAAAGATCTTTAGCTTATGCTGAAAACATAACTGGCAGTGTAAGAGGAGAGTGAGCGTTGTGTGTGTGTTGAGTGGTCTCGACCAGAGATGTTGGCAATTAAATAACAGCATTGGTTAACATGGATGAAATTGCTTACATTTAAAAAGTGGCTAAGTCCATTAGATTCTTGTCATCAGAAGTTCTTTCTACGTTACATTAAAAATTGGGGCATGTATCTATGCCCTATCAATACCTAGGTCCTATGGCCGTGGTATCTGGCGTGGCAGAAGGGGGCTGGCTCCACGCAGTCACTGTAGATGGGGAGAGTGAACTGAGGCAGTGAGTAGATGTGGGAGAAAGGATCAGCGTGAGGCTGTAGGGGTTGAGTGCTGAGATGGGTATGACAGAAACGTAAATGGGGAAGAAAGAACAGGCTCAAATCCTCGGCATCATCACAGCGGATGCAGCTGCCATTTTGAATGAGGGAAACCACCTCATTGAATGGTTCTATTCACCAGTAGGATTAGGCCAACAATCAAAACAAAAGCTGCACTGTAGTTAATGTGCTCAGTGAGCATGTCCTTATGCTTCTGCCAGTGATACTGCTGCTGTCTTATAGGGCAATATTCTTAGCTAATACAACTATAGCATGGTGGAGGGGTCGTCCCCTTGCATACTGATATATCTTTACTTTTTTTAAGAGAGGGAGCATCCCTGAAGAGACAGGGGCTATGTCTGGTTGTAGCATACAAGTTCTGCCCAAACCAATGCTGTACTCAAGGTAACCATATAGGAAAACGAGAACTAACACTGGGCAGAGGTGCTGCTTATATCTCTGTGCTACAGTTGTGTCACAATTGCATATTCAACTAATCATAAACCACACATGTTTATTATAAAAAAAAAAAAATTATTATGTTTTGCTTTTGTCTAAAAGAATTTATTCTTAAAGATAGTTAATTCTCTTGAATTTTTCTTGTATCACATGATTGACAATTGATAATCATAACAGTATATAAAACCACAGACAAATATCAATATATAAAACTGGTCTCCTTCTATTCAATAGTGAATTTGTCATATGTAAGAATATGGCCTCTAAAACGAGCAAGTCTTGATCACCTGCTTATTAAATACACAACAGGAGTGAAACAATTTCCACAATAATGCAAAAAGGAAAAAAAAACAGTATCAATACAAAATATAGAAGAAAAGGGGCTAGAACACTGGTTCAGACAACAATTATCACCAACGCGTTTCGGTGTCGAACCTTCCTCAGGGTGATTATACCAGTGGCATACCACACAGCTGCTTGGAATAAGATGATATGCTGATCTCATGTGCTAGTCAAAGCAGTTATCCTTCTAAAAACCTCTCACTAATGGTGTCTAAAATCGAGGTATAGGGATTTTCCTGAGAGTAAGCGCGGCTGCTGACTCTTTTCTTACGGTTATGCGTGTAACTGCTTCAAAGTAAATCCTTTTCTCTTTAGCATCTAAAGATGCATGATTTAGGGGTACCACAATCTGTTCATTGCTGGAAGCAGTGGCGGCCTCTGCTCGAGGGCGTAGGGGCTCCGCCCCCTTTTAATTTTACCCCCAAGCAGTTTATAATTGACGTAATTTGTTCATGCTATGACGCTAGTTATGTTCTATTTTTCTTTAAAGTCGCTTCATGCTGGCCGAGGTGCTGCTGCGCACTTCCAGTCACATGCTTCCTGATTTATTGCCTTAACAACAATATGCTGCGGACCTAACCTCTCAAGTATTTGCCGGGCTGATGATCTGACAGCCCCGAGGCCTGTGAGGTCATCAGCTCGGCAAAGACATAGCTTCGTGAACCAGTCTCCACCCCATGATGATGTGTTGGTAAAATTAGCCCTGGGCGTCTTAGACAGAAGCCCTATAATGCTGGGGCTTCATGTCAGTCATGGAGTGGAGAGCATGGTCACCCTACCATTTCTCAAGTCGTCACAGAGGGGTGGGTGCCTCCCTCTGACGAGTTGGAAAAGGGTGGGGTAGAGGCTGCAGGCAGGCGGGAAGCAGAGAAATCGATTCTGCGCAGTCTGTCATCGACACTTTTGAAGACACTGCGCAGACTCGGTGTCTGATTCCCACATTGCGGATATGCCGGATGCCATTTCTAGCTCCAGCCAGACTCGTGGCTTGAAGAGAAGCGGCGCACTGCAGATTGTGTTTGCAGTCCAAAGGTTTAAGGAAGGTGTCACCTAGCTTAAAGCTTTCCCCCGTCTAGACGATGCCCTGCATCCATAACGAGTAGGTATGAAAAAACTTAGATGATGGGAAAGTGAGTAAGGAACTTGCTCGGGCCCGGCCGTTTGTAGTCAGTGTTTGGCCTGAATGTATTTACTGTCCTCTAACCCCACGAGAGGCATTTTAAAATGAATTACACTTGTTTCTTCTTCCATTGGCGAGAGCAACCAATTATACCTTCAGTTTTTATGTTTTTAGATCTCTCCCAAATGCATATTTTGGTGCAGCTATCAGAACTCCTGTCTTCACAGCCGCCAGTGTCAACTCAAAAGTGCGGTGTGATTTGCAGATGGAGGCCCCTGCAGTGCTCAGAGACGGAGGGGGGGGGGGGCTCTGCAGTGCTCAGTATGTTATTGCAGGCCCCTAATTCTTGCGTGCCAATAGAATTGCTGATACCACAGGGACTGGTAATGTCTGGGTTCTGTAATACTTAAGTATTCCCGATTTCTTTATTTGACTTCTGATTTCCTCTGGCCTTCTATTTAAAAACATAAGTTGGTTGGACTTTCAATAATATGCAAATTCTGACGTCCTGCAAATAAATTGCAGCCATCTCCCTTTTACAGCGCCACTCTTTCCCTGTGGAATCAGATGATGGGGACTCAGATAAGCGCTTTGTGTACTTTAAGGAACTCGTCATTGCATTTTACAGCAGGACCCCGTTTCTAACCCAAAATGCCAGCAACTTGTGAGTGAATGCACATGATAACCATTGCTGCTTTTATGGTGCAAACACACATCTGCAGAACGAAGATTTCAGTCACTCCTAAAGCCTTTTGAAATATGATAGCTATAATTAATCCTAAAATCAGTGTCACTGAGATGGTGGCAGCATGTGTTTTCTAGCACTTTGATAGCAAGGCTGTGGAGTACACACGCTCTCATTAGAGCACAGTGCACCCATTTCAACAGAAGTAATATATGGCCACTACGAGAGAACAGATTTCGGATTTCTGTTTGTGTGTATTCATTAATAATATGAACAGCCTTCCTTTCACATGCTCATTGCTAATAATATGCCTGAAGTTGAAGAGTTAGCTATGTGTACAGGCTGTGCTTGGGGCTGGCAGTAAGCTGCGGTAGACACTCTGTAAAGCTGCCCATAGCTGCACACTTGGTTAGTATAGACTGTGTGAGAGGCTCACTAAGCTTTCACTTATGTTGATATCAAAGCTGTGGTTCGAATGTGAATTGCTATCTTTTTGCTGCAATGTGTCTTTAAGAGTAACATATTTCATGCATTTGCCATCCCCACAATAGCTCCTATACCGCAGTTATAAGGAATAATCTTCCATTGTTTGGAGCTTTAGCTCTTGCTGGCGAAAAGAAATTTTATTGCAAACACGCTTACTGTTAATTTTTCATAGAACACACGAAGCTATTATTGCAAGACTGGTTTGGGGTTATGCAACTAGATATGAACTTGAGAAGTCCACACTCTTAATTAATTTGCTTTGCAGAGTCTTCTTCTTGAGCATATACCTGTTTTTTTTATTTCACTTTTGATTAGTCATGAAAATAATTTACACATCCTTTGTTGAAGCTTTTACCCATGCTGCACGTAGGGCCATACATGCAGGACTTTCTCAGCAGCATCACACCTGGCTGTTTTAATCAACCACCTAATTAAACATTGCCTCTCAAAATCCCTTTACCTCAAGGGAGATATTTTTGCTTCTGTTCATCACGACTATTATTGTGCTATATTTCTTGCTGCTTTTCTTTTGCCATTTTACTCTGCAGTACAAAAGTCTGACAAATTATTGCCTTTCATTAAGCTCAGAACAACAGAGATAGAAACAGATATTTAATAATACAAAAATAAAGTAAAGAACATTTGCATGGGGAATCGTGGCTGGCCTCTCACAAAATGCCATGCCCCCCTAATGTGAACCTCCCCGTCCAACTCCAGCCCTACCACTCTCAAACTTCACCAGCCGCCACTGGCTGTAAGTAATGATGCTTCCAAAGCACTAATGCCGCTGTCTATTGAATATATGATGGAGACATTAGAATCACGGTCCTTCCATGTTGCGACCTGTAATCAAAAAAACGGAAGCAACTTCATGGAGGCCTCTTGCCGGTATGTGCGAAGCCTGTCAACTGAAGGTAACCAACACGTGGGTGGAGCCAAAGCCACTCTCTCAGATGTGCTTCTGAAACTCTCTTTCTGTTGATCACTTAAGTCTGGCGTTCACTGGGCTGGGAGAGGAGGATAATGGCAGTTAATCATATAATAAATGTGGATTCTGATATTAGACATTTGAAGGGTGTCAAGCTGCTTGACATTGTTTGAGAGGAGACAGACAAGTGCAGTTCTCCCAAATATCGCGGGCGAGATTTCTTTCCACAGCATAGTTATACTGAACCCTTCACTGGACTACCCTTCAATTATCTAATAACGGAAACCACATCAGAAACGGGCTCCCGTTTACTGCAGTCAGCCAAAGGCCTCCATTCTACCCCAGACTTGCTATTAACCAGTACCACGCAACACCGTCTTCTGGAAACACATTTTAATCAGCATACTACTGGATATTATTGACTGCCAGTACCCTCCCCTCCATAAGTGCCCGGCTGGGCCCTATTTGAGTATCCTTTACTACCTTTCACCCCCACAGGAGGTCACTACACTAACTGTCAGTCATCCACAGGTATCCCATCATTGATAGGTCCTGATGAGACTCTGTATTGATAGCTGGGTCGAAACGTCATCGACAACTTGAAGCGAACACATTCTCAGTTCCTACGGCTATACTAGGAGGCTGCTAACATTTATTTTCTAGGTCTCAGCCTGCGCACATGCGCAGTCGAGCTGGCGAGACTTAATGAGATAGAGGAACTTTCACTAGCGAGGTTAAGCCCCGCCCCTCTTCTCCATTGGCAGGCGTCCTAAACGGTGGCCAGCCATTGGAGAAGAGGTCCTAGTGACGTTCTTCTTTCTCGCAAAGCCCTGTCCTTTTCAGACTGGCTTACTTGACTTCCTGCTGGCGTAAAAGCTTTCTTATCTTCTTTATGGGGCCAACAGATGGCCCCATAAAGAAATAAGAACGCTTTTACGACAGCAGGAAGTCAGGCGCTTGTTTTACTGGAGGCAAGCTTGTTTCATTTTCGCGTTACACGTGAGACAATTTCTTCCAACCACCCCCCATCCCTCCCGCAGTCCGGTGTCTTCTTGCTCCCCGTCCCTTCCTCCTCCCTGACTACTGGCAGAGCAATGGATCGGCGTGCAGGCGGGCGAGCAAGCGTGGAGGCAAGGAGCGAAGCAGGATCAGGTGAGCTCAGATAAACTATAGGTCCAGGGTGAGGGTCACATGTCTGTAGTAGCGGTACTGGAATATCCGCCAGCGCTGCCTGAAGGCGCAGAGACAGTCTGGTAGACGGGCTGCTTCAAGCGCCGGAAGAGAACGAGAAAGTATTGCAGGGCTCTTCATGGGCCCCAGTGCTGCAAAGGAAGGGGATCTACTGGACAGGACGGAGATGCAACGATGGAGCCGTGAGTACAAGTACTGGAGTCCCTGGGGTGGTTTACTAAATGGGAAGGCGCCTCGCGTGACATCTCGTCATTTAGCAGCATGCGGGTCCTGAGACTACCCAATGTAAAGGAGTTACGAGAAATCTCACCTCAAACTAGAATCGGAGGAACTATCCATCTATAGCGCCTAATATGTACCGGTGATTGGAGGTGGTGGGCGCTTAGCGCTGCCACTCTTTAATGGTCCATGACAGATTTCTCATCATCGACCTTCACCCCTAGAACAAGAGAGAAAAGTCAGTAAACCGAGGAATACAAAGAGAAGGAAACAGTGACCAAAGGGGCGAAAAGGAACGTGCGAGAGTAACGGGGGAGCGGAGGGTGGAGGGAAAAGGGGGGCCTGAGGTGGAACCAAAACCAGCCAGCCTTCCGATCCCACTCTCTGACATTGGTATGCGCTGGAGTTGGATCCTTTGAGAAACTGGGCACCTTAAGTTTATCACTTTTTTTTAATTCATGTATTTATTTAAAAAAATTAGGCACCCCATACACGTAAAGTGCTTGTTTGAACGGATGATGGTTTATTGGCAGGGAGATGTGTCGACCCCATTTTAAAGCCAAAGGCGCTGACTGCAGGTGTGAGCAGACCCGTGGGTAAATCTCAACCTCCAGTCAGTGGAAGTTACTTCAGGTGAAGCTTGAGGGACCTCAGCAGAGCCGTGAGCTCAGTGCTGCACGTTTGACTGATGTGCATTGGCAGAGCCGGCCGGGTGTGGACTGACTCACACAGTGAGATTTGTGCTCAGGTAGCTGACCTCGGACAGGAGCGTTATAGGGGAGTTTGTGGTGCATTCTAGGTAGTTCCACTCAGCTTTCTAATTGGGCTTCGCTTTGAGCACAAAACAAGGCTCACTCGCGGAGAACTAAATGAGAACACCTTGCACTTGAAGCTTCTAAAGAGTAAAAAAAATCACACACACGAGATGCCATTCAATTATCCGTCGTGGCACAACAGGTAAATCACAAAAGCTGTTTGTGTTTGTTCGGTTGATCTCCGTCCCTTGAGTCGATATTCTATAGTAGCAGCCTTCCATTCATGCGACTTGAATGTTTCGTCAGCTTCTGTGTGCGTGCGCGAGTCCTTGTGTCTGTGCATGTGCTTCTGTGTGTATGAATGTGTGATTTGTGGGTGTGGCTCTGTGTGTGTGTGTGTGCGTTTGTGTGTGGCTGTGTTTGTGTGTGGCTCTGTGTGTGTGTGGCTCTGTGTGTGTGTGGCTGTGTGTGTGTGGCTCTGTGTGTGTGTGTTTGGCTCTGTGTGTGTGTGGCTCTGTGTGTGTGTGTGTGTGTGTGTGTTTGTGTGAGTGTGTGTGTGTGTGGCTCTGTGTGTGTGGGGGGGGGCTCTGTGTGTGTGTGTGTGTGGCTTAGTGTGTGTGTGTGTAGCTGTGTGTGTGGATCTGTGTGTGTGTGGCTCTGTGTGTGGGTGCAAATGCAATTGGTCTCGCATTTGCGAGATATTAAGCTATTGGCATTGTAAATGACAATGCAATTTATTTATCTGTTTTCAAAACAAAACATACATACAAATGTTTTCATTTACAATGCCACTAGCTCTAGCTTTTGCAAAGGTGGGACCATTGCATTGTAAATGCTTGTTTTCAATTCAATGCTCGTTTCTGTACAAACATTGAAACCTTGCTTTTATGTCACAAAGAGTTACAACCCATACTGATAGGTTTCACTTTCACTTGGGACACTTCGCACTGGATTCTACAACAAATGTGAATTTATCATATAAACTACCTTGTTTCTCAATACACTCTGTGTTATATGTCTTTTTTCTCTCTGACATCTTTGTACCCATGGGCGTAGGAACTGTGGGGGACGCGGGGGATATATCCCCCCCAGATTTTGGAGTGGGGGGGACACGGGGGACAAGGGTGGGGGGGACGAGGGGACAAAAGAATTTCCCCTCTCCCTTCTGTTATGCACAGGGTCATTAGCGCGCGAAAGCGCTACCTAATGGCCCTGTACTTGATGTGTGATTCACCTGCCTGCAGTCAAAGAGACCATCCGCCCTCTGCCCTTTGTTATTCTGCCATAAGGCTTCGCCAGTCTGGGAAGGGCAGAGAAAGGAAAGAACTCTTGTCTCTTTTCCGTCATTCCCAGAGAAGGCAAGGGCAGTGTCCGCTTCTCTTGCTCAGCCTCTGGCAGCTGCCCTCCTCCCCCCTCTCTCTCTCCTTATTCCTCCATCTCTTTCTGGCGCGGTCTCGCTTATCTTTATGTGCGGAATTCTAAAGACAGCTGTTACATACTCTCTCTGGCCTCTCATTTTCTTTATTTGTTCCCCCGTGAAATGGATCCAAAAATTAGCAGAACACTTTAGCTGGAAATGTCCTAATTTTCTGACAGGGTTCTATTCCAAAGTACAACCTCGGGACGGAGAGAACAAAGTATCAAAATAAGAAAAATTATTAAATAACCAACTAAAGCAATACAGAGTGGTCAGCAGACAGGCCAGATTGTTATTTACACCCATGCACCTTAGCGCTGCTTTACAGAGTTTTCCAGTGAAGCGCTACTTTCTTTTTATCTTCTTTCTTTGAACAACATTGTTTTCCCAGGGTGGGGAAGTGCACAATTCATAAAGGGACTGCAATACCTGGTTGGGGGGTGGACTGGAAAACGTTTAATATGAGCGTTTTCAACTGTTTTAATTATTTTAGCCAATAAAATGTGTACCACAGCTCTGTGTTGAGGGATTTGGCCTTTTTTAAACCAAACTGCTTATATTTTATAATGATATAAGCAATGGACATTGAAACGGCCCTTCCTAGTCCTGTAGTCATGTCCAAAACTTTTCAGGTAAAATCATTTACTGATTTCTGAATAATGAGTTTAAAATATTTAAGGTAACCTTGTTGATCCTGCTTACATTTCACATGCTTTGCTCATCCTTGCATTCAGTGTGTGCTTTTTACAGGGTGTTGTTACTTTTTTTCAGGCAGGATTTTACTCTTGTCCAATGCATAATTTGAATTGAGTCTCAGCACAATTGGCTTGTAGCTGAAGGCAGTGCCAGTTTAACCCAGTGGGGCAGTATGGTGTTCAGTGGGGCACAGGATGTGGCACTCTGGCCAGAGCTGCCAAATTTGGAACTGGAGCACCATTTTCAGCCTTCATGACCAGTCCACCAGTCCACACTCCTGACAGAGCTCATTCCGATGCTACACCTTAGAAGGCCCGATAGACCTTAGAAGCCCTGGTGTCTTAGCACCAGCAGGTGGACCCTAACGGTGGCAAGTGTGGGTTAACCTTGAAGGCCTGTCCACCACAATTCATGCAGTTCATCTCCAGTCTTGCGAGCAGGCATACGAAGAAGCACACACTAGAGCGACAGTGACTCTGTCACTGAGGTCACAAGACCCTTGAGGCCAGTCCACTTTGTCATTGGTACCTCCATTGGACTTTTTCAGCACTAGTCACATCACCGCATCGTTGACAGTCCCACCACCATTGATTACTGTATTACTGCCCGCCATATTCCAATAGCGGGCGGTTCCCTGGCACTCGGAGAGACCGATCGCCACGCACACTTCTCCCTTCCATAGGGAAGGCAGACGGCTAGGATCCTTGTGTCTTGCAGAAAGGAGAGAAAAGGGTGTATCTGCTCTTCAGGAAGGATATACAATGCAGAAAGGGCCGGAAAAGCCACTCTGGCATTTCCTTTGTGGGCTGCAAGCTAATGATGCTTAATTTAAGTTGGTGTCTGCAGGTGAGGCGAACTGTATTCTTTGTTAGAGACCGGTACATTACTTAAACCATCAGACTGTAAAACTGAACAAGAGAAAAGCATCAAGAGTTGTTGGCAGAATGAGGAAGGGAAATATCGAAAACAGAGAATAAGGAGAAAGCAAAGATGAGAAAGAACCTGGAAGAGTGAGATAATGTAGAGGGAGAGTATGTTGGTGGATAAAGGAGGCAGGAGATGAAATCAGATAGACAGCCTTAGTATTCAACAACCAGCTCCGACACAGATTCACTCACTACCACCCTTTAATAGTGCTGCCCAAGTCTCCATACCTACTCTCTGAGAAGCATTCAATTAGTTACATAGCGCCACTCATACCAGTGCAGGGTGTCAACACTTTACATCATTCACACTACACAGAGGCAGTCAATCATAGGTTTGTAAATCTGTGTATAGGAAATGTTAAATAAAACTACAGGGTATAGGAGTCACATGTTATCCATACTTGTAGACAGTATTGTTTAAGAGTGCTTGGTCTGGATGTTGGAAAGTGGGTTAATAGTAGGGGCAAATGTATATCTGTCCCCGGCAATAAGGACACCACCTCAATATATAGCTCCATACCAGTCTTTGAAAATTATTCTCATGCTCAACCCTTGCTAGCTTGGCTGTTAGCAGGTATGTAAAGGTTTCACTTTCACTTGGGACACTTCGCACTGGATTCTACAACAAATGCAAATTTATCATATAAACTACCTTGTTTCTCAATACACTCTGTGTTATATGTCTTTTTTCTCTCTGACATCTTTGTACCCATGGGCGTAGGAACTATGGGGGATGCTGGGGATATATCCCCCCCAGATTTTGGAGTGGGGGGGACACGGGGGACAAGGGTGGGGGGGACAAAAGAATTTCCCCTCTCCCTTCTGTTATGCACAGGGTCATTAGCGCGCGAAAGCGCTACCTAATGGCCCTGTACTTGACGTGTGATTCACCTGCCTGCAGTCAAAGAGACTGTAATACAGTTTACAGTCTAGTAGCTGGGGTGGGCGGAGCTAGGTGGGCTGAGGGGAAGAGGAGGGGTCAAGACAGGATGAGGGTCAGTTAGAGTAGGGACAGGGAAGAGACTGGAAGTATGCAATAAAGCTCCACTTGAAGATCCAAGAGTGTCTGTGTTTATTTGTAGCACGATGCTACAACTGGCGACGAGGGTGGGATGTGCATGACTGCAACCCACAGAGAATCAGGAGAATGCCCTGTCCCCCTGCAGCGTTGAGAGAAGAGCTCTGCTGCCGAGTGAAGCTGATCCTGGACGAAGGAGGTCAGCAGTGAGTGACCCCGATCCTCAGAGACGCTGGGGAACCCCGAGAGAGCCACGACAGCGAGCGCTGAAACGCTCGGCAACAGAGACCATTTCGCGCCGAAAGCGCGAGTCCCGCCGGATGCGTGTTGCCCAGCATCTGTGAAGAAACAGGAGTCGGGAGCCCACTCCGACCCTGTCCAGCACCCCAAAGTGAATAAAAGGTGCCCTGGTGAAGAGGACGCTGTCCCCGAGAGCCTGCTGCCAAGCGTGACTGAACACGCCGGAACCGGAGCCTGGTTGCCATCGGAAAACCTCACGCCCGATGCGTGAGGTTTGGCATGCTGTCGGCGTGAGAGAGCGGGAACTGCGAAAGTGAGCTGGGAGCCCACCCCAATCTCACCTGATGACTGCAGTGGCCGAAGAGGAGTGAATCCTGGCGTGGACTGCCCCTGAAGCCAACCGCCGGTGAGTCCTGAGTGACCTGGAGTGAATGAGCCTGGAGAGCAAGCCTCGTGTATGCCTGCAGTGACGGCGGCCATCTTGAAGTCAGGCGCCTTTGTAGGACAAGACCCTTGACTGTTACAGAGCGGCCATTTTGAGGTCAGGCACCCAGCAGAAACAAGCATTGACAAGAGCAAATAAACAAGCATTGGCGTAAAGAAATAAACAAGCATTGAAAAAATCAAATAAACAAGCATTGGCGAACCGGAAAAAAAAAATTATAATACACAAGCAGTGGTGAGGATACCTAAGGACACAGCAACACAATGTCGAACCACGGGACCCCAGCCAATTCACCACCGCGAAACAAAATCAAGGGAGGAACGCACCTGCGAGCACCAGAACCCCTGACCGTGACCCCCGGAGGGAGCATGGGTCCCAAGTGGCAAGAATGGTTGGAAGACTTTGAAGACTACATTGAGGGGTCCAAAGTAACAGTAGATAAGGAAAAGCTAATTGCCCTCCGTAATCTAGCAGGTCGAGAAGTGAGCAAAATAATTAAAGACATTCCACCTGTGGATGCTGACACGTATGTCAAAGTACGCGAGGCATTAAATAAAAAGTTTCTCCACAAAAGAAACGTGGACTATGAGCGCCATATATTCCATCAGGCACGTCAGGGAAAAGAGGAGGCGATGAGCACGTTCATCACTCGTCTACGACGGCTGTCAAAATACTGCGAGTTTGAAACTTTCTCGCCTGACGCTGCCATCAAGACGCAAATCATAGCCGGATGCCACTCAGAAACGCTCAGAAGGCGGTTGCTACAAAAACCACATGAGATAGAAGAGATCGAGGAAATGACTCACCTGTATGACCAGGCAGAAGAACACGCCGCCACCATTGAAACGGGACACAGTGTGAGTCATGAGAAAATTCACTGTGTTCAGGAGCAACGCAGTAGCGGAGGAAAGTATTCACAAGAGAAGCAATGGAGACCAAGACAATCATCACACCAACGACGCCCGGAATATAGAAAAAAAGAACCAGGACGAAGGGATCGGAAACCAGAAAGGCTCAGACGATGTTATCGATGCGGATATGATTATCCTCACATAGACTCCTGTCCAGCTATGGGCCAACGGTGCCGGAAATGTGGACGATCAAATCACTTTGAGGCGATGTGTGGGGACTACCACAAGGAAAGGCGAGGTAAAACAACGAGATCATCTCGCTCAGACACAAGAAGACACCACATCCGAGCTGTTCACGGAGAGCCCGTGCAGTCCCTAAACTCATCGCATTCCAGCCGAGAGTCACGCAGATCTCATTGGGAGCGCAGATCTCCATCCCGGGAGTCGAGATCGTCATCCTCCAGAGACTCAGCTTAAACGGTGGAATACGTAAACATGATCGCTGACCCTGACCAACTTAAAAGGTATCCACGCCTAGATATAAAAGTGGGGAACCATGACACCAAATTCGTAATGGACAGCGGGGCTTCGCTGAACTACATTCCAGTTACGGAACATGAGAAAATGATTCAGAAACCTCCATTGACTTACGCACCAGTTTGTGTCTTCACGTGGATGTCCAAAAAACCACTTCCCTGTCTGGGCAAATTCCACACAACTCTCACGCATGACAACATCTCCATACCGGCAGTGATACACGTCATCAAGGGCCCTGAAGCCGACTGCCTACTCAGTCTCCCAACCGCAGAGCGCCTTCGCCTAGTGGAAATCCTGTTCAAAGTCAATGACAATCCAGACTGCATCAGCAGGTTTCCCAAGCTATTTCAAGGCCTAGGCAAATTGAAAGGGTGTCAAATCCGTCTGCACATCACCGAACGGATCAAACCTGTTGCGCAGCACCCACGACGTGTTCCATTTCATCTACAAAGTGCCGTTGAAGACGAATTGCAAGAACTCTTGTCTGCGGACATCATAGAGCGGACAGATGGCCCGACTCCCTGGGTATCCCCGGTGGTCATTGTACCCAAGAAAGGAACTCCCAACAAAGTAAGACTATGCGTTGACATGCGCCTACCGAATACTGCAATTGAGAGGGAGCGACACCCTGGACCGCATCTTAGTGACATGATTGCTGCGCTGAATGGCGCTAAAGTATTCTCAAAATTAGACCTGAACAAGGGCTATCACCAACTTGAGTTAGACGTCAACTGTCGCTATATCACCACGTTTGCTACCCACCTGGGACTTTACAGGTACAAACGGCTGAGTTTTGGTGTCTCTTCTGCCGCCGAGATCTTTCAAGAAGCGATACGTCAAATTATCCAACATATCCCCAACACCTTGAACTATAGTGACGACATCCTGGTCTACGGATCCGATGTTCGCGAGCACGACATTGCTCTTGACCGTGTCTGTCATGCCCTGTTGGAGGCAAACCTGACGTTGAACAAGGAGAAATGCGAATTTCACCAAGCGACTCTGAAATTCTTTGGCCACATCTTCTCAGATGAGGGCATGAAGCCGGACCCAGACAAAATTGCAACTCTGAACAACACCAAGAGCCCGCAAGACGTCAATGACTTGAATCATTCTTGGGGATGGCCACCTACTGTGCCCGATACATTCGTGACTACGCGACCATCAGTCACCCCCTTCGGGCCCTCACCAAACAGGGTCAACCATTTGACTGGACTCCCGAGTGCGAGCGAGCATTCAAAGACATCAAGCGTGCTG
Organism: Lissotriton vulgaris; assembly: GCF_964263255.1. Lineage (NCBI taxonomy): Eukaryota > Metazoa > Chordata > Amphibia > Caudata > Salamandridae > Lissotriton > Lissotriton vulgaris. The sequence goes on along the minus strand of NC_141689.1, from coordinate 1,249,848,648 downwards.
TGGAATCAGCTGACAGCCTCTCGTACTTCAACCCACAGCGGAAGACTGAGATCACAGTTGACGCCAGCCCCGTTGGCTTAGGGGCCATCCTGGCTCAGTATGATCGCGACTCTGACCAAAAGCGGATTGTTGCCTATGCCAGCTGCAGCCCCTCCGATCCTGAGAAGAAGTACTCCCAGCCAGAGAAGGAGAGTCTTGCCGTGGTGTGGGCGTGCGAACACTTTCATGTTTTCATTTATGGCAAACATTTTACCCTGATCACGGATCATCAGGCGCTAGTCACCATTTATGGCAACCCGAAATCTAAGATGCCTCCGCGAATTGAGAGATGGGGTCTCAGGCTTCAGGAGTACACTTTCACAATTGTTCACAAACCGGGGAAGGCGGAGAACCCGGCCGATTACATGTCCCGCCACCCTCAACCGTCTTCAGAATCCAAACCATCGATCGCTGAGGAATACATCCACTTCGTGGCTGACCAGGCATTGCCACCTGCCATCCCCATCGATGTTATCCGGGAAGCCACAGCCCAAGACACCATCCTGCAAATGGTACTCCACAGAATCCAAACTAACAGATGGAGATATAACCCGCAGGAAGAGGACACTGACCCCACAATCCGGAAAGAGATACAAGCATTCCGGCATGTTTGAGATGAACTGTCAGTCACCACTGACGGAATCATTTTACGAGATCATAGACTCGTCATTCCAATTCAACTAAGGCAGGGGGTTATCAATCTGGCCCATGAAGGACACAGAGGAGTAGTATCCACTAAGCGCGCATTGAGAGAACGTGTTTGGTTTCCTTCTCTTGACCAAATGGTAGAGGATACATTGAAAGACTGTCACCTCTGTCAGCTGACCAGCAAATGCAATCCCCTGGCACCACTGCAAATGACCACCCTGCCCAGCGGAGTGTGGCAAGAAGTTGCCATGGACTTCTATGGACCACTTCAATCTGGGAAGTATGTGGTTGCTATAATCGACGAGTACTCCAGATTTCCTATAGCCCAAATAGTACCGTCCACCAGCGCCTCCTGCACACTCAAGGTGCTTGATGAAGTATTTGCAACCTGGGGTGTTCCCAGAGAAGTTAAAAAGGACAATGGGCCCCCATTTAATGGACACGAATTTAGTGCATTTGCAAAGCACATGGACTTCAAGCACAGAAAAGTCACACCGCTCTGGCCACAAGCCAATGGCACTGTTGAAAGGTTCATGGCTACCATCAAAAGGACATTCCCGCAAGCGACAGCTGAGAAGAAGGATCTGCAGGCTGCCCTGAATGAAGTTCTCAGGGCTTACAGGATAACTCCTCACTCAACTACCGGGCAATGTCCCGCGGCTCTCATGCTGGGGCGGACAATGAGAAATCGCATCCCGACATGGGAAGGAGCCCTGCAAGAGGTATTGTCGAGCCACAGTCACCACGAAACGGCCGTGATTGACAGACACAACAAAGACAAAATGAAGACATATGCCGACGCCAAAAGGGGAGCGAGGTCGCCATCTCTGCATGAGGGAGATCATGTCCTCGTCAAACAGGAGCAACAGAAAAAGACTGATTGTCGTTTCCGTAATGAGCCGCTGCTGGTTACCAAACAAAAAGGCACCATGCTGACTGCAGAATCTGAACACCGTCGGATTACCAGAAATGTCTCTCACTTTAAGAGATGTCCTCAAGACACGGAGGAGCCGGTAACAAGCGCAACCAGCAATCCTGCACCTGTAGAATCTGATCATGGTCACCCGGAAAACACAGGCCAGCCGGATGGGCCCTCGCCAAGTACGTCCACTGGGACCATGTTGCTGCGACCCCGTCGTGACATTCAGCCACCAAAGAGACTCATCGTAGAGATGGACTGAAGGTGGTGTGTCTGTTTGCTTTATTAAGAAAGGGGGAGATGTAATACAGTTTACAGTCTAGTAGCTGGGGTGGGCGGAGCTAGGTGGGCTGAGGGGAAGAGGAGGGGTCAAGACAGGATGAGGGTCAGTTAGAGTAGGGACAGGGAAGAGACTGGAAGTATGCAATAAAGCTCCACTTGAAGATCCAAGAGTGTCTGTGTTTATTTGTAGCACGATGCTACAACTGGCGACGAGGGTGGGATGTGCATGACTGCAACCCACAGAGAATCAGGAGAATGCCCTGTCCCCCTGCAGCGTTGAGAGAAGAGCTCCGCTGCCGAGTGAAGCTGATCCTGGACAAAGGAGGTCAGCAGTGAGTGACCCCGATCCTCAGAGACGCTGGGGAACCCCGAGAGAGCCACGACAGCGAGCGCTGAAACGCTCGGCAACAGAGACCATTTCGCGTCGAAAGCGCGAGTCCCGCCGGATGCGTGTTGCCCAGCATCTGTGAAGAAACAGGAGTCGGGAGCCCACTCCGACCCTGTCCAGCACCCCAAAGTGAATAAAAGGTGCTCTGGTGAAGAGGACGCTGTCCCCGAGAGCCTGCTGCCAAGCGTGACTGAACGCGCCGGAACCGGAGCCTGGTTGCCATCGGAAAACCTCACGCCCGATGCATGAGGTTTGGCATGCTGTCGGCGTGAGAGAGCGGGAACTGCGAAAGTGAGCTGGGAGCCCACCCCAATCTCACCTGATGACTGCAGTGGCCGAAGAGGAGTGAATCCTGGCGTGGACTGCCCCTGAAGCCAACCGCCGGTGAGTCCTGAGTGACCTGGAGTGAATGAGCCTGGAGAGCAAGCCTCGTGTATGCCTGCAGTGACGGCGGCCATCTTGAAGTCAGGCGCCTTTGTAGGACAAGACCCTTGACTGTTACAGAGCGGCCATTTTGAGGTCAGGCACCCAGCAGAAACAAGCATTGACAAGAGCAAATAAACAAGCATTGGCGTAAAGAAATAAACAAGCATTGAAAAAATCAAATAAACAAGCATTGGCGAACCGGAAAAAAAAAATAATAATACACAAGCAGTGGTGAGGATACCTAAGGACACAGCAACACAATGTCGAACCACGGGACCCCAGCCAATTCACCACCGCGAAACAAAATCAAGGGAGGAACGCACCTGCGAGCACCAGAACCCCTGACCGTGACCCCCGGAGGGAGCATGGGTCCCAAGTGGCAAGAATGGTTGGAAGACTTTGAAGACTACATTGAGGGGTCCAAAGTAACAGTAGATAAGGAAAAGCTAATTGCCCTCCGTAACCTAGCAGGTCGAGAAGTGAGCAAAATAATTAAAGACATTCCACCTGTGGATGCTGACACGTATGTCAAAGTACGCGAGGCATTAAATAAAAAGTTTCTCCACAAAAGAAACGTGGACTATGAGCGCCATATATTCCATAAGGCACGTCAGGGAAAAGAGGAGGCGATGAGCACGTTCATCACTCGTCTACGACGGCTGTCAAAATACTGCGAGTTTGAAACTTTCTCGCCTGACGCTGCCATCAAGACGCAAATCATAGCCGGATGCCACTCAGAAACGCTCAGAAGGCGGCTGCTACAAAAACCACATGAGATAGAAGAGATCGAGGAAATGACTCACCTGTATGACCAGGCAGAAGAACACGCCGCCACCATTGAAACGGGACACAGTGTGAGTCATGAGAAAATTCACTGTGTTCAGGAGCAACGCAGTAGCGGAGGAAAGTATTCACAAGAGAAGCAATGGAGACCAAGACAATCATCACACCAACGACGCCCGGAATATAGAAAAAAAGAACCAGGACGAAGGGATCGGAAACCAGAAAGGCTCAGACGATGTTATCGATGCGGATATGATTATCCTCACATAGACTCCTGTCCAGCTATGGGCCAACGGTGCCGGAAATGTGGACGATCAAATCACTTTGAGGCGATGTGTGGGGACTACCACAAGGAAAGGCGAGGTAAAACAACGAGATCATCTCGCTCAGACACAAGAAGACACCACATCCGAGCTGTTCACGGAGAGCCCGTGCAGTCCCCAAACTCATCGCATTCCAGCCGAGAGTCGCGCAGATCTCATTGGGAGCGCAGATCTCCATCCCGGGAGTCGAGATCGTCATCCTCCAGAGACTCCGCTTAAACGGTGGAATACGTAAACATGATCGCTGACCCTGACCAACTCAAAAGGTATCCACGCCTAGATATAAAAGTGGGGAACCATGACACCAAATTCGTAATGGACAGCGGGGCTTCGCTGAACTACATTCCAGTTACGGAACATGAGAAAATGATTCAGAAACCTCCATTGACTTACGCACCAGTTCGTGTCTTCACGTGGATGTCCAAAAAACCACTTCCCTGTCTGGGCAAATTCCACACAACTCTCACGCATGACAACATCTCCATACCGGCAGTGATACACGTCATCAAGGGCCCTGAAGCCGACTGCCTACTCAGTCTCCCAACCGCAGAGCGCCTTCGCCTAGTGGAAATCCTGTTCAAAGTCAATGACAATCCAGACTGCATCAGCAAGTTTCCCAAGCTATTTCAAGGCCTAGGCAAATTGAAAGGGTGTCAAATCCGTCTGCACATCACCGAACGGATCAAACCTGTTGCGCAGCACCCACGACGTGTTCCATTTCATCTACAAAGTGCCGTTAAAGACGAATTGCAAGAACTCTTGTCTGCGGACATCATAGAGCGGACAGATGGCCCGACTCCCTGGGTATCCCCGGTGGTCATTGTACCCAAGAAAGGAACTCCCAACAAAGTAAGACTATGCGTTGACATGCGCCTACCGAATACTGCAATTGAGAGGGAGCGACACCCTGGACCGCATCTTAGTGACATGATTGCTGCGCTGAATGGCGCTAAAGTATTCTCAAAATTAGACCTGAACAAGGGCTATCACCAACTTGAGTTAGACGTCAACTGTCGCTATATCACCACGTTTGCTACCCACCTGGGACTTTACAGGTACAAACGGCTGAGTTTTGGTGTCTCTTCTGCCGCCGAGATCTTTCAAGAAGCGATCCGTCAAATTATCCAACATATCCCCAACACCTTGAACTATAGTGACGACATCCTGGTCTACGGATCCGATGTTCGCGAGCACGACATTGCTCTTGACCGTGTCTGTCATGCCCTGTTGGAGGCAAACCTGACGTTGAACAAGGAGAAATGCGAATTTCACCAAGCGACTCTGAAATTCTTTGGCCACATCTTCTCAGATGAGGGCATGAAGCCGGACCCAGACAAAATTGCAACTCTGAACAACACCAAGAGCCCGCAAGACGTCAATGACTTGAATCCTTCTTGGGGATGGCCACCTACTGTGCCCGATACATTCGTGACTACGCGACCATCAGTCACCCCCTTCGGGCCCTCACCAAACAGGGTCAACCATTTGACTGGACTCCCGAGTGCGAGCGAGCATTCAAAGACATCAAGCGTGCTGTGGAATCAGCTGACAGCCTCTCGTACTTCAACCCACAGCGGAAGACTGAGATCACAGTTGACGCCAGCCCCGTTGGCTTAGGGGCCATCCTGGCTCAGTATGATCGCGACTCTGACCAAAAGCGGATTGTTGCCTATGCCAGCCGCAGCCCCTCCGATCCTGAGAAGAAGTACTCCCAGCCAGAGAAGGAGAGTCTTGCCGTGGTGTGGGCGTGCGAACACTTTCATGTTTTCATTTATGGCAAACATTTTACCCTGATCACGGATCATCAGGCGCTAGTCACCATTTATGGCAACCCGAAATCTAAGATGCCTCCGCGAATTGAGAGATGGGGTCTCAGGCTTCAGGAGTACACTTTCACAATTGTTCACAAACCGGGGAAGGCGGAGAACCCGGCCGATTACATGTCCCGCCACCCTCAACCGTCTTCAGAATCCAAACCATCGATCGCTGAGGAATACATCCACTTCGTGGCTGACCAGGCATTGCCACCTGCCATCCCCATCGATGTTATCCGGGAAGCCACAGCCCAAGACACCATCCTGCAAATGGTACTCCACAGAATCCAAACTAACAGATGGAGATATAACCCGCAGGAAGAGGACACTGACCCCACAATCCGGAAAGAGATACAAGCATTCCGGCATGTTTGAGATGAACTGTCAGTCACCACTGACGGAATCATTTTACGAGATCATAGACTCGTCATTCCAATTCAACTAAGGCAGGGGGTTATCAATCTGGCCCATGAAGGACACAGAGGAGTAGTATCCACTAAGCGCGCATTGAGAGAACGTGTTTGGTTTCCTTCTCTTGACCAAATGGTAGAGGATACATTGAAAGACTGTCACCTCTGTCAGCTGACCAGCAAATGCAATCCCCTGGCACCACTGCAAATGACCACCCTGCCCAGCGGAGTGTGGCAAGAAGTTGCCATGGACTTCTATGGACCACTTCAATCTGGGAAGTATGTGGTTGCTATAATCGACGAGTACTCCAGATTTCCTATAGCCCAAATAGTACCGTCCACCAGCGCCTCCTGCACACTCAAGGTGCTTGATGAAGTATTTGCAACCTGGGGTGTTCCCAGAGAAGTTAAAAAGGACAATGGGCCCCCATTTAATGGACACGAATTTAGTGCATTTGCAAAGCACATGGACTTCAAGCACAGAAAAGTCACACCGCTCTGGCCACAAGCCAATGGCACTGTTGAAAGGTTCATGGCTACCATCAAAAGGACATTCCCGCAAGCGACAGCTGAGAAGAAGGATCTGCAGGCTGCCCTGAATGAAGTTCTCAGGGCTTACAGGATAACTCCTCACTCAACTACCGGGCAATGTCCCGCGGCTCTCATGCTGGGGCGGACAATGAGAAATCGCATCCCGACATGGGAAGGAGCCCTGCAAGAGGTATTGTCGAGCTACAGTCACCACGAAACGGCCGTGATTGACAGACACAACAAAGACAAAATGAAGACATATGCCGACGCCAAAAGGGGAGCGAGGTCGCCATCTCTGCATGAGGGAGATCATGTCCTCGTCAAACAGGAGCAACAGAAAAAGACTGATTGTCGTTTCCGTAATGAGCCGCTGCTGGTTACCAAACAAAAAGGCACCATGCTGACTGCAGAATCTGAACACCGTCGGATTACCAGAAATGTCTCTCACTTTAAGAGATGTCCTCAAGACACGGAGGAGCCGGTAACAAGCGCAACCAGCAATCCTGCACCTGTAGAATCTGATCATGGTCACCCGGAAAACACAGGCCAGCCGGATGGGCCCTCGCCAAGTACGTCCACTGGGACCATGTTGCTGCGACCCCGTCGTGACATTCAGCCACCAAAGAGACTCATCGTAGAGATGGACTGAAGGTGGTGTGTCTGTTTGCTTTATTAAGAAAGGGGGAGATGTAATACAGTTTACAGTCTAGTAGCTGGGGTGGGCGGAGCTAGGTGGGCTGAGGGGAAGAGGAGGGGTCAAGACAGGATGAGGGTCAGTTAGAGTAGGGACAGGGAAGAGACTGGAAGTATGCAATAAAGCTCCACTTGAAGATCCAAGAGTGTCTGTGTTTATTTGTAGCACGATGCTACAACTGGCGACGAGGGTGGGATGTGCATGACTGCAACCCACAGAGAATCAGGAGAATGCCCTGTCCCCCTGCAGCGTTGAGAGAAGAGCTCCGCTGCCGAGTGAAGCTGATCCTGGACAAAGGAGGTCAGCAGTGAGTGACCCCGATCCTCAGAGACGCTGGGGAACCCCGAGAGAGCCACGACAGCGAGTGCTGAAACGCTCGGCAACAGAGACCATTTCGCGTCGAAAGCGCGAGTCCCGCCGGATGCGTGTTGCCCAGCATCTGTGAAGAAACAGGAGTCGGGAGCCCACTCCGACCCTGTCCAGCACCCCAAAGTGAATAAAAGGTGCTCTGGTGAAGAGGACGCTGTCCCCGAGAGCCTGCTGCCAAGCGTGACTGAACGCGCCGGAACCGGAGCCTGGTTGCCATCGGAAAACCTCACGCCCGATGCATGAGGTTTGGCATGCTGTCGGCGTGAGAGAGCGGGAACTGCGAAAGTGAGCTGGGAGCCCACCCCAATCTCACCTGATGACTGCAGTGGCCGAAGAGGAGTGAATCCTGGCGTGGACTGCCCCTGAAGCCAACCGCCGGTGAGTCCTGAGTGACCTGGAGTGAATGAGCCTGGAGAGCAAGCCTCGTGTATGCCTGCAGTGACGGCGGCCATCTTGAAGTCAGGCGCCTTTGTAGGACAAGACCCTTGACTGTTACAGAGCGGCCATTTTGAGGTCAGGCACCCAGCAGAAACAAGCATTGACAAGAGCAAATAAACAAGCATTGGCGTAAAGAAATAAACAAGCATTGAAAAAATCAAATAAACAAGCATTGGCGAACCGGAAAAAAAAAATAATAATACACAAGCAGTGGTGAGGATACCTAAGGACACAGCAACACAATGTCGAACCACGGGACCCCAGCCAATTCACCACCGCGAAACAAAATCAAGGGAGGAACGCACCTGCGAGCACCAGAACCCCTGACCGTGACCCCCGGAGGGAGCATGGGTCCCAAGTGGCAAGAATGGTTGGAAGACTTTGAAGACTACATTGAGGGGTCCAAAGTAACAGTAGATAAGGAAAAGCTAATTGCCCTCCGTAACCTAGCAGGTCGAGAAGTGAGCAAAATAATTAAAGACATTCCACCTGTGGATGCTGACACGTATGTCAAAGTACGCGAGGCATTAAATAAAAAGTTTCTCCACAAAAGAAACGTGGACTATGAGCGCCATATATTCCATAAGGCACGTCAGGGAAAAGAGGAGGCGATGAGCACGTTCATCACTCGTCTACGACGGCTGTCAAAATACTGCGAGTTTGAAACTTTCTCGCCTGACGCTGCCATCAAGACGCAAATCATAGCCGGATGCCACTCAGAAACGCTCAGAAGGCGGCTGCTACAAAAACCACATGAGATAGAAGAGATCGAGGAAATGACTCACCTGTATGACCAGGCAGAAGAACACGCCGCCACCATTGAAACGGGACACAGTGTGAGTCATGAGAAAATTCACTGTGTTCAGGAGCAACGCAGTAGCGGAGGAAAGTATTCACAAGAGAAGCAATGGAGACCAAGACAATCATCACACCAACGACGCCCGGAATATAGAAAAAAAGAACCAGGACGAAGGGATCGGAAACCAGAAAGGCTCAGACGATGTTATCGATGCGGATATGATTATCCTCACATAGACTCCTGTCCAGCTATGGGCCAACGGTGCCGGAAATGTGGACGATCAAATCACTTTGAGGCGATGTGTGGGGACTACCACAAGGAAAGGCGAGGTAAAACAACGAGATCATCTCGCTCAGACACAAGAAGACACCACATCCGAGCTGTTCACGGAGAGCCCGTGCAGTCCCCAAACTCATCGCATTCCAGCCGAGAGTCGCGCAGATCTCATTGGGAGCGCAGATCTCCATCCCGGGAGTCGAGATCGTCATCCTCCAGAGACTCCACTTAAACGGTGGAATACGTAAACATGATCGCTGACCCTGACCAACTCAAAAGGTATCCACGCCTAGATATAAAAGTGGGGAACCATGACACCAAATTCGTAATGGACAGCGGGGCTTCGCTGAACTACATTCCAGTTACGGAACATGAGAAAATGATTCAGAAACCTCCATTGACTTACGCACCAGTTCGTGTCTTCACGTGGATGTCCAAAAAACCACTTCCCTGTCTGGGCAAATTCCACACAACTCTCACGCATGACAACATCTCCATACCGGCAGTGATACACGTCATCAAGGGCCCTGAAGCCGACTGCCTACTCAGTCTCCCAACCGCAGAGCGCCTTCGCCTAGTGGAAATCCTGTTCAAAGTCAATGACAATCCAGACTGCATCAGCAAGTTTCCCAAGCTATTTCAAGGCCTAGGCAAATTGAAAGGGTGTCAAATCCGTCTGCACATCACCGAACGGATCAAACCTGTTGCGCAGCACCCACGACGTGTTCCATTTCATCTACAAAGTGCCGTTGAAGACGAATTGCAAGAACTCTTGTCTGCGGACATCATAGAGCGGACAGATGGCCCGACTCCCTGGGTATCCCCGGTGGTCATTGTACCCAAGAAAGGAACTCCCAACAAAGTAAGACTATGCGTTGACGTGCGCCTACCGAATACTGCAATTGAGAGGGAGCGACACCCTGGACCGCATCTTAGTGACATGATTGCTGCGCTGAATGGCGCTAAAGTATTCTCAAAATTAGACCTGAACAAGGGCTATCACCAACTTGAGTTAGACGTCAACTGTCGCTATATCACCACGTTTGCTACCCACCTGGGACTTTACAGGTACAAACGGCTGAGTTTTGGTGTCTCTTCTGCCGCCGAGATCTTTCAAGAAGCGATCCGTCAAATTATCCAACATATCCCCAACACCTTGAACTATAGTGACGACATCCTGGTCTACGGATCCGATGTTCGCGAGCACGACATTGCTCTTGACCGTGTCTGTCATGCCCTGTTGGAGGCAAACCTGACGTTGAACAAGGAGAAATGCGAATTTCACCAAGCGACTCTGAAATTCTTTGGCCACATCTTCTCAGATGAGGGCATGAAGCCGGACCCAGACAAAATTGCAACTCTGAACAACACCAAGAGCCCGCAAGACGTCAATGACTTGAATCATTCTTGGGGATGGCCACCTACTGTGCCCGATACATTCGTGACTACGCGACCATCAGTCACCCCCTTCGGGCCCTCACCAAACAGGGTCAACCATTTGACTGGACTCCCGAGTGCGAGCGAGCATTCAAAGACATCAAGCGTGCTGTGGAATCAGCTGACAGCCTCTCGTACTTCAACCCACAGCGGAAGACTGAGATCACAGTTGACGCCAGCCCCGTTGGCTTAGGGACCATCCTGGCTCAGTATGATCGCGACTCTGACCAAAGGCGGATTGTTGCCTATGCCAGCCGCAGCCCCTCCGATCCTGAGAAGAAGTACTCCCAGCCAGAGAAGGAGAGTCTTGCCGTGGTGTGGGCGTGCGAACACTTTCAGGTTTTCATTTATGGCAAACATTTTACCCTGATCACGGATCATCAGGCGCTAGTCACCATTTATGGCAACCCGAAATCTAAGATGCCTCCGCGAATTGAGAGATGGGGTCTCAGGCTTCAGGAGTACACTTTCACAATTGTTCACAAACCGGGGAAGGCGGAGAACCCGGCCGATTACATGTCCCGCCACCCTCAACCGTCTTCAGAATCCAAACCATTGATCGCTGAGGAATACATCCACTTCGTGGCTGACCAGGCATTGCCACCTGCCATCCCCATCGATGTTATCCGGGAAGCCACAGCCCAAGACACCATCCTGCAAATGGTACTCCACAGAATCCAAACTAACAGATGGAGATATAACCCGCAGGAAGAGGACACTGACCCCACAATCCGGAAAGAGATACAAGCATTCCGGCATGTTTGAGATGAACTGTCAGTCACCACTGACGGAATCATTTTACGAGATCATAGACTCGTCATTCCAATTCAACTAAGGCAGGGGGTTATCAATCTGGCCCATGAAGGACACAGAGGAGTAGTATCCACTAAGCGCGCATTGAGAGAACGTGTTTGGTTTCCTTCTCTTGACCAAATGGTAGAGGATACATTGAAAGACTGTCACCTCTGTCAGCTGACCAGCAAATGCAATCCCCCGGCACCACTGCAAATGACCACCCTGCCCAGCGGAGTGTGGCAAGAAGTTGCCATGGACTTCTATGGACCACTTCAATCTGGGAAGTATGTGGTTGCTATAATCGACGAGTACTCCAGATTTCCTATAGCCCAAATAGTACCGTCCACCAGCGCCTCCTGCACACTCAAGGTGCTTGATGAAGTATTTGCAACCTCGGGTGTTCCCAGAGAAGTTAAAAAGGACAATGGGCCCCCATTTAATGGACACAAATTTAGTGCATTTGCAAAGCACATGGACTTCAAGCACAGAAAAGTCACACCGCTCTGGCCACAAGCCAATGGCACTGTTGAAAGGTTCATGGCTACCATCAAAAGGACATTCCCGCAAGCGACAGCTGAGAAGAAGGATCTGCAGGCTGCCCTGAATGAAGTTCTCAGGGCTTACAGGATAACTCCTCACTCAACTACCGGGCAATGTCCCGCGGCTCTCATGCTGGGGCGGACAATGAGAAATCGCATCCCGACATGGGAAGGAGCCCTGCAAGAGGTATTGTCGAGCCACAGTCACCACGAAATGGCCGTGATTGACAGACACAACAAAGACAAAATGAAGACATATGCCGACGCCAAAAGGAGAGCGAGGTCGCCATCTCTGCATGAGGGAGATCATGTCCTCGTCAAACAGGAGCAACAGAAAAAGACTGATTGTCGTTTCCGTAATGAGCCGCTGCTGGTTACCAAACAAAAAGGCACCATGCTGACTGCAGAATCTGAACACCGTCGGATTACCAGAAATGTCTCTCACTTTAAGAGATGTCCTCAAGACACGGAGGAGCCGGTAACAAGCGCAACCAGCAATCCTGCACCTGTAGAATCTGATCATGGTCACCCGGAAAACACAGGCCAGCCGGATGGGCCCTCGCCAAGTACGTCCACTGGGACCATGTTGCTGCGACCCCGTCGTGACATTCAGCCACCAAAGAGACTCATCGTAGAGATGGACTGAAGGTGGTGTGTCTGTTTGCTTTATTAAGAAAGGGGGAGATGTAATACAGTTTACAGTCTAGTAGCTGGGGTGGGCGGAGCTAGGTGGGCTGAGGGGAAGAGGAGGGGTCAAGACAGGATGAGGGTCAGTTAGAGTAGGGGCAAGAAAGAGACTGGAAGTATGCAATAAAGCTCCAGTTGAAGATCCAAGAGTGTCTGTGTTTATTTGTAGCACAATGCTACAGAGACCATTCGCCCTCTGCCCTTTGTTATTCTGCCATAAGGCTTGGCCAGTCTGGGAAGGGCAGAGAAGGGAAAAAACTCTTGTCTCTTTTCCGTCATTCCCAGAGAAGGCAAGGGCAGTGTCCGCTTCTCCTGCTCAGCCTCTGGCAGCTGCCCTCCTCCCCCCTCTCTCTCTCCTTATTCCTCCATCTCTTTCTGGCGCGGTCTCGCTTATCTTTATGTGCGGAATTCAAAAGACAGCTGTTACATACTCTCTCTGGCCTCTCATTTTCTTTATTTGTTCCCCAGTGAAATGGATCCAAAAATTAGCAGAACACTTTAGCTGGAAAAGTCCTAATTTTCTGACAGGGTTTTATTCCAAAGTACAACCTCGGGACGGAGAGAACAAAGTATCAAAATAAGAAAAATTATTAAATAACCAACTAAAGCAATACAGAGTGGTCAGCAGACAGGCCAGATTGTTATTTACACCCATGCACCTTAGCGCTGCTTTACAGAGTTTTCCAGTGAAGCGCTACTTTCTTTTTATCTTCTTTCTTTGAACAACATTGTTTTCCCAGGGTGGGGAAGTGCACAATTCATAAAGGGACTGCAATACCTGGTTGAGGGGTGGACTGGAAAACGTTTAATATGAGCGTTTTCAACTGTTTTAATTATTTTAGCCAATAAAATGTGTACCACAGCTCTGTGTTGAGGGATTTGGCCTTTTTTAAACCAAACTGCTTATATTTTATAATGATATAAGCAATGGACATTGAAACGGCCCTTCCTAGTCCTGTAGTCATGTCCAAAACTTTTCAGGCAAAATCATTTACTGATTTCTGAATAATGAGTTTAAAATATTTAAGGTAACCTTGTTGATCCTGCTTACATTTCACATGCTTTGCTCATCCTTGCATTCAGTGTGTGCTTTTTACAGGGTGTTGTTACTTTTTTTCAGGCAGGATTTTACTCTTGTCCAATGCATAATTTGAATTGAGTCTCAGCACAATTGGCTTGTAGCTGAAGGCAGTGCCAGTTTAACCCAGTGGGGCAGTATGGTGTTCAGTGGGGCACAGGATGTGGCACTCTGGCCAGAGCTGCCAAATTTGGAACTGGAGCACCATTTTCAGCCTTCATGACCAGTCCACCAGTCCACACTCCTGACAGAGCTCATTCCGATGCTACACCTTAGAAGGCCCGATAGACCTTAGAAGCCCTGGTGTCTTAGCACCAGCAGGTGGACCCTAACGGTGGCAAGTGTGGGTTAACCTTGAAGGCCTGTCCACCACAATTCATGCAGTTCATCTCCAGTCTTGCGAGCAGGCATACGAAGAAGCACACACTAGAGCGACAGTGACTCTGTCACTGAGGTCACAAGACCCTTCAGGCCAGTCCACCTTGTCATTGGTACCTCCATTGGACTTTTTCAGCACTAGTAGTGCAACTTACCAGGGGTTGGTAATGTTGGATTTGCATGCACATTAAACTCAGGGGGTGATTATAATGGTGGTGGGACTGCCACATCACCGCATCGTTGACAGTCCCACCACCATTGTTTACTGTATTACTGCCCGCCATATTCCAATGGCGGGCGGTTCCCTGGCACTCGGAGAGACCGATCGCCACGCACACTTCTCCCTTCCATAGGGAAGGCAGAAGGCTAGGATCCTTGTGTCTTGCAGAAAGGAGAGAAAAGGGTGTATCTGCTCTTCAGGAAGGATATACAATGCAGAAAGGCCGGAAAAGCCACTCTGGCATTTCCTTTGTGGGCTGCAAGCTAATGATGCTTAATTTAAGTTGGTGTCTGCAGGTGAGGCGAACTGTATTCTTTGTTAGAGACCGGTACATTACTTAAACCATCAGACTGTAAAACTGAACAAGAGAAAAGCATCAAGAGTTGTTGGCAGAATGAGGAAGGGAAATATGGAAAACAGAGAATAAGGAGAAAGCAAAGATGAGAAAGAACCTGGAAGAGTGAGATAATGTGGAGGGAGAGTATGTTGGTGGATAAAGGAGGCAGGAGATGAAATCAGATAGACAGCCTTGGTATTCAACAACCCAGCTCCGACACAGATTCACTCACTACCACCCTTTAATAGTGCTGCCCAAGTCTCCATACCTACTCTCTGAGAAGCATTCAATTAGTTACATAGCGCCACTCATACCAGTGCAGGGTGTCAACACTTTACATCATTCACACTACACAGAGGCAGTCAATCATAGGTGTGTAAATCTGTGTATAGGAAATGTTAAATAAAACTACAGGGTGTAGGAGTCACATGTCATCCATACTTGTAGACAGTATTGTTTAAGAGTGCTTGGTCTGGATGTTGGAAAGTGGGTTAATAGTAGGGGCAAATGTATATCTGTCCCCGGCAATAAGGTCACCACCTCAATATATAGCTCCATACCAGTCTTTGAAAATTATTCTCATGCTCAACCCTTGCTAGCTTGGCTGTTAGCAGGTATGTAAAGGTTTCACTTTCACTTGGGACACTTCGCACTGGATTCTACAACAAATGTGAATTTATCATATAAACTACCTTGTTTCTCAATACACTCTGTGTTATATGTCTTTTTTCTCTCTGACATCTTTGTACCCATGGGCGTAGGAACTGTGGGGGACGCGGGGGATATATCCCCCCCAGATTTTGGAGTGGGGGGGACACGGGGGACAAGGGTGGGGGGGACGAGGGGACAAAAGAATTTCCCCTCTTACTTCTGTTATGCACAGGGTCATTAGCGCGCGAAAGCGCTACCTAATGGCCCTGTACTTGACGTGTGATTCACCTGCCTGCAGTCATAGAGACCATCCGCCCTCTGCCCTTTGTTATTCTGCCATAAGGCTTCGCCAGTCTGGGAAGGGCAGAGAAAGGAAAAAACTCTTGTCTCTTTTCCGTCATTCCCAGAGAAGGCAAGGGCAGTGTCCGCTTCTCCTGCTCAGCCTCTGGCAGCTGCCCTCCTCCCCCCTCTCTCTCTCCTTATTCCTCCATCTCTTTCTGGCGCGGTCTCGCTTATCTTTATGTGCGGAATTCTAAAGACAGCTGTTACATACTCTCTCTGGCCTCTCATTTTCTTTATTTGTTCCCCCATGAAATGGATCCAAAAATTAGCAGACCACTTTAGCTGGAAATGTCCTAATTTTCTGACAGGGTTCTATTCCAAAGTACAACCTCGGGACGGAGAGAACAAAGTATCAAAATAAGAAAAATTATTAAATAACCAACTAAAGCAATACAGAGTGGTCAGCAGACAGGCCAGATTGTTATTTACACCCATGCACCTTAGCGCTGCTTTACAGAGTTTTCCAGTGAAGCGCTACTTTCTTTTTATCTTCTTTCTTTGAACAACATTGTTTTCCCAGGGTGGGGAAGTGCACAATTCATAAAGGGACTGCAATACCTGGTTGAGGGGTGGACTGGAAAACGTTTAATATGAGCGTTTTCAACTGTTTTAATTATTTTAGCCAATAAAATGTGTACCACAGCTCTGTGTTGAGGGATTTGGCCTTTTTTAAACCAAACTGCTTATATTTTATAATGATATAAGCAATGGACATTGAAACGGCCCTTCCTAGTCCTGTAGTCATGTCCAAAACTTTTCAGGCAAAATCATTTACTGATTTCTGAATAATGAGTTTAAAATATTTAAGGTAACCTTGTTGATCCTGCTTACATTTCACATGCTTTGCTCATCCTTGCATTCAGTGTGTGCTTTTTACAGGGTGTTGTTACTTTTTTTCAGGCAGGATTTTACTCTTGTCCAATGCATAATTTGAATTGAGTCTCAGCACAATTGGGTTGTAGCTGAAGGCAGTGCCAGTTTAACCCAGTGGGGCAGTATGGTGTTCAGTGGGGCACAGGATGTGGCACTCTGGCCAGAGCTGCCAAATTTGGAACTGGAGCACCATTTTCAGCCTTCATGACCAGTCCACCAGTCCACACTCCTGACAGAGCTCATTCCGATGCTACACCTTAGAAGGCCCGATAGACCTTAGAAGCCCTGGTGTCTTAGCACCAGCAGGTGGACCCTAACGGTGGCAAGTGTGGGTTAACCTTGAAGGCCTGTCCACCACAATTCATGCAGTTCATCTCCAGTCGTGCGAGCAGGCATACGAAGAAGCACACACTAGAGCGACAGTGACTCTGTCACTGAGGTCACAAGACACTTGAGGCCAGTCCACCTTGTCATTGGTACCTCCATTGGACTTTTTCAGCACTAGTAGTGCAACTTACCAGGGGTTGGTAATGTTGGATTTGCATGCGCATTAAACTCAGGGGGTGATTATAATGGTGGTGGGACTGCCACATCACCGCATCGTTGACAGTCCCACCACCATTGTTTACTGTATTACTGCCCGCCATATTCCAATGGCGGGCGGTTCCCTGGCACTCGGAGAGACCGATCGCCACGCACACTTCTCCCTTCCATAGGGAAGGCAGAAGGCTAGGATCCTTGTGTCCTGCAGAAAGGAGAGAAAAGGGTGTATCTGCTCTTCAGGAAGGATATACAATGCAGAAAGGGCCGGAAAAGCCACTCTGGCATTTCCTTTGTGGGCTGCAAGCTAATGATGCTTAATTTAAGTTGGTGTCTGCAGGTGAGGCGAACTATATTCTTTGTTAGAGACCGGTACATTACTTAAACCATCAGACTGTAAAACTGAACAAGAGAAAAGCATCAAGAGTTGTTGGCAGAATGAGGAAGGGAAATATGGAAAACAGAGAATAAGGAGAAAGCAAAGATGAGAAAGAACCTGGAAGAGTGAGATAATGTGGAGGGAGAGTATGTTGGTGGATAAAGGAGGCAGGAGATGAAATCAGATAGACAGCCTTGGTATTCAACAACCCAGCTCCGACACAGATTCACTCACTACCACCCTTTAATAGTGCTGCCCAAGTCTCCATACCTACTCTCTGAGAAGCATTCAATTAGTTACATAGCGCCACTCATACCAGTGCAGGGTGTCAACACTTTACATCATTCACACTACACAGAGGCAGTCAATCATAGGTGTGTAAATCTGTGTATAGGAAATGTTAAATAAAACTACAGGGTGTAGGAGTCACATGTCATCCATACTTGTAGACAGTATTGTTTAAGAGTGCTTGGTCTGGATGTTGGAAAGTGGGTTAATAGTAGGGGCAAATGTATATCTGTCCCCGGCAATAAGGTCACCTCCTCAATATATAGCTCCATACCAGTCTTTGAAAATTATTCTCATGCTCAACCCTTGCTAGCTTGGCTGTTAGCAGGGATGTAAGGCATTTAAAAGCACCAATTCGGTAAATAATTAAGAAACAACACAATAAAAATCCAAGACCAATTTATAAAATTAAAAAATATTTTTTTCTTTAAAATTAAAAAAATCCAATGCAGGGAAACAGGAATATGACTTTTAACATGTTTTGCACGATATAGCACATAGAAACGTATATCCCCTTTTGGTACATCTGGTCATGCTGGACCTGCTCAAAGTCAAAGTTTCAGGCCGACCACCATAAAGCCCTGCAGGGGCTACTCCTTGCGGTAGGTCTCGGTCAAAGTTTTTACCTTCTGACTTAAAACCTTTTCTGGAGCTTTTCTTCATGGGGTCCGTCGAAGCTCTCAGCCACCCCTGATTCGGTGAGGGTTCGCCAGCTTGTCTTGCAACGAACTCCCAGTCAAACTTATGGAAGTCCAACCTGCGGAGCTTTCCAGCAGTACGAGCTAGGGATGCAGGCTGGCACACAGTTGATGGTGGGTGGCTTGGCTCTCATGGTTGGACCGGTCACCTTTTCTAAGTTCAGAATTAGAAATGTTTGCAGAGCTTTTTCTTGCAGGGTCCCTCAATGCTTTTCACTAGGCCGGATTCGGTGAGGGTTCACCAGCTTGTGTTTCTACCTATGCCCAATCAAACTCTGGAAGTCGGACCCCTGGAGCTTTGCAGCCGGATAAACCTGGGCGGCAGGCCAACTCACGGTTGATGGTTGTCGGCTTGGCTGGCCAGAGTGAGTCGGTCCACTTATAGAGCTTTTTACCAAAGTTGCTCCAAACTTCTCCAAACATCTAGAACTTCTTCCTGTAGTTTTCCAAAGGGTCTCAAAGTGTCCAAAACTTACTCCACGGGTCTGAAGTCCATTTCAAGGACCATCTTGGAGATTCCAGTTACCACAATCCACTTGGACAAAACCCTTTCAAATTCACTGGTAGTTCTCCAGGCTGGGGATTCTTGGTGGGCCAGGTTAGCTCTGTTAACCTTCAGCTTGCAGGGAGTCCACTCTTTAGTCCTTTTGAAGCAAGGTAGTCCATAGGACTGTAATTCCAGATTGTGCAACAGGCACAATCTTCAGTCCAGAGCCTTGTTGGTTCAAATCAAACTCCTCAGCAGGGGCCCTTCTTCTCCCAAGTTTGAAGCAGCATCATCTGAGAGGCTTTGTCCCTTTCAGATACTTATTCTAAGTTCTCTGGGTCAAGAAGGAGGACACTCCTATCCAATGAGGTGCAGGGCAATGCTCCAGGGTATGACCACATCCATTAAAGTGGGGCATTATTTTCCCAAAGAGAGCATCATTACTCCAAAATTCATCATGGCTGATTTTCCAGCAGAGGGAGCAGAACTAACTCAACCAGCCTACAGGATGGTTTCATATACCTAGGTCCACTCCCCTTACATCTGGGAATTCCTCCTTAATCCCCCCATCCGGCTGAGGGAGAGGTGTAAATGAAAGTGATTTTTCCAGCTTGTCTCCTTCTCTTGAAGAGCATCGTTTACTACCACTCCCCCTGGCTCTGGCATTCCTATGCCCGGCAACCTCTACTCTCAGACAGGCCACCTAACTCCAGGGGTCATTTATCACCTCTTCAAGCAGCCAGTCGAATCCATTTACCTCTAACAAATCAAGGCAGGGCACTAAGGGATTAATTGTGGCTTGCAGACAAGAAAATCTTATAACTTCTTGTCTGTACATTTTAGAATAAATTCAACAATACCACATTGTTGCATTTATCATTAACATTCTTCTGAGTCCTTTAATCCTAGTTGTATGGCTTTCCTTTCTCCAGTTATTAATTAATAACCTCTTGCAATGTTAACCTATGGGCTGGGGATCTGCAATGGAAAAATTAACTCGCCAAATTCTCCAATACCAGGGCCTGTATAAGGATCCTCCTTATACCTACTGGACCCCTACCCCTAGAATACATAGGAAAGACTTTAGGGGTTCTGATTATATCAAATATAGCAGATCCTCACTTCACAGTGCTCCTAGCACAAAAGCCGATTTTGGGAAGCACTATACTACAATGTAGGCAGTGAAATGTGCAATTTCACTAAACCCAGGGCATATAACACTCATTTTATAAGGGCCCTCCTTGTAGATACCGGACCTCTAACCCCTAGGACACCCGGGGGAACCCCTGGGGATACCTAATATGCCCCAACATTGTAGTTTATCAATTTGTAAGTGCCCTAAACCCAAAAGTCAAGATTGGGCACAATTTGCATTTTAAAAGCAGTCCTCCAACACGGGTCTGCTTTTAAACTGACCTCAGGCTACAGCAGTGCACACATGCAAGAGCAGGAAGGGGTTCTGGCCTCTAAACCACTAAGCCCTAATATATACTAGGGACTTCAAGGTTGTTTCAATCCCCATGCCCTATTATGTACTAGGGCCGTATAGGAGAGGTCATGTCAATCATGGAGGTACCCTAACCCATAGTGCACCCTAGTTTATGTAGGTGATTTTACTGTATTCGTAAGTGTCTCTTTCAACATAGCTCTGGCCCTGGGCCTGGTTAGTCAGAGGCCACGGTCAGTCAGAGTCAGGTACCACCAGTACCAGTCATCAAAAAGTTGGGGAGTGCCCAGGGCACAGATGGCTTTGCAACACTAGAGAAGCACAAACCCAGAATTTAAAACATAACACCATGGTTGGGGGTTCTCTTAAATAATCAGAATTGATTTCCATCCTAATGAACCCATTTTCAAACTTTAGGATAATGAAATACTGGGTAAAAATCATAACGTTCTAATCTATACCTTGCAGTTTTCATGCAGCTCTTTGATGACGGTTAATAGCTCACTGTTCGGTGTTAGGATTTTAATTTATAATCTGCAAATAGCAAATGAATCTCTCAGACAAAAGCAGTAACTCACTGACCTATTTACATTATATGCATTTTGTGATCTGCGTGGTACACGATCTTTGTAGCGGGCATATTACCCCACTGTGGCTACCTTACCATGAGTCAAAACTTCCAGTACTCAGTCCTCTGATCTCTCTGAATAAAGATCATTAATCACCGAAATTATCTTCACATTTTTATTGTTGCCTGAATATTTCTGGAGACCAGGAATGCAGCAGCAGCCAGCAGGTACTTTTCAAGCCATAATGCACTTACAACCATGACGCCCTCACCCGAAGTCAGCATCCTTTTTTGCTTGGTGCATGAAGATGCAAGATTCATATACATTTTTTTTAACATTTGGTCTGATTACTATGTGAATGTAAACAATAATAAAGCATACATGCAAACTGTGACTACATGCCTGCTTTTCTTAATATTTCACTTCAAAACGATGCGAATGTATTTGTTTAACGGGTGGTGATTTGTATAGGGTCAATGGAAAATCCACAAGGTTGTCCCTGTCCCCCCCCCCCCCCAGAATTTTAGTGTCTCCTACGCCCCTGTTTGTACCTCCATTTCATTGCGATTGCGCTGATATATATTGAAATACCAATCATTGAGTGTCCACAGGAACCTCTGAAATACTTGTGCTGCCCCGTTGTTGGAAGTGTTAGCCCCCCCTCCCTCCCCTCCCCCCGGAATTAGGCTCTAGAGGCGTCTCTATAGGCACCCGTGGTAACAGTCTTGAGCTTGAGTTCACTCATTTATTCATCCCTGCTGGCATAAGCAATTAACCTCTCACAGAGCAGGAATCATTGCTGGGCTTAAGAACGTCTCCCCTGCAAAGCCCACCAGTGATCATGGAGAGACAAGTACTTTATCATGATGGCACCACAAGAAGCATTGCGAAAGCCATCTGGTCTGGCTTGTAACTAAAAATGAAAAGCTATACCTATTGACTTTGTCGAGATCCAGCAGAACAAGCAAACAGCGCCCCAAAAGAATAAAATGTGGAATTAAATCACAACGCTCTCTCTTCCCGCCGACTGACCAAATAATTATACAATTATATTTTTGAACTCCGGAAGCAGGGTTCAACCCTGCGTGAGATGTAGTTATTGTCGATGAAGTAGTCATGTAACCTTTTTGCCCTGGCTTTTCATGAAGCAAGGATGTCCTCACCCTCGGTTCATCGGAGTGCGTTTCTCCAGCTTCCCTTTTCACTGCTGTTCAGTGCCCTTGGTAAAACATGACTACTTTGACAATAAGTTGGTGGCGATGTTAACTTGGACCGAGTCTTTTAAGGATTCATCGACTGGGATCAAATAAATCTACTTTACGGTACGTTTATCTTTTAGCTAGCTCTAACATATATGACATTTGGATCGTTGAATGAATTTCCAAGTTAATAGCAACCTGGGTACGTTTTTAGCCCCCCCCCCACACCTGTCTGTTTCATTGAGTCGTAAAACAAGTTTCTTGTTTTTTTTCACGTGCCGTCGAGCAAAACTGATCAGAGGGACACCTCCGTGACTCAGAATTCTATTCCGTTTCCCCGTGGAAGTTGGAGCGCCCCTTCTTGGATAAAGAGTAGCAGAGACACCCTCATGCTGACATCACGAATCTGGATTGTAACCACGGTAGGGGTTAATCCAAGGACCTGCCTAACACCGTTGTTTGCCATCGGTGGCCTTAGGTAAACAAACAACCTGTACGTTTGATCCCTTAGGCCTTCCAAAGTACACATAAGTGCAACAGGTTCGACGAGGCTGTCCGCGCTCACCCTAGACTTTGTACACTAGCCGCCACAGACCGGTCAGCGGGTTCGACATGGACCTGCTTTCGGACAGTATTTTTTGTTTCTTAATTTCAGTACCATGTCATCTTTTGAGCAAGAGTTGAAAGGCACAGAAGGAAGAGGTTTGAAACACTCGGCTTCACGTCCAGCTTTATATGGACATCACTCGACATGTTAGGAACACACCTTAAGCCGGCCTTCAATGCTCTCTTGGATATATTCCCATGGGGTCAGAAATGTCTTATTACTTACCGGTAATCTTCATTACCCCGATTAGGGTCCTCCCCGTCCCAGTCCTTACCACGTGAGGCAGTCCTGCCTCCACCCAGCCAATCAAAACGCCAGAAATCCAAAGGTCGAAGGTGACATAAGCCCCTCCCACCCACCGCCATGCCTGTTATCAACAAGACTCAGACACAAACACAGCAGGAGGGAGGGAGGGAAGAGGACTGGGACGGGGAGGACCCTAATCGGGGTAATGAAGATTACCGGTAAGTAATAAGACATTACCCCCTCATGGGTCCTCCCCGTCCCAGTCCTTACCACGTGAGGAACTCACAAGCAGAGAACCAAGAAGAAAAAATGCAGGACACCAGGGATCCATGCAAAAGTACAAAACTTCAAACAATAAAGTATTGACGAACAGCAGCGTACAAGACGCCAACAAAAACCGTCAGAAGAGGCAAGAAAACATCAAGCCGAGAATGTTGCACAAAAGTGTGACGGGACCGCCAAAAGGCCGCCCCACAAAGCACCAGGATAGAGACCCCGCCCCCATCAGCACAGGAAGCAGACACAGAACCCACAGGAGACAAACAGGGTAGGAGAAACCCGAGACTGTAGTGAACATCGGAGGCAAAACAGAAGAGCCCCGCGAACACCCAAAGAAGGGGAACAGGAGAAACCCCCACAGCAGGCAAAACAGGAAGCAACACCTCCAGCCGCAAAAGGAAACACGAAGAAACAGGCAGAAAAGCCCGATCAAAGCCGCAAAACAACTCAAACCTGCAGAAACTGCAAAGAAGGAAACAAAACGAGCAAGGCACCCAACCCACCCAACCGACAAGCGGAAGAGAAGGCCAGCAAAAAAAAACACCGCAGTGGACAACCACAACACGTCCACCACTAACAAGGACATGAAAGGGGCAACCGCAGACCATGCAAAACAGCAGGCAAGGCCCAAAGAAGAAATGAGAACAGGAGAGCCCGGACAACGAAGCAAAAGCTCCGAAGAAGCCGACCTACCAAAGGGCAACAACCACCGAGGAAGTCCCCAGGCCCCGACAAGCACAAACCGCCGACAATGAGCAGACAAAGCAGAAGGGGAAAAATCCCAACAACAAACCCAAGCCGGAGAAACCAGCACAGAAACAGGAACCCCACCATGGATTCCGACCAAGAGAAGAGCACCAGGAAACAAAAGAGCCCCAAAGTGCATCACAGCTCCAAAGAGCGGAAGGCCAACGCGACCAACACATGCCACAGGCCACCACAGAAGAACAGCCCAAAGACGCTAAAGACAGCCGCTCAAGAGACAGGCAGTCAGAAGCAAGCGCCAAAGACAGGGCAAAGACAGCCGCGGACCCAGAAGCAGAGCCGGAGGCAAGGGAGGCTGGCCAAATCCGACTCCCAACAGCAACAGCAGGAGCGGAAACCAAAAACAGCAAGGCCAACCCAACAACACTGACACCCCCCAAACCTCCGCAGAGCGCCCGGGAGGAGAAAAACAGGAGGGAAGGTATACAGAAAACCCGAAGGCCAAGGAAACGAGAGAGCAACCCCCGAGGACAGACCACCCCGGAACAAAAACCGGGGGAGAAGAGCAACAGGAGGGGAAGCAAAAATGACCAAACCAAGAGTCCCAAACCAAAGACAAAAGGACCTGGAACAGAGGAACAGACAGAGGGAATGCTACACGAAGCAGCAAGACAACCCAGGGCAGGGCCATTCCAAGCACCAGCGCACAGTCCCAAGCACCTACGCAATGTCCCAACAAAAGGACATGTCCCGTCGAAACAAGCACCAGACAGCACCAAACAGAGGACGGCAGGAAGCGGCCTAAGCCACCAAAAGAAGGCACAACCAGAGTACCAATCCAGTAAAGAAACCAACCACCGTAACAGGGATGCCTCTCAAGACCCTCTGAAAGACAACAGAGAAGTCGCCGCCCAGACACAAGACAGGGAAGCCCGCAGGAACAGAGACACGTACCGGGACCCCCCAAGAAGGCCCAAACAACAACGAGCCCCCAGAGCGCCAGCCCGAACAACAGACAAGCCGGCCACCAAGGACCCCAATGGGGCCCCCAACCCAAGGACAGGCATCCAAGGACAACAAGAGAAGAGAGGAAAGCAGAAATGCACCCCCCACACCAGGTCAGGAGAGCAAAGCCACCAGACCAGGGGAGAGAGGAACCAGAGCCTCGCAACCAGCAAGACCAAGGACCCAACAAGTCATCAGAAGAAACACCAAGGACACGAGGTGCACAAGAGCCCAAGGAACCACAGCCGAGGAGGCGACCACCATCTGCCGGACACAAAACCAACCCCGAGCCGGGGCAGGAGGGAGACCGAGTAGGACCCGCAGAAGATCCAACAGGACAGAGAACAGATCCGGATATATGGAACGCCTCATGAAAAGCGTGTCATCCAAGCGCAGGGACCATGTCAACCCCCTCCAGCAACGCTCAACAGAAAGCATACGAGCCGCTGAAGCGAGCACTGAGAAACAGCCCCCAGCAAAGCGTCAAACTGGTCCCGAGGAACTGAAGCCCCCGAACAGGAACCAGACGAGGAACGGCCAGACCCAAAACGACCCCAGAAACCGGAACCAGGCCAGCAAACCCCCACAGCAGGAGCCAGCACCGTGGAAAAAAACCAGAGGAGCATGAGAGAGACCGAAAGGAAACACCTGAAAACAGGAAACGGAACTCAACCACCGCAAACCTCTGAGCAGCCGGATGGAGGGGAACGAGAAAAACAGGAGACTCCCACACCTAGGGAAGCCAAAATTACCCACCAAGAAGAGGGGAAAACCGGGCTGCAAGGGGCACAACCGAAAGGGACACAGCCGGACCAACCCGACCAAAGCCCAGGGAGGCAGAACCGAACAGAAAGACCAACGGGAGCCAGGACCTGGAACAGAGAGAAAGAGGACCCCCGGCCCCACTCCATCACATGAAACCAGCACCACAGAGCGTAGCGACAAAAAATTGGCCGACGCCAAAGAAGAATGGCCTAAAAGGGGGACGGCCCGCAATGGAAACCGGCAACCAAGAATGACGACCAACAGGAATCACCATTCTCAAAGCAGACCGGACCAATGACACCAAAGGAGATAGGCGACCCACAAGCAGGTCAACACCAGGAGTGGAACACATAACCTGAAGAGGAAGAGATGCAACCACCAGGCCACGGAGACTCCTCCCGGGCACAACCCATCCGACTGACATTCAGGGGCAGCAGCAGGCGCCGCAGAGGCAGGGAACCAAACGTAGTGCAAAAAATGCAGGCATAGGACCAAGGCACTAGGGGAATGGCAAAGCACAAAAACGCAGGCCAGAGAGAAATCTCACAAGCCCCGCCGCCCTGGTAGCCGAGGACAAGGCCCAACCCTCCGGGACCGGAAGGAGGGACCCCTAAGAAAGCACAGACCGAAAAAGAGCAAGCATACACCCCAAAAAGGAGAAGCAGCATACGAACTCTTGAGAGCGGAATCCACCAACCGCCCAACCCGGACCTCCAGGGAAGAAGCCTCCGAAGACCGAGGGAAAAGGCGCAAAAAAGAAGAAAAATGGAGGATACCAGGTGACAAAGACCGCCAGGCGAAATCGTGTCCCCAGAAAGAGAGGAACACCCCGCATGGCAATGCCAAGCCACACCGCAGCCAGAACAGCCAACAGGACAGCACGAAATGGCTAGTAAAAAATGGGAATAAACCCCGCCGGAGCAAATGAATCAGGGAGAAAGACCCAGCAACAAAAACGCCAGAAATCTCATGGACCATCCCCGAATGTATACCCCAACAGGGAAAAAACGTCCACGATCCCACCAACAAGAGATGATGGCATAGCCCCATGCACCAGCAGCGCAGACAGCGCAAAACAGTCCAAGAAAAACTGCAAAAGATGCTACGTGGACAAAGAGAATGCAAATTTCCAAAGCACAGCATGAAAATGAACATCCCAAGTCACATTGACAGCATAGGCAGGACTTGAACCCTCAGCACATGATAGCCCGTGACACCAGAGGCATATGACATACCAATGAGCAACAGCTCTGTGGATGCACAGGAGAGGAAGTCCCCCTCAAACATGGCGAGTAAAGGAGTAAACCCCATATATGGAACGCTTCACGAATATGCATGTCATCCATGTGCAGGGACCATGCTAATCTACTCAGTAACGTTCCAAGCCTAGTATATGTGCTGCCGAAGCGAGCACCAGGAAAACACCCAACACACATTGGTGGCGGAATTGAAAGGAAGTGCCCAGCAACCTCCAGGAAACACTGCCCCAAACAGCAATCTCATATGTGAGAACAGAAAAGAAACAAAAAGGGCAGCCCTGCAGTCTCCACCCACAGCCACATATGAAGAACATGGCCGCAGGGGCCGGCCACTGCACTAAAGCACCAGCGCCGGAACGACCTGGGGCCAGAACACCAGGAGGGCTCCCCGCCCCAGCCCAGCACATGAACGGGGAGCATCCTGACCCCAGAACAGGAGCGTGGCCGGCCGGAGGACCGGAGCGGCCGCGCCGGTAAAAACATGAAAAGACCATACAGAAGCATTTAAAAATGCAAAAGAAATACTCACGGCACCGCCAAACCACCCAGAAGCAAACAGGAACAGAGGCAGGAACCGGGAGCACCAGCGTTCCGACAGCCGTCGGAGCAGAAAAAAAACAGGCATGGCGGTGGGTGGGAGGGGCTTATGTCACCTTCGACCTTTGGATTTCTGGCGTTTTGATTGGCTGGGTGGAGGCAGGACTGCCTCACGTGGTAAGGACTGGGACGGGGAGGACCCATGAGGGGGTAATGGCACAGGACCTCTATTCAGACAGATTCAGCTGTTTCATATAGTGATGTTAAGCCGCATCTGAGAGTTTCCTTACCTAGCACCTTGTGCTCAAACTAAAATGGCGCTGCGCTTGTTTCCTGCTTTCAATGAGCGAACACATGGTACAATCAAATTACAAGAAATGGCAGGAAAAAGTGGAAGGGCCCGATTCACAGAACTAACTTAAGACAAAATCCTAAACGTACTACTATTTTGGTATTCACAGAAGGCACTTACTCATTTTGGTATTCACAGAAGGCACTTACTCATTTCGGTATTCACAGAAGTTTGGAGTCCTAACTTTAGGACTCCTAAATGCCTTCTGTGAATACCGAAAGTCTTGAAATTAGGATTTTTCGCAATTTGGTAGTAGTAAAGTTAGGACTCCTAACTTTAGGACTACTAAATGCCTTCTGTGAATACCGAAAGTCTTAAAATTCGGATTTTCTCAGTTTAGTAGTAGTAAAGTTGAGAAAAATCCTAATTTTAAGACCTTCGGTATTCACAGAAGGCATTTAGGAGTCCTAAAGTTAGGATTCCTAACTTTACTGCTACTAAATTGCGAAAAATTCTAATTTTAAGACCTTCGGTATTCACAGAAGGCATTTAGGAGTCCTAAAGTTAGGAGTCCTAACTTTACTACTACTAAACTGAGAAAAATCCTAATTTTAGGACTTTCGGTATTCACAGAAGGCATTTAGGAGTCCTAAAGTTTGGAGTCTTAACTTTACTGCTACTAAATTGCAAAAAATTCTAATTTTAAGACCTTCGGTATTCACAGAAGGCATTTAGGAGTCCTAAAGTTAGGAGTCCTAAGTTTACTACTACTAAACTGAGAAAAATCCTAATTTTAGGACTTTTGGTATTCAAAGAAGGCATTTAGGAGTCCTAAAGTTAGGAGTCCTAACTTTACTACTCCTAAATTGCGAAAAATCCTAATTTTAAGACTTTCGGTATTCAAAAAAGGCATTTAGGAGTCCTAAAGTTAGGAGTCCTAACTTTACTACTACTAAACTGCGAAAAATCCTAATTTTAAGACTTTCGGTATTCAAAAAAGGCATTTAGGAGTCCTAAAGTTAGGAGTCCTAACTTTACTACTACTAAACTGCGAAAAATCCTAATTTTAAGACTTTCGGTATTCACAGAAGGCATTTAGTAGTCCTAAAGTTAGGACTCCTAACTTCTGTGAATACCGAAATGAGTAAGTGCCTTCTGTGAATACCAAAATGAGTAAGTGCCTTCTGTGAATACCAAAATGGTAGTAAGTTTAGGATTTTGTCTTAAGTTAGTTCTGTGAATCGGGCCCGAAGAGTTTACATAAGAGACATTGCAGCCTTGCTGCTTCTTAGTACTCATGTACTCAAGCGCACGAAGCATCAGTGCACAGTGGGGCTACCCAATAACAAACATGGGCTCACATGTATTACTAAATAGCACAGGGGTTCATTTCATGCAAATGGCAGCTTCACTCAACCTACGCCAAAGTGTCGTACGCTAAAGTTGATAGGATCGCTGTAATTACAACAGACTTGCATCGTATAGCCTGCAATAACTGGTAATGTATGGAGAGTGGGCGTTTTAGGGTGGGAGCAGCAAACATTTATTCGCACAACTGCTAACCACGTCTTACATAACTTACAAGAAGGAACACAAATGAGCATCCATGTTTATAGGGTGGAGAAAAATAGCACAAAATGGAAACAGGTGAAAACATTGCACGCTTTGTCTACAATGTAGCACCGCATATGTGAGAAATCATCCCTTCATTAGAAAGCCACAATGGAGGTAGTAACGCACACGAACAGGCCTTGCCTACAACAATTGGCCAATAATGACCAGACACAAGGGGAAAACGTCTACAAAATGAGAGTGTCCCACTTCGGTAAACTGGAGGAGTAAACCAAACAAAAATATGGGCTAAGCAATTGCATAATGTTAAGACTCTATGAACAAATTGCGCCATCCTTTGAGAATGCTACAGGTGCATCACACACAAGACAAGCTCATCTAAAATGACGTGATGCACTGCATCAATTGGCATCAGTCTCTTCCCAGCGCATGTGTGCAGATGTGGCAGAAGTGTCAAAAAGCAATCTGCACCTCTGCCACATGACTTGGAGCCAACCATTTAGCATCATAAGCCAGTGCCTCAGGTTGCCCACATCAAGACCCAACCAACAAGAGGTCAAAAACAGACTTCTATGCGATTGCCAATTTTTCATGTCTTGGGTGCCATTGGTTGCAAACGTGAGACATCACTTCCACTTGCTGTGATGCCACACATAGTCAAACACTACAGGCACAATCAATATAGGTATAGGCTTTCTGTGATGCCAAATGCTGCTTCACCAATGTTGTAGTACCCAGTCAGAACATGTCTCAAGCATATTTATGCAGTCTACCTTCGTTCAAAACTTTGAAAAGGGTCTGCTTGGAGAAAGACTGCAGAAAGGTAAGTGTGAGACATGTCAATTGAAAGCGATGCATGCCTCACACGTGTAACCGGTATACCACCCCCACTACTGATGACCAGGTTAATTCTTGAGACCATGATTGAGGACTCCTTTTGGTAAATACTAAAGCCCCAATAGTAGAAGCTGCCATCAAAGCTCACAGGGGGACACCCGGCATCTTTGAATAGGGTGTTGTCATACTAATGTCCTGGTTCTGTGGGGGAATAGACTTCTGTACCACCCCAAGACTGTCTCCGACATGATTGATTGGTGCTGCACATTGCATAAACTAGTTGTGTGAGGTAGAATGCATTTCAATGAACACCTATATACCAACAAGCACCCATATACCAACGTAAACTTGCCAGGGGACAAGAATTATACAAGTTAAAAATAATCTGGAACAGACTTACAAAATTGACTGAAGTGGAGAAAGGAAGCTTTTTTAGTTGCAAGTAAGGATTAGTTACTTACCTGCAATCCTAGTTCTCTTCCAGGGGTATCCTCATCAAAGTCATAAGCATTAGAATATTCCCGCCCATGCACAGGACCACGGAAAAACTATATTATATGTGCCCCACATATATATACTCATATATATAAACATATATATATATATAAAAACATGCAATAGCAGCCAAATAACATCAGAGCTGAAATATGCTGTGAGGAATTTCCACCATACATGAATAATATGCATTAGAAACATGAGAAACAACACCAAAGATTGTTTAGAAACTGTTTTAATGCTTAGAAATCAGCAGAAATTCTCATAACTCACTGAAAGCATAGACAGCTCTCAGGCTGCATTGCAAACACACAGTCTAAAAAGACTGAAAAGCTAACCTGTAGCTGCATAGCAATAAACTGACACCGTGCCTTCAAGGCACCCATGACTCCCTGTATCCCATCATGCCTCAGGGGTGACAGTTAGGTCAGTTGTTCTTTTCGGAGACTGAAAAACCCAAGTAACAAATAGGTTAACAATATCTCCTTATTAAAGAATGTCCTTTGCCCGGGGAGGCGGGAGGGTTGCTTATGACTTTGATGAGGATACCCCTGGAAGAGAACTAGGATTACAGGTAAGTAACTAATCCTTCTCTTCCAGGGGATCCTCATCAATAGTCATAAGCATTAGAATAGAATAGCGAGCCTCTCCTCATCCCTGCGGGCAAAGGAATACCAAGACAGTAATCTCATCAACAAGCCTGAGCAGACGATAGGCTACCCAAACAGATTCCTCAAGGAGGCTTGTCCTACTTGAGTATCGGCCCTGGAATCAGATTCTAGACAGTAATGCCTCGTAAAGGTATGAACTGATTTCCAGGTTGCAGCCTTGCATATTTCTGACATTGGAATGTCATGCCAGAAAGCCACTGTGGCCGCTTTCCCTCTGGTAGAATGTGCTTTGGGTGACACCAATAAAGGCTTACCTGCAAGCTGATAGGCTAATTTAATGCCGGAGACAATCCATCTAGAGATGGACCTCTTGGCCGCTGGAAATCCCGTTCTCATTGAAACATAGTTCACAAACAGCTGATCCGACTTCCTGATTCCCTTGGTTTTTTCCAAATAGAACTTGAGCACTCTCTTTAAATCCAAGGAATGCAATGACCGCTCTGCTGGGGTCGCTAGATTTGGAAAAAAAGAAGGGAGGGAGATGGACTGATTTATATGAAAATCAGAAACCACCTTAGGCAAGAAGGATGGATGAGCCCTCAGGACCACCCTATTGTGATGGAAAACAGTATATGGTTCCTTCGCACAGAGCGCTTGTAACTCGCTTACTCTGCGCGCTGACGTGATTGCCACTAAAAAGGCTGCTTTCCAAGATAGATGTTGCAAAGAGGCCTTGTGGATAGGTTCGAAAGGAGGTGACATTAACCTGGATAGAACCAGGTTAAATTCCCAAGGAGGAGAAGGATTTCACACAGGCGAATAGACTTTTTTCAACCCCCGGAGGAAGTCCTTAACCACCGGAACCTGAAAGAAAGAAATCTGATTAGGCGATTTCCTGTACGCTACTATAGCTGACAGATGCACTCTAATGGAAGCATATTTCAATCCAGAAGTTGCCAAGGAAAGGAGGTATGGCAGAATTACCTCCTCTTGCCCTTTTGTAGGATCCAGGTGATGATCCCTACACCATATGTAAAACCTTTTCCACTTGAACGCATAGGACGCTCTCGTGGAAGGCCTCTTAGCCTCCTTTAAAATGTGCATACATTCGGGAGGCAAGTTCAGATGTCCATATTGCAGGACCTCCGGTGCCATGCTGTTAGGTTCAGTGATGGGAGGTTGGGATGCAGTATCCTCCCGTTCATCTTGCTCAACTGGTCCGGCCTGCAAGGAAGTAGTCTGTGTGGACACACAGACAGATGCAGAAGGTCCGGGTACCACCACTGCCGAGGCCAATCTGGAGCTATCAAGAGCATCTCCATGTCTGATCTGAGGAGCTTGGACACTACCTTCGGAATCAGAGCCAGGGGAGGAAAAGCGTAAGCGAAGGTTCCCGACCAATCCATCAGGAGAGCATTCCCCTGCGTCCCTGGCCGGTGGAACCTGGACGTGAAGGCGTGGCATTTTGCGTTTTCGTCGTCCGCAAACAAGTCTATGGCCGGACGACCCCAGCAACGAAAAAGCTCTTCTACCACTTCGTCGTTTAGCACCCAGTCTGGCTGATCTTCGAAGTGCCTGCTGAGTGCGTCTACTTTGACGTTTAATTCGCCTGGAAGGTGCACCGCCACTACTGAGAGGCCTCGAGAAAAACCAGTACCAGATGGTTTGAGCCTCTCGGGAGAGTGGGCGTGAAAGCGTGCCTCCTTGTTTGTTCAGATAGAACATGGTGGTTGTATTGTCCGTCTGAACTAGGACTGAGTTGGACTCGATTACTGGAAAGAAAGCTTTGAGAGCTAGAAACACCGCTCTGAGTTCCAGCATGTTGATGTGGTATGTCTGCTCCTGTGCAGATCATTGACCCTGAATCTGAAGCGGACCCATGTGCGCTCCCCAGCCTTGCAGAGAGGCATCCGTCACTATAGACTGGGAAGAAAGAGGTTAGTGAAAAGGCACTCCCACCAGCACATTCCTCGTCCGAGTCCACCATTTGATGGCATCCTTCGTTGCTTGGGAAAGAGTGATACTATCTTCCCAACGCCCTGTCGCTTGGTCCCACTGGTCTTCGAGAGCCTGTTGCAGAGGCCGCATTCCCAGCCTGGCATTTGGGATGAGAAAAATGCAGGACGCCATGGAACCCAGCAGGGATGCTACTTGTCGGGCTGTTGGAAACCGAGACTCTAGCAGAATCCCACATTTCTGTCTCATGGAAAAAAGTCTCTACTCCGAAGGAAACGCTTTTCCCAATTTTGTGTCCAGAACGGAGCCTAGGTAGTGGATGGACTGTGTCGGCCGCTGGACTGACTTCTCCAGGTTTACATGGAGACCGAGACTGTGCAACTGGTGCAGGCAAAGTTGCAGATCGTGTGCTACCCGTACTGGAGATGGACCCTTTAGGAGCCAGTCGTCCAGGTACGGATAGATGAAGAGTCCCTTTTAGTGAAGAAAAGCCGCCACCACTGCCATGCATTTGGTGAAGACTCGTGGTGCGGACTTGAGTCCGAAGGGTAGCACTTTGTACTGGTAGTGTTTGTTTCCTACGACAAACCTCAAGTACTTGCGATGCCGCAGTGCAATCGGAATGTGAAAGTATGCATCTTGCAGATCCACCGAACACATAAAATCTCTGGTTTGAAGATGTGGGCATATCTGGTGAAGAGCTAACATGCAGAACTTTTTTTTGACGATGACTTTGTTCAGGAGACTAAGATCGAGTATGGGCCTGAACTTGTCCTCCTGATCTCTTTTGGGGACAAGAAAGTATCTGGAGTAAACTCCCTTTTCCCTCTGAAAGGGGGGGAACTTCCTCTATAGCTCTTTTTTGTAGCAGGATTTTCACCTCTCTCCTGAGCAAGCTTAGCTGGTGAGGGCAAGAGTTCTTTGGAGGAATGTCCTTTGGAAGCGCACGGAAACGTAGCATGTATCCATTGCTCAGTATATTCGGCACCCACCGATCTTTTGTGATGCTGACCCACTCTGCCAGGTGTTGTGAAGCACTTCCTCCCACTGGAGTGGGCAACGGCGCCAGAGGAAGCCACTGCTCAGGCCTTTCCTCCTCTCGTGGTGGTAGAGGACTGCTGGTGACCTCCTCTACCTCTGTTGGATTTGCCTCGAAACTGGGATTTCCCCTGGTTCTTATTTTGGGACCACTGAGGGGGTTGAACCCTCTGTTGAGCCCCTCTTCCCTTGCTGGTCTTAAAACGGCGTTTGAACTATTTTTTTCTTCTCCAAACCCACTGCTTTTACTGTATCCAGCTCTGTCTTCATACGAGTCATCTCTTCGTCAGCATGTTCTCCGAAGAGAGATGACCCCGAAAAAGGAAGATTTAGGATGCGATGTTGAGCATCCGGCTTCAGCCCTGTGAGACGCAACCAAGCTGACCTCCTGGCACAAACCCCATTGGAGTAGGAGTGTGCCGCAAGAACTGCACCGTCCGCTGCAGTGCTTATCAACTGGTTCGTCACTAGGTATCCTTCTGTCATTGTTTCTTCAAAGTCCTTCTGGTCTTCTTTTGGAAGCTTGGACTTAAACCTCTCCATGGAGTCCCATAAGGCTCTATCGTATCTCCCCAACAGTGCCGCCGCACTTGAGACCTTCAGTGTGGAAGCAGCTGAATTGCACACCTTGCGACCCCATGAGTCCTGTGATTTGCTGTCCTTATCTAGTGGCACTGAAGAGGAAGCAGAAACTGCACGCGTCTTCCTTGCAGCTGCCACTATCACAGAGTCCGCTGGAGGGTCAGATTTTACAAAAACTGGGTCAGAGGAAGCTGGTTTGTACTTCTTCTGTATGCGGGCCGGCACCCCTCTGATGGTTGCTGGAGTAAGAAAAACGTCCTTGACCAGCTTCATAATCCCCAGGACCAAAGGCAGCAGCGGGCGAGAGACAGATTTTTTGTGCAAAGTTTCAAAAATTACTGTCGTAGCCACCTGGGGGACAGACATCTCAAGGCTCAGTTTCTGAGCTCCTCTTTGTAGGACATCTAGGTAAGTGCCTATGTCATCCACTGGAGAGGATCTAGAAACAGGACTATCCGTTAGCGTAGGAGAGTAATCTCTCTTGGAAGACCTGGTAGAAGAGGTAGATGAAGTAGACGGAGTTCTTCGACGTCTACGGTGCGCACCGTGCCTCCTCTCCCGTGATCTTCTTGGGTGGTCTTCCCTTGTAGGAGAGCAAGATCTGACCGGATCTTTTCTTCTAGGTGAACGAGATCTGACCGGATCCTCTCTTCTGGGAGAAAGCTCTCTTCTGGGAGAACGAGATCTAACCGGATCTTCCCTTCTGGGAGAGCGGGATCTGGTTGGCCTTCATCCCAGGCGATTTGCTTGCTTGGCGACTGGGAGGACTGCGTCTGTCCACTTCCTCCACCAGCCTCTGGAGAGGAGATCTGTGCTGAGGACTGACATACTCTTGCATACGTCTGGCAGCCCCTGACTCTCACCAATGATCCAAAGACTTGTACCATCTAGGTGACAGTCTGACCACTGCAGCCAAAGGATCTGGCTGCCGTACAGGCGATCTGCGGACAGGACTTCTGGATCTTGAGGATGTTGTCGAAGAGCCAGAAGACTGTGATGTGGAATGGTGAGAAGCTGACTCCGTCACCATGATTACAGAGTTCCTCGACGACGAACGAGCTCTTTCTGAATGCCTCGACATCGAGCGTTCCGGCGTCGAATGTCTTTCTCTCAACGCCGAATGCCTCCGGGGAGTCGGCGAGGCCATCAATCTCGACGTTGAATGCTTCGACCGCGATCGATGCGAGGATCTACGATCTCTCGATGCCGAACAGCGATGAGCAGCCGACGGCGGAGCCTCCCTCGATGCCGAACGGCGATGACCAGCCGTCGACCAGCCGTCGACCAGCCGTCGACGGAGCCCTCTCTCTCGACGTCGAATGTCTGTGCGACGACGGCGGAGGGGTATTGGTCACCGCGACGGCGACGGAGACTGCCTCCTCGACGCCGAATGATGTTTTGTTGTCGATGGCAGAGGGGTCTTGGTCCTCGACGCTGAACGTCGTTTCTTAGACAACGGCAGAGGGGTCACACTTCTCGACGCCGGTCGTCGCCTGGATGACGACGGCGGAGGAGTGACCTCCCTCGACGCCGATCGTCGCCGGGTTGACGACAGCAGAGGGGCCTTGGATCTCGACGCCGACTGTCGCCTGGTTGACGGCGGCGGAGTCACATTTCTCAACGCCGTACGTTGCCCGGTTGACGACGGCAGAGGAGTGACCTCCCTTGACGCCGATCGTCACCGGGTTGACGACGGCGGAGGGGATTTCGACGACGGAGCTGGATTCTTCGACGTCGTCAACGTACCTGGTCTTCTTTTCGACAGCGAGCCCGCCGTCGACGGTAATTTCGAAGATAAATAAACCACCGGTGGTTCTTTCCTCAGCGCCGAGCCCGACGCTGAAGCTGAAGGACGTGAAGACTTCTCTTTTGAAGATGTTCTAGCCTTCTTGGAGCCCTTTTTCCCCGGAGACCTTCCTCTGGATGACCTGTGAGCCAGGCCATAAATGCGAATCCTCTCCCTGTCTTTGAGAGTTCTTCCTGACAGGTGCTCACAGTGAGGACAAGTGCCCGGATCATGTTCCTCAGGCAGACACAGGATACAAACGTCGTGGTTGTCTGTTTTTGCCTTCTTGTTGCCACAAGAAGGACATTTGTCAAAAAGCGAAGGCATTCTCAGTTGAAAATGCTCACTGAACCGACTTAAAGACAGTTTCTTACTTGACTAGATGTAAAATGTCAAAGTAAGTAAAAAAGTTGTTAAAAGTGAAGTAATTTTCTGTCAGAAAACAGAAATTAGTGGAGCTGTGTAACCAGGATCCTTCCTGAAGGAGCCGGAAAGAACAACTGACCTAACTGTCACCCCTGAGGCATGATGGGATACAGGGGGTCATGGGTGCCTTAAAGGCACGGTGTCAGTTTATTGCTATGCAGCTACAGGTTAGCTTTTCAGTCTTTTTAGACTGGATGTTTGCAATGCAGCCTGGGAGCTGTCTATGCTTTCAGTGAGCTATGAGAATTTCTGCTGATTTCTAAGCATTTAAACAGTTTCTAAACAATCTTTGGTGTTGTTTCTCAAGTTTCTAATGCATATTATTCATGTATGGTGGAAATTCTTCACAGCATATTTCAGTTCTGATGTTATTTGGCTGCTATTGCATGTTTTTATATATATGTGTATATATATATATGTGTATATATATATATATATATGTGTATATATATATATATATATATATATATATATATATATATATATATATATATATATATATATATATATATGAGTATATATTTGTGAGGCACATATAATATAGTGTTTCCGGGGTCCCGCGCATGGGCGGGAATATTCTAATGCGTACGACTATTGATGAGGATCCCCTGGAAAAGAAATAATTAACACATTTGCTTTGCTTGGGGTCAGGTCCACGACCTGGAGTGAGTGCAGCTTTCAGGTGTTGTGCCACATTTTTTATGTACACTTCGTCATGTCATGCCTACCCTTTTAACTTCATCCACAGTTTGCCTTTAAAGAGAAACCACATTCGTTTTTCCCAGGATGTCTGTTCACAGGGCTTTTTTCAAGTCTCTGCCCTGTTATGAAGTCGCAAAGAGCTTCTCTTGATCCTTTGAAACCTCCCTATTGATTATGTCCACTTCCTCCTCTGTAAATCTGAGCTTCCTCTTGCGCCCAAGAGTTGTCTGCTGGGATTATTGTCACACTTTACTCTCCTCCGGCCTCTATCTTTTAGGGGGTTCTAAACGTCTTCTTCATTAAAAAAAGTTTTCCTCCAAGTTTCCTGCTGTCTTTCGTTGGTTTTGGGATGTCTAGCCCCTTTGACGAACCCAATCAATCAATCAATTCTTTATTCGGATATTGAACCTGAATATCCATAAAAGCACAATTTAAAAGTTAAAAATATATACAGTCATAAAAACATTTCATTAAATAGGACAGATATATATATATATACACACCATAATTATATCACACAGTATTCAGAATTGATTTGCGGAATCTAAAAAACATTTTAAAAAAAGGTAGAAACTAAGGCGACAGTTAAAACATTATCTAGTTTCTGTATAGCTAAAAAAGCTAGGCGACATTGGTTAAATCCCATCATCCTTAATAGCGGCATAATCCATCTTTTCCTTTGGGCAATATAACATTTGCAAAATAATAGAATGTGCATATCCCATTGTGTTGACAGTTCATCACATGGACATTTGTTTAATTCCTTAGTCCAATCATTCATTTTTTGATGACTGAGAAATCTATATAAAATCATCATTTTGTGATGTTCTGCCTGGCAGGTGGTGTCATCATAGAGTGACAAAACTACGTTTGGTGAAGCACACATTTTTCCCATTTGCGCTGCCCCAGGACTCAAAAACGTGTTGTGGGAGCCAGGACAGCCGAGATTGCGGTCACTAGTTCTTGAGCTCCAGCTCATCTCCCGTAGGGTGACCAACTGGCAGGGGTGCAAATTCAGGACAGTGAGTGTAAAAATTCAGGACAAAGGGTCAAAATGCAGGACAGGGCAAAACTTCGGGACAAAAGGTAGGTTTTACAGACACGCCAGAGGAGCTTGCCCAGTTGTATGAAAGTATGTAAATACACCATCACTTAAGTACAAGTCAAAATACGTTTATATTACATTAAGACAATCGTGCACTTAACAGTTTTTCAGTATGCCGCACTTTGCTACCTTAGACGATCCAAAACTTGCATCTCGCTCCAACAGGTATGTCACCAGACAATGGTGTACCACACCTGAATATAAGTAAGGCCGCTTTTATTGCTGATTGAAAACTACTGGATATACAAGAAACTTTGCAGTGCTAGCCCCGGTAACAAAACCGCCCCCCCCCCCCCCTTTGCAGCCTCCCAGGGAAAAACCCCATGCCCGGTCTGGCCTTGTTACCACCCTCCAATGGTGCCCCTCATCTTCACATAGACAGTCTCTCAAGTGTATTTAATTTCTTGTATAGTGTTACTCATCCCAAGTATGTAGGGCAGGGTGTCGGATTGTGTTACATCACACACACATTATATAGAAACAATGACTCACATAAACATGAAAGTCAATGTATAGGAAATGTTACTCAAAAAATGGGAGCTACAAGGTGTAATCATTCTTTTATCTATCATTCAGTCTTTCATCATTCAGTATGTCCTTCCATCTGTGTGCCCATCTATATCCAAACATATTCAACCATTTGCAAACCTATCCACCATGTATCCTTCCATCCATCATTTCACTCATCCATCCCTCATCCACCTTTTCACTCATCCATCCATTATTCATCCATCTATTCACTCATCCATCCAGCCATTTACCCTTTCACCCATCCAGCATCCTTTCACTTACTCACCAATACACCCAGTCACTTATCTTTCCACCCAGTCACCCTTTCAGTCATTCATCCCCCCTTTCTCTCTACATCCCCCTTTCAGTTATCCATCCATCCTGCCACCCACCCACCCATCTACTCATCCATTCATGAATCCATCCATTGGCCCTATTACTCATCCATTCTTTTACTCATCCATCCATTCTCTCATCTGTTCACTCTTTCACTTCTTCACTCATCTATCCATCCTTTTGTCCAGCTACCCCCTTTCACTCACTCATCTATCCCTACATCCACCCTTTCACTCATCCATCCATCATTTTCACTCATAAATTCATCAACCCATCCATCCTTTCACTCATCCATCCACCCATTCACTCGCCATCATCTACCCTTTCACTCATCCATCGTTTCACTCACCCATCCACCCTTTTACCCACCCATCCACCCTTTTACCCACCCATCTACCCTTCCACCCATACATCTATCTATTTACCTTTTCTCTCATCCATCCTTCAACTCACTCACTCATCCATCCATCCTTTCTTTCATTAT
This sequence comes from Lissotriton vulgaris, assembly GCF_964263255.1. NCBI lineage: Eukaryota > Metazoa > Chordata > Amphibia > Caudata > Salamandridae > Lissotriton > Lissotriton vulgaris. The sequence goes on along the minus strand of NC_141689.1, from coordinate 1,249,808,430 downwards.
CTATCCATTCACCCTTCAATTCATCCATTCATCCTTTCACTAATCCATCCAGCCATTCACACATTCCTTCACTTATTTAATCATCCACCTTTTCACATTATGAGCTGAGCCTTTGTCTGCAGAGTTGCAGACAGAAGAGGCCCATCAAGAACTTCACCTTGCTGTAGTTCTTAAAGCAAGGGGTGGGGGAGGGTTCACTATGCCCCTGCACATAGGCAATCTGAAAATTTAGAAGCCATGAGTCATGCATGATGCACAGTGCAAGGACGTGAGGTGAATGTGACATGGAGTTGTTTCCAGGGCTTTAAGGGGGGTAAAAACTGGGGGGTCTCTTCAAAGGGGGTGTTCGATGTAATGAAACATTGGATATAAACAGTTTACAAATATTCTGTTTTTGTGTTTTAACTGTATTTCCAGATTCAACAATACTGTTTTCTAACATTGTCCTGAAGAAGGTGGTGTTAATCTGCATTTTCCACCGAAACGCATTAACACATTTCTTTGAGTATTGTTTTTAATCGGTTGTTGTATAATTGTCTTTTTGTGATCATACATTGCATAGGAGTGATAAAAAGATCTATGTGTAGTGGCATTTAGAAACAAGCGACATGATTAATTTGTTTCTTTAAATTGTTAAACATCGAAAAAACTTTCTATTAATTGCTGATGTTGTGTCACAAAATGAGCATAGACGCCTATGTTTAATGTTTTTGGTTTTAATATAATTGTTTTTAATGTGCACAATACAGATTGAAACTGTGTTAGCTTTTTAATAAATCAAGAGAATATTTCTACATTACTGTCAAGGGAATTTATTTTTATATTTATGAAGATTTTCTTCTTTCTTTTTTAAATTTTCTTCTTTGAGCATATGTTAGTATGAGTGCGCAACTTATGGGGTGCTATAAAAAATCCCAAAGGGAATATTGTATTATTATTGGTTCTCACCCAGTTCCCTTTGTCTGCAGGGTTACTTTCTATTTTTACTGATTTTGCACGGCTTGTTAGCTGGAGAGTCTATACTGTAGGGTCTGGATAAACTGAAAACATTCGGTTTCACTGAAGATCAGTTTTCTAAAATAATGGGAGGAAACTCAAAAAGTATTGATACGCTAACCATTTCTTATGAGAACTCAGAAAAGGAAAAACATCTGAAACCTTAAAAAAAAAAGGTGATCTGCACAGAACTCCACGCAGAAAAAAATGAGAAACTCATAAGCATTGAACCCTAATTGCAACTTGCCCCATGGACAAGTAGACATTTGATTACATTCCACATCACTGACTTCTTTACAGCTGTGAAATTCATCAAGGCAGGCCTAAACAAAATTGCAAAGACACTTTCTATAGTTAACTTTATTTTGCCATGTCTTCTTTTCTCACTTTGCACGCATGTTTTCTTTTGTTTTTGACTGTGGGCTCTGTTCTTAAAAGATGAGGATTAAGTTATTGCAAAGTGACATTGTTTCTTTCTTATGTTTAATTTGATTCTTTAACACATAATTCTGCAGTATACCCAATACACCCCACTCTAATCCACCCCCACCAATACACCCCACCCTATCTCATCTCAGCCAACACCAATCTGCCCCACTAAATCCAATCTGCCCCACTAAATCCAATCCACCACAGACCAATCCAGTCCACCCCACTTCACTCTGCCTCACTCCCATTCAATACATTCTGCCCTTTTCCAACCCGCCCCACTCCAATTCGCCACACTCCAGTCCACTCATGGGCTTTGCATGGGCTCAATTACTTCATATTCAAGCACTTTGGTGATTTCTACATTTGTACTCCCATGGGCCTTGTCCGCCATCATGTAGGCCATGGACTACCAGTATCAATGTTGTGGGTGCACCCCAGTGTGAGTCAAGGAGTTCGGGAAAATAGCTCAGAGACTTCCCTAGAAGAAACTCACTCACCCAAATCCACCCATCTTCAATCTGCCCCAATCCAACGGACCTCGCTCCACTCCAATCCACCCCATTTCATTTCCCCCAACTCCTATCTAATCCACCCCACTGGTGTCAAATCCACCCCACTTTACCCCAATCTACCCCAGTCCAGCCCTCCCCAATTACTCCAGTCAATTCCACCCCACTACCTCAATCCACTCCAACCCACTTTGTGCTATTCCACCCCACTCCACAACTCTGCATTCTACAACACTCTCTGCCACTGAACTCTACTCTCCTCTGCTCAACTCTACGACACTCTACTCGCCAACTCCACTGTATGACACTCTTCTCCAAAAAATGTAGTCTACAACACTCTACTCCCTCCACTCCACTCCACTCTAGGAAACTCCACGCCAATAACTTTTATCCATGCTGATCATCAGCCACACTGGTGTAAAACATGGCAAAACCACATTGTCAAAGCCAACGGGTCTTGTATAGGCAAGACCGATTGACTTTGCCACCACTTGGTTTTATATTTAGTTGGCATCTTCTAGGAAAGCCACCTTTCCTTGAGTAAAAATACCAGCCATTTTTAAAGTTTTGAGATTCTGGAAAGACAAAGAGATGCTACATTACAAATAATTCATGTAAAAATCTGCATCATTCTGTTTTAGCAGGGCAATTTTGCCTGTCTTTGGTCCAAGTTATTTTTCTTCCTAGAAGCCCTAGGATGATGATGGGTACAAGGACAGGAATGAGACTAAGGGAACACAAAAGATTAGTCTGATGTTTTTGCGGGCAAAGTACGACAGTAGACAGTATTAGTCTGTTTTCTCTGCATGAGCACCATTTCAGAACATAGGGCTCTTTATCAACTTCGAATGAAAACTGGGCTGTAAGATGCACTATTTATTCAATTTTTTTCAAATGTTCTCACTCGTAAACCCCTGGACCCACTTTGAGAAAGGCCTGTTCGCTTGGGTGTGGTGTCAGTGGTGGAAGTGGCCAGCGCCATTGGTAAGAGTGGGGAGGGTGTAAAGACGGTGCAGTGGGCCGTCCCAGTGGGGAAATGGGTGGTACCAGTGGGGTGAGGGAAAGGCAACCTCCTAAGAGAGACAATGGGTAATTATTTATTTATTAACAAATTAAGCACTGCTTCCAAGTACGCTTGTGTCGCCAGCTTACCTCAAAGGTTTTAACGCGAAGGTTGATAAGTTACAACAAAGATTGAACGTCCACTCAACATTGCTATTAAAGCATGTGGAATATACAAACTAATAATTTCAGGAAGCAAACCATGAAATTTGCACAAATTGAATAGAGTATAAAAATAACTGGTTAGAAACGCATTTGCAACTCTGGGCACCTAAGCTACACACAATGTCCCTAATTGTGCGGGGCGTGGCTTCGGAGCGTAGCGGAATGGCTGCCTGCTAAGGGAGCTCCGCGCGCTGGCACGTTTACCGGACGATTACCATCCTTAAAGACCTTGAGACATGCTGTGAGACCCCCTCGGGACACACGTGAAAGAATACGGCACAGATTGGTTGAGTCTATGCTCTCCTAGCCCCGACACTACTCTTGCGGTGGACAGAGCGAAAGTCGAGGGCCAGGCTTAAAATGGCTCCGATGTGATAGGTGGTTTGTGCGGGTTGCGGTGATTGGGAGCTGCCGCTTGGAGACGCGCAACAGAGGGATCGGAATTGCGGTGTGATCTCGTCCGATGCGGCCCCTGGATGCCGATGCGGAATAACTAAATTGCGGACATGGAAGGCACCCAAGCCTAACTGAGCGGCCTCGGCCGGGAGTGAGAGGCGATCTCCCCTGGAGGCGGTAATCGGCAGAGACCTGATGCGGCGAGCGGCTCTGTGGAGCCTGTAATGTGCGACTGTCTGCTGGCTGGAGTGGCTCGTCCTGGCGAGAGGAAGCTGGTGCCTGCGATCCTAGCGCTGGGACGCTCACGAGCAGCCATGTGCATAATAAATCCTGCTTTCATTTAATTTAATTTCATTTCATTTCATCATAAATCCTGCTTTCAGGCCTCGGGAGGTGCAGATACCCCGGGAGTGCTGGCATCTTGTGGGGGCTGCGCGGCTGGGGTGCATGGGGAGGGACCCAGGGAGAGCCAGGCGCGAGCTGGTCTTTCCCTGGGTGCGTTCGCGCGAGGGAACAGGTGGGGGTGATTAGGGGAGGTCTTAAAGGGAAGGCATGTTGGCGGTTGGGAACTGCGTAGCGGGAGGCAGGGGAAGGGAGGTTTCTTTTGCTTCGCGCTGTGTTTACCTGTTAAGTGGGCCATGGAGGAGGCAGCGGAGGTGCGGAGGGCTGTACAAATGTTGTGTGCAGCTGGGCGTGAAGACCTTCTGCGGCCCGGAGTGCCGGCGGAGGCGTGGGTCGGGTTGGCCCGCCCCCCTCGCAAGGCTTCGGAGGGAGTGTCTCGGGCGGTGTCTGCCTGTATGTCCCCAGGCTCGGAGGAGGAGGAAGACGGTACTGCGGCCATGCCGGCGGCTTTGCCTCTGCCGGCCCCGATTCCCACAGCTGTGGAGCCCCCGCCGAGTGACCCGGGCGCCCTCCAGCAGGTATGTTTTTTACCCTTGCAGAGTGCTGGTTTGCGTGGGGCGCCCGGGGGGAGGCGGGGGCGCTCTGTGGGCCGGCAGGCCCAGCGCTTGGGTGGTCTTCCTTCGGGTAAGTCCAGGAAGCCTTCAGTGGGTCCTGGGGCGAAACGGGGGTGGAGCCTTGACGCTAAGTGCCCCGCCCGGGCCCAATTTCCTGCTGCTGTTTCCGGGGGCCCCTCCCCTTCAGTGCCTGACTTGGCAGACGGGGTTTCACCCTATTTGTGGGTGAATGGGCAGTGCTACCTGCTCTCTCCTGCCACCCCTGTGCTTGGCTCAGCCCCCCCACCTGTACACTGTGATTTGGCCCAGGGCTGCTCAGACTTTGGTCCCCACACTGCTGCGCTGCCTGTTTTTTCCCCCTCTGGGGCTCCCCCCCAGGCCACTGGCTTGGACAACACAGGGGATGTGCCCCCCCCCCTCCGCCCCCCCTGGCCACAAGGTCCTTGGCTCCTGTTAATGTTGGCCCCCCCTTCTGCTCCCCTGCAGCCCTTGGCACCGGGTGGGTTGGGTTTGGACCTCGGGGGGGCTCCCTCTGCTCCCAGCCAGGTGCTGTTCCCGGCCCCTCGGGGGCAGCCTGGTGCCTACCAGGGTGTGCTGGCGACCGGGTCGGGTGGTGGCACTGGGTTGGTGTCGGTCGCTAGGTCCTCGAGGGGTGTTTCCCTTGCCGCCGTGGGGGGGGGGGATAGTTTTGCGGATTCTTCATTGTCTGGCTTGAGCGGCCGCAGTTTTCAGGTTGTTCCTCCGGCTGGGCGGCTGTTGGCTGGTTCTACGGGCTCGGAAACTGTCCCTACGGCTGTTTCCAGTGGTGGGCTCACGGGGGAGTTATCTGGAGCGGATCTCTCTTCTGCAGTTTTGCGCGGGCGGAGCTTTCAGGACATTGACTGGCAGTTTTATGATGGGGGAATTGGTGATGGGGCACTGCCAAGTGGCAGTGCGCAAGTTTCATTTTCTGGAGAAGCTTTATATTTGGATTTACAAGATGATGATTTGGAAGAAGGGGAATTGAGGGATAAAGATGTTGGGCTTTTGGCAGCACGGGCCCAGAGGGGTGGGCTGGGGCAACCCCCTGTTTCTCGTATTTTGCAGGAGTCACGTGCGGACCATGCAGCGGTACGTGAGGCAGTGAGGACTAGACCTTCTACAGGGGATCATGTTGATTTTCAGCAGCAGTCGGCACAGTTGCCAAGAGGTAAGGATGGATGGTGGGCCGTGTGGAAACCAAGGGAGAGTCTCCCTGTTAAGAGTACAAGATCAATTGGTACGGGGGATGGGGTTATTGGTGAGCGAGTCGCTCTGGCACCGAGGCTTGAGCGGCCGGTGGTTTCGAATGTTTCTAATATGCAACCTACAGGGGATGTTTCTACAGTTGGGGATGTTGTGGCTGTTCCAAAACTGGTTACGGAGGATAGTATCCTGCCAAAAAGATTGCCTTATTCTGGGGTGGGGATGCATTTGGGGTCCCATTTGTCTGAGAAAACTAAAACTCACATCTGGAATGGTGAATTTGTGGATGTGTTTCGGCTTCTCCATAGAGATGTCCAAGCTAAGGAAGGGTCGAAAGAGGAGGAATTGGAATTGGCTCGGAGGCCTCGAGTCCCGAAGTCTATTGAGAACTGGACTTCGGCCTTTTTAATTTATGCCAGCGTTTATTGCCAGCGTCATCCGGGTAAGGCGGTGGACATGTTTAAATATGCTGATGTCATACGTAAAGCTCACAGTTATTTTGGAGGTTTTGCCTGGTTGTCGTACGACGAGGAGTTCAGGGCCCGTATGAGTGTTTTTCCAGAGCGTTCATGGGGTGAGGTTGATGCGGAATTGTGGCTACAGTGGATGGCATCTGCTCACCCGCCCGCTACGGCCCACACGACTAGCGGACAGCCGGTGCATTATCGGCCCTTTCCATTTCGCCCCGCTCTTTCTGGGGCGGGGGTTTGGGGCAGAGGACAGTCCTCCTCCTCTGGCGCGTGCTGGCATTTTAACAGGGGTTCGTGTAACCGACCAGCATGCAGATATAAGCATGAGTGTGCGCAGTGTGAGGGGCGGCATGCTCTCACACAGTGTTTTCCCGGACAGCGTGTTGGAGACCAGGGGAGGGGTTCAGGGGGTAGGGGACAACCTCCGCACTTTGTACATAAGGGCTCCTACTCCTATTAAGCAGGACATTCTGGATTTGTGGTTGGTGGACTATCCTGACTTTGAGGCTGCTAAGACTTTGTCCTGGGGTTTCAGAGTTGGGTTCCGGATTGGATATCAGGGTCCCCGGGTGGGTCGGTGGTCTGACAATCTGAAGTCTGCGAAGGAGTGCCCTCAGGTTGTGCAGAAGAAGTTGGATGCTGAGCTTGCAGCGGGTCGGATTGCTGGTCCTTTTCGGAGTTGTCCTCTCCCTGATTTGATCGTCTCTCCGCTGGGGGTGGTCCCAAAAAAGGCGGTGGGGGAGTTTCGCCTCATCCATCATCTGTCTTGGCCTGAGGGTGCATGCGTCAACGATTTCATTGACCCAGCTGACTCAACCGTGACATATGCTTCAGTGGATGACGCCTTACGGCTCGTTCGCACGGCAGGTGTTGGGGCTTTGATGGCAAAGAGTGACATTCAGTCGGCTTTCCGGCTCCTACCCATCCATCCTTGGGATTTTGGTCTCTTGGGCATGCATTTTGGGGGATGTTTTTATGTCGATAAAGTGTTACCCATGGGCTGCTCGGTGTCATGTTCCCTCTTTGAGACCTTCAGTACATTTCTGCAGTGGCGCTTCACTTTTGTCAGCGGCCACGCCCTGGTCTGCCATTACCTTGATGATTTTCTTTTCATTGGTGAGGGTCAGTCCGGGCAGTGTCAGGCGGCTTTGGCAATCTTTCAGGCTATGTCCAGGGATTTGGGCGTTCCTCTGGCGCCGGATAAGACCGAAGGTCCCTGTACATCCCTGACTTTCTTAGGGATTGAAATTGATACCACAACTATGATGGCGCGCTTGCCTGCTGCTAAAGTGCGGGAGATGACTGATTTCATCCGCTTGGTGTTGGGAGACCGCAAAGTAGAGCTGCGGAAAGTCCAGAAGCTTTTGGGGTACCTCAATTTTGCTTGTCGGGTTGTTCGGGCGGGTAGGACGTTTTGTCGACGTCTGGGCCTCTCGATGTCCGGCGCTAGCCTTCCTCATCATCGGGTGCGCATTACAACTGCTGTCCGTGCTGATTTGAATATATGGTTGCGTTTCCTGCAAGATTTCAATGGCGTGTCCTTGTTTTTTGCGGATGAGGACATTGTGTGGCAGGTGCAGCTTTTCACGGATGCATCAGGAGCTCACGGCTTCGGCATCTTTTGGGAAGGTCGTTGGTGCGCGGCTGGCTGGCCAGTGCACTGGAAAGAACAGGGTCGCAGCATTGCGTTTTTGGAACTCTTCCCGTTGTTGGTTGCTCTGTGTATCTGGGGGGAGGAATTTCAGAATCGCTCCGTATTGTTCCACGTGGACAATATGGCAGTAGTTGACCTTGTTAATAAACAAAGGGCCCGCGATTTGCGGGTATTAAGGCTCCTGCGCGCCTTCATGTTGCGGTGTTTACAACTGAATATTGTCTTTAAAGCTCGGCATGTTCCTGGAGCCACTAATTGTATCGCTGATTCTTTATCTCGCTTTCAGTGGTCCGAATTCCGCAAATTGGCTCCCGGGGCGGACCTGGAACCAACGGCGATCCCACAGTACGTATGGGACTTGGGGGATTGAGGGTCCACCATTTGGTCGAAAATTCAGTAGCTGCCTCTACACGGCGGAGTTATTTGAAGGCCTGGCATGAGTTTTTGCAGTTTGGTGAGGAGATGGCAGGTCCGGTCAGGGCTGGGTTATCTGATGAACAATTTTTATTGCAGTTTGTTTTACATTTAGCGGACAAAGGCCTCTCTCACACGACCATTTCGGGCAAGTTGGCCGGGGTGTCTTTTTATGGTCAGCTTTGGTGGGGGAGGGATCCTGTTGTGGGGGTGTTGGTTCGTAAAGTTCTGAAAGGGTTGGGTAGGCTTCGGGCTGGTGGTCAGAAGCTACGGCAGCCGGTGACCTTTGATTTGCTTCAGTTGCTTTTATCGCAATTGGAGGTGTGCTGCTATGATGCTTTTGAGTGCCACAAATTTCGTTTGTGCTTTGTGTGGTTATTCTTTGGGGCATTTCGGGCCTCTGAACTGCTGGGTTTGAGGGGTAGAGTGGGAATGACCAGCAGCGAGGTGGTGGTGGAGCATGAAAGGGTACGTCTGTGGCTGCGGATGTCCAAAACTGATCAGATGGGGAGGGGTAAGTGGGTGTTTCTGGGTAGGAGCGGTGTGTCTGCATGCTGCCCTGTGGGGGAATGGGAGGTTTTTGTGTCTTCTCCTCATTTTATCCCGGGGGCAATTTTTTGTCATGCTGATGGCAGTCCCATCCTTGTTTCTCAGTTGTTAGCTGTCCTCCGCAAGGTTTTGTTGGGCCTGGGGAGGGATCCTTCTCAGTTCGGCACCCATTCCTTCAGGATTGGCGCGGCGACAGAGGCCGCCAGGTTGGGGTGGGATTGGTCTCAAATTCTTCGCATTGGGCGTTGGCGCTCTAGATGTTGTGAGAAGTATGTGAGAAAGTAGTCCGCCTTTGCTTTGCCTAACATTTCTTTTTCTCCTAGGTCCTTGGCCCTCAGTCGCTGGATACAAAAGGAGGATGTGGATCCTGGGGCACTCTTTTGTTAAACGGGCTGCTGTAGCCGCTGCACGTCAGCTTTGTGGGAGATCTCTTGGTTTAAGCAGTCTGACACATGAAGTCTCCTGGCATGGCACAGGGGGTATGCGCTGGGGCGGACTTTTTCCCGCCTTGGCTTCTATGGTTTCAAAGGGTTGGGGGGGCCCTCCGGATCTACTGGTGCTGCATCTTGGGGAAAACGACTTAGTTTCTCTATCAGGTTTGACTTTGCTAAAGTTAATGAAGCAAGATCTCGAAGTCATCAAGACCACATGGGTGAGCACCATGGTGATATGGACTGAGTTCGTGCCTCGATTGCAATGGACTGGGGCAAGGAGCTATTCCGCCATGGAGAAGGCAAGACGCAAAGTGAATAGAACAATGCGACTTTTTTGTAACCATTTATGTATATACAGTTTGGCTCATCATCATTTGAAAGTTTCAGAGAAGCATTTATTCTGTGAGGACGGTGTCCATCTTTCTACATTAGGCATTTCTTTTTACCTTCTGGAGCTCAGAGATTTAATTGCCAAAGTTCTTCAGGTGCAGTTGTGGTGTGCTCCTTCCCTTCCTTCTTTGGGTGGGGCAGGAAAACACTAAAGGTTTTCCTGGGTGGCGGTTTTTGCTAATGGGGTGGGCAGCCTGGAGCGGGTTGGCCATCCTGAAGGGTAGCTCGTTGGGTAATCCTGGGGGTATTAGGCAAGAGTTAGTTTCGGGTTCTGTTAGGTAGGGAGTTTAGGCTTACGGTGTAGATTGGAATTTGATGAAATAAATAAATAATGAATGTGTTCAAGAAATGTATTATGCACCTGTCTTAAATTAAAGTGGCCTTTCTTGCTCCTTGAAGAATTGTGGACAGTGATTTCTTGCGCGAAGGGCTCCGACTTGTATGGCGCTCCCTGGCGGAGTTGGCTGGTGGCTAGACTGTACTTTGGCTCTTGGAGGTGTTCCTGTGAGCGGCAGAAGCTGTGTTACTCTGGCTAAACCTTACTATCGTGTCTCTGCCACCTCACCTTCCTTTCTCTTGTCTACAAAGTCTTATTTCCATCCAAACTGTAGGCTAGTTTGTACCTTTATGAAAGTGGAAATGGTGTATGAGTGAGTTGTGAATGGCTAACGTCTATAGTGTGCAACTGAATGTGTATGTTGATATGTTGACTGGGTGTGTGTGGGACCCCTATGTGTTTTTTTTAAATATAGTTATCGAATCTGATCTGAAAATGCTTTTTTACGAAAGGAATTATGTATTATTCTAAATATCAAGTAAATGTTGTCCATGAATATCTATGTCTTTGATAAAAAATAAATATAAAAAAAGAAAATGAAATTGTGCTGAATAATAATTGGCTCTAATGGTTTGGAGTTGGTCACCCTAATCTCTAACTGAAGGATCCTCTTGTAGGACCTATACACATGTTCTGGCAGGGTCTTGTTCTTCTCTTTCTGTTTGATTAACCCCCTTTTCCTGCCAGTATTATAAAAAACCCAACGGGGAACCCCTTTCTTTTTTGTTCTTGGGGGGTGCTACCTGGGGGTCTTCTCTGCCTCAGTCTCGCCCCATTACCGGTCGAATAGGGGTGGAGAGCCACGGGAGGCCCCTTGAGAGTGGGGGATAGCGAGAGCACCGGATGTATGGCTGCGCATTGGGCATCTTAGATTGAGCTACCGGGGGCTATATCAGCTTGGAACACATTAGGATTCACTTGAAGGGCGGATATTGGAAGTAGCCCTATTGAGCAGAGGTGGTGCCACGACAGCGCAGAGCAAGAGGGCACCATTTGCGAGCGGAGCGCAGACATGCTGCGGGTACGCTGATAAGTGTGACAGCAGGGAAGATATCTGTGTTGGCGCAGCAGGACTGACTCGCCTGGTGTTACTTCAAAGCTGAGCGACCCCGCGAGGGCACCGATGCGAGTATTACCTTTCACAATGGGCAAGTCAGAGGAAAAACAGGCCAATCTTCAATTTGAAAATAAAAGGGCGACCCGCACTGTGGATGGCATGGGTGACCAGAATGACACTGGCAGTGCCTCGGGGCTTGCAGAAGAAACAGAGGACGATACCAGGTCCATATTGTTAGAGCTGCGCGCAGGAATGAAGACTATAGATAGCAAAATAGATGCGTTGGCAACCGGGCTCGACATGGTGAAGAAAAAGGTGGATAAACACGAGCATAGGCTAGATGTACTGGAAAATCGGATGTCTGATGGACATGACGCACAAGCTGAGGCGCGCACACAGTTGCTCCTGATGTAAAAGGTGCTAGAAGTGATCAGTGCAAAGAATGAAGATTTAGAAGCGCGTTCGAGACGCAATAATGTGCGCATTCTTGGCCTATCGGAAACCACACCCATAGCCAAGATGGAGAGTTTTGTAGATGGACTGTTGCGCAAACTTTTCGGACCCGTCCTCTCTGCGGTGATGGTAGTAGAGCGGGCGCATCGATCTCTGGGTCCGCGGCCTAAGCCGGGTGCGCCACCGTGCCTGATCATTGCACGGCTTCTGAACTATGCTGATAGAGACGCCATTTTGAGAGAGGCTAGAGCCAAAGATCCGGCAGTTTATAAAGGAGACAAGTTATTGTTTTTTCCAGACTACACTCCTGCAGTACAATCGACGAGAAAAGAGTTTGTACCAGTTAAAAAATTGTTGAGGGAGGCATCGATGCCATACGCCATATTGTACCCGGCCAAATTAAAAATAACTCATGAGGAACAATCGCATTTTTTTTTCTGACGCAAAATCAGCGTTGAAATTCACCAAGCATATCTGCAAAGCGAAACTTCGACAGAAGTCAGTAGAAGAAAAGATGCTGGAATCGGGCTTGGAAGATGCAGATTAGGACTCAGAAGACGAGGACAGGAATGTAATGTAACACTGTGTAGACCTGTTTTCTTGCTAGATTTGGACTCTGGCGATACATACTGAGGTTGCTGGCTGAGGAGGTGGTGAGCGGGGGATACAGCTTAGCCAAATTTCTACACCAGCGGTCCTGGGGGGGGGGGGGGGGGCATATAATGAGCGTTGCAAAATACACATTGTTGACAGCATGCAGGGAGGGTGGACGATTGTTCCAGCAACCGCACTTCGGTGCGAGTATATGTTGCTGAGCCTCTTCCCCCGGTGTGTGTTCCTCACATGGTACGATGGATGGTTAGGGGTGAGCTAGGGAGGGGGGTAGGGTGGACTGGTCTCGACCGAATTGGAAGGTTGGAGTGGGAGGTGGGAGGGTGAAGACAATCGATATTGGGATATTTTTGTTTGTTTTGGTTTGTTTCATTTTATTCAAATTGTGCATGTTCGGAGGATACATGTTCGAGAGACTTGAATTGTATTGCGATGATGTGATTACTGCCCCTCTGAGGATAGATCTGGTTCATTTGCTCATGCGGCTTATACCCTTTGATGGCAGGTAAATGTACGCTACTGACCTGGAATGTCCGCGGCCTCAACTCTCCTAAAAAAGTAAGACAGGTTGTGGCATATCTGAATCAGCACTTGATCCACATCGTCTTGCTACAAGAGACACACTTGACTAAGCATACCGAGCGAGCTGTGGCAAACAGGTGGGCGGGTTTTCGACTTGCCGCTTCTTACTCTTCATATGCAAGAGAGGTGTTGATTCTGATCAAGAAGGGGGTGGAGTTCCAGCCAATATACTCATACACGGATGAGGATGGAAGATTTGCAATGGTGTGTGGGAAACTGCATGGTAAATTGATAATCATTGTTAATATGTATGGACCAATATTAGATGACCCGTCCTGTGTAGATCGCATGTGTGAAAAGTTACGAGAATGGCCTGAAGCTCCTATAGTGTGGGGGGGGGATCTTAACACATACTTAAACGTAATGCTGGATAAGTCTAACCCCATGTCTCATCGAACCCCTAAGGTGGCTAAGCATGTCCTATGAGTGATGGAGGAGTTTGGATTGTGTGATGTTTGGAGAGTGCGACACCCGCAAGGGAGAGAAGGCAAGCATGCGACATCAATGCATGGCAGCTGGTCCCGTCTTGATTATTGGCTGATTGGAGGAGAGGTGATGGAATGGGTCGATGATGTGGTGCCTCTGGCGAGAACATTATCGGATCATAACCCGGTGAGATTGGATGTAGTGTTCCCTGGGACGGTGAAACGCCCTTTCACGTGGAGATTGCGATCTGAGGCGCTGCTTGACCCCATATATGAGACTACGATTAGAGAGGCAATAGTGCAATATTTTACATTAAATAAGGGTACTGTAGCTGAGGCCTCAACGTTGTGGGAGGCTTTTAAGGTTACCATACGAGGGGTATGTATTGCGACGACAGCAGGTATACTAAAAGACATAAGGACCCAGCTTGGGAATATAAAGCAGACATTGCATGGCCTGGAAGGAGACTACTCGACCAAGCTAGATTTGAGTACGCTGGCTCAAATACAGGAGCTGATTCAGCAGTATGATGACTTAGCAGAAACGGAGGTAAAGTACATGTCACGTAGACACACGGCGAGACGCTATGTCGAAGCAGATAGGCCGGGGCGCACGCTAGCGCTCACAATTAAAGAGCGAATAGGCCACCCTCGTATGGACCGGATAGTCTATTACCGAGGGGCGAACATCATGCCCTGGTGGACATAGTGGAACAATTCAGCGAGTTCTACTCAGAGCTTTATCAGACACGCGGTACAGCTTCGGAACAGGAATTTGAGGCATACCTAGAAGATAAAGCTTATGCCTGACTCTCCGATGTGCTGAGTAAATATATCTCGGTCTGCCTATTGATGAACAGGACATTAAGCTAGCGATAGCGGCGATGGCTAATGGCAAGGCGCCTGGCCCTGATGGGCTCACAGTGGAATTTTACAAGAAATATGCTGATTTGCTCGCGCCACAGCTCTTAGAAATGTATGCTGAGGCGTATGATACAGGGCATGTTACCGCATTCTCTAAGAGAAGCATTGGTTATTACTCTTCTCAAAAGAGACAAGTCACCTGACAGATGCGACTCTTATCATCCATTGTCGCTAATTAATACAGATGCCAAGATCATTTTAGCCACTAGGTTACAGCCACTATTACAGGGACTGATATTACCCGATCAAGCGGGTTTTATTCCTGAAAGGTCCACCTCCCACAACCTACGTACAATTCTTTACATGTTTCATATACTGGAGCAAAGCATGGCTTGGCAGTTCGGGCTGGACTGTTCCCATGAGGCACAGGGTCAGACTGATTTGCATATAGCCATGTCTGAACTGGGGTGGCAGAGTGGGCTAAAGAACAGTGATGGATTAAACCCAGATCTTTTGACTGGGTGTGAGTGTTTGATTGATTTAGATGCTCCGTCCATCACCACCCTCTTTTGTACCACTTTTGGCCGCCATGGGTGTGGCAGGGTATGCTCAGACGTGAGTCCCTTGCTCACTTTGCCACTGGATTCAAGCAAGCCGGGCTGAAGACGGCTGGAATGCCAGAAACCGGTCCTCGGAAGCTTGTTTCCGGTCCAGGGAAGACATGGCTTGGCAGTTCGGGCTGGACTATTCCCATGAGGCACAGGGTCAGACTTATTTGCATATAGCCATGTCTGAACTGGGGTGGCAGAGTGGGCTAAAGAACGATGATGGATTAAACCCAGATCTTTTGACTGGGTGTGAGTGTTTGATTGATTGATTCAGATGCTCCGTCCATCACCACCCCCTTTTGTACCAAAGCATGGAGGTGGCGGCGGTACTACTAGATGCGGCCAAAGCCTTCGATTCAGTGGAGTGGAACTACATGTATTAGGTTTTGTGGCGCATGGGATTTCCACCCCTGTTTATACAATGGATTGTTGTCCTGTATACGGCACCGACGGCAAGGGTACGAGTGGGAGGACTGACATCTGAGTCATTTTGCATAACGAGAGGCACCCGGCAGGGTTGCCCTCTATCGCCGTTGGTGTTTGCGATAGTCCTGGAACCTATGGCTTGTGTAATTCGCCAGCGACACAGGGAGACCGCACTTAATTTCAATTACAGGCCGGTGGCGATATAGTTTTATGCGGACGATATGGTTCTCTTCATCCGAGAGCCAACTAGGTATTTGACACAACTACTTCGTGAATACGTTCGATTTTGTTACCTGTCTGGCCTTCACATAAATTGGGATAAGTCGTACATAATTCCTTTGACGTCCATAACCACTCAACCCAGCTTAGAATTCCCGCTAGTGTGGTCGACGGACCCTGTTAAATATCTACGTGTCTGGATACATCGTGACCCGGCTGTGGTAGTCAGAGAGAATTATGGCAGAGCATGCTCGAAACTAGAAAGCATGGTGGATACCTGGATTTCATTGCCACTCTCCCTGGCAGACCGCACTGCTCTTGTCAAAATGGTAGTATTGCCTAGATTCCTTTATCTTTTTATGAACACACTGATTGTGCTCACGATGGAGTTTTAAAAAAATCTCCGCAGTCAACAAATTCGGCTGGTGTGGGGAGGTAAGCCTGCGCGGGTGCAATGGTCGACCCTTCCAAAGGGTATGAGAGAGGTGGATTCGCGGCTCCAGATTTTTATGTGTACTACTTGTACTCCACACATCGCTGTGGTGGAAGGCGACGCGGCTCCGATCCCGCTGCACAGTGTAATTACCCATCACTCCCGGGGAGTCCCAAAGTCAGAGATTAATGCCGTTGATGCCACTATTTCTGCTTGGCAAAAGATAGTGCGATTGGCACAGAAATTGCCGTTATATGCTCTGGCAAAGCATCTGGAACATCACGTTGCTATGACGGTCACACATAAAGGCCCCTCTATGAGATTGAGAGACGCCGGTATTGTGCATATGCAAGATGTTTACCCGAATGGTACATTTATCACACAAGAGGCTTTACAGTATGTCAGTAACCAATCACTTCTCTTTCATTTTGCTGTACATAGATTACGGCACGCGGTTGCTCTCCCTGCAGTTTGCGCTCACTACCGATACTAATAAAAAGCGGATATCGAAACTATATAAAATTATTAAAGAGGAGACAGTGGAAGCTCCAGATAAAAGCTGGGACAGATGGAATTAATGTTTGTCGGACCCTATTACAGAAGCGATCTGTGTATACGTTTGTGGATTGACAGGGAAACTCACTATGAATGGAAACCTTCAGATTATACATTTCAAATACATACATCAAGTATACTACACCCCAGTACGACTCCAAAAGTACGGCCTACGTGCGACTGCATGCTGTGAACGCTGTGGGCAGGATGGAGCCGACTTTATGCACCTGGCGTGGAGATGTCAGAGGGTGGGCGAATTCTGGGACGCAGTAGTATGCGGTTTACAAGAAATGGTTGCTGTGGACATTCAATGTGGACTGCTAGTGTGCCTGCTTTCCTGAGTGCCACACATTAAAGGGGTGAATGGTGTGTTTGTACGTTTGGGGCTACTGCTGGCGGCGCGAAGAGTGGCGATAACATGGGGCAACAAACATAAGCCTGCGTTTAAGACATGGATGTCGGACTTGGTATACTGTCGGGACAATCTCACTACATATGCAGAAGAGTTACTGGTTGGTTCGAAGCCAAGGGATATCTGGGAACCCCTACGACTATATTTACTTCATAAATCCACATAGAGACCCAGGCTGCATGAGACACTCAGAGGGGCAGATCGCATACTGAAAGGTGCTGAAGAAACCATCCCGGTGTATTTATATGCTATTGAGGATGCATGGGCTTTAGGATATGTGTCCTTTGATGATATATGCCTTGGTTAGATTGTCTTTATTTGTTGGATTTTGGTTGATTTATTATTTCTTTATTGTGGTTCAAATGTATAATATTAGTCTATATGTAGGCTGTCCTATCATTTAGAAATTGGTGGCTATTACACACGTTTAGATATATATGACAGGCGGCTTCATTAAGAATGTAATATGTATTCTTTCATTTTCATTCCTCATTTGCTTTGTATTTTGTTTACCTCTAATAAACGAATAAAAAAATTAATTAAAAAAATGTCACTAATTGTGCACATTGTAAAACAAATGAGAACAGAGAGGATGGAGATTCCCTGCTAAAATGGTAATTGTTTGCGGTTACTACCTGCTTTGTCTCCCAAATTAGTTTGCCGACACTTAATAAAGTGATTCCAACAATCCTTGCCGACCCAGAGGGATTTTTTCGCCTTGCCGCCAAGCCTGCTGTACCTGCGGAGAGGTCTTCTTGGGATAGCTGTACTCGGGCACTCGGTCCCCCCGCCGCCGCATACAAACCGTGGCCGCCGAGCGGGGGGACTACAGCCCCCACAATTCCACCAGGCCCCGCCCACTGACGGTGTCAGACGCACCCGGAGGCGCACAAAAAGAACAGAGCTCCGCTAAGGAGCGAGTGAGTCCAACAATCCTTGCCGACCCAGAGGGATTTTTTCACCTTGCCGCCAAGCCTGCTGTACCTGCGGAGAGGTCTTCTTGGGATAGCTGTACTCGGGCACTCGGTCCCCCCCGCCGCCGCATACAAACCGGAGCCGCCGAGCGGGGGGACTACAGCCCCCACAATTCCACCAGGCCACGCCCACTGACGGTGTCAGACGCGCCCGGAGGTGCACAAAAAGAACAGAGCTCCGCTAAGGAGCGAGTGAGTCCAACAATCCTTGCCGACCCAGAGGGATTTTTTCGCCTTGCCGCCAAGCCTGCTGTACCTGCAGAGAGGTCTTCTTGGGATAGCTGTACTCGGGCACTCGGTCCCCCCCGCCGCCGCTTACAAACCGCGGCCGCCGAGCGGGGGGACTACAGCCCCCACAATTCCACCAGGCCCCGCCCACTGACAGTGTCAGACGCGCCCGAAGGCGCACAAAAAGAACAGAGCTCCTCCCGCATCACGGGAGCGCCGGGCTAAGCCCGGACAAAGGGCCGGCCATTTTGTGGCCGTTCGGGGGCCGAAGGAGGCCGGGCTGGGCCACCCCCGTAAACCCCCCCCCCCCCCCCCGAATGATGCCGATTCCATCGTAGGATTCCTCCGTATCACATAGTAAGAACTGCATACAGTAGTTCTTTGTTTTTTTGTGCTTACTCAGCCCTTCTTTTACCATCAATATGCCCTCTTCAAAACCTGCTAAACTTGTCAAGTCTAACACGCACTCTTTGACAGCAATTGACCGTATGCTCCAAAGGACCATTGGAGTAGTGACTACCGCAATTGAGCACACCGAGAGACGTTTCTCGTTACCCGTGGGGTCACTGCCCCCGATTTCTATGATCAATCTATAGGGGACAACTAATAATTCCCAGGATTCGTGTCTATTACCATCATTTGTATCCCTCCCACGTATGCCCCCTGTAACACATGCACAGCATTTCCAAAAGGATACTAGTATTATGGAACTATCTTCCCTGCACTCCACGGCAGTTTCGCCACCGTTGGCTAAAGACAATAGTGCCTCATTGGGGGTAGCTAGCAAGGTTAGGTCTCCCCTACATCAACCTGACGGCCAAGATAAAGAAGGTGATATTAGCATCCCCCTTCAATTACGGGAACAGAATCTCTTACCCAATCCCACAATAGACTTATTAGAAAATGAAACGCTGCTAGAGATTTAATTGGAAGGTACTTCACTGACATTACCTCAACCACTTACCCTCTCACCCATAATCCCTAAAAGTCAGGTTGCACGTAGAAAGAGGAAACGAGGGGCGGATATATTTTAAGGTAGAAGCGCTAAGACTAGGAAGAAAACGGATACTAAAGAAGGGAATGTTAAAAACATAGAAAAAGAACGGACATCAAACGAGACAAATGGGCAAGATAATGACATAGTACAATCCCCTATAATTAACCCCTTCGCTGCTCATGACGAGCTCAGCTCGTCATGAGGCACAGTGAAGCTGTGCTGATGACGAGCTGAGCTCGTCATGAACAATGGGATTTCCAACAAGTCAGCACCGGAGGAAAATATCTCTAGCAGCGATGGTGTTAAAGAATTAGTTGGGAATTTTGAGCATTTGATTAAATCATTAATATTACCCATAGCACACAGGTTAAAAATCATCACAGAAAAGCTAGGAGAATTGGAAAGTACAACTCAAACCAATTTAGAACTCACAAGGGAACTTACCAAACAGACAATTAAGAACACAGCATGTAGGAAAGTTACCATCCCACCAGCTTTTCAGGAAAAACACAATAGACCTGACATTAAAACAACTAAAGAGCAAAAAACCCCTAAAACCACTTCTGAAAATACAAATACGGTGCAACATCCACAGCCTGAGTTGGCTCTTAAAAATCCCCCATCTTTATCCCAAAGTCAACCAGGCTTAAAAAATACTGGGGTTAAAAGCACGATGGCTACGTCAGTAAACAGTGACTCAAATGGTGGAAATTAAAGTAGAATAGATGGTAATATGGTTAAAAATAAGGATACTCCTATACCTAGTAATAACTCAAATACCCAAAGTAGGGCAGAAAATAGAATTCGGCGTGAGATTCAAATTACGCTTCCGCCTGAATCAGCCCCCTACGTTGCTGTGCTGACAGGAGTTCCTTAACTACTTCCAGGTCAATATGAGGACTTTAGGAGTCTCAAAAACAAAACCATATACGGGTTAAAAAGGAATAGACCCCTTCCCCCAAACATTAATGGAGAGATATTACATGTGAGAAGGACTAAATGGTTGGGTGTGAGACCAAAGGACATCAGTGGAGATGTAATAATAATCAACTTTAAAGACTATAGAGTCATGAACTACCTAAATGACTGGTATCAGGAAAAGGAGAACCTGGGGATATAGCTTCAGCAATTAAATTACTTCTACCCTAGGACACTGATATTACCCAAACATCAACGGGAGTTCCAATACCACAGAAAGCAAGAGGCTTATCAATATCCACCCTCATTATCAAATAGATTCCATGCTCTCCTAGGCCTAGATGGTATAGACTGACGTACCCAAGGAACCCCTTGCAAAATAAACCCTCAACTCCAATCACATCCTCCAGGTGAACAACTACTAGTTCACCCTGAACCTAGAGATAATACGAGAGATATAACCGGTCCTTCTCTTCAAACTATCATAACGGATTTGATGCCAGCACTCTCAAATCATCCACTATCTCCTTCAATCAGGGAAATTCCAGGCTCGATTTTTACCTGGAATGTGGCGGTTCTTGCTGGAAAAATCAGTGATACTAAGTGGCAGTTAATAACAATGACCCACTCCATCATTGCCGTGCAGGAAACATGGGCAATTGAAGAACTCCACCTTTTGGGTTATAAAACGTTTTTTACTCCAGCTACACCTAGTAGAAGAGGTACCTATCAATCACCACTGGTCCAACAGTCTTAAAAAGCTATATGGATAATAACTACTACCAAATCTTAATTACATCTTGGGGCTTCCAAAAAATGGAGTTATAATAAATTTTTATAACAATATCCCAATTTCAGAAGTAGAGAAGGTTATAAAAAAAATTTCAGCGACCCTTAACAACCATTGAAGAAACCCTAATAGGTGACATGGCCATTATATGGGTAGGTGATTTTAACTGTTCCATATGCCCAATGAGCTCAAAGGGGGTGTGTGGTCTGGAGGATGAAAACCAAGGGGCGACATTCCACCATTTCTGCCATACAAAGATTGGGGATCTATTGAATAACATAATGGGAGATCACTCCTTAGCCTTTATTAATGAGCTTTGCACCCCACCTAAAATATTTAGCCCAACCTTTAATGGTAGAGGGGCAAATTCAATTATAGATTTTGCACTCTCTTCATCCCGATATGCTGCCCTTATAACTAACTGGGAGACCGTTACTACAGGTATGAGTGACCATTATCCTATTTCGGTTACCTATAATATCGACTCAAGTAATCAAGCCCAAACTAACCTCACTCATTATGATTTGAATCCTATCCTTGGGCAACAAAATGGGTTTTGTATTAAGTGGGAGAAGGTAATCCCAGAAAATGTTGCAAAAAGCCTGATAACTAGTACCCTTAAGGTAATTAATGCACGTCTCTCTTCAGAAGAAGATCCAACTTCTGTCCTTAGATCTTTTAATAAAATCTGCTCTTGTATTAAAGCGCTCTTGGTGAGAATCCCTCGTAATACAGTTAAGGGCTCCCCCGGATGGTTTGATGCAAACTGTACAAGGGCACTTTCTGCACTTAAAAAAGTCCTACACTCCAGCTCATCCACTAGAACACAGATTCAATCTGCAAGACGTAGATACCGTAGTGCCCTTATTAATAGAAAAAAAGATCTTAAAACTAAAGCGTGGTCTGCTCTGCATTTGGCGTCCGAACAAAAGGATAATGTTGCCTTTTGGAAGGCTGTAAATGCACCGTTCTATCAAGACCGGCTGGGCCCCCACATAGATAACGCAATATCAGCACAGGAATGGGTGAAACATTTTCAGGCTCTTAACAGCACTCTAGCTTCCCTTGAAGATCCCCTTCATTTAAGACCTATAGCAGAAAATACAGGTATTTCCTTCCCAATAGATATTCACTTCGAAATGGACAAGGTTCAAAAAGCACTAAGGGAAAGTCCCGCGGGCTAAAGCTCCCGGACCCGATTGTGTTCCCATTGATGTTTTTAAAAATCTTCCTTATCTCTGGGTCCCAATACTCACAAAAGTACTAAACTGCTCAATTCAAATTGGTTTCTTGAAACCTGGCAAGAGGCAAGCCTGGTTCCCGTATATAAAAAGGGGGATAGGAATGATCCTGTCTGCTATCGGCCCATTTCGCTTCTAGATGGTCTAATGAAAATGGCGGGCAGGATCATTCTTGCTCGTATACAGGAATGGCTTGAGGATCACGATGTTTTATCCACATTACAATATGGATTTAGGAGAGGGAGAGGGACAATAGAGCAAGGTCTAAATCTTTCCCTCATCACTTCTAAATATATACATGCCAAAAAAAACAACCTATATGTAACATACGTAGACCTTAGTTCTGCGTTCGATTGCATAAGGCATGATATTCTATGGCAAACTCTAACGGACATTGGGCTGGATAACAGGATACTTACTTTTATCAAAGAACTTTACTCCGGGGCCGGTGCACGTGTAAGATATGGCAAAAAAGGGGAATGCTCAGATTTCTTCCCAATTCATAGAGGAGTAAGACAGGGGTGCATTCTTGCACCCCTGCTTTTTAAATTATATATAAATATATAAATGATGTGGGCTCCTTTCTTACACAACACTATGATGACTATCCAGTAATTAAGGGAAAACCCATTCCTATACTCCTCTACGCTGATGACACAGCGATTTTATCACAGACAAAGAGGGGACTGCAAAAGGCAGTAGAAACATTTTCACACTATATGAGCGAACGGGGGCTACATATAAACGTTTCTAAGACATTTACTATGTCATGCGGTTTGAACAAAGCTAGAGCACCTTGTATGATTATCCTAGAAGATAGGCGTGTCGAGTTAGCGGACATATTCGGCTATTTAGGAGTGCATTTTGATAGACGAGGCACCTGGAAGCCCGCTGTAAATGCGAGGGCTCTAGCTTTCAACAAAGCAACTGGAGCAGTCCTAAACTTTGCCAAAAAGATAGGGTCTAGGCCACCTAGGGAGCTTCTCCAAATTTTTAAAGCTAAATGCGTTTCAATTGGAACCTCGGAGCGGGTCTATGGGGATCGCAGCCTGTGGAAGCAATTCAACGCATAGAGAATAAATTCCTACGATACCTACTGGCAGCTCCAAAAAGCACACCTACATATGTGCTCCACGCCGAACTTGCTATACAACATATATCGGATATTATGAAAATGGCACCGATTCTACTCTGGCACAATATTTGGACTAACCCTGCCACAGTATTAAACAGAACGATTATATAGGACTGCTTGCTATGCAAAGGTGTAAAAAATATTGCATGGTTCTCTTACATAAAAAATATTGTGTCCGAAATTGTTCACCCGGAATACTTCTCAAACCCAACTACCATGGACCTTGTTTAACGATCTGTTCTAAAACAAAAACCCTGTTGGAACATCTTGAAATGAAAAGATGGAATAAGGAAAGGACCAAGATATCAGTCACCAACCATGATGACGTTACATTGCATAGAAACATTCAGCTGTATCATGTAGTAGACCAACCTTTTTTCTTTCGTAGGCTTTTAACATGTTTCCGCTTGGAAACTTTTTATAGACTAATAACCCTGCCAAGGTGTAACGACTGGTCTAGAGAAAAAATAACCTGTCCATGTGATGAGGTGTCATTCCAATCAAACATTCATTGTACCCTTTACTGCACCCTTTACTCCCATCCAAGGCGACAAATTTTGAGACCTCTTCTGTTATCCTGGGGAGTAAGAAAGTCAAGAGAAGCATATAACAAATTAAGGACATTGGATGATTACTTCACCATTAATACCATAACCATGTATCTTAGAGCAATATTGAGATTGAGAAGGTCCATTATAATTGAATAGCCGTAGCTTGCAATGATGAATTAACTTTTAACTGTTATTTTAACTTAAATGTACCCTCTGAAATCTTTGTCTGTTTTTAAGAATTTTTAAACTGAATTCTAATACCAATTTTTAAATCAAAAGTGTAATTGCTATGAAATTTTAAAAATTGTGATCGTATTGCACATGCTTTTATGATTTGTTTTTACACTTCGAAAAGCTTTTGAACTTGAACTTGAATAACACCCAGTCAATGACTCCATATGCACGAGTGACAAGCCTTGGCATTGAAAGTGGGCAGCCTGGGTATGATTTTAGTGAACTTTTGGACTTCCATTTATCAATGAGCTCTGCAGCTCTGGGATTAAGTACACATCACTTTTATTGACCTCGCTCTACTCATTGACACAAAATAGGTGAGCCATCAGCCCCTGCTTCGGCACAAGCACCACAGGGCTATCTCATGGGCTGTGCAAGGGCTCAATTACTTCATGGTACAGCTCTGGTGATTTCTACATGTGTGCGCTCTTGGGCATTGTCCGACATCAAGTAGGCCATGGGCTACCAGTCTCAATGGTGTGGGTGCACCACAGTGTGAGTCAAGGAGCCAGGGAAAGTAGCTCTGTGGCTTCCCCAGAAGGAACACGCACTCATACTGCTGCTCCAAAGTCTGTTTAGGAATAGTTGAACTCCTTTCAGGGAAAAAGCTTTTTAATGCTGTAACCAATTTTTGGGGAGAGGTCTGAACTTTTCATCACTGTCTGACAGAACAAAGAATACTTTGCTCTTCATCCACTGATGGTACAGCTTGAGTTTACACCTGCGCATATAGCAGTGTTGGAACTTGTTCAGTTGTCCTCCACAGCACACCTTTACCATGAAGAAACCCTTCTAGTGCGTACTCAACGTGACCTTTTGGTTCATACCACTCTATTATACGTTCCTGGATGGTGTGGACATTACCATTCCTGACATGCATGATATGGCCCATCTTTATCCAAAGGCCAAGCATGCCATCAACTACATCACCAATGAGAAACCATAGGTCTTTAACCACCACAATGGCCAATGCGAAGCACAGAGAGTGGAGTGTCACCTATTCTGTAGCACCTGCCTGAAAACAAAAAGCAGATATTTGTTCCACTTCCTCCTCATTGGGGACTCTAGAGTACATATTGTGCTTCAAAACGTTGCATCGAAATGCTCAACCAAACCAAACTGGGGAGTAGCATAAGGTGGAGAACATGTAGGTTATCTTGGCTCAGGTTATGAGGCCTGCAAACAGGCTTCCATGAAGTTTGTTCTCCCCTCAGAGATGACCTTTTTTTGGGACAAGAAACTGGGCAAACAAATACCATTAGGCCATGGGTTACTACTGGGCCATTTGTCATCCTTTTTGCCCAATGTAGTAAAGGGTCTAGTAGTTGGACAATGCCTATTCCGATAAACAAAACTTCAATCAGATGAGATCACAGGAGCATGGTTAGACCTCTGGTCTTGTCCAGCAAAATGTATACACATTTACACACATGCAAGGCCAGTAAAAGTGTTGACATTTCCTTTGCGTTTTTTTTTTTGGCATCAAGGTGCCTGCACAGGGAAGTCTCTTTTGTCAATGTCAACAATAGCCCCATATGGCAACACCAGTGGCTGTTTGGCCCCCAGGTTCAGAAATGGAAGGCTCATTGTACTCTAGTTCACCATCCCTAAAATACTCTGAAAAATGAACTGCGTCTCCAGCACTCTGCCACTGGGCTTGCTAAAAGCAATCCACCAAATTAGAACACTCGAGATGGTCTTTTACAAATTCTACTCTACAGGGCCTCCCCACCGTCAGCATTTCTTGCTAATCAGTGGCTTCTTTCAGAAAAGACACTGTGATGCCTGTTTCTCATCATTCTCATCAAATTTCACATTGGATGAGGGTAAAAAAATAAATCTGTTGAGTCCTGTATGCCCATAGGTGGTAGGGCACATCTGCATAACTCGCGCTCTCTAATCTCATGAAGCATCTGTTCCCAGGTTTCCCCCTTTGGAGCACCCCTTGCAGGCTATGAACTTATTAAGAAAGCATCTCCCATCCCAAAGACAACATTGCTATGAAGGTAATCAATAGATTGACCATCTCTGACATCTACAGCACTGTAGGAAATCTGTCTTTTCTTTGAGGTCACCCCAGATTTTCACTTTTTGTTGGACCCTATATGTTTGCTGGCTTTAGAACTCTGTGCACTTTACCTCTGCTAACCAGTAGTTAAGAGCCTGGGCTCCCCCTTTTAACATGGTGAAAATGCCACACTCCAAATTGCCATATTTAACTTGCCTATAAATCCCTAGTATATGTCACAAAATAAACCCAGAGCCTGGAGGTTAAACCAGTATTGGACTACACAACCTCTTGTGCCAGCCACTGCAGCGGCAGTGTAAACATGACTTCAGTACAAGACAAATCACCTATGCACACTCTCGTATATACATTCATTTTGTCAAAGTGGACATAGGATGCAAAGGACACAAAACCTATCAAACAAACAATTCAAAATAACAGATTTTGTCCTTGGAGTAGGTTGTTCCAACAGTAGAGTCTTTAATGTTCAACAGAAACCAGCCAACACGTGTTTCGTCACACAGGGGACAGTTTCCTGCGACTCCTCAGGGCTGGGAGGGAAATACAAAGGAAGGTGATGGGTTACATGATAAACATTTATGCCGTGACCAGTAACAGGTGACAACGGTTTGTAAAGGCAAAACGTGTTTGAGGGCCAAAGGAGAAAATCCAACAGAAGTACTCATAACTAGACAGTGTGACACAATGAGACATCTGAGTCTAAAGGGAAAGTGCGGGATCTTGTGAAGAGAAATAAAAGAAAAGCCAAGGTCATGCCAATGACCTAACGAAGTCGATGTGCGTGAAGTGTAAGACCAAAGATTCTAGCGATGATCCGTATTGCACGAGAAGTGCTAGCAGGGAAGGGGAAGGCGATATATGTAACATGCAAGAACCATATTGAATGCTAATAAAACAGGTGTATATACACGCATGCGTTGGTGAGCACACAAACAAAAATCGGTACTTTGTGGGTCATACGGTCTATTGCCAGTGGTCTCAGGTCCAAATCTAAATGGATCCCCACTTTACCCGTGGGAAACTCCATCGACAATTTTCATAAACGTGTCTTAGAAGACATAGATGGACTTGATCCACAACAGGGCAAAAAGACTTTTAAGTACAAAGACAACCTGGGGCGCTAGAGGGCACACACGCGGAATGGCTGCTTAACACTGCAGCTCCCGCACCTTGGCCATTGATCCTCGATTATCCTCGACCACGGATGCCCGGCATCGCCCCAGACCCGGTCACCTGAGGCACAACACTGTCCTTCACATTCGTCCCGGAGCTTGTCTCTATCCTATCGCCAGAAGCGGAGATCTCGCCGAGTGAACTCGGCCCGGCTGGTACCCTGGCTGCTGCAGGACGCGGAGACCAGCTGTGGAGCTCTACGCAAGGTCGGTGCCTGACACGCGGCTCTGGGCCCCGCCTACCCCGGAGCTCGCGTTCCCTGTGCGGAGCCCTCTGATTGTTGCGTGACCTGGGGATCCGCTGCCTGGCCGCTGGTCCTCCACAGCAAGCGATCGCAGGGTTTGCCCTCATCGGACGTCGGACCTGCGGACCCCCGGACAGCGGCGTGGCCTGGCGGAGCTGAGGCCTACTACCGGCGGCCGCCGGAGAATACCGCCGCAATCCTGTGTGTGGTGAGTGGCGCTCCTCCCGTGGACCCTGCCTCCCGCTTCTGTCCTGCGCCCACCGCCCGCCGCGGTCGGAGCGAGCTGCGTGGCCCCTCGCTGCCTCTAGACTGACCTACTCGGGCCCCGGGGCCCGCCGGCCCGCCTGCTCATCCTCTGGCTCCTGCGGGGGTCCCTGGGCGCCTGCGGCTTCACTGCCGCGCGGACCTTTATTGCTCCTGAATGTCTCCCCGGTCGGGCGTGTCGGACTCCTGAACCACAAACTCTGACCTTCCTCTGCGGGACAGCGTGCCACACGTTTTTCCCCGCACCCTGGCCTGACATCGGACCTGCCTCCCCGGGGAGCCCTTGCGCTGCTGCGGCCCTGCCTGCATACACTGGTGCTGCCGTCCTGTCGCAGTTGCGAGTCGGACAGCCTTGGCCTCCGGCCTGACCCCTCCTGCTTGCCACCACTGAGGCTACGCGTGCCGCGCTGCCCTCCTGTACCGCGGCTGGACACTCCTGCCCACGGGTGTTTGGAACGGGTCATTTCACGCCCTTTCGACTCCCCAATCCGACTGGACCCAGCTAGAACTGTGCTGGTACGGCCTGGACGGACGGCAGCACCGATCTAGTGGCTCAAGATGGTTCGTCCTGAGAACCGCCAAACAAAGATCAGCTTTGACGGCGCAAGGAATTCCACGAAGACAGTTCCTGCTGATCTTGGCTCAGGCGCCGCTTCCACCTCCACTCTTTCCTCTCCTGCCAAGGAACTCGACTTACACCAACTATTTCAGGAGATGCGGCAGGGGTTCGCCACTGTGGTGGAGAAGGTGGATGGTGTGACCGCTAGACTTGACGCTCTTGCCCACAGGGTGGATCTGCATGAGGAACGACTTGCGGCCACGGAGCAACGCATTTCTGACGCAGACGATGTTGCCTCCACCCAATACCACACAGCTTGCTCGCATGGACAACCTCCTCAGGATTATAGCAGCAAAGAACGAAGATTTGGAAGCCCGTAGCCGACGCAACAACATCCGCGGCACGGGCATTCCGGAGTCCACCAACACGGGCAGGATGGAGCTCTACGTTGAGTAGATCCTCAAGGGATCCATAGGCGAGGATGCTTTTTCACCGCAGTTTATTGTCGAACGCGCACATAGGTCCTTGGCGCCTGTCTCTAAGCCTGGCGTACCACCCAGGCCAATCATCGCCAAACTGTTAAACTACCGTGACCGCGATGTGGCGCTGAGAGCTGCCCGCACTCAACGGACCCTCCAATACGATGGTGTAACATTTTCTATCTATCCAGACTTTACCCCTATGGTACAGGAGGAACGGCGTAAATTTCTCCCTGTGAAGAAAACATTATGTGAAGCGCAACTGGACTACGCCCTACTCTACCCAGCGAAACTGCGGATCACGCATCAGGGGAAGCAGCGTTTCTTCACGAACCCCCAAAAAGCTGAGGACTACTTGAAATCGCTCCGAGGGGCTAGGGGTGGCGACCGTGCTGCTGCTGCTGACTTAGGGGATGAAGACCCTTCTGCTGCGGAGACTGACAACTGACCATGGCCATCTACCTGAACTGAACCTTTGCCTTCCTCGTGCTGGCATGCTACCTCTTCATCCTGCTTGCTCCGAGGTGGCTGACTCTTCGATGGGACTTGGCGGTGTCTGGACACTCCTGTGGTAACGTATACCAGGATCCGCTTGCCTAGCCCTGGCCTCCACCGAGGGCGGTACAGTTTTTGGAGGCCATCGGCGGGTACAGCGGTTGTGCGCCCTCGATGTCGTTACCCCATCGGGTGCACCCCATGATGACTGTTGATATGTTGGACTCTGATGTGGGGGGGGGGAGGGGGGGAGACTGAGGGTGGGACTGGCTGGCTGCAGGCAAGTTCGGGGCGCTGTATTGGGTGGGGGGGGATCCGTTGGGATGGGGGAGGCCTGCACACTGAAAATTGTTTTTGGTTTATGTTATTTCCTGTTGCTCACATGGATTCGAGTCCTTTGCTAATGCCTGCACTGCTTTGCAGGAGAAGTGATATTACATTACATTACACTAAATGGCGGTCTTGGGGTCTGTAGCGCAGTTACACTGCATGTCGTGGAATGTCTGTGGGCTCAATAATGCTAGGAAATGCCAGGATGTTCTTGCATACCTCACTAGACATGATGTACATGTTGCTATGCTCCAAGAAACCCACCTGTCGCCACAAGGGCGGACCACCTTTGCATGTAAGTGGGCTACCACCCGTACTTTCTCATCCTATTCCACGTATGCCAGTGGGGTGGCCATCCTACTCCAGAGCACTGTCCCGTTTCACAAAAGCGGGGAACTGGTAGATAGGGGAGGTCGTTACGCTTTGCTTTGGGGGAGAATGGGCCATGACACTGTCACCTTTGTAAATTGCTACGCCCCTAATGTGGACACGCCCACTTTCTTCACCACTCTTTGGGGTAAAATCCTTGACGTGGGCTCCCGCCATGTCATCTGGGGTGGGGATTTCAACCTGGCATTGGTGCCCAGCATGGACAGGGCTTATGGGGCTGCCCACTACAAACCTAAGGCACGAGAAGCCCTCGAGGGCATTATGGCTGAAGGGGCCCTGGTAGACATATGGCGATCCCTGCAACCGGTCAGACAAGAGGGAACTCACTTCACTCCACAGACTGGCACCTGGGCACGACTAGATTACTTCCTTGTTACCCCTGGCATAATACCTGGGGTCTCGACGGTCACACACCTACCGAGGACATACTCTGACCACAGCCCAGTCCTGATGCGTACTAGACTCCCTGGGTGGGATTTCCCTAGACCTCCTTGGCGCCTACAACCGACGGCTCTGTTGGATGCCCTGTTCTGTTCTGAGTTGGGGGAGGAAATTGCGGATTTCTTTCCAAGGAACAAGGGGTCGGTCGATTCGGTGGAGCACATTTGGGAGGCCTTTAAGGTAACTGTCAGAGGTTTTTACATAGCTAAAAGTTTTGGGGTCCTCCGGGACATACAGGCCACTATCCGTAAACTGCACGGGGAACTGCGAGCACTAGAGAATCGTATGGTCGCAGGGGATGACCCTGCATTACACGCGGAGTTCAGGGTCACATTGACCAAATATGAAGAGGAGGCCGACAGGGAGGCGAGATTCAAGGGGAAACACTGGCAGGCTCGGAGATATTGTGAAGGTGACCGCCCGGGTAAAGCTCTGGCAGTCTTGACCCGGGTTCCCCGTGATCGTAATGCCATACTGGAGCTCACTGATAACCAAGGACACACGATTAGGGACCCGGAAGCACTATTAGCTACTCTCACTTCACATTATCACAATCTGTACACCACTACCGCTTCAGTAGAGAGGCCCTACACTGACTATCTGAGCGATGTAGCACTCTGTTGGCTCAGTGGCGGTGACAGGGCCTTCTTGGCGGCCCGGTTTGAACTGGACGAAATTTGTGAAGCCATCATGTCCCTTAAAAATGGCAAGGCGCCTGGACTAGATGGGTTACCGGCCGAATTCTATAAAACGTATATTGACATAATGGCCCCAGTCCTTCGTGAAGTATATGAGGAATCACTTGCTGATGGCATTCTCCCAGGTTCCATGCGTGAAGTAGTCATCACTTCCCTCCTTAAACCTGGTAAGGACCCCTGTTCCTGTGGTTCTTATCGCCCCCTTTCTCTCCTAAACTGCGACGTGAAGATCTTAGCCAAGGTCCTGGCTACTAGGCTTTCCTTGCTCATGACTAGGATTGTATTGCCAGACCAGTCGGGGTTTGTTCCCGGTCGCT
Source organism: Lissotriton vulgaris (assembly GCF_964263255.1). NCBI lineage: Eukaryota > Metazoa > Chordata > Amphibia > Caudata > Salamandridae > Lissotriton > Lissotriton vulgaris. The sequence goes on along the minus strand of NC_141689.1, from coordinate 1,249,777,309 downwards.
CCACGTCACATAACCTGCGCACCCTGTTTTCGCTTCTCCGTACGGTTCACCCTGACCTCCCAGTCGCTGCAGTTTTTTTGGACGCATCCAAAGCCTTCGATTCGGTCGAATGGCCCTATTTATTTTCAGTGCTATTGTATATGGGCTTCCCCAAGCTGTTTCTTTCCTGGATACAACTCTTCTACACGCGACCGACGGCGAGAGTTCTCGCCAATGGTAGGCTGTCTCACTCGATCGACATCACGAGAGGCATGCGCCAGGGCTGTCCTCTGTCCCCCCTCCTTTTTGCGATCGCGGTTGAGCCTCTTGCATGTCGGCTTCGTCTGCTACATCGGGAGAGCGCCGTGCAGTGCCTACAGCGCCAGATAGGTGTCTCCCTCTATGCGGACGACATCACCCTTTATGTTAAATACCCTCACCTTCATCTTAACCCCTTATTGAGGGAGTTTGTAGCTTTTGGAGGCATGTCGGGGATACACATTAACTGGTCCAAGTCCCAGCTCTTTCCCCTCACACCCTCTGTGATTGACTTTCCCCTCGACTACCCTCTCGAATGGTGCCGTTCGGACCTTCGCTACTTAGGCATACAGATCTCGCGGGATCGGGAGGAGACCCTTCGCTCCAACTACGGAGTAGCAATTACATCCCTTGTTGCCACAGTCGACCGCTGGATCACTCTGCCACTCTCCATGGCTGGCAGGGCGTCCCTCATCAAGATGGTTGTGTTGCCCCCTTTCCTATACCTTTTTCTCAATATCCCGTATTACCCGGGCGCTTTTTTTTTTCAAGACCCTGAGATCGGAGCTCTGCCGCTTATTCTGGGGAGGCAAGGCCCGGCGGCTGAAATGGTCCACACTGATACTGCCTTATGAGGCCGGGGGATTTGATGTCCCTGACCTTGAAGCCTACTACCTTTGCGCGCAGGCCCACTTTGCTTTTCATTGGATGGTCCCCACGCCCTTCATGCCGCAACTAGCGGTGGAGGACTGGATCGTGCATCCCATACCTCTCAACGGCTTACTTCATTGCCCGGAGTCGCTGATTCAGACTCCAAACACTTCGATCTCCTGCACCCTGGACGCTTGGCGCCGCCTGGCCAGGAGGCTCTCCTGCTCTTTCCTTTATTCTCCCCTCCTTCCCCTGACATTTCACCCCACACTCGCGCTTTTGCAAGAACGTGGTTTCCAGCTGCTCTGCAGTCGATTACATATTGTCACCTGGGGTGATCTGTTTGAGAATAATGTTTTTAAATCCATGGACATTTTCTTTGCCACGCATGCCCGTTCCCCACTCGACATATTTTATTACCTCCGCCTCAGACAGGGGATGAAGGATATCCTTCCGGATTATCCCCATGAGCCAGAACCCCTGGGCCCCCTACACATTCTACTTAGCTCGCAGGATGGGGCACACTTGGTCTCCGGCCTATACCGTCGACTTCGGTCAGACATTGACCCTCTTGAGACAGGTGCTCGAGCGGCCTGGAGTGAGGATTTACCTACCACTCTTACTGATGAGAAGTGGCAGTACTGCTGCACGCTCACTGCCAGGATATCAGCTAGCAGCAGGCTCAAGATAATCCACTACAGGTTCCTCCAACGGCTATATCATACTCCAGTCAAAATACTCAGGTTCCATCTCGCTGATACTGACGAATGCGAGCGCTGTCGAGCTACTCATGCCAGCTTCCTGCACCTCGCTTGCAAAAGCTCCTCACTATTCACCGCCCCACCCGGAATTTGAGGTCGTCCGGAGCGATGCTGTTTAAACTCCCCCGCACTCGCAGAGCCAGGATGTGAGGTTGTTCTTTCAGGCACCTGGCTCCTAGGCACTGGAATGAATTACCGCTTGACCTCCGAATGGAACCTTCAGAAACCAGATTCCGTGCTAAACTTAAAACTCACCTGTTTCCAGCCATCTAATTTCCTCTTTTCTCTCTGACCTCGACTTCGTTCTCTCTAAACTTTCTGCCTCTTGAGATATGGCAACAATCTAGCGCGGGGACACACTATTTTTAGTGCAGCCAGGCGCTTTAGAAATGGCTTTATTATTATTATTATTATTATTATTATTATCTTCCACCAGTCCCGCCGTCCTCTCAAAAACGGGCCGACACATGCTCTTAGACAATCCAGGTAAGGTTTCATTGCCACCAAACAGACAAGAGTGTGTACTTAAAACACCTGGCAGATACGTTTCGGCGAATGCCTTATTCATTGCCAGCATTGTGTTTTAGAAATTGATTAAAAAGCGCAGGGTCTTTACATACAGTTACTACTGTTCTTATTGGTACAGATAAATCCAATCAGGCCTTGTATCTATGTCAGTCGGGGTATGTATGTATGTATGTATGTATGTATGTATATATTTTTATATATATATATATATATATATATATATATATATATATATATATATATATATATATATATATATATAGTTCGTCGTTCAGGAGGTGCTGGAGGGTTTTTTGCCATCAGAGAGATATATATATATATATCACCACATCTCTCCCAACGAGAAGATGAGAGGCAAAGGGGATTTCAGTAAGGAAAACCGCTTTATTTGGAACATTGCAGCATCGGCGAATGCATTTCAGCAATAAGCCTTCCTCAGCGCCTTAACTGCATGGAGTTCTGCTTCAAATGTGCCCAATCCTGCTCAGAATATGTTGACACGTCCTGCCCCTCCCTCGAGCAATGCAGCGCACCTGTGGAAGTTCGTGTCCATACGAGCTCGGGCTAAAATGCGATGTGCAAAATGCCCAGATAGAGGTAGTACTGCATTGCTCGAGGGAGGGGCGGACCTACGCCAGTTACTTCCAGGCAGCAGGAAATCACCAAACAGGACTTTATCTGGCGCTGCTTCACGGCACTGTACTTTTTCCATTGATGGATTGTCTGGAACCCGTCCCTGTGTCAGGGGGCCCTGAACAGTAGAGGTATTCTACCTCTGTCTGGGCATTTTGCACATCGCATTTTAGCCCGAGCTCGTATTGACCCGCTGATACCGGGGCTGAGGCGATACGAGGGGACTCGAGGGCAGACTTGTTGTTTGGGGGACTGCCATTTGCATCATCGGGTCCTGCTAAAGGTGCCGTAGTGGAGATTCAACCCCAAACTCTCCCCATTCCACCGGCCTGGGTCGCTCGTAACATGTGGCATCCTGGATAGTGGTAGTTCAGGATTGACCAACGAACTTCCACAGGTGCGCTGCATTGCTCGAGGAAGGGGCGGACCTACGCCAGTTACTTCCAGGCAGCACGAAATCACCAAACAACAGGATTGCAGTGGGTGCTGGGCACTGAAGAAGGCTCTCCACGCCGAAATGCATTTGCCGCCACCCTAGCTGTTTTCTGAACAATAAAGGCTGTCTTACCTGTTCCCCACTGGGTCCTGCTTCGTTCAATTTTGGAGGAAGGTTTTGCGTTGCATTTCATGTGCCTGCCAGTTGCACATTACAGGAACACGCGCCTCGTTTTGGGTCTGGACTTATATATATATATATATATATATATAATCTCAAGGCTTAAAAAAGAAGTTATTTAAACAATGTATCTGTAAGAGACAAATATTAGTTATGGATTCCTTACCTTAGAACTACCCCCATGCGTCAGACTGTATCCTGAGACAATGGAGCCTCTCCTCCTTTTAAGAAGAATGCCGGAAGAAGGTGGGCAGAGTGATGGTCTGTCCTAAGCGGAAAAAGATAACCACTTTGGGAAGAAAAGAGGGTCGAGTTCGGAGACAACCTTGTCTGGATGTACAGCAAGGAAAGAAAGCTTAGAAGAAATAGACTGAAGCTCACTCACACTGCGAGCAGAGGTGAAGGAAACCAGAAGAGCAGTCTTCAAGGTCAAGAGTCTGAGAGGACAATTATGTAGTGGCTCGAATGGAGAGCACATAGGTAGGTCAGAACCAAGATCAAGTCCCACTGGGGCATTACAAAAGGAATAGGAGGAAACTAATGAGTAATTCCCTTGAGGAACCTATTTAAAATAGTGAACTTGAAAGAGAAGGCTGATCAGGAAGCCAAAGAAAGGCTGAATTGACCGAAAGATAGCCTTTAAGAGTGCCCAGAGCAGAGCCTTGCCTGGCCAAAGAAAGAATGAAGAGGAGAACCTCTCATAGAGGGGCACAAAGGGGATCCACAGCTTTTGCTGTGCATCATGACACAAATGTGTTCCATCTACAGGCGTATACCGTTTTAGTGGAGAGACGCCTGGCTCCCAAGATGACATTAAATACTTTCGGAGGAAGGTTGAAAGCTGTCAACTGTCGCCGCTCAATGTCCACGAAAGGAGGTGGAGGCTGGACAGGTTTGGATGAAAGACCATCCCCTGTTGTTGCGACAGAAGATCCCACCGAAGAGGCAGTCTGATCAGAGGATAGATGGCCATATGCAAGAGGTTGGGATACCAGACTCTTTGTGCCCAATCTGGAGCCACAAGGATTACTCGGGCCAAGTTGCGTGTTAATTTTCTTCAGCACTTTGGGCGCAACTCCACTCGCAATGAAAAGCGTTGCGGAGCAAGTGCCGCCTTGGAAATTCCCACGCGCAGAACTGCTGACATTGCACGTTCTCCTCGGTGGAGAATCAATCTAACCAAGGCTCTCCCGACTGCTGAAAGAGCCCTTGCACCATTTCCAAGTGAAGACGCCATTCGTGATCCATCATGCACTTGCGGCTGAGTTTGTCCGCCCTGGAGTTCAGCGAACCTGCCAGTGATATGCCCTGATGTTCCAGCCATGTCCGAAGTCGGAGAGCCTCTTGACATAGGGTCCAGTACCACATGGCAGTGGTGTTGTCCGTGAACACCTGCACTACTCTTCCCTGGACAGAGGGAAGGAATGCCTTCAGTGCAAGAAGAATCACCCGGAGCTCCAGAACGTTGACTTGGAGCCCGGACACCAGAGGCTCTGATCTCCGCTTCTCCTATGTGGCCGCTCCACCCCAGAAGTGATGCATCTGTCACCACTGTGAACTCTGGTTGGGGAAGGGAGAGGGATCGCAAAAACAACAATTGATGGACAGAATGCAGAACAATGTCATACATTCACCCCAGTACAGAGATCTGGGCCTAAATCCATCGTTTTTTTGCACTCCACACCACCCCAGTTCAGACATGGCCATATGCAAATCAGCCTTGACCCTGTGCCTCATGGGAACAGTCCAGCCAGAACTGCCAAGCAATGTCTTCCCTGGACCGGAATCAAGCATCCTAGGACCGGTTTCTGGCTATCAGCCGTCTTCAGCCAGAATAGCTTGACTCCAGTAGTGTGGAGAGCACGGGACTCACGTCTGAGCAGACCCTTCCCACTTGGGGTGACAAATGCAAAAACAACAATTGATGGACAGAATGCAGAACAATGTCATACATTCACCCCAGTACAGAGATCTAGGCCTAAATCCATCGTTTTTTTGCACTCCACACCACCCCAGTTCAGACATGGCCATATGTCAATCAGCCTTGACCCTGTGCCTCATGGGAACAGTCCAGCCCGAACTGCCAAGCCATGTCTTCCCTGGACCGGAATCAAGCATCCTAGGACCGGTTTCTGGCTATCAGCTGTCTTCAGCCATGTCGGAAGTCGGAGAGCCTCTTGACATAGGGTCCAGTACCACATGGCAGTGGTGTTGTCCGTGAACACCTGCACTACTCTTCCCTGGACAGAGGGAAGGAATGCCTTCAGTGCAAGAAGAATCACCCGGAGATCCAGAACGTTGACTTGGAGCCCGGACACCAGAGGCTCTGATCTCCGCTTCTCCTATGTGGCCGCTCCACCCCAGAAGTGATGCATCTGTCACCACTGTGAACTCTGGTTGGGGAAGGGAGAGGGATCGCAAAAACAATTGATGGACAGAATGCAGAACAATGTCATACATTCACCCCAGTACAGAGATCTGGGCCTAAATCCATCGTTTTTTTGCACTCCACACCACCCCAGTTCAGACATGGCCATATGCAAATCAGCCTTGACCCTGTGCCTCATGGGAACAGTCCAGCCAGAACTGCCAAGCAATGTCTTCCCTGGACCGGAATCAAGCATCCTAGGACCGGTTTCTGGCTATCAGCCGTCTTCAGCCAGGATAGCTTGACTCCAGTAGTGTGGAGAGCACGGGACTCACGTCTGAGCAGACCCTTCCCACTTGGGGTGACAAATGCAAAAACAACAATTGATGGACAGAATGCAGAACAATGTCATACATTCACCCCAGTACAGAGATCTAGGCCTAAATCCATCGTTTTTTTGCACTCCACACCGCCCCAGTTCAGACATGGCCATATGCAAATCAGCCTTGACCCTGTGCCTCATGGGAACAGTCCAGCCCGAACTGCCAAGCCATGTCTTCCCTAGACCGGAACCAAGCATCCTAGGACCGGTTTCTGGCTATCAGCCGTCTTCAGCCAGGATAGCTTGACTCAAGTGGTGTGGAGAGCACGGGACTCACGTCTGAGCATACCCTTCCCACTCGGGGTGACCAATGCAAAAACAACAAACGATGGACAGAATGCAGAACAATGTCATACATTCACCCCAGTACAGAGATCTGGGCCTAAATCCATCGTTTTTTTGCACTCCACACCACCCCAGTTCAGACATGGCCATATGCAAATCAGCCGTGACCGTGTGCCTCATGGGAACAGTCCAGCCCGAACTGCCAAGCCATGTCTTCCCTGGACCGGAATCAAGCATCCTAGGACCGGTTTCTGGCTACCAGCCGTCTTCAGCCAGGATAGCTTGACTCCAGTGGTGTGGAGAGACGCCTGGCTGCCAAGATTACATTACAGACTTCATGAGGAAGGTTGAAAGCTGTCAACTGTCGCCGCTCAATGTCCACGCAAGGAGGTGGAGGCTGGACAGGTTTGGGTGAAAGACCGTCCCCTGTTGCTGCGACAGAAGATCCCACCGAAGAGGCAGTCCGATCAGAGGATCGATGGCCATATGCAAGAAGTTGGGATACCAGACTCTTTGTGCCCAATCTGGAGCCACAAGGATTACTTGGGCCAAGTTGCGTGTTAAACTTATTCAGCACTTTGAGCGCAACTCCACCCGCGATGAAAAGCGTTGCGGAGCAAGTGCCGCCTTGGAAATTCCCACGTGCAGAACTGCTGACATTGCACATTCTCCTCGGTGTAGAATCGATCTAACCAAGGCTCTCCACAGTGCTGAAAGAGCCCTTGCACCATCTCCGAGTGAAGACGCCATTCGGGATCCATCATGCACTTGCGGCTGAGTTTGTCCGCTCTGGAGTTCAGCGAACCTGCCAGTAATATGCCCTGATGTTCCAGCCATGTCCGAAGGCGGAGAGCCTCTTGACATAGCGTCCATTACCACATGGCAGTGGTGTTGTTTGTGAACACCTGCACTACTCTTCCCTGGACAGAGGGAAGGAATGCCTTCAGTGCAAGAAGAATCACCCGGAGCTCCAGAACGTTGATGTGGAGCCCAGACACCAGAGGCTCTGATCTCCGCTTCTCCTATGTGGCTGCCCCACCCCAGAAGTGATGCATCTGTCACCACTGTGAACTCTGGTTGGGGAAGGGAGAGGGATCTTCCGTTGACCCAATCTTGGTTCAGTAGCCACCACTGCAGTTGGTGTGCAGTGCCCTCTGAAATCCAGACACAATCAGAAAGATTTCCCTGATGCTGTGCCCACTGGAACTTCAGGTCCCACTGCAGAGCCCGCATATGCCACCTGGCATTATCCAACAGCAGGATGCAGGCGGCCATGAGGCCCAGCAGCCTCAGGGTCATTCTGACCGAAACATGGGATAGAGGCTGAAAGATCTGAATCATAGCCCGAATATCTTGGGCTCGCTGATAGGGAGGATAACCCCGAAACTGCATTGTATCCAGAACCGCTCCGATGAAAAGGAGCTTCTGAGAGGTAATCAGGTGTAACTGCAGCACGTAGATAGTGAAACCCTGTGAACGCAGGTCTGCCATAGTCTGGAGGTGGGAGACTCCAACAGCCAGTTGTCGAGATAGGAGAAGACTGGACCCCCTGATCTGTGCAGATGAGCTGAAACCACAGCCATCACTTTCGTGAACACCCGAGGGGTGCTGGTAAGGCCAAAGGGGAGCACAGTAAACTGAAAATGCTCGTGGCCTACAGTAAACCGTAGGTAACGCCTGTGAGCCGGCAGGACAGGAATGTGGAAATAGGCGTCCTGCAAGTCCAAGGCTACCATCCAGTCTCCAGGGTCGAGGGCATACAGAATCTGAGCCAATGTGAACATCTTGAACTTCTCCTTCCGGAGGAAGTGGTTGACATTCCTGAGATATAAGATAGGAAGCAGGCCCTTGTCCTTCTTGGGTACCAAAAATTAGTGGGAGCAGCAACCACAACCTACTTCTGGCACAGGAATGTGTTAGATGGCTCCCTTGGTCAAGAGAGCCGAAACTTCCTGGTGGAGAAGGGCCAAGTGATCCTCCGACATGCGATGGAGTGTGGGTGGCATGTATGGAAGGGTAGTCTCAGATGGGAGGGAGTAGCCCCTTTGGACTATCTGCTAAATCCACCTGCCCAACTTGGTGTTCTGCCAGTGGGGGAGGTGATGACGAATCCTGCCGCCCACTGGCAACTGGTGGCCCAGGAGGATCGGACTAGGAAGGTTTGGAGACTGCTGCAGAGGGGGCACTGGTGGACTGGCCAACCCGCTGGCCCCTGACCGACGACGCTGGGTCCCACATCCCTGGCAGCACAGCGGCTGAACAGTTTGCGCAGGCCTGTGGCTCTGGGCGAACATGGTGGGCCACGAAAGGGGCAAAAAGCATACTGCGTGGGGCGAGAGGTGGTAGCTGTGAGAAGTTGACCCGGCATAGGCTGTCCACTATTCTAGTGGGCACCTTGCACCAGTCCAAACGACCCTTATTGATGGTAGGTTTAAAGACAACCTACATAGAAAGCTATCCTAGTGGTAGCTGTGGAAAGCAGCCTTCAGGCTAAGTCTTGAAGGAAAGTAAAGCAGCTTGTTTTACCAGTCTAAAATCTCATGAATGACCAAATGAAAGGAGAACCACATCAGGTTTATGTATAAAATATATGTATTTATTCTAAACACATCCCTCTAGTCTCTTTATGAGGCTAGAGGCAAAGTACATTTAGTAAACTTATTTAGCACACAGTAAATTAGCACAATATATGATTAGCCCTAGGGGCGTCACAAACCATATTCTAAGAAAGTGGTATAAGAACCACGACTGACATAGATACTAGGCCTAGAGCCTGTAGAACCGCTGGGGCCACTAGCAACCACCCAAGGTAGTGACACAGAAGACACACGGTGGACACGTGCAGTGTCTAAATACAGCCGAGAATCACCATTAGCTTCTATAGGGAAAGTCGCGGTTGGAAAATTACAGATAAAGGACACTTAGAAGAGGACTTGGAGCAAACCCCTTTAGAACTAGGCAGTTCTAGAGTCAATACCCACGGGAGCACTGGAGGACTTGAGTTACCTCACCCAGGGAAGCCGGGTGCATAGGTGTCTTTTGGTGTCGGGTTTCGTCATTTTCAATGACGATCTGCTGCAAAGTGCTGCTGGCGACCAAGTCGAAAGTGTCTGGGTGAATCGAAGATCTGAAGAACCTGAAAGCAGAGGGGACAGAGTCTGGGTCACTAGCCAGTGACCAGGAAGGCGATGAGAAGATGCCAACCGATGTAGGGTGATTTCACTTGAAGAAGGGGAAGCTTGACTCTTCAGCCACAAGGACCAGGAGGCGTCGAGGACGACCAGGAGCTGGATTCGAGCTGTCCCACGAAGGATGTCGAGTGCTGCAGTGTCGGATTCCGGATGGGACCCAACAAGCCTTGGCAACAGCAACCCATGCAGAAAGCACCTTTTGGAGGGGAGTCAGGGCATGTCTGGAGTAATCAGGAAAGCCCAAGGAACAGAAGAGTTACCTTCGTGGGGACCCACCAGTCGACAGACCAGGGATCGAGAAGGAGCCTTGAGCAGAAATGCTAGAAGCGGGCCCACGGAACACTCGTGGAGTGTAGGCCCACAAACTTCGGAGCAAATGGTGCTCGGGGATTGGACTACAAGTAGCCCAATGCACAATTTCAGGAAAGCTCGGGAAGTTGATGCACTTGGAAATGTGCACGGTGTCCATGAGTTCTGGTCCCACGTCACTCGTGAGGGCAGCGGGTCTCAGCTTTGCTGGGATCTCGTGTCGGCCTCTAAAAAGTCTGGAAGTCCATGTCCTGAGTCGCAAATCCGGCGGGAGCCTTGGAAATGCAGACCGGCAAGATGCTTCTTTGGTGCCTGTTTGAACAGGGGAGTCACTCCTTGACCCCAAGGGAGATTCTCCCGTCTTCTAATCAAAATAGAATGTCGAAGTTCCAGGATATATGTTGCAGAGTTTCGTCCAGGTGTAATCTAAAGTCCTAAGGACAGGGTTCCTATACTTATACTAAGATGGGGGTTGGAGATACTCTGGGGACCCACCTTTGGGAGGATCTAGGGAGGAGGGTGGCTACACCACTTTCCCTTTGTCCAGTTTTGTGCCAGAGCAGGGGCTGAATGCCCCTGCAACTGGTTTGAACTGGGATATGCTCAGGGACATCAAGTGTGCCCCCAGCACTGTCTGAAAAGCATTCTCTGAATGCACCCACCCAGCCCCAATACACTAAAGCCTGTGTGGGAAGTGGATACACCTCCATCTATTGTCCAGGCCCCCCCTGCCGGAGTTTCATCAAGCAGCAGGAGGTCAGACTCGTGTCTGTGGCTGAAGCATCCATTTTGTGATGCTGGGGCTCTTTTAAACTATTACCAGTTAGGTAAGTGTGTACATGTCTTCTCCCTCTAGAAGGGTGGAATTCTACCCCCGCCACCAGGACTGGCGGGGGTAGGATTACAAAGTGTTTGCTACCAAACACGACATGTTTCCATGCAGCCATTCCAAAGTTAGCATTAACCGCAAGGTATATGGTCTGGCTGCATCACAGAACAGCTACAGAGAATAGATTCCGAAAGCTGCAGAGGAATCCTGCTCATGCATGAGCACCCTCTCACACAAAACCAAGCACTCTGCCTTCAGGATTGATAAGGCCTGCCATAGGAGTGACTTATAGGTTTATATGTGTCAGTGATTAAAGGTAGATATGGGTAACCTACATCTTAGTAAGGGGTGCATGCACCACCTTACCTAGGCTGCAGTGGCAGACCTGTGGTGCCATTTTGGAAGGCTTCCCAGGGGTGGCATAATACATGCTTCAGCCCCTGGTAGGCCTCTGGGGTACCTATGCCCTTAGTACCTAAGGTACCATATACTAGGGACTCAGAAGGGTAACCCAGTAACCAATCTGGAGTGTACCTAGCGTACATGCAACCAATTTAGAGAGGAAGCAGCTAGGCTGGGGTCCTGGTTAGCAGGGCACAGCCAGACTAAAGTAGAAAAACAGTGAAACACCAGCAAAAAGTGGGGGTAACCATAGTAAGCAGATCCTACCCTCCTACAGTAGCGAGGCCCAAGGATCTGGCCGTAGCACCAGAATCCTTAAAGCTCGTTGTCCGCTTTGTCGCCAAACAAGTGACGGCCATCAAAGGACATGTCCAAAAGAACAAGTTACTTACCTTTGGTGACGCTTTTTCTGGTGGATACAGTGTCTGCCTGTGGAGGCCTCACCTTGTGAACATCCCCTGCGCTGCGGCATTCGGAAATTATTTGTAGCTCTCCACACAGACGACATCACTAAACCATGGCTCCGCTCGCGACTCCGCTGACGTCACTGGAGCCATAAGAAAGCCTCGTCGGCGTGATGACGTCAGTTCCGCCCTTTTTTTCCGTGCCTTCGAGGCACATGGACGGACCGACACAAATATACACAGTATACGCAGTATTCAAACCAACACACAAAGTGTGAAATCAATGCAGCAATGCAAACAGAATTAATCATTTTCTTTGAAAACAACAGTAATATAACAACAACATTGCAGGTATTCAAGGGTAGATAACGGGGAGGCGGGTGGGTCAGTGAGGAATCGACAGGCAGATACTGTATCCACCAGAAAAAGCGTTACCGAAGGTAAGTAACTTGTTCTTCTGATGGATACATCTGCCAGTAGATTCCTCTCCTTGTGAATAGAGTCCCACAGCAGTCCCCACTCCCGGAGGAGGGAGTCCACCCTTCCATACCAAATAGTCCTGAAGGACGGAACGCGCAAAGAGTCCGTCCCTCCTCACTTCGGAATCTAAGCAGTAATGCTTTCGTAAAAGTGTAGAGGGAGGCCCAAGTTGCCGCTCTACAAATGGAACACCTCTAGATAAGGCAGACGTAGAAGACTTTACCATGGTAGAATGAGCTCTTAAACCCTCTGGTGGTTCCTTACCAGCCAAAGAGTAATAAGTCTTGATGCACAAGACAATCCATCTGGAAAGTGTGTGCTTGTGCACCGCTCTTCCTTTCCTGCAGCCAGCAAAACCCACGAAGAGCTTGTCATCCAGATGATAGTCTTTAGTTCCATCGAGGTAAAAACTCAACGCCCTCTTAGGGTCCAAGCGGTGAAGCCGCTCCTACTCCTTGGAAGGGTGAGGGGGAGGATAGAAGGAAGGAAGGGTAATGGACTGCCCCATATGGAAGGGAGTTACCACCTTAGGCAGAAAAGCAGCCCTGGTCCTGAGAACCATTCTATCAGCATGAATAGTCAAGAATGGGGGTTTTGAACTCGGCTTGAAGCTCACTTACTGCCTTGCCGAGGTAATGGCAACAAGAAATACAGTTTTTAAAGACAATAGTCTCAAGGGACACTTGTGTAAGGGCTCGAAGGGAGAATCCATCAAGTAGGATAAGACAAGATTTAAGTCCCATTGAGGCACAATAAATGGAGTGGGCGGATATTTGTTGGTAAGGCCCTTAATGAATCGTAACACAATGGGCGATTTAAACAAATACGGCTGGTCCGGTAAGCAAAGGAACGCCGACAAAGCTGATAAATAGCCGTTCACAGTAGCCACAGCAAAACCCTGCTGGGCTAGAGAAAGAGCAAATAGAAGGATGTTGGATAAGCGAGCCCTCAAAGGGTCAACAGAATACTCCCCACCCCAATGAACAATTTGGACCACCTATAGGAATATATAGACTTGGTGGAGAGACGTCTGGCAGACAAAATAACGTCCACCACGTCAGAAGGAAGAGAAAAAGAATTCACGTTGCCCCGTTCAATCTCCAGGCATGAAGGTGTTAGCTCTGGAGGTGGGGGTGTAGAACCAGCCCCAGCGACTGTGAAAGGAGGTCTGCCCTGAGAGGGAGATGGAGCGGAGGGCACAAGGAGAGGTGAAGATCTGTGTACCACACCCTTCTTGGCCAATCTGGGGCAATCAATATGACTTGGGCCCGGTCTTGGTGAATCTTCCTCAGAACCCGAGGAATCAAGGGTATGGGAGGAAGCGCATAAAGGAGTTGTGAGTCCCAACTCAACTGAAACATGTCCCCCAACGCTCCCTGTATTGGATACTGGAGACTGCAGAATGGCGGGCAGTGAGCGTTCTCGTGAGTGGCAAAGAGGTCCACCCGAGGAGTTCCCCACGTCCGGAAGACGTGACGAACCACCTCCGGATGAAGCCTCCACTTGTGGTCAGCAGAGAACTGCTGACTGAGAATGTCTGCACGCATGTTCAGAACTCCGACCAGATGATTTGCCATCAGAAAATCCTGATGGTCCAGGACCAGAGACGCAGAGCCTCTCTGCAGAGACAATGCGACCCCACTCCTCCCTGCTTGTTGACATACCACATCGCAGTAGTGTTGTCAGTCAGGACTTGAACCAACTGATCGAGAAGGGAAGGAAGGAAGGCCTTGAGCGCCAAACGTATCACCCGCAACTCTAGAAGGTTGATGTGAAGCAACCTTTCCTCTGGAGACCAAAGACCCTTGATCTCCAGATCCCCCAGATGAGCACCCCACCCTAGATTGGAGGCATCTGTGATCACTGTGGCCACCGATGGAGGTAGATGAGAGGGCTTTCCTCAAGACAGATTGCCCTCCACGCTTCACCAAGACAGATCTGCCGCAGCTTCTCTGGAGATCCTCACAGACTCCCTGAGATCTCCGTTGTGTTGATACCACTGCTTGCGGAGGCACCACTGGAGCACCGTCATGTGCCAGCGTGCATGGTCGACCAACAGAATGCAGGAAGCAAACAGACCGAGCAGGCGAAAGACCTTCAGGACTAGAACGACAGCTCCGTTGTAAAACAATGGAATAATTTCCTGAATGTCGAGAATCCTTTGTGGAGGAGGGAATGCTCAACACACAGTAGTGTCCAGTAATGCCCCTATGAACAGGTTGCGCTGAGAGGGCACCAGGTGAGACTTGGGCTAGTTTATTGAGAAACCCAATTGTACAACAGCTGAGTTGTAACCTGCAGATGGTGAAGCACATTCTCTGGTGACCGCTTTGATCAGCCAGTCGTCCAGATAGGGGAAAACCAGATTCCCCATCTCCTGAGATGGGCTGCCACCACTGCCAACACCTTGATGAAGACTCGAGGTGCAGTAGTAAGTCCAAACAGGAGGACCGCAAACTGATAATGTTGAGACCCTACCGTGAAACGGAGATACTTCCTGTGCGACTTCAGGATCGGGATATGAAAATACGTGTCCTGCAATTCGATCAACACCATCCAATCTTCCTGTTGCAACCCTTGAAGAACCTGCGCAAGGGTGAGCATCTTGAACTTCTCCTACTTCAGAAAAAGGTTCAAGATCCTGAGATCCAGGATTGGACGTAACCTGCCATCATTCTTGGGTATCAGTAAATACCGGAAGTAGAATCCCTGACCACTTTTCCCCTCTGGAACCACCTCTATTGCACCTGTTTATCAATAATGTTAGAACTTCCTCTTGCAGGAGAAGAAGTTGGTCCTCCAAGCAAGCACCTTGGCAAGGAGGGTAATTTGGAGGGAATTCCTGAAAGGGAAGAGCACACCCATTCTCCACAAGATTGAGAACTCAAAGGTCTGTAGTGACCAAATCCCAATCTAGAAGAAAAGGAGTAAGCCGACCCCCCACAGGACCAGCATGATCCAGAATGGTGGATCTAGGGATGCTTTGCTAAGGTAAGAGGAGGGGAGGTAGCGGAAGAGGAGGAGGGGTGATGGCCTTGTGGGCGACCTCTCTTCTTGTACCTGTAGGATTTGTATAATGTGTTTTGCTGCTGCTGCTGCTGCTGTTGCTGAGGCTGTCTATAGGTCCGAAAGGAGGACCTTCCAAATCCTCTGTACCTCCTGAACGATGAGCCTCTAGATTCAGCCTGAAGACCAAGAGATTTGGCTGTTGCTTTACGGTCTTTAAATCTTTCTAAAGCATTTTCCGCCTTTTTGCCAAAAAGCCCAGAACCATCAAAAGGGAGGTCCAAAAGCGTAGCCTGAATATCTGGGAGAATTCTGATGATTTCAGCCATGCACTCCTAGTAGCCACAGAAGATCCATGATTCTGGCGACAAGAGTAAGTAGTGTCTAAACCACTTTGTATGACCCGACGTGCAGCCGCTTGAGTATCTTGCAATACCTCATTAAAATTTTGTCTATCTTCTTCGGACAACTTAGGTGCAAGCTGTTCGCCGAGTCAATTAAAGTATGAATATAGCGACCCAAAAGACAGGTGGCATTAGTGGACTTTAGGGCCATGCTTGCCGAAGAAAACACCTTTTTAGCAGACCGGTCGAGTTTCTTTGATTCCCTGTCAGCCGGAACTTGTGGAAAGGTACCAGAAGATCTTTTTGAGCAGGCAGCTTGGGCCACTGGGCTCGCAGGAGAAGGCTGGGATGTTAAAAAGTCAGGATCCCCTGGAGCCGCCCTGTATCTCCTGGCAATGGATTTAGAAAGTGCAGGAGCTGAAAAGGGCTTGCACCAGACCTCCATTACAGGCTCAGTGATTGCCTCATTGAATCGCAGTAGAGGCTCTATTACAGAAGAAGGCGAATGAAGAACTTCTGTCAAAATGTTTGATTTAAATTCAGTAGTGGGAAGCTGAAGATCTAAAAGTTCTGCTGCCTTTTTTATCACTGTGTGGTAGGGGACCACATCCTTTGAAGGAGCATCAGATGTAGGCGAAAGTTCCAACTCTGGAGACACATCAAGGCAACTTCCTTCCCTTAACTCTCCAAAATAATCATCAGAATCTTGAACCTCACCTTCCTCCATTTCTTCCAAACGAAACCTCTGCACCTCCATAACCCTCTGGGTTTCTCTCCTAGACCTCATTCTAGGTACCGGCATCGGTGGAGCCAAGACCGACTCCGATGGATCCGGAGCCGGCGTCGTACGTGGATCACTCGGCACAGCCGGCACCGATCGAGGTCGAGCAGACGCGCCGGAGATGATGGAAACAGCGTTGATGTCCTCGGCGCCGGGAAATGCCAAGACGGCGCCACCGGAAGAAATGGCATGAAAGGGGCCTGGTCATAGGCCTGAAGAACCACCAGATTAAACGGTAATGGACCCATGCCCCTTTGGAGCACCGAAGGTGCTGCAGAGGGGTACATAGCTCTATGGAAGACTCCATACATAGCATTAAGATAATGTGAGGGATCTTGACCCAGGCCAGGGAAAGGAGGATAGCCCCCCGAGACAGAATCCGGAGTAGGCGTTACCGTGTTTGGACCAGCCGGCGCAGACGGCGGAGCCAATGGAGTCGCCTTCTCTTCTGGCACATGAACTTCTTCCACTGGAGCCAGAGAATCTTCCGAAGTCGGTGAATGAACCGGCATCGGAGATTGAGCTGGAGAAGCTGCAGGAGAAGCAGATCTTGCAGAAGAAGCCGGATTTGAGGGCGAAGGAGACACAAAGTCCTTACGGCGTCGACTAGCTGGAGAGGTTGACTTCGGCACCGCTTCTCTATCAGAATAGCGTTTTGAAGAATGCCTCTTCTTCTTATGCTTCTTGGCTCTCGAAGCATGTCCCGACGTCAACTTGGAACGAGACCTCGACCTTCTTCTACCTCTCTTCTCCTTTCGCATCTTCGCCATGAAGAGTTCCGCTTCTCTCTCCTTCAAAACCTTCGGATTCATCCTACAGCAGGCACTTCCCTCAACGTTGTGATACGACGACAGGCACCAAACACAATCTTCATGCGGATCTATAATGAACATATGTCCTCCGCACTCCCTGCGGGGCTTGAACCCAGACTTCCTCAATGACATCCTTGAAAGGAAACAAGAAGAAGCACAGGAATACAGCCAGAAACACAAAGTAGCAAGTGAAACGGCAGAGTCCTAGAAAAACCGTTAGCGACGACGGCGCGGAAAAAAGGGAACGGACGTCATCACGCCGACGAGGCTCTCCTATGGCTTCCGTGACGTCAGCGGAGTCGCGAGCGGAGACATGGTTCAGTGACGTCGTCCTCGTCGGCGTGGAGAGCTACAACAAAAACCCCAACATCAACCAATGCCCAAGGGTGCAAAAGTACCAGTCGGCGATGGCACCGGCATTGGTGATTGTTGGTCCGGCTCCGTGTCCATGTCGAGGGGGAGGCTGGGGTCGACGTTGGTTGGGGACTCAATCTGTGTCGGAAGGGGTGGAGGAGTCGCCACTGGATTCGATGCCAGAGGAGGTGTTGTAAGGTCGACCGGCGCCGATACAGATCCAGGCCTGGATCCCTGGGGGCCCTGCGGCGCCGGGGCCAAAGCCACCAGCATTGCAGGCCTATAATCCCTAGCCGTGTCCGCTGGGCCGGAAGGCACGCTGGCAGAGTCGGGCTGCCAACAGATGGAGTGGTGGGCTTTGCAAAAGCTACGAAGTTGGGCTCCCAGAAAGGGAAGGAGGCTCAGAGTCGACCCAACAGGCTCCGCCGGAAGAGCAGGACGACTACCTTAGGCATCCCACGTCGGCCGACGGACGGGGAGAATGCGAAGAGCGACGGTGCTTCTTCACCTTCTTTTTGTGCTTCAACTTACCCCAAGACGAAGACTTAGACGAGGAGTTGTGGTGATGGCTCCAAGACTGATCCCGGGACGTCCCTCTCGACCGGGACCTAGAGAGACATGGAGCTGACGGCTGGGCCTCCAGAAGTTTTCGGGACCGCTCCCGCAAAGTCTTCAGGGCCATGGACGGTCAGTCGGAGCACGACTTCGGGTCGTGGTCATGCTCCAGATACCAGAGGCACACGAGATGTGGGTCCGTCACCGACATCAGCTTGTGGCAGGAACCACAAGGCTTGAAGCCCGTCCGCCAATGTGACATCCCTGTGCACTAGGAGTTAAACAACTCGAAAAAGAAGTCGAAAAAAAGACAGTCAAGTCAAGTCAAAAGATCTTTATTCGGATTCAACATCCATAAAAGTACATAAAATGTTAGCATCAAGGAATATCGTACAGGATACCAAGTCCAGTGCACTTACAAGAAAAATTAATAAAATCACATAATAAAATCATCTGGTTCATCAGTGTGTATATACCATTAGCTTCAAAAATAGAAATGTCAGTAGTTTTTTCAATTCACATTAAGAATAAACTACGATTAGCAACTCTTCAAAAGATCATTTCTGTAGTATGTGCAAAATACAATTATTTGTGCAAAATAGGGCAATGTGCAAAATCAGCAATTCACAGAAAAAAATAACTTTTCAGGGCAAGTTCAATGACACTCTTGAGCGGACTGCTGATTTAAGAAAGCAACTGACTCTAAAAATCACTTTGTCATAACTTAACCTTAATAAATCTTCAAATGCTAATTCAAAGTCAAGTTGGTCAGTATTGCGGGAATATGGCATTAAAAAATGTTTGGTATATTTGACATAAAAACCACAAAAAAGTGTAAAGTGCAAAAGGCTTTGTTTGCCACCTTGGCTACAGGGACAATTTAAATACTCCAAATTTCTATTAAATCCTATTGGGAAGCATAATAGATTTTTAATGCTCCCGTCCCTGAACCGGAACAGCAATCTCCTGTTCCATCTACTCATCTTTCTACACAGGTAGCTTTCAGGTAAATTAGGAGATCGGTCACTAGGTATCAAGAATGATAGATACCTTATGACGGCCGGTTTTGTAAGCTCTATCTTTTCTCTCTCACAGTTGTAGTGGCTATGCAAGGCCCTTTTTATTAAGTTCTTATGTGAGCAGTCTATCATGTGGGGAGATGTAAATAAATGTCCCTGTTCCACACTCACTAAGCTTTTTTCCACCGCCGCGAGCCATGGTATGTGGGTGGCCCGGTCACATTTCAAACAGTCCTTAATGATGTCGCGGGTCAAGGACGCGGCTTGATTCCTCCATATTTTCAGCCAAAACAGAGCAGGTCTGGATCTTATAAAGTCCTCGGTATACTTAATGCGCAGTTCTTGATGGCACAAATAAGTTGGGGCAGAAATGACCCCCCCCCAAGATCTTCCTGCAAAACCGATTCTCCACTGTTTGTATGTTAGTGCAATTTGTATAACCCCATACCTCAGCGCCGTAAGTTCCTGTGGGTAAGCATTGGGTCTTATAAATATGTAACATTGATGCAATGACCTCAGCGCTTTGTGGTTGGCGAAGGGAGGTAATAGAGTTTATGGCTTTGCTCAATTTATTTCTACCTTGTGCTACATGCGGTTGCCATGAGCCAGAGTCAGCAAACAACAGGCCTAGGTAAGGAAAAGTGCTAGTGCATTTTAAAACATTATCCCCTATTAAAATACAATTAATCTTACGCTTTTTTGGACCACAGCACATTATGAATGATTTGTTAAAGTTTGTACAAAGCCCCAGATCTGCCATGTAGGCAACAAATCCTGAAATTAAAATTCGTAGCGCATTGGGTGTATGGGCCATAAGTACCGCGTCATCCGCGTAGAGGAGAGCGGTCTGCCATTCACTTGCGGAACCTCAGATGTCAATTTACACATACAGTTGCTTAATTCATTTATGTACAAAATAAAAAGCAGGAGGGCCAAGACACACCCCTGTCTGACCCCCCTGCCAATAAAAATATCGCTGGATACCTCACCTAGGGTGTTCAAACGGACGCGGGCTCTTAAGTCACTATGCAGATGGGCCAGGAAGTGAACTAAAGATTCATCTAAACCATAATTCAACAAAACTGTCCATAAACGGGAACGGTTAACAATATCAAAGGCAGAACTTAAATCCATAAAGCCTAAGTAAAGGGGGGATTTTTTTGCAATTGTGTACTTTGCCATTACTAAATTTAAATTTAGACATTGTTCCACAGTGACCACGTGGCTTCTAAAGCCTAGCTGGCATGGATGTAAGATGGAGTTTTCTTCTGCCCAAATTCTAATCCTGTTAAAAAGGACCCTGCCTAAGATCTTCAAAGTGTTGTCGATCAAGGATATTGGTCGATAACAGGCAGGATCCAATCTATTGCCTTTTTTGAAAATAGGCACAATGGTGCTATTTGATCAAGTTACTGGCGGCGGGGTGTGGGATAGATGATTGAAGATGTTACAGAGTAGTGGGCCCAGAATTCAGGTTCCGATTTAATTTGGTCGATGGATAGACAGTCAGGGCCAGGAGCTTTGTTCCCTGCGCTAGCTGAGATGGCATCTTCTACCTCCATTAGAGTGATGTTAAGAGGGATTAGGGGAAGGACGAAGCCTGTGATGTTTAGTGGGACTTCATATATTTTCGAAAAGTGTTTCACCCACTCGTCCCCTGGTATAATGCAATTTAATGGGGTGATGTTAGTTCCCAATGATTTTAAGCTCTTAACCTCACTCCAAAATCCAGTTACATCCCTCAATGTCGCAAAGCGCACAAGGGAATCCCAATGTTCTCTTAGTAGCTCCTCTGTCCTTCTTTTAAGTACAGTTTTATAACTAGCCCTCAGTCTCCTCACAGCAGACTGGTCATGTGGGACCGTTGTAAGGGCTTCCCTAAGATCGCGATTGGCTTTGGAGCATTGGGAATCAAACCACTGTGGATGTTTATTGTCAGAGGTTCGAGTTGGTTTGGAGATCTCATGTTTTATTGCCTTACAGAGGTCCATAAAGGCCTCTATAATCGTGTGTTCAGCACTGTTGGTGGAAAGACAGGCTGACTAGTTGGGGGTGTGACCTAATAACACGTGCCAAAACTTCCTTATTGTCTACCCCCCTCCAAACCACCCTAAGTCTGTCTGTGGAAGCTACTAAATTTTGTGCGCCAATTTCTCTCATAATCCCCTGTTTTTTGATAGATTTTAAACTAATTAGTATCGGGTAATGATCGCTTTATGGGACATCAACCACCTTGGCCTTTAGTAGAAGATCTCCTAAGATCGAGGATAGAAATACATAATCTATGGTGGTTGAGCACCCTCGCCCTACATAGGTGGCCTGTGGTTCTTCAGTCCCTTTACTTTTTGCCTCATCCATAGCGTTAAATAGATCGCGAGAGGTTATGTGATCAAATAGTTCCATGCCTCTTTTACAGCTAGAAGTTCTTGAGTAGATGTGGGCATTAAAATCACCCCCTATACAAATGCCATCAAAGTTGCCATATTTAAAACCTTCCACAATTTCATCTATAAAATCAAATAATCTTATGAAATTCGGGTTAGGATAGGTTACAAAATCATTGTTATAAAAATTGATTATACATAACTTTATCTTACTAGTATATGCCAATACCTGAAAGCTCTTATCATTAACAGGTAATAATTCAGTTTTAACTCCTGCCGTAATTTTAGCCCAGATGGTAAGTCCCCCGCTTGGTCGACCCCTGGCTGAAGAGAGTGCATTCTGATTGTGACAACTGTACCCTTCCAGGAATAGGGGGCTAGTGCACCACGTCTCTTGGAACATCAAGACCTCAAAATTAGTGACCCACTCTGTCCACTCTTTAATTTGTGTTTTGGGGTAGAGGCCAGCGATGTTCCAACTCAGAATGTTCAAGTTGTCAGTGGATGATAGAGTGTGCGTGCCCTGGGTAGATGTTAAGGGTGTGATCAGTGTGGCCGATGTTCCAGGTTCATTGGGCGCCATTGTTTTAGTACAACATGGTATTTCAGCTGTGGAAACAATTGCGAGTGGTTGGTCGATTTGTGATGTATCCAAGGGGATTGTAGGTGGTGGTCATTCAAAGCTGCTCATATCCGATAGGACACTAAATCTGTTGGACAAGGGGTAAGGTGATGGTGCTTGATGAAATGATCTCTGGGGGGACCTATAAAAATAGCCTAATGGGAGTAGGGTTATAACAGTTGATGGGCCTGGGTAAGTATTATTGTTATTCAGGATATATTTTGCTGTCCCAGGGTGGCGAAAATGGATCACAATACAGTCTCCATTGATGTTCTTGAATAAGGGACCAACCCAACTTACCCGGCGAGCTGACAAGATTTCATTAGAAATGTCATGGCCCGCTCCTTTGTGTTTACGCAACCAGTCTATACATTTATTGTTTAGCTGGACCCAAGACTCGCCTTGCCCTTCTTTGAGTGGCGGAACGCCGGCTAGGACTAAGACATATGGGCATGCATCTGGTGGTAAATGCAGAGTTGGTCCCGTGGTCTTCACAAGCCTTGGTGTGGCAGCGGGCCCTTTGTCAGGGGCGATAGTGGTTATAGCCCCTGGTTTAGGGACTACAGGGGTGGGAATATCCTTCGGGGGTCCGCTAGCCACACTAGTAGCGCTGGTGGAGCTGGGGGGTGCAACTGTCGTGACTGTGGTTTGCTGTGGTTTCCTGATAGTTGGGGTTTTACCAGTGATATTGCTTTTTGGTGTGGCAGTGGGTGCAGTAGGTGCAGATGATGGTGTAAGTGTGCTACTGCTGGCAGTGTTTGGCCCTTTACCCAAATTGACCTTACAAATAGACTATGTCTTTCAATAAACGATCTCCCCTCAGTAGATCCAGACTAATTTGTCCCTTCCTTTTTACATTGTCTTTCTTTACAAGGTTTTCCAGCCTATCTAAACGTTTAAAAATTGTATTAAATTGTTTGATCATTTGACTTTCCATTTGTTTAAAAATAGTGTCTACAATAGTTTCAATCAAGTTCCCATTAGTTTTTGGTTGGCTGATGCTATCGAGTAGGGACTCCGTCTGCGTTCAGACAGAGGTATGGTCATCATTTACCAGGGTTGTTGGGGGTACAACTAGAATCTCATCATCAAGCGGTATAGACTCGCTCGTGTCGGTGCCACCCCTCAAAGAGTCTTTGTTCCCTTTGGAACACATACTCTGAGGTGTTGGCTGGCTCTTATTGCGAGGGGGTTGCTTCCTCTTATTTCCCGTTGGTTTGGAGACCCCTCTTTCTTTTTTCACCTCCCGTTTTTTTACTCGGGGTCATGGAGACGGCTGAGTCTAGTAGGGGTTCCGTTGTAGCAGTAGAAGTGCTCCCACCTAACAATGGTTCCAGAGTACTAGCTGGTAGTGGGTGTTTCGAGATCGTGATCGTGGGAGAAAGTGGGGGGGCATAATTTGCATTTTGCAAAGATGTTTCAGAGAGTGTACTCGCCAAGCCCATTGACATCCTCCTCTCAGTGTTAGCAATTTCATTAGATACCATGTTGAAGGCATTCTCCAGCATGCTTTCTAGGGAACTTTGAGTCACAAAGGATCCTTTAGTAACTGGTACCACGTTAACAGTGTTTCTTTTCCCCATTCTGAAGGTTACTCAGACTCACCTTAAACAGAAGTTTAGGAGGGTGGCCCAGCCCGGTCCTCTTTTGGCCTCTGAGGGCCTTAGAGGGCCCGCCCTTTGCCCGGGCTTCTCCCGGATGCTCCCGCGCACGACACGCGGGGGCGGGAGGCGTTCCGAGCTGATAAGCGCCTCCAGGCGCGGTGGTGGCGTCACGCTGGTGCGCGGCCCCCAGGGATTCTGGGGGACGTAGTTCGCCAGACCCAGGGCGTCGCGGTGGAGCCTGCCGTTTCCCTCACGGCGCTGCCAGGTGGAACACAAGATGTTGCCCTCACGGTCGGCGTTGGTCCGAAGTTAATTTGGCACCCCCAGGACCTACTCGGCGCTCCGAGCTGATAAGCGCCTCCAGGCGCGGTGGTGGCGTCACGGTGCGCGGCCCCCGGGGCTTCTGGGGGACGTAGTTCGCCAGACCCAGGGCGTCGCGGTGGAGCCTGCCGTTTCCCTCATGGCGCTGCCAGGTGGAACACAAGATCGTTGCCCTCACGGTCGGCGTTGGTCCGAAGTTAATTTGGCACCCCCAGGACCTACTCGGCACTCCGAGCTGATAAGCACCTCCAGGCGCGGTGGTGGCGTCACGTTGGTGCGCGGCCCCCGGGGCTTCTGGGGGACGTAGTTCGCCAGACCCAGGGCGTCGCGGTGGAGCCTGCCGTTTCCCTCACGGCGCTGCCAGGTGGAACGCAAGACCGTTGCCCTCATGGTCGGCGTTGGTCCGAAGTTAATTTGGCACCCCCAGGACCTACTCGGCGCTCCGAGCTGATAAGCGCCTCCAGTGTTAGCAATTTCATTAGATACCATGTTGAAGGCATTCTCCAGCATGCTTTCTAGGGAACTTTGAGTCACAAAGGATCCTTCAGTAACTGGTACCACGTTAACAGTGTTTCTTTTCCCCATTCTGAAGGTTACTCAGACTCACCTTAAACAGAAGTTTAGGGGGGTGGCCCAGCCCGGTCCTCTTCTGGCCTCTGAGGGCCTTAGAGGGCCCGCCCTTTGCCCGGGCTTCTCCCGGATGCTCCCGCGCGCGACACGCAGGGGCGGGAGGCGTTCCTAGCTGATAAGCGCCTCCAGGCGCGGTGGTGGCGTCACGTTGGTGTGCGGCCCCCGGGGCTTCTTGGGGACGTAGTTCGCTAGACCCAGGGCGTTGCGGTGGAGTCTGCCGTTTCCCTCACGGCGCTGCCAGGTGGAACACAAGACCGTTGCCTTCACGGTCGGCGTTGGTCCGAAGTTAATTTGGCTGGAAGTACCGCTCACTCCAGATCTGCACTGGCAGGCGCAGAAAAATAAAGAACTGAAGTCAGCGTGCAGGGGCGGCGTATAAGAAGATACAGCAACGTCATCCCGGCGATCACGATGTCGAATACGGAGTCGACTGATGGCACCTACCAACGCGCAGGGGTACTGCTATGAAAACATTTCACCGGATCCAGTCCGACGCCGGGGGAGGTACTTCTAAGATAAGGAATCCATAACTAATAGTCTCTTTCAGATACCCAAGTTTAGTGTGGTCTAAGACATTTGCATTTTTCAAAATGCCCATAGTGAGTAAGCGTAACCATGGGACCCTTTAACCCATTGGTTTGGGCATGCCCGGGAGTCCTTCACACCCGCTAGCTTGTGCCAGGTATATATGTGGCACCCTCTTCAGAACACTTTCTGGACTCATGGAAGATCAGAAGACGACTGGACCCGTTTGTTACCGGAATGGAGCCCTGGAGGATAGGACCTGCTCCCACTTGAGCTCAGGACAAAGACGTGAACTCCAAGAGTCAGTTGGCTGACCACCTGTATGGCTATAGGGAGACAAGCTGCAACAAGATTTTTGGGCAAGTATACAGCTACCAGTGACAAATGGACCTGGACTGACACTGCTTTTGGACCCTGCCTGACATCATACAAGTCTCAAAGTGCCTCCCCTGAGCTTTAGAAGTGTACTCCTGTGATGGATTAGTAATTAAAAGGCTAAGTCAGAAGGTAAAATCTTTGATCAGGACAAACCTGGTGAGATTATCTGACCCACGCTTCTTCGTGAAGCGCCTCAAATTGTACCACAGTTCCAATGTACTGCAACCAATGACTAACATTGGTGCTTTGTGTAGTCCAAAACAGCAGGAATAAAGAGTTGGAAAAATACAATCTCAGATATGTTACATCCCCCAGCGTAGAAGAATGCCCTAAAGCATCTTGATGTTTAAAATGAAGACAGTTAAACAGGGGTATAATCCAAGAGTTTAAGTAAAGAAATGATGGGCTTGGATACATGAAATTAATTCAAGCACTGCACCCATCACTGTTTTGCTTTCCTCAGTTACTATTATGTCCAGATGTGGGCCCTTTGCCACTGTGCCACATGATTCAAGTTATGCCTCTTTGATGGGGCCCAAATAGGCCAAAACTGGTCTGTGTTCTCCCTGGCAGTTCCGGTTGGACTTTGTGTGGGAGCAGCATAAAGTCTGATGTTCATAGGGCTGGTTCCCGTCTGAGGTGGCATGACAGAGGGCAAAATAACACACTATGATGAGGCTCAAAGTTATTACCAGTTGTCAAGATAAAGCCAAGCATTCCACCCATCACTTTGTTTTCCTCAATGTGATGAACAAGTTACTTACCTTCTGTAATGATATATCTGTAAGAAACAGTAGTTAGTATTAGATTCCTTACCTTAGAATATCCCCAGGCGTCAGACTGGATCTGGAAATTTTTGCGTAGCAGTACTCTTTCGCGTCGGTAGGTGTCGTCCGCGGCTCCGCGTCCGTCGTCTGCGTCGTGGGCGCCGTGATGACGTCGTCTGAGTACTTAGACGCCACCTCTGCGCGCTGACGTCAGTTCTTAGACACAGCTTTTCCGCGCCAGAAACGCAGAGCCATGTTAAAAACCAACACTGGTGCCATTGAAACTAGGGCCCTGAAAGGGGATGACCTTAACCCTAGATATCGGTTCACAGAACGAGGAGGATGGGTGGGGCGGTAAGGAATCTAATACTAACTACGGTTTCTTACAGATATATCGTTACCGAAGGTAAGTAACTTGTTCATCTGAAAGAAACAGGTTAGTATTAGATTCCTTACCTTAGAATAGATACCCCAGCAATACCAACCCCGGTGGTTGGTCTGCGAACCAATAATCACACCAGAAAGTTCTGGAGGACGGAACGGCCAAAGAAGCCATCCCTCTGGACTTGGCTGTCCAGACAGTAGTGTCTTGCAAACTTGTGCAGCGAGGCCCACGTAGCTGCCTGACAGATGTCCTGCAAGGGGACTCCCTGGACCAGGGCAGTGGTAGCCGCTGTGGCCCGAGTGGAATGGGCCCTCAGCCCAACAGGAGGCTCCTTCTTCGCCAAGGAGTAACAAGCCTTGATACACAAGACGACCCACCGAGAGATGGTCCGCTTGTGCACCGCCCGTCCCTTCTTAGCGCCCACGTAACCAACAAAGAGTTGGTCATCCACCCGGAACTGGAGTGTGCGATCTAGATAGAATGAAAGCGCACATTTTGGGTCCAGACGGTGGAGCCGCTCTTCCTCTTTTGAGGGGTGCCGTGGTGGAAAGAAGGTGGGCAATGTGATAGACTGCCCGATGTGGAAGGCCGTGACAACCTTGGGCAGGAAAGAGGGTCTAGTCCGCAACACAACCTTGTCCGGATGGACAGAAAGGAAAGGAGGATTGGATGAAATAGCCTGGAGCTCACTCACTCTCCTGGCAGAGGTGATGGCAACCAGGAAAGCAGTCTTCAGAGTAGGAAGGCGGAGAGGACAGTTGTGAAGTGGCTCAAAGGGAGCGCACACCAGATAGGTAAGAACAAGGTTCAATCCCACTGAGGCATCACAAACTGAACAGGGGGAAACGTGTGTGATGCCTTTCAGAAAACAAGTTAAAATAGGGGACTTGAACAAAGATGGTTGATCATCCAACCTCAGAAAGGCTGAAAGGGCAGAAAGGTAGCCCTTGATAGTGCCCAGAGCAGAGCCCTGATGGGCAAGAGAAAGAAGGAAGAGATTAACCTCAGAAAGAGGGGCAGAGAGAGGATCCACAGCCTTTGCTGTGCACCATGCCACAAATCTGTTCCACCTGCAGGCGTGTACCGACTTTGTGGAGGGACGCCTGGCTGCCAGAATGACATTACAGACTTCAGGAGGCAAGTCAAATGGCCTCAACTGTCGCCGCTCAATCTCCAAGCATGGAGGAGGAGACTGAACAGGTTCGGGTGGAGGACCGTCCCCTGCTGCTGCGACAGAAGGTCCTCCTGAAGAGGCAGACTAACCGGGGGATCGACTGACATACTGAGTAGCTCGGGATAGCAGTACCTTCGTGCCCAGTCCGGAGCCACAAGGATGACTTGGGCCCGGTCGCGTTTGATCTTCTTCAGCACTCTGGTCAGAAGTGGTATAGGCGGACAGGCGTACAACAGACCGCAACTCCACTTGCGACGAAAAGTGTCTCAGAGCGAGTGCCGCCTTGGAAATTCCAACGCGCAGAACTGATGACATTGCGCGTTCTCTTCGGTGGCGAATCGATCTAACCAAGGCTCTCCCCAATGCAGAAAGAGACCTTGCACCACGTCCGAGTTCAGATGCCATTCGTGATCCATCATGCACCGGCGGCTGAGTTCGTTCGCCCTGGCGTTCAGAGAACCTGACAGGTGTTGAACCATCCGGGTCACGCCCTGATGTTCCAGCCACTGCCAGAGGCGCAGAGCCTCCTGGCAGAGGGTCCACGACCCCACCCCGACTTGTTTGTTGCAGTACCACATGGCGGTGGTGTTGTCAGTGAACACCTGCACTACACTCCCTCGGACAGATGGGAGGAATGCCTTCAGTGCTAGACGAATCGCCCGCAGCTTCAAAAGGTTGATATGGAGCCGGGACTACGCCGGAGACCAGAGGCCTCATCTCCACCTCTCCCATGTGGCCTCCCTAGCCCTCGAGGGACACATCAGTCACAACTACGTGCTACGGTTGGGGAATGGAGAGGGATCTGCCGCTGACCCAATCGCGGTCCGTGAGCCACCACTGCAGCGGTCTCACAGTGCCCTCCGAGATCAGGACATGGTCGGACAGGTGGCCCTGATGCTGGGCCCACTGAAACCTCAGGTCTCACTGCAGAGCCCGCATCCGCACCGGAAGTGATGCACCAGAAGGATGCAGGAGGCCATCAGTCCCAGAAGCCGCAGCCTCAACCTGACCGGGACTCTGGATAAAGGCTGAAAGATCGGAATCAGAGCCTGAATATCCCGAACCAGCTGTTCGGGAGGATAAACCCGAAACTGCGCCGAGTCGAGAACCGCTCCGATGAAGAGGAGCTTCTGGGAGGGGCACAGGTGTGACTTCGGCACATTAATGGAGAACCCCAGCTGATGCAGGAGGTCTGCCGTCGTCTGCAGGTGGCTGACGACTGTCTGGGGCGAGCCCGCCTTCAACAACCGTCGTCGAGGTAGGGGAAGACTGAAACCCCTAACCTGCGCAGATGAGCTGCGACCACCGCCATCACTTTCATGAACACCCGTGGGGCGCTTGTAAGGCCGAAGGGGAGCACGGTAAACTGAAAGTGCTTGTGGCCTACCATGAACCGCAGGTAGCGACGGTGGGCCGGCAGGACGGGGATGTAGAAATAAGCGTCCTTCCTGCAAGTCCAACGCTACCATCCAGTCTCCTGGGTCCAAGGCAGCTAAGACCTGAGCCTGTGTCAGCATTTTGAACTTCTCCTTCCGGAGGAAGCCGTTGACGTTCTGTAGATCCAAGATAGGGCGTAGGCCCCCTTTGCCCTTCTTGGGTACCAGAAAGTAGTGGGAGTAGCAACCACACCCTACTTCTGGCCCAGGAATGCGCTCGATGGCCCCCTTGGCCAAGAGGGCCGTAACTTCCTCCTGCAGAAGTCGCAAGTGATCCCCTGACACGCGGTGGTATTGCGGTGGCAAGGCTGGAGGGGTCGCCTCGAAGGGGAGGGAGTAGCCCCTTCGGACGATTTGCAACATCCACCTGTCCGATGTGACAGTGCGCCAGTGGAGGAGGTGATGGCGAACCCTGCCTCCCACTGGCGTCACATGGGCCTGAAAATACAGACTAGGAGGGTTTTGAAGCGGATGCTGCAGGGGTAGGTGTGAACTGACCTCGCCGTTGTCCCTGACCGCCGCGACGACGGTTTCCACGGCCGCCACCGCGTTGTAAATTAGTCTGCGGTGAGTGGCTGGCAGCACGTGTGGGGGCACTCCTTCCTTGGCCACGAAAGGAGCGAAAGGCAACCGTTTGCTGGCGCGGGCCGAGAGGCCCAAGGACTTGGCCGTAGCCCTGGAGTTCCTAAAGCGCTCAAGCGCATGGTCTGGCTTGTCGCCAAAAAGGCGACGGCCATCAAACGGCATGTCCATGAGTGTATTCTGGACATCGGCCGAAAAGTTGGCGGACCTCAACCAGGCGTGGCGACGAATCGCCACTGACGGTGCCATCGCCCTGCCCAGTGAGTCGGTGGTATCCAGCCCACACCGGATGGAATACCGTGCCGCATCTCGACCCTCCGCAAGGGTTTGGGCGAGTTTAGCCTTGACCTCCGCCGGGCATTCTGGCAGCACGTTCGCAACCGCGTCCCACAGAGAATGGGTGTAGTGGCCCAAGAGGCACGTGGTGTTGGAAGACCGCAGTCCCAAACTCAGGGAGGAGCATACCTTTTTGCCGTATTGCTCGTACCTCTTGGATTCCCGATCGGGCGGAGCCGACGGGAATGCGGTCTGGGAGTTGGAGGCCTGGATGACCAGGCTCTCGGGGGTGGGATAGTGGACAGGAAACAAGGGTCGCCCGGGGCCGGGCGGTGGCGTCTGGCCACGTTCCTATCTACAGGTGGACCTGTAGCGGGCCTGGACCAAGTGCCCAAAAGAACGTCAAGCAAGGCCTCATTAAATGGCAGCAGAGGCTCAGCCGAGCTTGACTGCGGTTTAAGGACCTCAGTGAGGAGGTTAGTCCTCACGGCCGCGACGGGGAGCTCAAGGCCCAAGGCCCTGGCCGCCCGCGTCAACACCACACTGTGGTTGCCCCCTCCTCCGTAGCCACGGTAGGGGGCGAGACAAAACCAGTGTCTGGCGAAGTGTCCAGACCACTGGCATCCCCAAGTTCACCTGTCCAGTCCTGCTGGGACTGACACTCACGTGTCAGAGGGTCCTCAGACCCCTCCCAATACTCCTCATCACCCATTTCCTGATAATCAGGGTCGTCAAAGGATGGGGCCGGTTCGTTGAAGTAGAACTCTCCAAGCGGCGTCGAGAGCGGCGCACACCGGCGCTGTTCCGACGCCGGAACCGGATCGAGATAGACATCGGGGACGGCGTCGCCCGAAGGCGTCGCCGGATGTGACACCCTGGGGACCAGCGCCGATGAGGTCGTCGGTTCAACCGGCAACGACCCGGATCCGGAAGCAGATCCAGCGGGGCTCTGTGGCGCCGGGCCCGAAGGCGTCGGCGGCATCAGGGCCGAAGCACCCGCCGGCGTCGGGGCCAAAGCACCCGACCCGCTAGGGCCCCCAGACAGGTCCGCTGGGCCCGAAGGCGCTGCAGAGCCTGTCGGAGAGAGGGACCTCATGGCTATGAGGAAGTGCTCGATCTCCTCCGGCGTCACTTGCTGCCCAGGGATCCGAGGTTATGGTGCAGGCCGCGATACCTGCGACTCAGACGGAGCCGCTCGGGCGGTGTCACCCGAACCCCCGGCCGCGTCGCGCCAGCGACGGGGGGGGGGGGGGGAGTCGGAAGAGCGACAACGTCTCTTCGACTTCTTGTGCTTACCTGACTACTTCGAGCCTGAAGAGTGATGGTGACTCCCGGAGCTATGATGGCTCCAACCCCGCGACCGGTCCCTCGACCTCCGTCCGGACCGGGACCTCTCGCGGTGCGGGCCGACTGCCGGAGCTCGAGCCGCTTGCGGGACCGCTCCCGCCTAGCTTTTGATGTCAGGGCTCGGCAGTCGGGGCAGGCCTTGTCGTCGTGATCGACGCCGAGACAGTGAAGGCACCGGCGGTGAGGGTCGGTTACCGACAGTCGGTCGCAGTCCTCACAGGGTTTAAATCAAGGCATCCCTACCGGCACCGTTCGGAGTCGAAGACTTCGAAAATGATCAAAAGGGATCGTAAAAAAGTTTAGTCAAAAATCAACTAAGGTACCACTTTTTCCGGATCTGCGCTACTGGCGCGGAATAAAGAAGAACTGACGTCAGCGCGCGGAGGCGGCGTCTAAGTACTACGACGAAGTCATCATGGCGACCACGACGCCGACAACGGACGCGGAGGCACGGACGACGCCTACCGACGCGCAAGGGTACTGCTACGCAAAAATATCCGGATCCAGTCTGACGCCTGGGGATATTCTAAGGTAAGGAATCTAATACTAACCTGTTTCTTTCAGATTGGTAGGCTCACATATCTCAGAGAAAAGGCCCA
Organism: Lissotriton vulgaris; assembly: GCF_964263255.1. NCBI lineage: Eukaryota > Metazoa > Chordata > Amphibia > Caudata > Salamandridae > Lissotriton > Lissotriton vulgaris. The sequence goes on along the minus strand of NC_141689.1, from coordinate 1,249,745,332 downwards.
AACAGGTAGAAACTGGTCTGCTTTGGGGTGGCTGTGTTCACCTTGATAGGGACCCGTCTGGCAGTTCTTGTAGGACAATTAATATTGGATCAACACCACGGCTGATTTACATAGGGCTGTCAGAGGTGGCATAGTGGGCAAAAACCGGAGGGGCTATGATAGGGATGCAGGTAATTACCATTGGCCGAGTTTCCACCCATCATTTTCTATTTTCCTATTGTCCTCAGTAATATGCAATACCAATAGGAAAATCGTTCCCCACCTTTGGCCAGGAAAATAATACTGTGGCTGAAGGTTCCCCGGACAAATAGAAACAGACTTGACTACTAAGAGTACAAATGAATTTAGGAGGCATGATCAACAGGACTCCTGAGTTCCCTTCCGGGTTAATCAGCTGTTGACCCGTTGTTGTCAGAGACGTGGGTGAAGGGGTACATTGCATTGGAAGGCAAAAAGACTCACAGAACAAGATCAGCTAGGTAGTAGTAAGTCACATAGATATCAGATCTGGAAGAATCTAGAAATGTGTGAGTGACTGGACACTCCACAAAATAGCATGAATAGTGATCAGCTGAATATGCTGGCTGCGGACTGCACAGGGGTGCTGAGCTAAGAGGAACGGTTACAGACATGAAACACTTCTCAGTTGTGTAGTCTTTATTAAACACAGCAGTTTTACAACCAATGGGGAAAGCGCACTAAAGCTGCCACGAATAAATGGAGTAAAGCATGGTTTACGACTACCCATTTTTTAAAATACAAATTTTAATCAGCTTCACAAAGACGTACAGGATGCGAATTTAACGTCCCTGTGATAACATTTCAATTACATGGGAGAAACAAATTGAAAGCAGTAAAGGGGATTCTTTATTTATTGAGTACTGTTAAGCAATGGGTGTTGCCTTTTGGAGACTTCAGAGTGCTCACAACAGTAAAAGAAATACAGCGAAATAATAGGAGACAGGTTGGAGTCCAGTAAAGTTCGGTAAGTAACCATGTCTGATATTCAATGTCGGCCCTTGTCCTGAACTGTTTATAGTCCTGTTCAGATCTCAAGCTCCGGACATTTTGGTACTTGTACATCTTGTGATCTGCCTCCTGTGTTCATCCTCTTGAAAGATTGTGGGTTAATTAGGTGGGCGAGTAGGAGTGAAATATACAAATACGGTTGATGGGGGTTGAGAGAAAATCAAAAATGGTATTTCTATAAAATACATAGTAAATATGTATTTACTAATATGTTGAGGTTGTTTCTATTTCGAACAGAAAACTATTGATAATTTTTTTAAACTGTTGATGTACATACATTTTATGACAAGTTGTGTATGGGGATATGTGAGGTATGAATGAGAAGAACAAGTGACTCCAGTATTGGAACTTTCATATATACCCATAGCTTGTATCATTCCCCGTCGTCGGAATGGGAGCCTCGGTAAATAAAAAAATAACATAGCAGTAGGTACAAAAGAGAAAGAAAGGCCTAGGCCTCATCTCATTTTGTAGCATATCCACCTCTTTGTAAAAGAGCCCAAAATCAAGCAACAACCAATCAGATTAGCCTCACCCCATAGAACCTTCCTGAGGGAGCCTCAGATTTTCTACCGCACGTTGTGCTAAGGGAGTCTCCACTGAACTCTGCTCAGATTTCTCTTCAACTTTGGATTTCATCTCTTTTTCTCTACAGTTCTCTTCAGGATGTCAGACAAGAAGGCAGCTTTATTTAAAGCCTGTGCTACTTGTTCTAAAAAAAAAAGGCTATATGTGGAGGACAAGCATAAGGACTGCATTTATTGCTTGTATCCTGATCACAAGGCCACTGAATGTAAGATCTGCAGGACCTTCTCTTCCAAGACCCTGAGAGACCGTGAGGGACGTTTATTGACCTGGTTGCAAAAGCTGAAGTCACGTGAGGAAGAAGTATCCAGTGACTGTGATGATGCCTCCTCAGCAATATCTTCAAGGAGGTCTAGAAAGAGGGGTAGGTCTTCCCCTTCAACTTCGGCTGATCCTCCTACTAAGGCCATACAAAAGACCTCTGATCGGTTTGATAGGCCCAGTCCCAAAAAATCTCCTCACCGAGGTGTAAAGGAGAGGGAGGGACTATTTTCTGAGGTACTTTCTACTCAGAAGGCGCGCCATGGTCCTTCTGTTTCTCCTCCACCATTGGATAAGCCAAAGCTGACAAAAAAACAGCTTCTGTACCTCAGGATGGAAAATCTGAGAAGAAAATCTGTCCGTCGACAACGGCATCTAAAATTCACCTTATGTCGGTTCCCATCGACGAAGACTTAGACGAAGTCTTAGACGACGACTCAGTTGACGCTGCAGGTACCTGTTACAATGTCGCCAACTATGGTGTCGACGGAGATGACGAACACTACGTCGACGACGACAATGTTGATATCTACAATGGTGCTGACGACGAGCTCCTCGACGGTGCTGTCGACGATCAGTGGGTAGTCGTTGAGGATCCACTCTTTGTCGACTATTCCTTCGACGATGACCTCATCGACGATCCAGAAAGTTCAAATTTCAATAAAAAGACGCCAAATCACACCAGAAATGACATCTCCTCGTAGAGTGACACCATTACCTCTGGCATTGCTTTTGGGTGAGGAATTTTCAGATGAGGATGAGGGTCCTTATGGAGATCCATACAGTCCATCCCAACTCCTAGTAAAATACCAGGACTCGGAAGAATATTACATGGAACAACAGCAATACCTTCCACAAGATAGGAACAATTACAACAGGGTATGGTGGCCATGCCGTCTTCACTTATTAGCAATTTGCAAGTCATGTTGGTAGATTATAAGAGGAGATTTCTATCACAATCCTCTGAACAACAATCAATGCAAGAGCCTCCTTCACCACATCCAGCCTATTCTTCTGTCAGAGCAGCTCCTCAACTACCTCAACCTCCGGAGCCAGAGCCAACAAAGTCGCCAGTATGTCGTCATTGTGCATGATGATGATGATTCATCAGATGATGACCAGAGTGCAGAACAGCTCCCGAATCCAGATAGGGAATGGGATGAGTAGGTCATTCCGGATCCTACTTCACCATCACCGGCTCTTATAGATTCTCCTCCAGCAGACATCAGAAGTTTCCATAATCTGATGGAAAGGACTTCCAAACAGTTTGGTCTTCCCATTCCAACTGTACAATCTGAATGCTTTCTTTATGATTTTAAGGAGCCTTACAGAAAATCTGTCAGTTCTATCCAGATTGTGGAACATGTATGGAGTGAGGGGATAAAGATGATACAGTCTCCAGCTACCGTCATCCCTGTTCTTCCGCGGCTGGAGAAGAAATAAAAGGCTCCAGAAGATGGTCCAGCTTGCCTGGTTGGTGAACCAAAGCCAGACTGTCATCTTTCAGGCAGCTCAAAGGAAGTTAAAAAATAAGTTGGCGCCCCTTACCACACCACCGGATAAGGAGGGTAGGCGTCTAGATAATGTGGGAAAGAGGTTTTCCTCTATGTCCAGCCTCCTTGTAAGAGCTGCCAATGCACTTGCAATTTTGGGACGATATGATCGCCAAGTGTGGTGCGACTTATCTCCATTTCTGGACCAGCTGCCAGATGGTTCCAAGGCTGAGGCAAAGAAGATCTTGGAGGAAGGAGAACGATCTTCAGAAATCATCGATTGCGTGATGGACATTGCCACCCCTGCTTTCCACACCTTGGCGGGTTTCTGCTGTTCTAAGACGACAAGGTTGGCTTCGGGCCACCTGGTTTCGCACGGAGGTTCAAAATAAAATCTTAGATTTGCCATTTGAAGGAGAAATGCTTTTTGGAAAGTATGTGGACGACGCCCTGCAGGATATTAAGAAAGACACTGAGACGGCAAGGTCCGCTGGGACTTTGCAATACCGCATAGTGCCTTTCCGTGGTGCAAGAGGGAAAGGTTTTTCTACATACAGGAGGATACCAACAGCATCGCTACTCCTCCTATTCGCAGTCTTCACAGTCTTACAAACCCCAGTACTCTCAATGCCAGGGCCAATCAGCGTCTTTCTCTTGCCAGCCTTCAAGAGGACGACAGGGGAGAGATTCCTCTAAACGCCAATAGCAGCGTCCAGCTCTGTTTACTGGCCTTTCATTCCCTGTAACATCAGTGGGGGCAGGATATCACAATGCCTCCGCAGTGGGTCCTCAATATCATCCGGTTTGGCCACACCCTAGAATTTCAACACCTTCCACCTTCCAGAGCCCCTCGTGCCACCGAATCAAAACATCTACATCTTCTACGTCTAGAAGATCATTAACTGCTCATCAAAGGAGCTATAGAACCGGTACCGCTATCCCAACGAGGCAAAGGGTTCTATTCCCGGTTTTTCCTGGTTCGCAAGACAGAAGAAAAATGGCACCCAATCTTATACCTGAGGGAGGTCAACACCTATCTCATAAAGCTCTTGTTTGGGATGGTATCCCTTCAGGACATCTTGCGTCTTATGAATCCAGGCGATTACATGGCAACTCTGGATCTCGAGGACGCATACTTCCATGTTCCTATCCACCCAGCCCACAGGAGATTTCTATGATTCACAGTAGCCAAGATCCACTTTCAATTCAAGGTCCTACCTTTCGGACTCAGATCCGCACTGCGGATATTCACGAAGTTATTGGCCCAAGTAGCAACATTTCTCAGAAAACAGCCCCTACAGGTTTTTCCCTACCTAGATTGGTTGATAAAAGCTCCATCTTCTCAGGCAACTATAAGTGCAGTCGAAAGTTGCATTCAGCTTTTCAATCATCTGGGCCTTCAAATCAACAAAGACAAGTCAGTCCTTCTCCCTTCCAGGTCGGCCAAGTTTTTGGGGTCCGTTCTGGATACGACTTGTTGCAAAGCTTTCCCATCAGAAGAAAGACAGAAAAGGCTGATTTCTTCTGCCCATCCATTGCAAAAAAGACGGTCTCTGTCTGCCTATACAAATCTCTCCTAGGAATAATTTCATCTTGCATTCCCTTAATTCCGCATTGCAGATTTAGTATGCGCCCATTACAAGAACAACTGGACATGCAATGGCGCCAGGCGGTAGGTTCGTTCGTCGGCAAGATAATCGTTACTCCTCTTATGAAAGAGGCGGTCAACTGGTGGACGATCAAAAACAATATCTCCAAAGGTCTCAGTTTCACGGTGGCTCCCGCTCCTTTGATACTGACCACGGACACCTCTCTAGAAGGCTAGGGGCCCGTCTTGCAAGACCTTCAAGTAAGCAATCACTGGAAACCCGAACAACGCATTCTCCACATCAATCTTCTGGAACTCAAGGCGATTCGTCTGGCTTTACAGGCTTTCCTCCTGAGGATTCAGAACTCCACCGTCCTGGTCCGTACAGACAACACGACGGCCATGCAAAGTCTCAACTTCTTTCTAAGGAAGACCAGGAGATTTGGGAATGGACAATTCCTCCCCATATCACTCTTTCGGAGGAACATCTTCCAGGTACCCTCAACACAACAGCAGATACTTTGAGTCGTCTGAAGTCAGTCTGTCACGAGTGGGAACTAGACCAGGGCACTCTCGACAGAGTTTTCAATCATTGGGGCACTCCGTCCATAGACCTGTTCGCCACCCCAGAAAACAAGAAATGCTGCTTTTATGCAAGCAGGGAACACCATCGAGGGTCATTGGGGAATTCTCTTTCGATGTCCTGGTCAGGTGCATTTGTTTACACCTGGCCTCCAATTTCCCGGATTCCAAGATTACTCTGGAAGCTCAAAACGGAACCCTGCACAATGACTCTAATAGCACCGGCATGGCCCCGTCAGTTCTGGTTCACGAAGCTACTCCTGCTCTCTCGAGATCAGCCCATTCACCTGCGGCCCATTCCTTCTCTATTGACTATCTCCCAAAGCCAAGTGGTACACTCTAATTCGGGCTCACTTCAATTGACAACGTGGCTCCTGAACACAAGAATTTAGATATCCCTCAGGAATATAGAGAGGTTTTAGCTCAAGCTCGTGCACCAAGTACTAATAAGACCTATTGTTCTAAAAGAAATGTTTCGGATTGTGGTACCACCGAGAAAATATTCATCCTTTCTATTCTGCTCCTTATCAGATTTTGCCCTACATACTGTCTCTGGCCAGAGCAGGTCTCTCCCATTCTTCTAACAAGGTACACTTGGCGGCTATATATAGATGCAGACGGACAGCCTCTGGTCCTTCCCTCTGGTCTGCAAGGATTGTCAAGCAATTTCTGAAAGGGCTCTTTAGGGTTTTCCCTCCAATTCGACCTCCGCCTCCGATGTAGCAACTCAATTTGGTTCTTGCTCAACTCATGAGACCTCCGTTTGAGCCTATTCATAGAGCAGATATTAAGTTTCTGTCATGGAAAGTGGCCCTCCTTCTCGCTTTAACGTCAGCCAGGAAGGTTGGAGACTTCAAGCTCTCACGATTAAGGATCCTTTTTTACAATTTAAAAAGGAAACACTGATTCTAAGAACAAACCCGTAGTTCATTCCAAAGGTTCCTTCGGATTTTCATTTGAATGAGCCAGTCATTCTAAAATCTTTTTTCCTCGACCTATGACTCCAGCGGAAAGGTCTCTTCAGTCCTTGGATGTCCAGAGATGTTTGAAATTCTATCTTCAGCGCACCAAGGATTTCAGGAAATCTACCCTACTCTGTCGCTTTTAGTGCTCCTCGAAAAAGATTTCCCCTTTCAAAGCAAGGGATTTCACGTTGGATTGCCAGCGCGATTCACTACTGTCACCAAGCGGCGAGTAAGCCGCTAAAAGGACGTGTTCGGGCTCACTCCACAAGATCAGTCTAATCGTCTGCTGTTTTTTTCGCTGGAGTTCTTATCAAGGACATTTGTAGGGTAGCTACATGGAGCAGTGGCCATACTTTCACAAAGTACTACTGCGTGGACTATTCTACACAGAGTGAGGCGGCAGTGGGACAAGCAGTCCAGAGGAACCTCTTCCAGTAATCGGTGAGCTTTCCCTTCTATCCCTCCTTCCTGTTATTGCACATTTTGTATCTGGTAATGTTTACTGACTAATGTTTCAATCTGTTTATTTCTTATAAAAATATGGATACAGAGTTATTTCAGTTTTCATGACACAAAATGTGCTTTGTTGCTAACTGCTAGCTACTCTGATACAAGCTATGTGAATCTATGAAAGTTCCAATGCTGGAGTAAGAAAATGAGTTACTTACCTGTAACTTTGGTTCTCCAGTATTGGTAACTTTCATAGATTCCCATGCGCCCACCCTCCTCCCCTGGGAAAGCTCAGCCTTCAGCATATTTGGTTAGTTACACAACAGCTACAAAAATCTGAGGCTCGGAGGCTCTCTCAGGAAGGTCCTATGGGGTGAGGCTTGTTTTCTTACTTACCTTCGGTAACGCATTACCTGGGAGAGACGATAGAGCTGCAGATTCCATACCTTCCAGATCCAGCCAGACACCTGGGAAATTCAAAGGTAAGAAAACTGCAGCTATAGCTCTATCAGATTGTGCATTTTATGCAGGATATGGCTGTGTGTGAAGCGGGGAGGAGCGGATTGATTTGGATTTTGAGACTACATTGATTTGTGTAAAAAATTAACATATGTAACTAAAGAATCACATACAACAAAGATGTGTTTTTGAAATAATAAAATGTTATCCTAATTAATATATATATATATATATATATATATATATATATATATATATATATATAGAGTACTCAGGTTTTTTGATTTCACAAATTTTTATTATCATATTGGCAGTTTTCAAAACAAATCAAAACCAAGAGAGCAAATTAAAGCAGAATCATGGCGACATACACACATTGAGAGTTTGGTTGGGAAAATACACTGAGAATGAAAATGACAACCTTATACATAATTTAAAGCAATAAAAGAGGGAGACGGGATACAACGTTGGGAAAAAGAAAGAAAAATATACAGCAATAACAGAATATATGCAATACAAGCAAAGGTGATACAATAATGGGTCTTAAGTACCTGTTAGGCCGCTACCTAGAGGTGTGAGGCACGGAGCACGCATCAACCATACGCAAGGGTCTTAGGCTCGCTGAACAGGGGTTATAGAACGAGAATTCATGGGGGTTTGTGTAGGCTGAAGTAATGGTCTAGAGACTTCCACTTTCGTCGGTGGGGGGAGGGGGGTCTCCACAGAGTATTCTGGAGGGAAACATTATCCGCACCTCTCAAGGATGTGAGCCAGTTTAGCCAGCATTTAAAGGAGGCATTGCTGGTGTCCTTCCAGTTCAGGATGATTTTTACGCCGGCCGTGAACATGAGGTCAAATAGGGCCTTATCGTCCTCCGAAAGTGGTGTAGCTTTGGTGAATCCAGATACTAGGGTGGAAAGCTCTCTAGGAGGGGGGGGGGAGTAGGAGAAGACCTGTGTAACGAAAGCAAAGAGTTGGTCCCAGAAAGTCGTGACACACTTACAACTTAGAATGAGGTGTTCTAGATCTCCGTCTACATCATGGCAGTTCCAACATAGGGCATTGTCTCTGATATTGTGTGTAAAGAGGCGTGCCGGTGTCCAGAAGGCTTTATGGATTAACCAAAATTTCGTCTGGGAGAGTGTAGGGCTTATCTTATTTCTTATGGCGGATTCCCAGATTTTGGCCCAGTCCCCTTCCGAGAGTGGTGTAGATGAGACGGCTGCCCAGTATTGTTGGAATTCTGTAGGGAGATTGGAGTGTTGTGTGCGGAGCAATTTATAAAGTCTAGAAACCTAATGGCCCAGTTTGTTGAGGGAGGTTAAGTATTGAGGAAGGGAAGGAGGGTGCCCGGACAGTTTAGCTTTGGTGACAGCCGTTTTAATGTTTAAAAAGTTCTAGAATTCAGCCGGGTCGAGATCATACCTATTTTGGAGCTCTCTGAATGATAGTGGGTAGTTGTTACAGAACAATTGATAGGGAAAGAATATCCCCTTGTTAATCCAGGTTTCATTCTGGAGGGTTCATTCTGGAGGGGTATTTTATGGAGAGGTTGTGCCACAACAATTCCCAGTCTGAGCCCCGAATCCTATTCGGTAGGAGTTTATAAATTCTGATCAGGGCAAGTCTTGTGTTTTTAAAAATGGGGATTGAGCAGCACGGTGTGTTTGTTTTGGCAGTGAGGAGGGAAGCTGGGGTGAGATTCTTAATCAGGGTTTTCTCAATAGTAAGCCATACCGGAGTGTAATCGGTCTGTGGCACTAACCAATAGGAACTCTGTTTCGCCAGGAAGGCCGTCTGGTATAATTTGAAGTTAGCTAGGTTGATCCCTCCCATAGATCTGTCTAGGCGTATTTTTTTTAGACTGATTCTGGCTTTCTTCCCTATCCACAGGAAATTAGAGAGAAGCTTATCGAGCTTATGGAGAAAGTCCTGGGACAGGGTAAGTGGGTACATCATGATGAGGTAATTGACTAAAGGGTCGATCATCATTTTATTTGTTTCGGCCCTGCCCCACCAAGGTATAAAGTGGGGGGGACCAGCCATCCAGTTGTGTTTTAATTTTGGTTAGGATAAGGGTTTCGTTACGGTGGAGTGTTTCCAGCAGGGAGCTGCCAAATTCAATTCTCAGATATTTAATGAATCCAGTTTGCCAAGTAAGTCTGGAGGAGCCAAGCATGTCTTTGGTGCCGTGGATATTTAAAGGCTTCACTTCAGATTTGTTGCGGTTTAATTTATACCCCGAATGAAGGGAGTAACTGGCAATGGTATCCATTAGGGCGGCTATGGAGGTCTCAGGTTTTTCCGTGGCAAGTAGGATGTCGTCAGCATAAGCTGCCAACTTCACCTGAGTATCATCGAATGGGACTCCGCCTATATCTTTATTCTGCTTTATGTCTCAACAAGGGTTCGGGAGCTAATAGAAATAGGGCTGGAGAAAGTGGGCAATCTTGTCTGGTACCTTGATGTAGAGAGAATGATTCAGAGAGGGTACCATTAATGGCGATCCTGGCAGACGGCCAGGAGTAAAGGGCCATAACCATGTTAATGAAGGAGGACCCTAGGTTAAAATTTACCATGCACTGGTGTAAGAAAGACCATGAAACCCTATCAAACGCTTTTTCAGCATCGAGGGTTATGGCTACCAGTGGGGTGGGTGTCAATTTCGCTTTCTCTAAAATATGGCACAGGAGCCGTGTGTTGTCGTTGGACATTCTGTGTTTTAAGAACCCTACTTGGGAATCACCTATTAATTTTGGAAGAATGGCATTTTTTTTTAAGACCTTTATTGCGCCATTCTGCAAGAACACAGCTTCTGGCCTACAACCCCATTGGGCCGGCCGCTAATATCAGGAATACATGTTAATCCAGTCTTAATGACATAGCCCTTCAGCCAACATCCATAGGTCCGGCGGCGTAGCAATGGAAAAATGATGTATTCAGAACTTGCAGAACTAATTCAGGATATCCTTTCAGCCTTTTATTTTACATATGTCCTAGACAAACGTGTGTCCCCCCACCCCCCATAAACCCTTGGGATCCTAGTTGGATAGTAACCATGAGCGAAGAAGACAGCATGAAAGACTATTGGGAAACACATTATCTTTAGGTTCAATTGTGGCCATGGTGATACTCAGTATGTATATACCTAAAACACCCATCAAAAACAAAGGAGACCAGTTCCGGTGCAGGAGGATGGCAGTGAGCAATAACAGCAGATGGAATGCTGTGCATCTGGAGGAACAAGTGACGCACATCACGATCTATCCTTGTATGGGCTTAAACAGAAGAATGCCCACAGCATAGCAGTGGGTAGCACTCAAGACAATATCCACAAGAGTAGAGCAGCTGGGCATGTCAGAGAGAAAGAACAAGATCAATCATCTTCAGTAAGTTTGGACAACATATAGGCAGTATAAGGGCCCCAAATATCTCTTGGGCGCGAGACAGATGGGAGTTCTTCATAATAACATGTCAACTGATCGTGGCAATACACCATTTCCTGTAGCCAGGTTTTGACATCTGGTGCTCGCCTCCCTCCCCAGCAAGCTGCCACTCTCCGTTTGGCTATTTGTAGCGCTAATGTCACCAAGCGTCTCATTCCGAACGGAGCACCAGATACTATGCCAAGCAAACATATGCGCGGGTCCATACCAATCGACACCCGCGTCATTTCAGTCAACACTGCTGTCACATCCGTCCAAAAGGCAAACACTTGGGGGCACACCCAAGCTAAGTGCATAAGGATGGCCCCATCCATCCCACAACGTACACAGACAGTCGAGTCACGGAGCCCATATGTAGAAAGTTGCTCCGGAGTGTAATACCATTGCTGTAAAAATTTGTAGTGTATGAGTCTAAAGTTACCGTTAGCTGCAAATTTGCCAGTCATAGTACAGCATTCAGAACATTCCTGATCAGTCAGCGGCTCCAGCAAACAAGCATCCCATCTAGCCCTTGCAACCACATTCATACCTCCCTCGTCTTCCTGTGACGCCCGGTATAGTCGCGAAATCATCTTCACACGGGTAGTCGTAGTATACATCAACTGTAAAGCGCTCAGCGCAGGCGGTTCCATCAGAAATGACGATAGAGATCGCGCACCGCGGCACGTAGCCTGACATAAGTAAAGGTAGCCATAGTTCCGTTATTCGTATGATCCAGTAAACTCTGTAATGCAAGGAATTGGCCTGCAGGAAAGTCATCTCCCATGGTCTGTATCCCCGCACCTTGCAACAGCTGAAGTGCCCCTACTTCACTCGATACTGAGATGTGTGCATGATGCAATAAAGGCATGGCCGGAGCATACAGTCGCAATCGGTCTGAACGCTTCCCTAGGTCCCGCCAGGCTTTCGCAGTGCACTGCACTGTGTCTACTTCACCTTTCTCGTATACTGAATGCGGATTCACTACCATCGCCTTTAAAGGCAGCGGATATATCGCTCCAGCCTCAATTGCTACATGAGGTGTATATGGCGGTGCTGAGATCCAGTACGAGGCGAAATGTGCCTGAGCACACAGATAATACAATCTCATATCCGGCACAGCGCACCCGCCCAGCTCATAGGGCTTGGTCAGGGTGACCCACTTCACACGTGGTTTCTTCCCCCCCCAGGCCAAGGTGATTAACAAGGATTGAAGCGTTCGAAAAAAGTAGACGTTAGGGCAAGGGGAATGTTTACAAAATAATACAAAAATTTAGGGAGCACCACCACTTAGTTCAGGGCTACCCGGTCCGCAAATGAAAGGGGTAAACATATCCAGCGCGTCACCTGATCCTCTAGTTTCGAAAAAGCTATTCCATAATTAGCTCTGATTATTTCTTGGGAGTCTCTGTGTACCCATATCCCCAGATACCAAACAGGCTCCGTGGCCCATTCCAAGGGGAACTCTAAAGGAAAGGGTAGGGTAATGCCTGTCAAAGGCAACAATATAGACTTATCCCAATTAATTGATAGACCAGAAAAGCGTTCAAATCTGATATGCTCCCTAATCAACCCTTCAAGATATTTTTCGGGCTCCCGGATATATAACACCATATCATCGGCATACATGGAAATCGCCAATGATCGGAGATGAAAACGTAAAGCTGAGGCCGCGTGTCTTTGCCTTAAGATACAGGCTAGGGGTTCCAAAACAATGGCAAATAATAAAGGCGAGAGTGGGCATCCCTGCCTCGTACCTCTCTGTATAGCAAAGGGCGCGGACACTCGACCATTAACCCGCACATGTGCAATCGGATTGGTATAGAGTAAGGTGATCCAGGATGTGAAGACATAAGGCACCCCCATGCGATTCAACACCGCCAACATATATCTCCAAGCTACAGAATCAAACGCCCTGACGAGTCTAGGAGGACCGTACCCGCAGCAAGATCAGGTTTAAGTAGGTGAAGAACCGCAAACAACGCTCTCAGGTTATGTGTCGTTGAACGCAGGGGTACAAAGCCAGACTGGTCCGGCAGTATCATATCAGTTAATATCAGGCGCAGGTGCGTAGGCAACACTTTGGCGAGTATCTTCACGTCCGTATTCATCAGGGACAATCGGCTATAGGACTCACACCGGTCCTGCGGTTTACCCGGTTTCGGGAGAGCCACCAGAAGGGCCTCTCTCATCGTCGCTGTGATGTAAATATATAATTTACCGTCGTAATTTCTATGCAGGTAAGTACTTAATCAATAATAACTCAATCAGAAAGAAAGAAAACAGAGTCCGTGGTGTTAGAGTTCTTAGGGGTTTTATTCCTTAAAAAGGAATGGTCTAGACCTGGATATCATGTTCTTCCCACCACAGGGGTAGAAGAAGGGATAGAGAGAGCGCGCGCTACATTTTATTGACAGTACATAGCTTATATACTTAATTCATGACATGGAAAACAGTACAGTAGGCGTAACAGCTGAGAGAAGACAAGATAACAGTAGCCACGTGTTACTAGTACGTAATCAGAAGGCGTGGACTAGGCGTGTGCTGGAAACGTCACAGATAGGTGTCACAAAAGGGGTGGCACTAAGCAGAAATGTTGCAATGTCAGCAGAAATCGGAAGCTTGGATGCGCGCGCAGCTGCATGACGTGTGATGGACGTGAAACTGGAGGGTGCAGGGGGCTTGACATTTGCACTGACGGAAAGAGACAGAAGTCTGGCATGTCAGATCAACGTGTGCGTCTATCATATCTGATATCTGGTGTTTAGGAACTGAGCTATCTGGGCAGAAAGGTCCCTAGGGCAGAAGCTATTCTATACTGACTGTGAGTGCGTGTATAAGCGCCTGAGTGTCTGTATGAGAAGCGTGGGGGCATGGGCCTTCCATGGGAGCATGGCAACAGAAGCTATGAATTACTTGCACGGAGACAGGTCGGTCCTTTGGCCCTGTAGCTGAGGGGTATGTTTACTGAAGCTAGCAGGCAGGAATGTATTTTCGAGGAGCGGAACAGATAACTCGAAGGTTATAGTCAATCTTGGCAGGCAGCAGGCTCAGCTAAACGCGCTGGGCCGCGCTAGAAGTAAGGCAGAGTTCACGGGTACGGGGGCAGCCTGGGCAGCCTGGCCTGAGGCTCCCAAAGTCAGAAGGGAGAAAAAGGCTCGATGGCAGATATTCTGGGCCTACTTTGCCAGAGCTGAAAAACATGTAGAGTACACTACAGAAAGACGTTGGCATAGTATACTTAGGAACGGGCTATCCAACCCATTCAGGGTGGGTCTGAAAGAGGACATGTTGACGTTAGACGCAAATGTATTTGCGTCTTCATAGCTGGTACAGGAGGGAAGTTACATGCACTTTAACTCGTACATGGAGACGGTGGGGTACACGCTAGGGAACACAACTTGACCAGAATTTATATTTCCTCATTCCCTCCTTGTTCCCTACGGACCCTTCATGATATATCAATCATCATAAATTGATCAGTTTGTTCTTGTAACATAATTTGTTCGTCTCTCTTCCGTTGTCTATTTGAGAGAAAACTGGAATGTTCAATGCACAATGTGGCACACAGTCCACATATCGCCGGCCCACACTGTAGGCACAGGCAGCAGCTGAATACTATGACAAGGCCAAAACCTAGGAAGGATAGGATCTTCCATCCCCAAGCAGTTAACGTTGTCCAGAACCAACCGGACCAAGTCCAGGTGCCTGGATTCTGATGTATCTGATTTGCAATTTTATGCAGACGGGTAATGGCTTGATATACAGATGGCGCGTTTTGTGGAATGAAAACACAGCAACTTGACCCGATGACCTTACAGGCTCCACCTCTATCTGCCAAGATGACGTCAATAACAAGACGATTTTGAAGGACAACAACCCGCATAGCAGATTGCTCCTCTGTTAGGTTACCTAAGGCGGAGGCAGTTTCATGTACTACAGCTTCAAGTGTTCTAGTTAATCTACGTATTAATTTACTGTTTTGGACGGGGCCTAAAAAGAAAAAGAATCCCTTATTAAAATCGGTGTACTGTTCCCATGCCGTTTCTGTATAGTCGACAAGCGGAAGATCTCTTCGGAGTCTATTCTTTACTAGATTTGTGTTTCTGTGGTAATCAGGAGGAGCTAGAAAAACAGGTGGCAGAAGGAATGCAATATAACAAGTACCATCCCAATCTGGAGGCAGACGTATGTATGCGGTATGACCACAAACAAAATAAGAGTGACTGATAGCTTTGAAGGACGATTTACCATGATCACTGAATTCGACCACAGTAGTGCATTTACTATGACCTAAGTGTACTGAACCTTTCTTTCTGACACATAATTTACCAGTGACTGGTAATACTAGCATAGCGGGCAGTACTGGTGCAGCCTCGGATTCAACAGTAAGGATCATAAGGCTAATTGTGTAATTACCTAATCCATATACTTCTTTCTCTAGATCAGTTCCTATTCGAGTGGGGAGTCCCTCCTTATCAGGGTAACAGACGTCGAGCAGGACTAAGTTCAAGTTTCCCCAAACCCAGCCCCCATCGAAAACAGCAATATCAGGATCTAAGGAATTAATTATTTTAAACCATGCCCCACAGGAGCCATTGTGAGTGAATGGGTACGGAAAGAGGGGCAGAGCTCCCTTGTAATTCTGGTAGGGAGGGAGTCGGCCACATATCCAGCAGTCTGTAGCATTGTTAGTCTGATGGGAATGATGCAGCATACTAATGAATGTGTTGTTGCGCAGCGCAAGTCTGTAGGAGAGTTCGTGTGGAGGTAACTCGCTAAAAGAGTGTTCAGCAGAAACATTATAAGCAGATTGTCCATTCTTGAAAATAGGGCAGTAGATAGGGAGAAGTACGCTTGCAACAATTATCAGAATACTTATAATAAACATGATTAATAATGTCACTATACAGTGACTATGCAGTGATTTGCAGTATGTACGTTTCTTGAACTCTCTTTCTCTCTCTCTATTTCGATCTAGGGGATACATGTCAGAAACTATTTAACCGATTCACCTAGGGGAGGACTTAAACAATTAAACTGTCTGACTTGCTAGATCGAAGCTTGAGTCTGTATTCCTCTTGGGGAGTTTTCTCTCGTTTGGAAACTTCAAAGTCACTGGACTTGATACAGTCTTTGGAAGGGGTGGATGAGCCTGGGTCGGATTTCAGTTCATTACACAGTTTCACATGGCTCATGTGGACCCACCCCTTCCTGCCCTCGACCTTCACCGCTGTCCTCGTAGTAAGTAGAACGGTCTTCGGCGATTTCCAGCGGGGCTCCAACTGACTTTTCCGGTCGAAGTTCCTGATAAGGATCAGATCCCCTGGACGGACATCGTGTGGCTTTACATCAGTGTTGTCAGGGAAGGCAGCGGCAACCTGTGAACGACATGATTGGAGTGCAGACATCAAGGAGGCAAGGTAATCGGTCAACATATTGCAATCAACATCGGTAATTCTTTTAGGAATGGGCGTCCCCCACATATTCGGTGGTCTACCAAAGACCACTTCGTACGGTGATAGTCCTGATCTCGAATGGGCAACCATTCTCATGTAGAACAGTGCCACTGGCAGGGCGACTATCCAGTCGACCCCTTTCTCTTGACATATTTTAGCAAGACGTGTCTTTAGTGTCTGATTATGCCTTTCTACAAGGCCTGCGGCTTCGGGATGTCGGACACAATGGAATTTCCACTGATATCCTAGCAGCAAGGAAACCTGCTTCATTAATTCGGATGAGAATGGCTGACCGTTATCTGAGTACACGACACGAGGCATGCCGTATCGTGGGAAGAATTCACGAACCAGCTGCTTGGCAGTGGTCGGAGCAGTATAATCTGGGACTGGGTAGGCTTCGGTCCAACGGGACAGTGCACAAACAACTACGAGGACATATTTAAATCCCCGACAACGGTCCATCTGGATATAATCCATCTGGAGGACTTCAAAAGGATGATCGGGAGGATGAAATCCACCTTGCTCTACAGGGACGCTTTTACCTGGATTGAACTGACAACAAATCATGCAAGTACGCACTTTCTGTTTTGCTGCTGCTCGTAAGTGTTTATTGCTCCAGAGATTCTGTAAACTATCTAACACTGCTTTTTCTCCTAGATGTGCTGGGCTATGTGCTGTATTGATTATGACTTGAACCATAGAGTCAGGGAGAAACCATGTATATTTTCCCTTCGTCATCCAACCTTGATCTGTCTGGATCCCTCCTAGTTCGATCCATTTCTTTATTTCATCTGGGGTAGCATGTGTCTGAATATCGATAACATCTAGTGCGGGATCCCTAACTGTCATGCAATTTGTCGGTCCTATTGTCTTTGTCATGTCAGTTGTCTGAGTGTGAGTCAATGCTGTATGTTTCGCTGTCTGATCTGCCAGGTCATTACCCTGGGAAACAGAATCTGTGACCTTAGTATGTGCTTTACACTTCATGACGGATATGCCCGAGGGCAAATGTATTGCTTCTAACAGTGCTTGAATGAGGGGACCGTGTTGTATCTTGGCACCATGAGAGGTCAGGAAACCTCGTTCTTGCCATAACATTCCGAAGTCGTGTACGACTCCGAACGCATAACGGGAATCAGTGTATATGTTAACATTTCTGTTCTTGGCTAGTATACAGGCTCGGGTCAGAGCGATGAGCTCTGCTGCTTGAGCAGACAGTGTGTCAATACGATGTGTTTCTTTAACTTCAGTTTCAGTGGTCACTGCATATGCGGCCACTAATTCTCCTGTACCTGTTCTCATGCATGAACCGTCCACATAAAGTGTCAGGTCTGGATTTGTCAGTGGGACATCTGTTAAGTCTCGTCGTGGCTTTGTTACTGCATTAATGATTTCTATACAATCATGCGGGGCTGGATCTGTCATAATTGTAGGTAACAGTGTTGCGGGGTTCAGAATGCTGCAGCGTCTGATTTCTATGTGTGGCTGGAATAACGTTAATTCATAACCTGTCAGTCGTGCTATAGTCAAGTGCTGAGTCTGGGTTCTGTTTAAAAGAACCTCAACAGAATGTGGAACTTGTACGGTTAACTGATGGCCTAAAACAATTGAATCGCTCTGTCTAATTGCTAGTGCTGTTGCTGCTACTGACTTTAAGCACGCAGGGAGTGCCTGGGCTACTGAATCCAGTGTACTTGAAAAATAAGCGCAAGGCTTATGTGAACCTGCTTGATCTTGGGTGAGGACAGACAACACTGTACCATCACGTTCTGTAACAAAAAGTGTAAACTGTTTGCTGTAACATGGTGTCGCTAAAACTGGTGCTTGGCATAATGCTTTCTTTAATTCCTCAAAGGCTTGTGTATGTTCCTGAGTCCAAGGAAGGACAGTCGAGGTTGCTGCCTCCTGCGTTGTTAACTGAATGAGTGGTTTAGCTAGAAATGCATACTGAGGAATCCATTGTCTGCAGTACGAGGTGAGGCCTATGAAGGCCGCACTTCTTTTTGTGTCTGGGGTTGTGGCATATTTGCAATTAACTGAATGCGATCGGGAGTGAGCTGTCTCCCCACTTTGGACAGCAAGTGACCCAAGTACACAACTTGCTGAACACAGAATTGTAGCTTCGAAGGAGACACCTTGTGTCCCTTGTCTGCCAGAAAATGTAAAACTGTCAGTGATGCTTGTTCACATTCGGGCTCACTTCGTGCGGTGATCAGCAGATCATCGACGTATTGCAGTAATGCGGTGTTAACTGGCATTGTGATACAATCAAGTTGTCTTTTCAGTGCTTGGCTATAGATGCTGGGGCTTTCTGTGAATCCTTGAGGTGCGCGTGAAAATTTGAAACTGCGTCCATTTAAACTGAATCCGAAGAGATATTGGCTCTCTGGATCAATAGGCACGCTGAAGAAGGCGTTCTTGAGGTCAATTACAGTAAAGAACGTTGCTTCTGAGTCAATAGCAGTCAATAAGGATGAGATATCGGGAACCACAGGGTACTGTGGAATAATGCATTTATTCAGTTCTCGAAGATAAATCACCAGCCGATATACTGGCGGTGCATTGGGATCAGTACGTTTAAGAATCGGAATAATGGGTGAATTACAGATATTGGAGTCGGTCTCTACGACCACTCCTTGTGCTATAAGCTCTTCAATGATTTCCAGTAAAGCCACTACAGCATCGGGTGGTAACTTGTATTGTCTGATTCGGGGTAGTACAACTCCTGTTTTGAGTGTAACACGGTATGGTGTGATATGCATACAACCTACATCAGTTGGGCCTTTTGCCCACAAGTGATCTGGTACATTTTTCAATCTGACATCGAATTCTCGCAAAACATAATGACCCTTGAAATCCCGTAGAAAGAGTCTAACTCCCTCCGGGGAACAGCAGATTATAGCTCCTAGAGCCTTCAATGTTTTAATTCCTAACAGATTTTCTGGACATGATTTTGTAAGTAACAAGTCTGTAACACGTGATAATGGACCCACAGCCAGGGGGACTGGTTCTGATACTTCATTTACAATGGGCTGTCCTGAAAAGCCAAGGGAAACATTCTGTGAGCCTGAGAGGGGTGCCCCTGGGACTTCATTATGACTTATTGTGGTGCGGCTTGCCCCTGTGTCAATTAAAAACTTTCTGTCTTTTCCCAATACTTGACTGTGTACATAAGGACCTTCTTGATCTACAGGAATTTCAATAAGAGGCAAGCCAAATTCCCTCTCTAGGCTGTTTCATGTATATCGTTGATAATCAGGGTAAGCGGACTGGGCATACTGGTACATCTGTTGTGAAACTTGCTGGGACGCGGCAATGGGCTGTGGCTGTGATACCGCTACGGTCTGTGCTGGAGGTGAAGAAGCATGCATAGGCTGTGTATTCTGTGTATTCTGTGAAGACTGATGCTGGTTATGGTCTTGTCTAGGCGGATGCGGCCTTTCCTTAGTTTTACCTGTTGCTATGTTATGTTTCAGAACGGGGCATTCATGTACGTAGTGACCTGGTTGCTTGCAGTAGTTGCATGTCCCTTTAACGGGAGCTGCGGCGTGGCCTGTCTGGGTCGTACCTTTTCTATTCCCGTCGGTATGGACCGACTGGGCTACTAACATTTTCATTTTTGTGTCTTTCATACGTTTCTGTTCTTGATCCTGTTCTTCTCTAATTCTATTCTGATGGTATTGTAACATTTGTAACATCTGAGATGGCGTATTTGCTTGCCATGTACTCTCCACCTTGTATACACGATTCTTGACTGCTAACAGGGAATTCTCGACTAACTTTGATACAAAAAGATGCGGGTACGATTCGCTACTTGGTTTAAGACCACTATTAATAATAAAACATTTCTCAAATCTTGAATAAAAGTCACTAGTATCTTCGTCGGGCTTCTGTTTACATGCTGAGATTGCATCCCAGTCTTCTTTTCTAGTTGCCAATAATCGTGGCAGAACCTGTACTATCAAACCTGGCAATGCTTTAGTTTTGTCCCCAAGGCCTACCCCTGGGACCCGTTTGTTCTCTTCATCTTCTATTTCTGCCCATGCAATCTTTGTGTCTCCCACCTCCCATTCTTTTTCCTTTAGTTTCTCGTAGATGCCCGTGGGCAGTAGTACTTTTAACATTTTCATGATATCATCATATGTGTAATCCCCCATCAGTAACATGTCTTTAAGCTCTCTGTGGAAACCTGCAGGGTCTTTATCATGGCTCGGGACTAGTTTCTTCATTTCTAACAGTTCTAACTTGGTCAATGGCGTGTGTACATATACACGCTTCAAGATATTGTCCGTACCCATAACTGGGTGTACTTCTCGTAAGGGGTTCTGACTTTCAATGCCACCCAGGCATTGCATGTGATACGTTTTTCTTTCTGGGGGCGGAGCAGGAACATATTCAGAGCATATGAAAGTGTCATATCTACGGCGTTGTTCTAGAATTATTTGAATTAATTTGGTACTTAGACCTCTCCATCGGTCCATGAGTAGCGCTTCCAATAATTCGGGTAAGGGACCTGGATCCGAATGCTGATGTCTGTACTTTATGAGAAGGTGCTGAATCATGTATACACCTGCTAATTTCTGCTCGTCTGGGGAGAGGTTCAGAAATGTCTGTGCTACTGTGTCATCATTATATATGTCTGGATTTTCGGCCCATGATACGGCTGACCGGGCTAGTTCTTGCTCATCCATAGAATTGAGTACATGGTACCCTACTCGATCTCGAAGCCTTCTAGCAGTTTCCTGGAACTGATGTTCAGCCGAATTCGGGTTTGTTAAGCCACAGAAAAGAACTCTCTTGCTTTCTGGACGGATGCCTTTCCTAAGGTAATTTCCTTTACCTACATATGCTATAGTGTCTAGAGTTTCTTCTGGTTCTTCACATTCTTCTTCCCCCTCGGAGGAAGCCTTCTCTTTCTCTTTTTGGTGTATTTCTATCACTGTTTTTCTAATTTTCTTGTACATACTAGCTATGCAAGTCCCCTTATCGTGTTTTCCTTCAGATATATTTTGACCCCACTTGGTTAATGCATCTAATTCACTCTGGTCGGTCCCAGGCCTATCTCGTTCTCTTATTAGGCAATTTATGAAAAAACGTAGTATCTGTGCTTGAATGTCAACTTTCTGACGCTCCATGGCATCCTTAATACTGTCGGGGTCTTTCCCAGTCTGAATGAACTCATATATTCTATCTAGGCGCTCCTTCATTCCTGCATAACACAGCAGGGAATCAGTAGCAGATCTTAACCGTAATGATGCCATCACCATTGTATCGTCTTTGCCGGGTACTGGATCATATCTGCAAACTGAAATGGTTTCTTTAAACACGTCAAGACGGGGTGATTTGAACGAAAAAGGATTCCGCAAGTCCCCAAGCGGTAACCTGCGTGTCGGTGGCGGGGTGTGCAGACCCCCGGTAGCACCCCCTGAGGTGGAAGCTTGAGCGTTAGTTCTTTGTGGAGTCTGTACCTGAACTTGAATGTGTCTTTTAGTGGGATCAGGTAGAAGGTGTTTCGGTGGATCAGTTTTAGGTACGGGAAGTGGTGGAGCTGATGGAACAGGGGAAACCTGTCGTGATACTGGTAGAATATGATTTTGGGGCGGGTTACCACCTCCGTCCCCGTCGTTAGGCAGGGCGCGAACAGGCAGATTGGTGTAAGCAGGTGCTACATCCTCTAGATAGGAATTCAGGAATATGTCTTTAGTGGTCCTATGAGTTACTTTAGTTGGAACCAATGGGGGCGGTAGGTCTTTCGGTATTTCTGAAATGGCCTCAGGTGAACCCTCGGCCACGAGATACATACCGTTTACAAGATTATTTCGTGCGCGGTCTATCTGTTCAGTTTTTACTCGGATCCCCTCGGTAACTAGTTCGTTTTCTTGGGCTTTCTCTGATTCTTTAAGTCTATCTTCTCTACGTAATGTTCTTTCAGCACGTTTATGTGATTCCTTACGCCAAAACTCTATGGCGTCCTTCTGAGATTGTCTGGCTTTCTTTTTCCATAGTGCTTCTTCTACCTTCATAATGCACTCGGCATCCCATGTCCCGTTAACGGGCCATCTGTGTCTTTCGTCTAGATGTTTGGTATAGTCAGCCCATAAATCGAGATATAATATGGCATCTATGCCATGCTTGTGGTACATAAAATTACCTGGGGTGTCCCTAGGGGGGATAGGAATTTCTTCCTCTAGTATCCCTTTCCTAGTTCCTATCTGCTTTAACTTGTTAAAAAACGGCATCTTGTTTACTTGGTACTGAATGCTCGATCCTTGCTTACTTGATACTGAATACGGCTAGTTATACAAGAAAACATAAATGCACATTAGGAAACAGTCACACTCATACCACGACATTTATCACATGAAAAGACATTTTGAAAACATATATGACTACCCCCTATATCGGATGTACTGCTAAACAGCACAGATACACTGCTAAAGCGGTGCAGAACGGATGTACTGCTAAACAGTACAGATACACTGTCTAAAACAGTGCAGACCGGACTTGTGTACCCAAACCCGTCTAGATACGTCCCAGCAATGGTACTCACCGGGAAGCACGGAAACAGAAGGCCTCGGAAAACTCGACTGGACTCGATACTTCGGAAAACTTCGGAAAAACTTCGGAAAACCTCGGAAAACTTCAGAAAACTGGTGGGCCTCTTGACACCTCGGACCTTGCTTCTTTCGGCTGGGCTCTGGTCGGGATCCTCCGCACTCCTCACCGCCTCGTCTGGGTACTGATCGTAATCTTCGTCACCTCCGTGGGCCAGAGGGAGATACAGGAAATCCTGCCAGTACGCGTAGTTTCCTTCTAGCTGATGGCAGGGGACAGAGTTTACAACGCACCAACCGGCGCGTGAGGTGGGGGAGGGGTCCCTATTCGGGCGCCAAAATGATGTAAATATATAATTTACCGTCGTAATTTCTATGCAGGTAAGTACTTAATCAATAATAACTCAATCAGAAAGAAAGAAAACAGAGTCCGTGGTGTTAGAGTTCTTAGGGGTTTTATTCCTTAAAAAGGAATGGTCTAGACCTGGATATCATGTTCTTCCCACCACAGGGGTAGAAGGGATAGAGAGAGCGCGCGCTACATTTTATTGACAGTACATAGCGTATATACTTAATTCATGACATGGAAAACAGTACAGTAGGCGTAACAGCTGAGAGAAGACAAGATAACAGTAGCCACGTGTTACTAGTACGTAATCAGAAGGCGTGGACTAGGCGTGTGCTGGAAACGTCACAGATAGGTGTCACAAAAGGGGTGGCACTAAGCAGAAATGTTGCAATGTCAGCAGAAATCGGAAGCTTGGATGCGCGCGCAGCTGCATGACGTGTGATGGAAGTGAAACTGGAGGGTGCAGGGGGCTTGACATTTGCACTGACGGAAAGAGACAGAAGTCTGGCATGTCAGATCAACGTGTGCGTCTATCATATCTGATATCTGGTGTTTAGGAACTGAGCTATCTGGGCAGAAAGGTCTCTAGGGCAGAAGCTATTCTATACTGACTGTGAGTGCGTGTATAAGCGCCTGAGTGTCTGTATGAGAAGCGTGGGGGCATGGGCCTTCCATGGGAGCATGGCAACAGAAGCTATGAATTACTTGCACGGAGACAGGTCGGTCCTTTGGCCCTGTAGCTGAGGGGTATGTTTACTGAAGCTAGCAGGCAGGAATGTATTTTCGAGGAGCGGAACAGATAACTCGAAGGTTATAGTCAATCTTGGCAGGCAGCAGGCTCAGCTAAACGCGCTGGGCCGCGCTAGAAGTAAGGCAGAGTTCACGGGTACGGGGGCAGCCTGGGCAGCCTGGCCTGAGGCTCCCAAAGTCAGAAGGGAGAAAAAGGCTCGATGGCAGATATTCTGGGCCTACTTTGCCAGAGCTGAAAAACATGTAGAGTACACTACAGAAAGACGTTGGCATAGTATACTTAGGAACGGGCTATCCAACCCATTCAGGGTGGGTCTGAAAGAGGACATGTTGACGTTAGACGCAAATGTATTTGCGTCTTCATAGCTGGTACAGGAGGGAAGTTACATGCACTTTAACTCGTACATGGAGACGGTGGGGTACACGCTAGGGAACACAACTTGACCAGAATTTATATTTCCTCAGCTGGAAGTTGTCCCTGTTCTAGAGCCTCCTCCAGTACTTTCGCCAAATGAGGCAAAAGTAAGTCCACATACTCTGTATAGAATTCTGACGGAAGCCCGTCGGTGCCTGCTGCTTTACCATTTGGCAACGCCGCAATCGCATCCCTGAGTTCCCCCTCTGTGATGTGGTGCATTAAAAAATCTTGTTGCCCCTTCGACAGCCAGACCAACACTATATCTTCCAAGTATTGCGCTATCCCCTTCTCCCGCCATTTCCTTATGTTCGTACATGTGCGTGTAATATTGCGCAAAACAGTCTAGTACACCGTCCGCGTACGTCACAGTCCTTTCTCCATCCCTAATTTCTTGTATTCCACAGTGTTTGGCCCATGGTTCCTTAAGTCTATCTGCCAGTCCACGCCCCGGGCGACCACCCTCCCCATAGTACCGTGCCCTAGTGCGCTTGGATAAATATTTAACCTCCTGTTCCGCCAGTTCATTATACTCCGTAACTTTCGAACGTATGTCAGCCAACAGATTTTCGGCCGGCTGCTGCTCGCATTGCCGTTCCAGGCTCAACAGCTCACGTTCCAGTCTATCCATGGAGATCCTGAGTGACTTGAGCACCCCAGCTTGCAAACCAATACATGTCCCACGCACCGTCACCTTGAAGGCCTCCCAAACAATATACGCGTCATCCACCGAGCCAACATTTCGGTCAAAATAGTCCTCAATTATCTCACGCAAACCCTCACGTAGCACTTGATCAGACAAAGCCCCAGGTGGCAGTCGCCACGAAAATGGTGCAGGTGCATGCGACGGCATCCATACTTCCATCAATACAGGAGCATGATCAGACAGTGTGCGAGGCAAATGCTCGGTCTTCTGCACCCAACCACTAACATCTTTTGTCACTAGCCAATAATCCAAACGTGACCAGGTATCATGCGCAGACGTGTAGCAGGTACCCTCTCTCGCACCCAGATGTCCAAGACGCCACACATCCACTAGGCCTAGCACACTCATACAATCCCTCACTGCCCCGCTCGCTCTTTTAGCCGTGCTTTGTTGATCCTCCTTTTTATCTAAGTCACGGTCTAACGTCACATTCAAATCTCCCACACAGATAAGTGCAGATGGAGGTAGGGCATACACCTTGTTCCATAAAGTGACATAAAACTCAGGGTCATCAATATTTGGCCCATACACATTGATCATTGTTATTAGTGTGCCACACAATTTGCCATGCAAAATAATATAGCGACCCTCTTTATCTTCTTCCTCATGTAGACTCACGAACGGAATGTTCTTTTTTATCAGGATCATAACACCCCTGGCATATGAGTAATACTAAATTGCTAATCTCGTCCCCGCCCACTGTCTAGCTACGGTCTCTGCCGCCTGCCCTCTAAGGTGCGTCTCCTGTAGGAAGACTACCTGCACATCATGCCTATTCAGGTACGCTATTACCTGCCTGGTCTTTTGTGGTCTGTTTAGTCCCCGCACATTCCAAGTTAGCCAAGAAACCTTGCCTCCCTTATCCATAGGAGCCATTAGTATGTAGATCCTGCCATATAGTCAGTGAATTCCCTCTCAACCA
The DNA here is from genome assembly GCF_964263255.1 of Lissotriton vulgaris. Lineage (NCBI taxonomy): Eukaryota > Metazoa > Chordata > Amphibia > Caudata > Salamandridae > Lissotriton > Lissotriton vulgaris. The sequence goes on along the minus strand of NC_141689.1, from coordinate 1,249,719,340 downwards.
ACGAAAAATAAGCATGTCACTCGTCTTCCAACTCCAAAAGTTAAATACACCTCGATAGTGTCCAGAGGACCCCTTGTGAATCCCAAAGCATGCCAGCCAACAAACCCGGATCACGCAGTCTACCCACCCCGACCCCCCACCCACTTCAGCTTCCCCAACCTGCCAAAGCCTTCCCCAACTCCCCAGTCCCCACTCTCCCATCCCAACCGCAAGTAGATTGTGGGGTACTCCCATACGTGGGGGCGTAGAGGCATGTAACTCCCGTATGCAGAAATACGGGAGGTGACCAAGCCACAAAAGTGTGCATCCAACGTCACCTACCAGGAACCTGCACCCCGCCAGTATATTTTAAAACCATCGCAAATAGGGGACTAGAGACCAATCCAACAACTGTACAACATCATCACAATATCAGAACCATAACTCTGTTTTGGGGGACCAGATGCCAGTCCCATAACACATTATCATCACTATATCAGAATCACAAATACTGTTCATCAAAAGTCATCAATCCCAGCAACGCATAAGCTTTGCCATAGTCTAGTGAAAGCAAGGCGAACCATGCCGTGAAAAAAAAACAGCATTTCAACTTGTAAAGGCTCCAGGGACCTTCAGTACAGTTATAAATCCACATGGCATGTGTAGAAATACGATCAGCTGTCTTCATTCGGTTCATCATCTCCTTCCTGCGCCCTAGCTGAGTCGCGCTTACGCTTCTTCTGTGTTTTGGCAAACTCCATGGCGGCTTTCGGCGAGGTGAATATTTTATTATCCGCCGGTGCACCTATCCGCAACCGGGCAGGATATAACATGGCGTATGGTATGTCCTCTTTGCGGAGAAGTTGTTTCACGCCATTAAATTCTTTCTGCGCCGCCTGCACAGCCACAGTAAAGTCAGGAAAAAATTCCAATTTGTTGCCCTGATAGTCAATGGTGCCCTTTTCCCGTGCCAAGCGTAGCAGTGTATCTCGGTCTCTGTAGTTTAAGATGCGGGCAACTATGGGACGCGGTGGGGCACCCGGCACTGGCCTTTTTGCTAGGAAGCGGTGCGCACGTTTCACAATAAAGAAACATTCTGGATAGCTGGTCCGACACGAAGATGTCTACAAACAAATGTTCCATAAAGTCTTCCATCTTACCCACATTTGTGGATTCCGGCAGCCCCGTGACGCGGATGTTGTTGCGTCGGGACCGCCCCTCTAACTCCTCATTCTTAGCTTGAATGACCGCCAGCACCCGCTCCATGTTGAAGACTTTGCCAGTGATTGTTGTAAAGCCGTCTTCCGTAGCTGACACCCTTTGCTCCACTTCACCCATTCTCTCATTCTGCCTTTCAAATTGTGTGGACATGTGGTCCAGCCTGTGATTTACAGCCTCCATGGTACCTTCTATTGATTGCAATGTTTTTTGCACGGCCATGAGCGTGGCCTCCTGTGAGAAGTTGGCCTGATATATGATGTCTCCAATTCTGGGGGCACCTAGTATCAGTCCAAACAATCCCTTATGGTGATGGTTGTAAGTCAACCTTATAGACACGCTATCCTAAGGGTAGCATGGACTAAGCAGCCTTAAAGGCTTAACTCAAGAGGTCGTGTTAAGCAAGCTGTTTTACCAATCACAATCCTGTAATATCAAATGAAAGGACACCACACAAGTTATATATTATAAAAATATATGTATTTATTACTAGAATAATCCTCTGTACTCTTTATGAGTGCAGAGGCACAAGCGTTTAAACAAAAGCACAGTTAAACATATAGAAGTTGCACAATTATGGATGAGGCCCAGGGGCCACGCAAACCATATATTAAAAAAGTGGTATAAGAGTTACCAATCGAACAGTGGTTAGGCCTAGGGCATCGCTGGGAGCAGTCGGGACTAGCAATGCTGAAGTCGGGAAAAGCCCGCGGGATTCGGGTGCAGCGCTTAAAGCACACACATGCACCAATGCAATGTCAATGGTGCGTAAAAGTTATAAAGTTACTGTTAAAGGAGACTTCCGCTTAACCTAGAAGGACGAAACTTTAGACACATACACTAGAGGTGTGTACCAGTGTAGGAACACTGGCGTTGCTGAGTTACCTCACCCACAGGAAGCGGGTGCACAGGTGCGCAGTAGTGTCAGGTTTCGTCACGCAGGTTGATGGTGCCTGGAGATGAAGATGCTGCAGGCTTAGAGAAGAGAAGAGTCCGGTGTGATCCAAGGGTGGATTGAAGATAAAGATGATCTGAAAGCAGAGGTGACAGAGTCTGGGTCACTCAGCAGTGACAAGGGTGGAACCAGGAAGGAACCAGGCAATGTCGGGCGCTTTCAGGTCGCTGTCGTGAAGCTCGTCTCCGCTGCCACGTGGACTCTGGGGCACCGAAGATGTCCAGGAGTGAATCACGAGCTGTCCCACGAAGGCTCTCGCTGTTGGCGGTGTCGGCTTCCGGATTGGAACAAACAACCCTTGGCAAGCGCAACCCACGCAGAACTCGAAGATCGCTTAACACTCGGACCAGGAGGGTCAGGGCGGGTGCTCCTTTTCAGGGGAGCGAGGGCAAGTCTGGAGCAACCAGACTCGCAAGTTAGATTTCTAGGTCCATCGGTACAGGGGCCACAAGCCAACGGGCAACCGACCGGACCAACGCGTTGAGCCAAAAGATCCAGAAGGGTCCCACGCAGCACTCGGTGAGTGTAGAGGGGTGAGCTTCGGTGCAAGAGAGGCTCAGGGCTGGGGCTTCTCAAACCCCAATGCACAGCTTCGAGGGGGCCTCGGATGCTGCACAGTCAGCGCCTTGTGGTCTTTCCAAGATGGCGGGCCCCACGCTTCAGGTCGCCTCCACGGGTCTCAGCTCTGCAGGGACTATGGATCGGGCTGTTAGAAGGCAGGCACGCTGGGTCTTGTCGAACTCCGTCGCTCGAGTTCCAGCGGGAACTGCAACAAAGCAAAAGTCGAGGTGCTAGATGGTGCCTGTTTGCACAGGGTGGTCACTTCTTGACCACAAGGGAGATTCTTCAGTCTTCTACGTCGAGTAGGATGTCGAAGGTTCCAGAGTTTCGTTTCATAAGTTTCAGTCAGGATAATCTGAGTGCGTTGGCACTGCTCCCATTCTTATACCAATCTAGGGGGCTGGATTACCTGCTAGGTCCCTCCTATGGGTGGGACCCAGGAAGGGGGTGGTTACACCCATTTCCCTTTGTCCAGGGTCGCGCTGGGACTGGGGCTGGTGTGCCCCAGAACCGGTTTGACAGGATTATGCAAGGGGAAGCCTTGTGCGCCCCAGGCACTGTCTAGTTTCTTTCAGCCCTCCCTGCCCCAATACACTATCTCCTGTCTCGGGTGGTGTAGCACCTCCCTGCGACAGGAAACCCTTTGTCCAGGCCTCCTCTGCCAAGTTTCGGTCAGCAGTAGGAGGTCAGACTTGTGTCGGTGGCAGCAGCATCCATTTTGTGATGCTGAGGCTCTGGTTAGGATTAACCGCGTTTTAGTAAAGTAACATGTCTTCTCCCTCTAGAAGGGTGGAATGCTATCCCCGTCGACAGGACTGTCAAGGGGATAGTATTCCAAATCGTATGACACCTTACACAACATGTTTTGATAAAGCCAAACCAAAGTTAGCACATAACCGCGATGGATTATAATGCACTTAAGAGTATATGGTATGGCATTATACCGGAACAGCTAAGGGAGTTGTTCCCGACAGCTGCAAACAGGCTCAGCTCATGCTCGAGCACCATCTCACGTAAAACCAAGCACTCTGCCTCCAGGATTGATAAGGCCTGCCATAGGAGTGACTTATAGGTATATATGTGTCCAGATATAGGTTTAGATATAGGCATACTATTTCTAAGCAAGAGGAGATTACACCAACTTGCCCCAGCTGAGTGATCAGACAGTTGTGTCAATTTAAGAACCAGCCAGGGGTGGCAAAAGCTATGCTGCAGCCCCTGGTAGGCCTTGGATACACCTATGCCCTTGCACCTATAGTGCACTATATAGGGGCTGACAAGGTGTCCAGTACCAATTTGGTTATGTACTTATAGTACATGTCTGTGAATTTAGAGAGAGAACAGCAGGCTGTGGGTCTGATTAGCAGGCCCATAGCCACATTAAGTCAAAAACCAGTGAAGCAAAAAGCAAAAATTGGGGTGACCATAGGATAGCAGACCCTACTCTCCTACACCTCCAAATTCGGCGCTCCCCCCGATGCTCCTAGGGAATCGGCATCATAAGTGGCCTGTGAGGATGACATTGCAGTTTTGCGAGTGTCAAAGCTTAGCTTACGTTGATTACGCTCAGTCCTGCCCATATCGCCGACCACCAATGCACACAATAAGCAACTATACAAGTGCACTTGCAACGGTAAATGGGCGGTTGGTGGAATACTTATGCTGGTCAAACAGTCCCCCAGCAATACGGTTAGCAACCAAGCACTTCAAAATAGAGCGTGGGCACTACCAAAATCAGCATCCAGCTTTAGTAGTTGGGCATAGTAGGTCCACTTGTCAGCCAAACGCTCATACAATCCTCACAATATCTAGATGAGTCAGGCCTCCGCTCCTAATGCTGGCCCCAATGTTGCTTAATCTTCGGCGCAGCAAATTCCGTCAGTGTCTCACGTTCCGGCCTGCACGTTTCGAAGGCCCTGAACGCCCCAGCAAGAGGGCCTGTCTTCACTCGAGGCTCCCCGGCAGCTCACTGTTCGCCTCCGCCTAAACCAGCCGCTCCAGTCCCCACCCCGCCCCCGCCGATCGCAGCTCGCACGGCCGGGCCCAGGTCAGCCACACGCCACCTCCGCAGCCTCGGCCTCCCCTAGCCTCCAGCCCCACTCACCGCAACCGGACCGGGCAGAGCCGCAGGCCTTCCGCAGCCGGCCAGCTCAAACGCGAAATCAGGCGCCGCAGGTCGTAGCTGGCATCTCCTCCGTCCACGCTCCGGCAGCCACAGTAGTAGTCTCTTCTCCTCAGGCCAACGGGCCCCGACCACCGCGCCAGTCACCAGGCGAGCTCCGGCAGCTCCGGGCCTGCTCCAGCCGCCATGCGGCGGAGCCTGCAGCGGAAGAGAATGGGCACCGCGACACGTTGTTGTAGGGCGCCACTGCCAGGCAACCACATAGACAGCGCCACAGGTCAGCAGAGTTAAGATTACTACCGATTTAGTGGGTAGATGACGCTGGATATCGCGGATAATTAACGGATGTTGGCTCAGTCTGGCAGACCCTCACATAAGTGTGGCCATCTTGCCGTGCGCCCTCTAGCGCCCCATGGAAGAATGGCATTTAATTTGCCCGCCAAAATCTTTGCATAAATCTTACAGTCCAAATTTATGAGGGAGATGGGGCGATAATTTTTAGGTAGGAGGGGGTCTTTACCTTCCCTGGGGGTCACAATTATGATGGCTTCACTCATGGATTTTGTAACACTGCCTGAGGGGCCAATCGAATTAAAGAGTTTTTGGAGGATGGGGTTAAGGGAATTGTCAAAGGCCTTATAAAAGTTCGCGGAAAAGCCATCCGGGCCAGGGACTTTGTTACTCTTGAGTGATTTTATAGAGGACAGGATTTCAGTGTCTTTAATGGGGGAGCACAAAGCCGTATTCTCCTCCTCTGATAATTTAGGTAAATTCAAGGATCTTAGATAGTCAGTACAGGCCGCTGGGTTAAATGGAGTCTTATCCTCGTAGAGGTCCTCATAGAAGGACTTAAAGGCCTCTATGATCTTCCCTTGTTTAGTATGTGTGGCCCCAGCTGAATCTTTGTTCGAGCTGATGGTAAGCAGTTTTTGTTTATGCTTGAGATAGGAAGCCAGAAGTTTCCCAGCTTTATTCCCATCGCAGTTTTAAAGATTTGAATTTATTGATCCAGACCCCCGCACGTTTGCTGACAAAAGAGTTATATTCGTATTTTTTCCTAGTGAGTAGATCAAGAATTTGTTTGTTGTCTAGGTCAGCGGAGTGTGAGAATTCCAAGGCTTTGATTTCTTTCTCAAGCCTATCCAGATTTTTGTTCAACTCCTTCTTCATACGTGCCCTGATGCCTATGATCGTCCCCCTGATAGTGGCCTTCACTGCGTCCAATACTGTGGAGGCAGGAATATCCTGGGAGACATTCATATTGATGTACTCAACAATGGCGTCTTCTATTAATTGCTTGTTGGCGGCGGATGAAAGAATCTCGTCGTTAAAGCGCCAACGTTTTGGGGGCACAACAGAATGGGAGCCTGCGAGTTTGACGCTAATGCAAGCATGGTCAGTGATCAGCCCTCGGGGCAATATCAGTTTCCTCAATGAGATGAGTGAAGGGGCTGGATATCAGGATATAATCAATCCTGGAGTAGGAGTTATGAGGGGCTGATTAAAAGGTGTAATCTCTGCCATCAGGGTTCTGGAGACGCCAGGAATCTTTTAGCAGGAATTTATTGCAAAAGCGCATTAGTGACTTAGGGGGATGAAAAGGGCATTTTGATTTACGATCAAGTAGGGGGTCCATAGGGGCGTGGCTTGGACGCCGATCGGGATGGCGGCGTGAGCTCGCAGCTCCGCGCGGAATCCCGCTAATTCTCCTGTTTTCGGAACCCTAGGCGACCCGAAGACGACGTTCCTGCCCTCTGAAGTGAAAGGGGACAGCTGGGCGCAATCGGAGAGTCGCTGGGGGACTGCTGGCCCCGAGGAGATCGAGTGAAGAGGCGGCCGAGGTGTTGCCGAGGGTGAGAAGAAAATGGCGGCGAGGAGATCGGACGGTCCCGAACTTCGGCCCTGAACCAAGTTGTCGCCGAGTGGCACGAGATCCTGCACTTGGCTGCCCGAGGCACTAGGATTGGCGGTGCTGTGTCCTGAGACCAGGGGACGCTGACCTGATTCACCCAGGAGCCCGGGGACCCTCGTTGGCCACCGCTCTGAGACTTATCCTTCCCCCCTCAGGCCGGAGGGGGGTGACGGAACGGAGCCCGTCCACCTGGCCATTGTTCCTGAGAGCGTCGGCGGGGACATTGCGCTGCCTGGGGCCCGGAGACCGGCACGGACCCACGGGCGTAATCGCAAAACGGGCGACAGGACTTGTGACGCAGCACCCTGGCATGGCGGCGATCGGAGGGCCGATGCCCGGGAGTCGCGAGGGGGACTCGGCGACATCACCTCAGCTGGGTGAGAGTCCCTCCCCGGAGCTTGACCAGGAACAGCGGCTGAACCGGCGTTTGGATGCCATCCTTGATGCGATCACCTCCACGAAGGAAGCGTTGCACAATGACATTGCCCAAGTGGCCACGGGCCTGGGGCTGCTACGCGCGGATCACGCGAAGCTGGCAGACAGGGTCAAGGACCATGACCAGCTGTTGCTGGACCTGAAGCCATCGGTTGTGACCGCGGAGCATAGGATCACGGACATTCTGGCCCGACTGGACTCACTGGAACGGAGGGCGGAGGATGCCGAAGGCCGCAATAGACGGAACAACGTGCGGGTCGTAGGCCTGCCGGAACGGATTGAGGGGGAGGACGCGGTGGCCTACATGGAGAACTGGTTCCGCACTGTGGTGGCACCGGAGGGGCTTACTCCTTTTTTCACTCTGGAGCGAGCTCACCGGGTGCCTGCTCGCCCGCCGGGGCTTGGCCGCCCCCCCCCCGACCGATGGTGGTGCGGCTCCTCCACTACAAGGATCGGGATCTTCTCATCCAGCGGGCCAGGATGTCGGGCCCGTATGGGGTGGAGAACAGTAAGGTGACGATCTTCCCGGATTACACTCAAGCGGTCCAGAAGAACAGGGCATCGTTCCTTGCTGTGAAGAAGGAGCTCAGGGAGGAAGGCATCCAGTACTCCTTGCTCTACCCAGCCAAGTTGCGGATCATTATGGACGGCACTACGCACTTCTTCCAGACTCCGGACGAAGTTTGGCAATGGCTCGAGTCATACAGAGCGGGGACGGACAAATCACACCAAAGTAGGCGAGACCAACCCAAGCAGCCCCGGGTGAGGCAGTCACAACGCATCAGATCCCGCAACAGGCGCCAGCGGGAGAAGCGGGAGGCTCAAATGGCGGCGGAGAAGAGGGATGCGCTTGCAGCGACGGCGGCCATTACAGGGTTGCAACAGAACAGTGAACGGGCAGAAACGGACTCGGGAGGGGAAGGCAGCAGAACAGGAGAGGAACTTTCAGAGGCGGAAAGTTCGAAGGGGCCGATAGTGACCCCACAGACATCGGATGGTATTTTCTGCGGCTGAGATAGAACTGGGACTAGATCGGGACTTCATGGTAGGGTGATATCCTGTTGATGGAGGGCGGGTTGCCGGGAGGGGGAACTGTATGCATTGGCGGGGATGAAGGTGCGGGGTGCGGGCTCCGCTAGCTGGGGTCGGCGGCGACTCACCCCCCTTGGGCCCTTAAGGTCGACTGTGGTGGAGACCACAGGGTAAGAGTGTGAGAAGTTGGTTCAAGGTTTGGATGGGGGCGGCCACTGGGTTCGTGTGCTCTGTCCTGGGGAGTGGGGTTTGGGAAGTGTTTCAGTTTGGGGAATGTTCGGGGGGGGGGGGGCAACTGCAATGGGGGGGCCATGGACCTTTGTTTTTTGATTCAGACTGTACGAAGTTGGCATGGGGACATTACCTAACTTGAAATGCCTAACGTGGAATGTCCGGGGGCTGCGGACCATGGTGAAACGACACAAAGTACATGCATATCTGGTACGCAGGGGGGTTCAGATTGCTATGCTCCAGGAGACTCATCTCACCAAAAAAGAGTGCGCTGCCTTGCAGAAAAGATGGCGGGCCAGGTGTTTGGCACCACTTACTCAGCGTATGCCAGGGGGGTGTTGATCTGGGTGAGGGCGGGGATACCCTTTCAAGTGCTGAATCAAGTAGTAGATCCGAATGGCAGGTATGTGGCGGTGGAGGGGAGGCTATATGGACGGGATGTGGTTTTCTGCTGTGTCTATGCACCGAACACTGACCAAGGCCGATACTTTGATAGTCTCTCGGGGTCCTTGGCCTCCTTCCTGGCGGGTCCGATAGTGTTAGGGGGGGACTTTAACTCGATTACGGATGTTGCTCTGGATAGGTCCCATCCCCCCCTAGTAGACTCTCCGGTGCGCAGGCTGGCCGCGCACAGGAAGGACTGGCAGGAACGATGGGGGTTGCTGGATGTCTGGAGGGAGCAGCACAGGGGAGCCAGGGATTATTCCTTTTATTCCGCTCTCCATGATCTACATGTCAGGATCGATTCGGTGCTTTGCGGGGGATCCCTGGCCCCATTGATTACCCATGCGGAGTACCTGGCTAGGACTATATCCGATCATAACCCCCTATTGGTGCACATTCAGTGGCAGAGAGAGCGCTCAGTGATACCATCATGGCGGCTTCGGCCGGAGACGCTAGAGGACTCTGTGTTCAGCGATGCGGTTCGGCAAGGCATAGATAGTTATTTCGGAGTGAATGAGGGAACGGCTGCGAGTAGGTCTATTGAATGGGATGCAATGAAAGTGGTGGTGAGAGGGGTGTGTTTGGGTAGGTTCTCGAATGCTCGTACGACTGTGCTGAATGACCTATTGAAAGCGGAAGACACTTTGAGGGACTTGGAGCGCCGCAGGCCGGCTAGGCCAGGTCTACAGGCCTAGTTGTTGGAGGCGAAGGAAGTGGTTGCCACCGAGACGGAACGTTTGAGGTGCTATGACTATAGGCAGTACATCAACAGGGCACACGCAGAAAGGGACAAGGTGGGTACCCTCTTGGCCAGATTAGCTAACCCGGAACTTAGGGGCTGCCCGATTCTCGGCATTAATAATGCGCAGGGAGAGATGGTGTACTCCCAGGCAGCGGTATTGGAACGATTTAGGGGATATTATGAGGAACTGTACCGGAGTCAGCTGGGAGTGGGGGTTCAGGACATCGCGGAATACCTGGGGGAGAGGCAGCTCCCGGTCCTGGAAGAGGAAGATGTGAGGGAGCTGGGTAGCCCGATCACGCTCAAGGAAATACGGGTGGCCATCAAACATATGGCCCGCAACAAGACGCCCGGGGTGGACGGACTGCCAATTGAATTCTATCAACAATATGTGGACAGCTTGGCGCCCAGGCTGCTGGTGGTGTACACGGAAGCCTTCGAGAAGGGGGCATTGCCTGGGTCCATGCGGGAGGCCTTGATTGTACCGCTCCTCAAGCCTGGCCGGGATGCCGCGGATGTGAGGTCTTATCGCCCGCTGTCCATGCTGACGGTGGATTATAAGATCCTGAGCCGAATCCTGGCCACCAGGCTGGCCCCGCACATGACGGGTCTGGTACACAGGGATCAGGCCGGGTTTATACCCACGAGGAGCACGGCGCTGAATATCCGCCGCCTGGTGGGAATAATGGACGCCATCTTGGACAGGGAGGGAGCACCGGCGGTTCTGTCCGTGGACATCGAGAAGGCCTTTGATAGCTTGGAATGGCCTTTCCTGGATGGAGTGCTAGAGAGGTTTGGCATGGGCGAGGGGTTTCGGAGGTGGACGAGGGTCTTATATACCTCGGCGACGGCGAGAGTACGATTGGGTGGCCTGGTGTCTGCGGCGTATCCAGTGGGCAGGGGGACACGACAGGGATGTTCTCTCTCCCCCCTATTGTTTGCCCTGGCGATGGAACCCTTGACGGTCCAAGCGAGGTCAGGTGACCGATACGCGGGGATAGTTAGTGACGGGCAGTGGCAGTATATATCGCTATACGCGGATGACTTGCTCCTGTACCTAGCTGACACCTCGGGGGCATTGGTTGGAGCGATGGACCTGCTGTCTGAGTTCGGCCGGCTGTCGGGCCTTAAGGTCAATTGGGCGAAGACTTGTGTGTTCCCGCTGCGAGCGGGATCGCCAGCCCCTAGCAGCGATTTGGGTGTAGTATGGGAACCCTCTTGCATCACCTATTTGGGTGTCCGCATTTACCACGCGGCTGCGGACCTATTGGAGGGCAATATCGGCCGCTGCGTCCGGGCGCTGCGGGGCAGCTTGTCTTTCTGGTCGACCCTCCCGCTGTCAGTCCTGGGCAGGATAGCACTGTTGAAAATGGTGGTGCTCCCCCGTTTCCTCTATTATTTCCGAACGCTGCCTGTCTGGATTCCCCAGGGGGTGTTTAGGGAACTGCGGTCAATGATAATTGGCTTTCTTTGGGGGCATGGCCGCCGTAGAGTAGCCCTGAACACGCTACTTCGCCCCAAGCTGGAAGGGGGCATGGCTGTGCCCGACCTCGAGCTGTATTATCTTGCAGCGCAGTTGCAGGTCCTTACACAGAACGTAGCCAGGGTGTTCCGGGGCCCGGAGGAGGACCGGGATCGGGGAATGCAACGCCACGTGCTGTCCTACATCATTATGCAGCAGCGGCTCGAGTTACGGGCCCTCACCATAGAAGAGCGGACGCTCCGGCTGTGCTGGCAACGGAGCCTTCGGAGAGCGAGGGCATCGCGGCCTTATGCCCCGGAGATCCCGATCGGGATGTTGACGGCATTGCCGCACGGAGGAGATTGGTCCCCGTTGCTGGATTGGGAGGAGGCGGGACTGCAGGTGGTGGGCGACTTGTACATAGATGGGGCTTTGGCGCCATTCGAGGTGCTCCGGGACCAGTTCGGGCTGCCTGCTGGGGGCTTTCTCCTACACGCGGCAGTAGTTGCTGCCATACAAAAGCATTGGAAAATGGGGCTCCTGGAACCCACGACGACTATGGCGTGCCAATATGTGGTGATGGCGGCTGGCACGTTCAAGGCTGTGACGTGCCTCCATAATAGGATGCTGAACGAGGGGTTGGAACCACTCCAAGGGCTCAAGGCTAAATGGGAGGTGAGCATCGGCCGGCCCATACCGGATACGGCATGGGGTCACATCCTGCGACGCACGTGGAAGGGCACTAGAAACGCGCGTTTTCAGCAGGTGCATTTCTATGTGCTCCATAGGACCTATTTAACTCCTGAGAAACTACAGCGGTACTTTCAGGTGCCGGATGCCTGTTGCCCGCGGTGTTCGTCCCAGGGAGCGGACATGGACCACTTGTTTTGGGGGTGCCCACAACTGGGGACCTATTGGGCGGAGGTAGGGGACCTTCTGAATGAAGTGACTGACAGGGAGGTGGAATTCGACATGGCGGCGTGCCTATTGCTCTGGTTCCCGCATACTAAGCACACCAGGGTGACAAGCAAATTCATAGACCTGGGCCTGATATTGGCACAGAGGGAAATATCGTGGCATTGGAAGTCCAGGGGGGGGCCCTCACTGCGTAGATGGAAGAATGAGCTGCTGCGGTGGTGGTCTGACTGCGAGAGTGTGCTCCGGATGAAGCAAGCTGTAAAGTTGGGGAATGAGAAGGCACTGGATGCGGCGCGTGCATGGGAGTTAGTGGTACAGGCTATGCGTGATTCTTTGGTAGAGGATGAGGATGGCGAGACCTGAGCCGCTGGACACCGCGGGGCGAACACAGAAGTATAGCGTCACGCACTGTAGTGGACCCATCCAAGTCGACAGGACGAGGCACACACCTTAGCAGTTGCCAGGGGGGGGGGCTTTGGGGGGGTTGGTTGTTGGGTGTTTGGGGAGGGCCGGAAGCCATTAGATGGTCTCCTGTTAGGGCCCTGGATCTACTGGGACGATGGTTACTATGTGGAGGGTAGAATGGCTGGGTAGCGTGGCCAGGTGTGACGACCCATGGCGCCTAGGGCAGGTCCCGACAAGGGCGACATCACTAACTATCACTGGGATGGCTGACGGGAATGTTGTTGTGGGTGGGGGGGTAAAAGCAGATACGCAAAACGATCTTTCAACCAGGGTCCTTATGGGACGTGCACTGTGATGTGTTCCTCTTGAGCGATATAATATGCCGCCCGGCCTCCGGGATGCGGGCTGAATGGCTGTGTACGACTGGGAATTCTTATTGGACGGGGGGAGCTCACAAGTGTACTGGCTGCTTAATTGTATCCTGTGGTTTATAACTCTGCAATAAAAATATATTTAAAAAAAAAAAAAAAAAAAGTAGGGGGTCCATAGGGAGGTTGAAATCTCCACCCACCACTAAAAGTTCATCTTGAGGGATGCTTTCAATGGCCAGAGAGACTGATTCCCAACAGTCAGGCGAGTCCGCATTGGGGCCATAAATATTCTCAACATGTATCGGGTCATCATCCCTGAGCAGATGGGTAATGAGCAGCCTACCATCCGCGTCATGCGTGTGGTAGGGGAGCGTTAGGTTGGAGCTTTTTGAGATTAAAGTTATCACCCCCCCCTTTTTGTGTAGTGCTGAGGAACATAGGGTGTGAGAGACCCAGTGGAGGTTGATAAAGCATAAATCATCTTCTGAGAGTTTAGTCTCTTGCAGCAAAATGACATCACCTTTGGATTTAGAAAGATATTCAAAGATCTTGTGCCTTTTAACAGGGTGGATTAGACCCTTAACATTCAGCGAAATTACAGTGAGGTTCTCCGTTAAGGCGTTTGCCATAGTCACCTAGCCAGATGGCGCTGAGGGAGTTTGCTTGTTGCAAACAGACATGGGCAAAGGGTGAAGTGGTAAACGGAGTTGACCAGATACTATCCCTGTGGATGGGCGTACAAACGCACGCAAGGTGTGTATCATCACAGCATGTAATGTAAGAAAACCTTCGCAACAAAACGGAATCAAAAAGCAATAAACAAAATAAGTTAAAACTACCAGTGGGGTGAAAGACCTAGAGTATGCCCCCCCCCCTACCCTCCAACCCTCTCTTCCCAACCACCCCCTCCCCGTCCCCCCCTCCCCAAAATACGAAAATAGGAGTGTGCGACAGCAGCACCGTCTGCTAGGACCATGAAGTTTCAGGCTGGGCTGGTTACAAGAGGAGCCAGCAGTGGAATTGAGCAGCATTTGCTGACTAAGGGGACAACAAATCAACAAGTACAAGCTAGAGGACAATGGGTGGAGACATCGGAGCAGCTCAAGAGTTATAAACTGTACACGTCCCCGGCAGATCCTCCATATGATCAACATGGCCTAGACTGTTCATAAAGGTTAAACAGAGAAACAACCAACAACCCATCGGGGGCAAAACCACACCTAGTGCTGTAGCCTAGTGGCTAACCAACGGGGTAAATTGCAAGAATTGGATCAGAAGGGAAAACTGATGTTACTTATAAGCACTGTAGTTGGGTACATCAGAGCAGATCCAAAAGCATAAATTGCAGTCGGCAGCATCATACTTTCAACAAAACCAATCATGGCACATCATGCATAAAGTTAAGCAAGGATGCGATCAGTAGCACATAAATTATACATTTGTTCTCTTTATTCCTATTGGTTTTGCGCAAAACATTACCCAGCCACGCCCTGTTGTTTCTTGCAAAAAGGATATCATCGGGGTGAGTGGCATGATAGGAAACCATGCAGTATTCAAAGCCAATACAGAAGTCCAAGATTATGACCAAGTGGTGAATTGACTGCTTGGCACATCAGGTGTTTGCGCCGTCGTGAGAGTCCTTTTTCCGTGTGTTGGATGATCCACTCGACAGGTCCATGTTCTGGGTTGGAGCTCCATCCAAGTAGTTTGCTAGCTTCCGTGAATCAGAGAAGTAAAGTTGTTTGCCATTGTCAGTGATTCTGAATTTAGATGGCCAGCAAAGGAGAACAGGATGCCTTTTGTTTTCAGTTTATCCCAGAGTCGGATAAAGCCTTTCCGCAGATCTACTGTTTCTTTGGAGAAGTCCTGGGTAAATATTATCTTCTGGCCTTCCCATAATATTTGGTGGTTTTTCCTTGCATACTGCAGGATAGATTCGACGTGCTGGTATCGGAGGGGTTTACAGATTAACGGACGAGGGCCCTTTCTACCTTGGACGGTGAAAGCGGGGATTCTGTGTGCTCTGTCTAGCTCGAACTCGTGCTGGAACTTTATCCCTGTGATCATTGGGATCCATGCTTCCAGAAATGCCACACATGAACCAGCATCTCTTTCTGAATTTTCTGAAACGCCAAAGATACGGATATTCCCCCTTCTGTTACGATCTTCCAGCTCAGGATTTTGGCAAAGAAGGTCATCCGTGGTGGTTGTGAAGGCGCCGTATCAGTGTTGAGGATTGCGAGGCTTTGTCCTCCACGTCTTTCAAGCGTTGCTCGGCTTCGCCCAGACTCTTATTCATGCTACTCATATCTGCTCTGATCGCTGTGAGTTCCAGATGCATAGAGTCTGTATTAATTTTGGTGGATTTAGCAAGATCATGAACCTCAGCGATTTTTTTTAGAATCATGTCCATGGTGGCCGAGATGTCGGCCCTCACTTTTATGGGGGAGTCCGAGATTGTAGGTTCCGGACGCACTTTCTTGGAGTTACTCCTTCCTTCTCTGTCCGCCATTGTGGCACCAGTAGTGGCGCGAGGGCAGCAGGTAACAGCGAGGCCCCGTACAAAAAAAGGCTAGATCTACAGATGAGCATAGTCAACTGTCGGGCTGGTCTTTGTGGGTCTCACGGTCTAGTGATTTGCTCCATGTAATGAAGCGTGGTGGAGGACGAGTCGCAACAGCCAGCGGTATCGGTGACTGGTAGTGAGTAGAGCAGACAGGTAGGTCTCTGGCGATTTGGGCTACTGTACAATGGGCGGCATATACCTCAGGATGTACCCCAGGGTAGGCCGCAGGCGGTCGAGTAGCAGTAGTCGAGACAAGCCGTCCCAGGTGACTCTATAGGATGTGGTGACCGTGTGCCTCGCTGTTGTCGGCGCAGTGTAGGGTGGCGTGGCGCGGTATGGGCTGTATCAAAATGTGGTAGGAATAGTGTGCTTCACCCAGTAAGCAATGGTGATTTGGATGGCTCATATGGTGGCAGAGGCTAAGCACAGGACCAATGTGGTGGCAGCAGGTAACCAGCAGGTAACCAGAACTTTGGGACCAGTGGACTCAGTGGTATGGTGTTGCAGCTGGAGGATAGTTAGTAATGTGGTGCCATGTTTTTGCGGGGGGCAAAGAGCCAGGGAACTCCAGACACACAGTGTGCCTAGGTATGGTTCATTGGTGGCTAGCAGAGGCAAAAATCGTGGCAGAGTGTGGCAGAGCACCCAGGCAGTAACAGGCCAGAAGCGGGAATCGGCGGGCATTTGGCGCGAATCAGAGGAGGGTCTTCATAGCCGCCATCTTAGGGTCAGGCACACAATGAGGGCTCGTCTCTCAGGAGCGCCAGTAGCGGGGAGAATCATGCACCCACCTCATTGAAGGAGGTCATATCAGATCAGAGTGGTTGGCAGTGTGCCCGTTGTGAAGCGGGACACAGGACTAAGCATGCATCCAAGGGCGGAGGTGTTGCTTTTGACGGAGCGCCGCCATCTTAGGGCTCCGGTCGGAGAGAGAAAGCACGGAGCCTCGCTCAAAAGTGGAGTGAGAGTTGCGCTGGCGGCCTCCAGTTATCTTCATGTAGTGCGCGGCATGCAGCGCTGATCATGGCATGGCAAGACTACTTCGGCAGGGCTGTTGTGACGCCTGAAATCGGTAGGAATCGCTCCTCTGCCTACAGAGCGACGCGATCAGGCAGCAATCACCGCTGCCGTCCAAGCCACGCCTCCTAGAGTACTCATGTTTTGATACATATAGTGGACTTCAAATTAATTGCGTTTATTGAAAGAGCATTTTGATAACATTGAGTGGCTATATAAGGCTTTTCCATTCAGTAGGGGAAGCGGTTTATCATTTTTATTTTATTAATTAGTTTGGCAGGCCTTGAGTTACGTCAGAGGCTGGTGTGAAATGAGAAGCCAGTTTCTGATGGCAAAGAAGGCCATTCCCCCATTATGATTTATGGATGTTGTACAAGATCATAAAAATAATTCTAGCATATTTTGGGAGCCAGTAGGGCATTCTAGGGGAAGATTTGATGTGGGCCAGATTACCAAGTGTAAAGCCTATTCAATCAACCATGTTCTGGAATCTTTAGAACCTTGAATTTGTTTGGGAGACTAGATTAGTGGATGTAACATTAGGGGCTCTGATCAGCTCGATTTTGATGTCTGTGTGGATAAGTGTGAATATTTCTTGTGGAAAAGGTTCCAGAATTGCACCATTTATCATATTGACTTGGGGGGAGCAAAAATAAGACTGGTGTAGAAAATTCTTTACCTTTGATGAGGTATAATGTGTGGTGCATTGGGCTTGGCGCCTCAGTTAAATAGGATTTTGAACTTGATATAATTCATGCAGATGACGGTGTTCATGAAGTGGACAGGTCTAGGCATGGGATAATTTTGGTTGGATTCTCCGGATCATACTTCAAGCAAAAGTGGTTTGTGTGTCATTAGCATAGATATGCTAGTTCACATGGAAACAACATGTATTGAAATAAAACCTGCAGGAGGAAAAGGTTCTCAGGAAAAAGGCTGATTACTACTGAAAAATATCATACATTTATTTTGTTTTGATCAACACCTAAACCTGACCACACTGTAATAGGTCATCCAGCCTATTGTGTGCCAGGCAACAGTGACCGTTGTTAACAGCCACGCAGCGTCTTTATCTTTTTTAAAAAGGAACTACGCATTTCAAATACATATATTTCTGAAAAAACATATATACTCTTCTGATAAAAATCTGAAAATCAATGAGGTGCTTCTGAAGAATGCATTACATTGCCATGCAATGGTTCACCATCAAACATCCTTTATCAAGACATTTAGTCTGAAGACTGAATACTGGTCCATATGCTGTTAAGTTCTATGTTTTAAAATGAGGGCTCAGTGGTATAGGTGCTCCTTCTATAGGTGCCGAGCTGGCTACATTCATTAGCTGCCCTGCGTGCATCCTCTCATTGACACGCAGTTCACAGCCATCCCGAAGCATGTGAATAGCAATCCGTGCAATATTCCGTGAGTCATCAAGTCCGCTGTGCGGCCGCCCATCGTAGTTCATACCTAGCTTCTCTAACATCATCAGTAGTTTAGTCTGATTTCTGGGTACCTGGTCAATGAAAAGAGAAGGACAACACTTGAGAAGAATATATTTAGAATAATACTTAAGTTATTTAGGTTCTTCTTGGAATGGTTTTCCTGTTAAACAGTGATATTCTAAATTACAAAATTGTGGATGTACAATGCGAGAAAAAAAGATAAAAGGTATTTTCGTGTTTCACAGTGTAGCTACAATGCAGTGAAACAAAATCACACTCTAGTACACGCCATATCTGGTTCCTTTACTAGAAAGTAGGTACTTTAGATCGATAGAGCACTTAATTCTGCAAATGTAATGGAAATAATAGGTCTGATTCTCAAAGATTTTACGGTGACTTGCCTCTGTTGTACTCCTGAAGTCCAGACGTAAAACAAAAGTAATGCAGGTACTGAAATTATAGGGTCATAGAGCTAAACCTTTAGGAGGGTACTGAGTGGAATTATATTTTCCATCCTGGATCATTTCATTTATATCTGAATCGGAAATGTTCATTTGTGATAGCAATTACTAAACACAGTTAAATTAACTTTTGGAGTAGAAGTTTTTTTTAAAGTTTTTCATAGTACTAAATTCCAGACAGGTTGTCTCCTGGATGATTTAATGCAAGAACATAATTTCTTTAGGTATAATTCAGGTCCTAAATAAGGTCTTGTTGCCTTGAATCTGCCAAAATGTTGTTCCCAAATACTTTTCTCTTCAACATTTTCTTTCAGACAATCATGCCTTGGATAGTCAGGTTCTGACTGAATTCATTTCAATAGATGACCTTATTAGTGCCAATTAGATTCTTCTGAAGTAGTCTTGGATTTTGTGAAAAATAGAAAGATGAGGGATGTGACCCGTCGTCACTCTGGAAGAAGGTCATTTCTTCAAGACATTTGGGTGACTATCAGGAGGTGGAACCTCACAATGTTCCCAATGTATGCAACTGTGTTTCTCTCTAGGATAGCTAGTTCTATGTATACAATAGTGTGCATAGTGATGATAACAATACACTTCTTTGTAACTGACCAAATTTACATAAGGATATTCATTTTTCAAAGTGACATATCTCTAAATAAAACATAATTCGTTTTACAGTCTCTATATCTTAGGCATCTGAACTAGAACCAGGAATAACAATATAATTAATTGAAACGTTCAAAGCATAAGATAAATGCAATGTCTCAGTGGTCCCATCATTTGATATGGAAACGTTTCCCAAGCTATGCCTCGGATATAGCTATGATGTTTGCAGCATAGAGATTTATTTGAGCTCTTTGAGATGATAGATGTGGCTGTAATATGATCAGAATTAACAGTGCAGGAATATTTAGGAGGAAAGCCTACAGGAAGCTTTCTACCCAGTTGGATGGTATGTGTGGCTGTCAAAATACCTGTGTCAATCTTCCTCTAAGATCTGGTTAAAGCTGCTACTCTAAGTCTGAATTGCAGTTTTGGCGGCTAAGTCAGCTGACAGTTCCCTTTAGCATGCAATCCGTCATACTGATGGCCCAAAGTGTGCCTCACATGTACCAATTGATACATATCTTGTAAGACAGCTACCCTTCCCCAAAGTTGTTTAACTTTAATGGATGTTTCGTTTTAACCTTGAATCGATTCAAGCTCCAGTGTTGCAATTCAACATTGTACCCTTGCACACAGAAAGATGGATCTGGCACTGTAAGTGTCAGAACTGATGGATTAACCCTTTGTAATGCAAGTAAAAGGGCATCAGGTTCTGCACGTTGTGCATAGCTGTTGCCCAACATCTTAGTATAGTTGCACTGTGGAAAGAATTCACCATCTTTCACTACATCTTGTACTGTGGCCCAGGCTGTGGAGTACTTGTATTTCATTCCTACCTGTGGTTGAACAAAGCCATTCAGGTACAATATGCTCTGGTAAGACTCAATGGGTAAGGTAGGGGAAAAAATGTTCATATTGGAGAAAAGCCAGTGTACGAAAAGTGGGATCATACTGAAACTTTACATCCACTGAACTCAAACAAGAGGCCCAGTGTACCCACCTTGAGCAATAGGAATTCTTGCTTTAGTGGCTGCCTCTAGTGTAGGTACGGGAGTAACCACAAGCATTAGTTTTCCTGACCAAAGGACACTTTTTCAAGCTAGCCATTTGCACAGCTGCAGGAATTTTTTCAATGGAGGCAAAATGTGCTTCATCTGGAGAATACAAGAGAGATCTGTATGCAATAGGAACAGCCTGTCCCTCATTCTAGATCAAAAAGTTATAGCAGAAGTGACTTCAAGAACTAGCATGGTGACTAGCTCAGAATAATGCAGCGAATAAGTCTGTCCAGAGTTAAGGATTCCCAGGACAGATTGCAACTTTTTCAGCGTGTTAGGACATTGCAAGGTAGCGCACTTCTGAAGGAATCTAGAAGCCAGACCCTTGCCCTCATTGGATAGCTTGTATCCAAGGAAGGTCACCGTAAGGTAGGCAATCTTTGGTTTTCTAAAGTTAACTCTGTAACAGTGTGATGTTAATATTGTTACAACTTTGTCCACCCTAGCCAGGTGTATGGCAAAGTTGTCACCTGTAAGATAGATATCATTAGTGTATGGCAATACCTCGGGATCTTGTTGTAAGATCTCCATAATGTCCCATGAGAATAAACCTGCACTGTTCTTATAGCCCATAGTCTAGCACCAAAATGAGAACTGCACCCTGTTGAAATTAAAGCCAGCTACTCACATTCAAGCGCTATGTTTTGACTGAAAACCCCATTAGAGATGCCAAGAGTTGTTTTGTATTTATTCTGCACCAGATTCATCATTAAGCCTGTGCTATGTGCATTTTACACCGCATTTGTTCTTGCATGTACGCTTCCATTCCTGTAGTCTAAAACTATACTATAGGATGAATCAGGTTTGGAGACGGGAAAAAGAAGTGTGTTCATTGGTGAAAAACAAGGCACTATTCTGCCTAAATATTGCAACTGATCTAATATTGCTCAATACCATGCTTAGCTTCTGGCTTTAAAGGGTATCAAGCTTGCGCTTGAGATTCATTGCATAAGGGAGTGGCATGTGGAACAGAATGTTTATCCCAACTCGCTTGAGTTCTGTATAAGGCCCGAGCCTGTCTTACAGCAATTCACTGGTGTACATTTTCCTGATGTCTTCAGAGTAGCCCCCCCCCCATACCCGATTACTTCCTCTCCCCCCCACTCCCCAAGGCCCTTTTCTGATAAAGACTGGAGACCAGTCTTCGTCAACTAGTATGATGTCATAATCTTCAGAAAAAATGTGCCTAGAAAACAGCTTTGACACTGCATGGAATGTCCCTTTAAATTAATAATGAAAATTGTAAACCCTATTGGGAAGATTTAAATAATTATCTGGAGTTTCAACTTGTTTGAACTCATCAGTTGGACTCGCCACCAGAAACCTCTAAAGCACCGGATATACTATTGTAACTTCTGCTTTGCTGTCTATGAGTGCACTCGCCAAACTCCTGTTTTGCAGGAGAATACATAGTTGGATCAGCATGTTTCTACAGGAGTCTTCGAGTTCAATCCTTTCTCTTGACACAAACTTCAATCTCTCATCCTGTGTCACCTTTTCTTCTATACTCTTTTCTTCAGAACTCTGATCCTCGCTCTCTGTCTGTCTGTCTCTGTGTTTACTGTCAGAATCCTAAAAAGAGTGTGGAGAGCAGATATCAGAATACTGACACCATTCTGGTTTTTAAATTATCTTCTGGTCTCTTAAATTATAACCACCCCTACAAGATTCTTGAGCTGCGGGAAATCCAGTCCATCTTTGATCTCTACTCCTCTATTTCTTCTCCTTTTCCTTTGCAGATTTCTTTTTAACGGCACCTTCCACATCACTTTTAGGTTTTAAATATGGCTTAACGGCTTGTGAACCAAAGGTCTCATCACCCACAGTGGTGTAAACTTCCAAGATTATTTTTTTTAGTTCCCATTCATGATCTGGAACAGATTCCAGTCTCTGTCGTATAGGCAGAACCAAAGTGTAGGAGAGTAGGGTCTGCTATCTTATGGTCACCCCAATTTTTGCTTTTTGCTTCACTGGTTTTCGACTTATTGAGGCTGTGGGCCTGCTAATCAGACCCCCAGCCTGCTGTTCTCTCTCTAAATTCACATACATGTACTATAGGTACATAACCCAATTGGAAATGTACTCCTTGTCAGCCCCTGTACCATGCACTATAGGTGCTCAGGGCATAGGTGCCACCAAGGCCTACCAGGGGCTGCAGCAAAGCTTTTGCCACCCCTGGCTGGTTCTTAAATTGACACAACTGGCTGATCACTCAGCTGGGGCAAGTTGGTGTAATCACCCCTTGCATAGATATAGTATCCCTATATCTAAACCTATATCTGGACACATATAAACATGTGAGCCACTCCTATGGCAGGCCTTATCAATCCTGGAGGCAGAGTGCGTGGTTTAATGTGAGATGGAGCTCTAGCATGAGCTGAGCCTGTCTGCAGCTGTCGGGAACAACTCCCTAAGCTGTTCCGGGATAATGCCATACCATATACTATTAAGTGCCTTATAATCCTCGCGGTTATATAGCAACTTTGGTTTGGCTTTATCAAAACATGTCGTGTAAGGTGTCATACGATTTGGAATACTATCCCCTCAACAGTCCTGTCGACAGGGATAGCATTCCACCCTTCTAGAGGGAGAAGACATGTTACTTTACTGAAACGCGATTGATTTTTAAAAGAGCCTCAGATCCACAAAATGGATGCTTCTGCCACAGACACGAGTCTGACCTCCTGCTGCTGACCGAAACTCAGCAGAGGAGGCCTGGACAAAGGCTTTCCTGTCACAGGGAGGTGTTACACCTCCCCAGACAGGAGATAGTGGATTGTAGCAGGGAGGTTTGAAAGAAACCAGACACTGCCTGGGGAGCACAAGGCTTCCCCTTGCATAATCCAGCCAAACCGGTTCTGGGGCACACCAGCCCCAGTCCCAGCGCGGCCTGGACAAAGGGAAAGGGGTGTATCCACCCCCTTTCTACTCGACGTAGAAGACTGAAGAATCTCCCTTGTGGTCAAGGAGTGACCACCCTGTGCAAACAGGCACCATCCAGCACCTCGACGTCTGCTTTGTTGCAGTTCCCGCCGGAACTCGAGCGACAGATCGACAAGATCAAGCTTGCCTGCCTTCTACCAGCCAGATTCACAGTCCCTGCAGAGCTGAGACCCGTGGAGGCGACCGGAAGCGTGGGCCCCGCCATCTTGAAAAGACCACGAGACGCTGACCGTGCAGCCCACGAGTGACCCTCGGAGCTGTACAACGGGGTTTGAGAAGCCCCAGCCCTGAGCCACTTTTGCACTGAAGCTCACCCCTCTACACTCGACGAGTGCTGCGTGGGGCCCTTCTGCTTCTTTTGGCTCAACGCGTTGGCCCGGTCACTTGCCCGCTGGCTTGCCCGCTGGCTTGTGGCCCCTGTGCCGACGAAACTTGAAATTCCACTAGAATCCTTTTTAAGATAGTGAAGGACTTTGTCAACCTTCCCGCTATGATGGCTCAGAGTTCTCCTAGCCAGGCTCTTTCCAATGGGCTATCAGACTTTTTTCAGGATAAAATCACTAAATTATCCTCCTCATTCAAACCGGTTCGGGTCTCCCCTTCGACCGATGACACTGATTCTCAGAAAGTCTCATTTAATTCCTTCAAAGAGCTAACTCCTGAGATTGCCACTAACCTACTTATCCAATGCAAATCAGGATCGCCGCTTGATCCAGCGCCTGCTAAGGTGATGGGCAATCTTGCTCCAGTATTGATCAGCCCTCTCCTTTCCATTTGAAATTCCTCGTTACGGTCGGGTCAATTCCCCATTGCATGGAAACAGGCAATGCTAGTCCCGATCTTGAAAAAAATGGATGCGAATCCCTCACAATTTTGTAACTACCGTCCGATTTCTCTTCTCCCGAAGCCAGCAAAAATTCTGGAAAAGGCGGCCCAGAAACAATTGGCAGACTATCTAGAATCCAACCAATTGCTACATGACTCGCAGTCTGGATTTCGAACCGGCTATAGCACCGAAACTGCTCTTTTAGAGGTATTGGAGACTATTCGGGAGTGTGTGGATGGGGGCGAGGAGGCCATGTTGGTTCTCCTCGACCTATCCGCCGCTTTCGATACGGTATCTCATGAAATATTACTGGACCGTCTAGGGCAGTCGGGAATTGAAGGTACTGTGCTGACTTGGATTCGATCTTTCCTCACAGGTCGGTTTTAGAAGGTCTTTCTTCGACCTTTCGAATCAGAGGGTAAACCTCTTCTTTGTGGGGTGCCACAGGGCTCTGCTCTGAGCCCCCTATTTTTCAACGTCTATCTGGGCCCGTTGGCTACAGTGGTGGAATCTTGGGGGGGTCAGAGTGATCTCCTATGCTGATACTCAGCTTGTGTTTTCATTTAGAGTTCACTCTGACACCAGTTTTACCAATTTTCGCCACTGTCTCAGTAATATCTGCTCCTGGATGGCCTTGAACCACCTTGTATTGAACACCGACAAAACTGAGGTATTATTTTTTAATCAGAAAACCGCGCTGTCTGCTATTCAGTGGTGGCCAACAGAACTGAATCCCCCTCCGGTTCCAGTACAGACAGCTCGAAACTTGGGCTTCCAATTTGATAACGCACTGTCCTGCAAATCTCAAATCAATAAGGTCACATCTACCTGCTTTGGCAAACTACGCATGATCAGGAAGATTTTCCCTTACCTCCCTCTGGATTCCCGTAAGACCATTGTACATGCCCTGATCACTTCGCATTTAGATTATGCCAACAGTCTCTATGCTGGCGCCCCCCTCTACCTAATTGAGCGCCTACAAATAGTACAGAATGCCGCTGCGAGACTGATTGGCAATATCCCTTTCCGCCACTCGGTTGCTCTATACCGGAAAAAACTACACTGGCTCCCCATTGCCCGTCGCATCCAGTTCAAAGCCTTGATTCTGGCCTTCCGTGTCCTTAACGGGTTAGGCCCCGGTTATCTGAGAAAGAGACTTAAACTATCCCAATCGGTCAGATCTCTGAGATCGAATAGCCTACGCCTCCTGGTGGTACCCAGATTTCGTCGTGCCAGGAGTGGGGGCAGAGCGTTCGGTGTAGTCACAGCAAAACTTTGGAACAGCCACCCGCTGGATCTGAGGTTCATTGAGTCGGAGTCTCTGTTCCGAAGCAAATTGAAAACTTGGCTGTTCACCATCTCTTAAGCAGCTTCTTTCTCTCTAGTCTGTAATCTGTATCGCCGGGACACCCCCGATGGGGGTAGCTGTGCGCTTTATAAGCTTCTTAAATAAATAATAAATAAATAAGACTTGTGATTCTGGTTGCTACAGACTTGCACCCACTCCTCTGAAAAGGAGCACCCGCTCTGACCCTCCTGGTCCGAGTGAGAAGCAATCTTCCAGTCCTGCGTGGATTGCTCTTGCCAAGTGTTGTTTGCTCCGATCTTGAAGCCGACAGCGCCGACGGTGAGAGCCTTCGTGGGACAGCTCGTGACCCGCTCCTGGACGTCGCAGATGCCCCAGAGCCCACGTGGCAGCGGAGAGAAGCTCCTCGACAACCACCTGATTGCGCCAGACATTGCCTGGTTCCGTCCTGGTTCCACCCATGTCACTGCTGAGTGACCCAGACTCTGTCCCCTCTGCTTTCAGGTACTTTTCGACTCTGATCCACCCTTGGATCACACCTGACACTTCTCCTTCACATCGCCTGCAGCATCTTCAGCTTCAAGCACCAACAACCTGCGTGACGAAACCCGACGCCACTTCGACCCTATGCACCCGCTTCCTGTGGGTGAGGTAACTCAGCAACGCTGGTGTTCCCACACTGGTACACACCTCTAGGGTCTGTGTTTAAAGTTTTATCCTTCTAGGTTAAACGGAAGTATCCTTAAACTCTAACTGTGTAACTCTTACGCACCATTGACTTTGCATTGGTGCATGCGTGTGCTTTAAGCGCTGCACCCGAATCCCGCGGGCTTTTCCCGACTTCAGCATTGCTTGTCCCGACTGCTCCAAGCGATTCCCTAGGCCCTAGGCCTAACCACTGTTCGATTGGTAGCTCTCATACCACTTTCTTAATATATGGTTTGAGTGGCCACCCGCCCTCATCCATAATTGTGCAACTTTCATATGTTATACTGTGCTTTTGTTTTAACGCTTATGCCCCTTTGCTCATAAAGAGTACTGGGGATTATTTTAGTAATAAACATATATTTTTATAATATATACTTGTGTGGTGTCTTTCATTTGATATTAAAGGATTGTGATTGGTAAAACAGCTCGCTTAACACGACCTCTTGAGTTTAGCCTTTCAGCCTGCTTAGTCCATGCTACCATTAGGATAGCTTGTCTATAAGGTTGACTTACAACCAGACACCATAAGGGATTGTTTGGACTGATACAAGGTGGTTCCAGAATTGGAACCATCTTATCAGGCCAACTTCTCACACAAAGCTTCTCCCTTAATGTTGCTCACGATGATGGAAGAAATTGTAGAAAGGTTTTCCATTAATTACATTCCTAAGTCCAGAGTTGATGCAGCTCCGTGCTCATTTTGTACTTGTTTCAATAACTCAGAGGGAACTGCCAATGAAAGTGTGCCATGTGTGCTAGTGTAAATGCATGCAAATATACTTCCCCGCAGGCGTTACATTCCTCTTCGGGTGGTATCATCCCTAGTGGTAGACACACAGTCAATATTCTAGGTTTGTCTTGAGGTGTTTTAAATGTATACACCACTTCGAACTGGTTGGTCTAGCTAGCAACCCAGAAGGGAATCTCTTCACACGCGCTTAGCGTTAATAGTGTGGCTGAGGGACTGTATCGGTACCTTAGCCGTTTGTTCCGATGCAAAAGCAAGTCGAGTGTTCATGGTACGTAGCACAAACTGTACAAGTCTCCTGTATAAGGAACGTGTGTAATTTACCATCTCAATGAGTGTCATAGTATCAAGAAAAGGAACGGGAATGGAGCTAGCTAAAACTGGCCTCATGGCTCCTTCGCTGCTCAGAAATCCCAGGCAGACATTTCTGTGTGTGAGTGGTAACTGACCAGTTCTGGTGTTCCAGGTAAGATAAAGGGTTTCCAAATCATGGTAAGTCCTGTAATTTGCAAGCGACTGTACTGCCTTGTAAGCCTGAAATAGCACTGAGGCAGGGTCTATAGCCTCAAACTTTACCTATGAGTAAATATTCTCAAAGGCATACGCATCATGAGCAGCTATTACAAAAATAACTGTCCTCTCCACCCCAAGCCTTTCGGACACCCCGAAGTTTGAGATGTTGTGTAACTGCTTTCCTGTATTTGGCACCTTTCACAATAGGGGTCGCCATATGAATGGATTCAAATTTAACAGAATCAAAGACTATAAACATCAGAATGGAGAACAACCTTTTAAAAGTCAAGCTTGACAAACCTATGGTAATGGGAAGAAACCATCCTTACTATGGTCTGCTCTGTAATGATGTAATAATGGTTCATATGTGTGTGAAAAAGAAACTACTCAAGGAGTTCCCAAAACATCCAGGTTCCACACTGGGCGCCAATACTGCATAAACGGAGTCTTTGGCTCAGCTCTCCAAGGTTTGCTTTCCCACCGCAGGTAACAAGTGAATTTTATTCAGTGCACCAACATTTGAATGTGAAAGACAGGTTTTTGTAGTCATGCAAAACCCCACCCAATACATTGTTAGAGCGGTGTCAATGCTTATGGGCGACTAAACCGAGATTCAGGGACAACCTTGGTGATCAGAAGCAAACCTCTTTCATTCTATTCAATCACACACAAACACGCACGCACACACAAAATATGCTAAGAAAAAGACTAACCAAAAGATGCGTTTATTTAAACAGGTGCACCCAATTGCTCAACACATCTGAAATAACCACACAGAATACGATTAAAACAGGACAAATGCATACTGCTAACAGCAAAAATAAAATTTCTACCATGGTTAAAATGTCCTCTAAAAACCTTACTCCCTAAATCCTACTTCTATGCACCACACTAGGAGTGCATGGTGAGTAGAATAACTTACAGCTAGATTTTCTTAGAAAGGATGAGTGCACTGCATTTCTTATCTACAGTAAAAACGCTGCAATTATCAGGACTCAGGGAAGTCGTGTTCCCAGCGAAAGGAAAACACATTCTGCATCAGTTTGAGCTCTTGCTGGGCTCCGGCACGATATCAGCTTTCAGTAAAAAGTGTGATATGGTGGGAGGATCACTGGCAGGCAGGATCGTTTCCAATTCTGGCAGGATCGTTTTCGATTCTGGCAGTATCTTGCTAGTGATAATCTGAAACGTAGGACCTCTCCTGACAGGTGGTCAAGTGGCAGTAGTTTTAGATTGTATCTTATCTAAGATGGAATTTCAAACATCACCTTAGGAATGTTTGATATAACCTAAGATGCCTTCCTTTAAACATACGAGGTAAAAATACAGCAATTGAGAATACACTGTTTTGTCTATTATTCTTCTTCAACCTTGAAATTGAGATCACAAGGCCCTTGTTCCAGACTGGTGGTGCAATTTTTTTTTGGGGTGTTTTGGTGGTGCAATGATGATGAATACTCATCATCAATATTTATTGTTTGATTAATAAAAATCTTTACAATATTCAAATGGATAAAACCAGAAAAGAAGAAGAGAGAGATTAAGATAAAAATAAATAAATAAAAAGTCAAAATGTTCTGACCCAAGAAGGGCCTCTCTGGACGTGTTTTTCGTTAAAACACAATGTGTGTATCCGGGGCGAGATTTTCGCTAAAGGGCGTTTCTACCACCACGGTTTTCTTTCCCTGGCCACTTTTTGCACTAGGTGGTAGGTGCCTTTGTCTGTTCAGTTTCCTGTAGCAGTTTTGTTACCTTTGACATAAATTTTACTCCCCGGCATGACAGAATGGATGAGGCACCTCCTAGCCAGATTATCACCGCTTGTCTGCAAGTGCGGATCTTTAGTACGATAAAAATTCCCCGTAGATGCCTTCTTCTTAGAGTCAATAAGGCCGGACACGTACATAACAAGTGCGTCAATGTTTCCTTCTGGTATCCGCATAATCTGCAGTTGAAACTTTCGGTTTTTTGTTTTTTCCAAGAGGGCATTAAATCTTTAGAAAGATGCATGCCCATTCGGTACGCTATAAAAGCTTTTTTCAGAGGTTGACTGTAGTGCGAAGCTAGATATCCTTGCGGTTTTTGGTTGATATAAGAGTTAACTACTGTCCAAGCATGTCGTTGTTTAGTTAAGGTTGTTTTATCTTTTAGCAAGGAAGCTTTTTTTGCTAGTCCATTTACTACTTTATATAAGTGTACGTGGTCGATTTTCTTTTTCCATACTTCGTGCAGAGTCAGTGTGGTCAAACTCGCACTAAGATATTCCAGACTGATGTCGCATCAGGTGTCCTTTGATGTCTAGATCTAAATGACTTGACACTTTCACAGTTCTTGGAAAGATGAGGACAAATGACAGCTCCGCCAAAAGCAGATTTGTTGATTCTGAAAACAAATTACAGAAAAATGGAGTAACGGTCCACGTAAAATGGAGTTGCGGCCTACTTAAAATGGAGTTGCGGCCTTGTGTCTTTTTACGTCAAGGCTCTAGTAAAAGGGCCAAAGGTCTAAGACCCCATTATGCAGTGAGAGACAGCAAGGTAGGGCATAAGATACCGGAAAACGATGCACCGGTGGCAAACCAAAAGCCACGCTTTGCACTCAATTCTTTGCGTGCACAGTCAATGAAATACTCCTTATCTGGGCTGGCCGTCAGAGTTCATCACTGAAAGTTACTGCCTGCATTGAATACACACAGAGCTACAGGCAAAGCTGTACACTGGGCTCTGAGTCTTTGGGAAGGGGTACATGAAAGTCATGCTGTGTGCCCATAATGTGATTGGTGCATCTCAAGGATCTGCCCAAGGCAGATGAGTGGAGAGAGCTGGAGAAGTAATGCTGGCAATTAAACAAAGGAGTTATTCAGAAAAGTTGCTTTCTTTGTGGATTCATTGACACATTCTACAGATATAAATGGATCCGAAGAATGGGGCATAATAATATAAACATTATTTAAAGAAAACTAATAACAGAACTAAGAAACTATAGCTAAAAATAGAAAAACAACGAGAAAGTATAGAATGAGCAGTTGGAGACAAGTATCTACAGAAACAAAATAGATTTATTAATATTTTGAGTAATCCCTTCTAAAGATGTAACATCCACAGGTAAAAATATGATTATAAATTGCATATCCTGTCCGAATAACTACTGACCCTATAGATTTTTCAAGGATTGTATTGTAGATATAGCACCAACTATGTCAAAAACAGGCAAATGTAAATGTAGTATACTTGTAAAGCGCACAGCTGCCCCAGCATCGGGCGTCCCGGCGCCGTATAACGCTGTGGAACCCTTCCTGGCTCTCCCTGCGTGATGCCCCTCCTGGGCACCCCCAAGGTGAAGCCAGGCATTCAAGTGTTGTTGGGGCCGTTGTGGAGATTAAGCAAGCTATTGCCCAGAGTTGCAGCGTGGTTAGAGTAGACGCAGAGGCGAGAATTATCGAGTCCGCGGACATTGAGCCCAAGACCCTGCCGCGTCGGGAGTTGAACCCTGGTCCCGGGCCTGATCTCTGCATCAGAGTCTGCCGCTCTAACCAGTGAGCCACACTTCTCCACAATTCATCAATGTGTGCAAGTGTTTAGTATTTGTACAGCATGAAGCTAGCCAAAAGGCAGTGGAGTACTGTACAGAGTCAAAGGTAAGCATACAGTCAGTGAGTGACCTGAAAGGTAGCTGGATTCTGGAAGCAGAAGGGCATTGTTACTGCAGTAGGATCCTAGAAAAGGGGAGTCTTCAACTCTTTCCTAAACTGGAGCAATGTTGTTGTTTTCATGGATATGGGGATGAGGTTCCTGATCCTGGGTGTATAGATGGAAAAGAGCAACTGACTTGATTTGTCTTTTTTTGTCAAAGTTGTTTTTATTATGGTTCACAAAACTTGACTCAGGGCACAATCCGCCCACATGCCCTCGCAGGGGTTCTCCAAAGTGGATAGTACAACAGTTGCATCACTGGCATACAAGAAAACTGAGCACCCCTTAGCTACCGTGGACCCATTTCCAAGCACCATCCCTTGAGTAGGTGTTGGGCGGCGGGGCAAACGGGGAGCGGTTTACACTTTACATAAAGGGGACCATCAGGAAGAATGCTATCAAGTCTCTAGGTGTCCCCACGTTCCCTCCTCCGTCATCGCTCCCTATGATTGCCAAGAAGTCAGTGTAAACCACCGGCCCACCATGACCCCCAAGGAACTCGAAATAGATCCTCAGTGGGTAGTGCAAATCGAGTCAAAGAAACAAAGAATAAAAAAAAACATCAAACAAAGGAGAAAGAACCCCAACTCGTCCCCCCAACCCCCCCCCCAATGAGCTCCCCAAAACCCCCCCACCCCCTCCCCTCCCCAGTGGTAGTGGAGCGGCATCAAAGTGTGGTCCCATAGTGGAACGGATCTTAGATTTGAAATAGGTGAAGGGCCCTGATCGTGGAAGGGCATACTGCTGATGGTAGACCCTGCGACAAAAAGGAGACTAAGGGACCCCAGCGGAATTCAAAGTTCTTAAAATCTTCACGTGCTATGTCAGACATACGTTCTAAGCTAAGTAACTGCCACAGGCGGGAGTGCCACAGGGACATCGCAGGTGCCTCCTTCTTCCACGCCGCCGCTACTGCCAATTTAGCCGCCCCCATACACAGCCACATGATCCTTTTATCAGCCCTGGTTTGATGTTCAAGTGTAGGGTCCCTAAGTCCCAGTAGGGCTTCGGTCATAGAGGTCGGAACGGGATACCCCAGGATGGATTTTATCTGTGCCAGGATCTCCTCCCAGAATGGTCGAATAGAGGGACAGTCCCACCAGATGTGCTGGAAATCCACCAAGAGGCCACATCCCCTCCAGCATCGATTCGATGTGCCAGGAAAGATCCTGGCTAGTTTGGATGGGTATAAGTACCAGTCTGTCATTACTTTCAGATGGGCTTCCCTGAGTGCTGTGGATTGGTTGAACTTGAGGATATCTGACCATAGATGGCTCCAGTCGCCCACCGAGATATCGCGCTGGGTCATCCCTCCCACCGGGCCTGGTATCTTGGGCGAGGGCTAGTTTCCGTAGATAGCAGAAGCTTGTATAACGCCGAAATCACCCCCTTCATAGATTTAGTTTTGAGGAGGAGTAACTCAAGTTTCGTGAGAGGTCTAGTGGCTCCCTCCCTGATCCGGGGGTCTAGGGCCCAATGTAACAGTTGTGCATGGTGATACCTTTCACGGTCCCCCACCTCATATTCTCTTGTGCAGTTCTCAAAAGTAAGTGGGTCATAGTTGTGGAATAAATGTGTTAGTGCGAGACAACCTCCCTCCCTCCTTCCAGGCGGCAAACGGTCCCTCCTTCAGTGCAGGGGGGGGAAGTCTGAGGAGAAATGAAGAGGTGTCAGTGGCAAGGGGAAAGTTGTCCAACCCTCCCTTGTAGCTACAGTGTCCCATACTTTGAGGGTGGTGCGTGTCGGGGTGCTGAGGTATGCGTTCGGTGGCCTGTCTTTCTTCGCGCGCCAGATCAAGTCCCATATCGTCCTACTTGCTACACTGAGGTCCATGTGGAGCCAATGCTTTTCTGACTCCATCTGCGTCTAGTCAACTAAGATACGCAGTTGGGCTGCTTTATAATAAAGTTTAATATCAGGGAGCCCCGCCCCTCCCTCCCGTTGTGGCCGCCGAAGTATAGAGAAGGCGAGACGGGCCCGCCCTCCCTGCCAAATGAAGCGCAGGATCATAGTTTTAACACGCTTAAATAAGTCCTCCTCTAATTCTATGGGGAGAGCCTGGAATAAATATAGTAATTTGGGGAGGAGTGTCATTTTTACGGCGTGCACACGTCCCAGCCAGTAGAGGAAGAGCGGCTTCCATCTCGTCAGTTCCGCTTGGATACGAGTTAGAATAGGGAGAAAGTTGGCTGCGTATAACTTCTCTAGCGTTGGCGTGAGTTGCACCCCTAGATATTGTATGGAGGAGGGCGCCCATGCCAACGGAGTTAAGGATCGGAGAAGCAGGGACTCCGTATGAGAGAGGGGTAGATTGAGTATGTGGGATTTACTCAGATTAACTTTAAAGCCTGCTGCCAGCTCAAAGGAACTGAGAACTTCCTGCAAGCATGGGAGTGACCCAATTGGATTTGATAAGGATAGGAGGACGTCATCCGCAAAGAGGGACATTTTATGGGATTCCCCCGTGAAGGGGAGGCCCTCTATTCCTGGATGCTCCCGTACCGCTATAGCTAAGGGTTCTATGCTAAGGGCGAATAACATGGGGGACAGGGGGCAACCCTGCCTGGTTCCCCTGGTGTGGCTGAAGGAGAAGGATTGCACTCAGTTGACGGAAACCTTGGAAGTGGGACGTCTGTAATTAGCCTGGAGCATCTTTATGAATGCGGAGGCGAAGCCAAATCGTGTTAGGGTGGTCCATAAAAATTGCCAATCGACTTGATCAAATGCTTTTTCGGCATCTAGACCGATTAATATAGCAGGAATTTTAAATTTGTTGGCTTTTTGTGATGAGATGGACGATACGGCGGGTGTTGTCGTGAGTTTGGCGCCCTTTTATGAAGCCCGATTGGTCGGGTGGATGATGAGTGGCATAAGGTCTGTCAACCGTCTGGCCAGAATAGAGGAGTACAATTTTGCATCGATGTTTAAAAGGGCAATGGGGCGGTAGGAAGAGCAGCAAGTGACATCCTTACCAGGCTTGGGGATTACAGCGATTACCGCCTCCGCCATGGAGGCAGGGGTGTCACCTTCCAGGGCCATTTGGTTGAAAAGTCGGACTAGGTGTTGACCAATGTCCCCCATGAAGGTCTTGTAAAAGACGGCCGTATACCCGTCCGTACCGGGTGCCTTATGGGGTTTTAGTGCTTTAATAGCTATGTGCACTTCCTCCAGGGTAATGGGCGCTGTAAGGGTCTCATTCCATTCTGGGGAGACTTGTGGGACAGGAAGATCCTTGAGAAAGGCCTGTTGGCGAGTGGTGTTAGGGGTGTCAGCCGAGTACAACGCGTCGTAGAAGGACTCAAAGAGTCCCGCCTTATCCTCATCTCTATGTAGTATGTTCCCTTCCTCGTCTTGAAGTCCCCCTATGTATTCCCTTTACCTCTTGTCCTTCAGCTGTCTAGCAAGGTGTTTTCCTATCTTGTTGCCCTGGGTGTAGCATAGGTTGCATAGTTGAAGGAGGGTGTATTCTGCCCTGTTGTTGTATATGGCGCGTAACTTACCCTTGAGTGCTGGGAGGGTGCGTAGTGTCTGCCTAGTGGGTTTGAGTTTGTGAGCGCGCTCAGCCTTCGAGTTCCTCCTCCAAGCCCATCCTTTCCTTCGCCCGGAGTTTATTTAGGGCCGAGTTGAGCGAGATGCATTTACCACGCAGTACTGCATTAAAGGCGTCCCACGTAATGTACTCAGAGGTCGCATCTGGGGTGTTAAGGGTAAAGAATTCAGCTATAGACTCCCTCAGCTGTGTCATGGAATCCTTGTCCCTCGTCAGGGCCTCCGGGAAGTACCCACGGGCTGGCCTGGGGGCGTTGCCTAGCCAGGAGAGGCACACAGTGTATATACCGTGATCCGAAACTGAGATGGGAAGTATCTTGCCATCTTGAAGGTTACCCCTCAGGGACTGACTGAAATACGTAATCCAGTCGGGAGTACGTTTGGTGCACGTGTGAGAAGGAGTAGTCTCGTGTGAGCGGGTATAGGTACGCCAGGTGTCTAGTAGGCCCATGTCCCCAATTTGTGTCTGCAGGGCCTCTGGGAAGGGACCAGTGTCAGAGCGGCATGTGTGTGTGCTATCAAGGTCCGGTTGCCATACTAGATTGAAATCCCCCAACAGAATTAAGGGCCCCTCTGCAAAATCTACCACCTTCCCCAGCAATAAATGTAAAAAGTGCTTTTGCCCCGTATTAGGGGCGTAAAGTGTGACAAACGTACAAAGTGTACCCTTCAAGCGACCCTTGACCATTAGCCACCTCCCATCTTTGTCACCCTGAGTGGCCAAGGGTTGGAATTGTGCTCCCGGACTGAAGAGAAGAGCCACTCCTTTCTGTTTGGAGGAGGCCGAGGCCTTATAAATGAGAGGGTATTTTTTATGCTTAAGGCGATGATCCTCCGTTTTTAACAAGTGAGTTTCCTGGAGAGCCACTATATCTAATTGGCGATCTAAAATGTACTTCCAGATCTTCTGGCGTTTCTGCGGGGAGTTAAGCCCCTTGACGTTCCAAGTCCCTATAGAAAGCGGTATAATGGGGCAGACCCTGGAGCTACTGCAATGAAAGCTACAGCCTGTCCCGTTCCCCCGCGTGACAAGCCCTACCTTCCCATTCCCCCTCGTGGTTGGCCCCTCGGATTGTCAGCAGAGGCGGTAAGGCCTCTCACCCTCTCTCCCGCAACCCCTCCCCCCCTACGGCGCCGCTCAGAATCAATCCACATTATGTCCCCCAAAATGCCTACAACGAAGTCCAGTGCCGCTTCCACTCCACCCTTCTCCCCCCCCCCCTAAACAAAAAGTATATAGAGCTGATCAAAGAACAACAAATACCGCACATTGTCCCAGGCCCAACCAAAGTCTGTTCTGGCCTGTAGTACGTTGTAACAAGAGTGGGTTGTGTGGTAATGGTGGCTCGAGACCCCCCCGCCCGACCCCAAATGAGCTGCCATACTTAGCTAATCAGGACCGCTTCAGCAAAAGTCTCATGAACTGGCGCCAGTGTCCTTGGAGACTTCTTGGATAGCCGCTGCTTTCTCTTGCTCCATCGTTTCCAGGGTCGGCTTGAGATGTTTCCTGGAGGAACGTCCTCTTCGTACCGTTTGCCAACCATCGCCGCGCGTCCGGGGAGAACCGGGCAGGGCCCCAGATGATGTCCACCCTCCTCCTCGTCTGGATGGTCCTCCTCCGGCGACAAACCAAGTAGACTACACGTGTCCTTCAAGGAGCGCAGTTGATGGAGCGCAGATGATGGAGCACCTCGTTCCATTTAAAGATCAGTCTAAAGGGGTGCCCCCATGAGTACGGTACCCCTTCCTTGCGGAGGAAGGCGGTGGCCATTTTGTACGATCTCCGCTTTTGC
Organism: Lissotriton vulgaris; assembly: GCF_964263255.1. NCBI lineage: Eukaryota > Metazoa > Chordata > Amphibia > Caudata > Salamandridae > Lissotriton > Lissotriton vulgaris. Next base: position 1,249,683,322 of record NC_141689.1, on the reverse strand, counting down.
AGGGTAATTGTCGAAAGGTCCTGAAAAAGTTCCACCTCATGACCTTGGAAGCAAAGGGGTTGTTTGGGCCGCGCTGCCTTCAGAATCCGTTCCTTGAGGGGGTAGTCTGGCAGGAAGGCCAAAATGTCCGGCGGGGGACCCCGAGCTCGGCGGACTGGGCCCACCCGCTGGGCTCTATCGATGCGAATTTCGAAGTCCTCACTCTCGTCCAGCACCGATCGAAACAGGGCCTGCAAGTATCCAGTCATGTCATCCCCCTCTGCTTTGCGCCGCACATTTCGGACTCTGATATTATTGCGCCTTGAACGGTTTTCCAGGTCCTCCGCGTGCGATTGGAGATCAGTCTGTTGGCCGTGAAGTCTAATAATTTCTTGCCTCAGAAATTCCACTTCCTCGCTTGTCCCGCGAGTTCAGTAGCGGCCACTCTTTCCCCCAAGTCATCGACGTCCCGGCGCAGCTCCTTAAATTCCCCCGCCATTTCTTGTCCGAGGGAGTTGAAGTCCTCCTTGAGAGATGCGAATAAAGTCTCCATGAAGGCCTTGGTCGTAGGAGCCTCCCCCTCACCATGATCTTTCCCTTTAGATGGGGGAGCCTAGGCCGGCTTGTCAGGGCTTTTGTCGGCCTTCGGGGGGCCTTTGCCCAACAGTTCGGTTATGGTGCGGTTGCCTTTGAGATTGGTAGAGGACATCCTTTCTCCTCGCGGCGTGGCTGCTTGCCGCCCCCCCACCGGAACCCTATTGAAGTGCAGTGGGATGGGTGGGGGAACGAATTCCGCCCGGGATCAGGCCTGGGCCGCACCAGATCGCAGCACCTCGCGGCGGTCTCAGCCAGGGAGCCTAGTCTCGTCGTGCGTCCTCTCAGGGGTGCTGCAAAGTTCCTCCTAATGTGTTCCCCGGAATGAAAGTCCGCACCCGCGTTTGTGGCGATGCCTCCTCCTCGTGGGGCCCGACCAACGCCCCGCGATGCCGCTGTCAGGCCTCCGCAGTAGTAGCGCCCTCATATGGCGTTGTCTGCTTTGTGCGGTCGTGCCGCCCCGGGTCTCTGCTACACCCCACCGGGCCATCTGGCATCAAAGTTCTCGAAGAGGTCGATAGAGGTCTTCAGCGGTGCTCTCCCAGGTCGATCCGCGCCGCCTCGCTCACCCTTAGGTGCGTCGTCACTGCCAGGCAGGCCCAAGCCGGGGCCTCAAGTGTCTGCCAGATCCGGCCTCGTGGATGCCGCCCCTCTCAGGTTGTCCTCCGGGGCCACCGCTGCTTCCCTGCGAACTTCTCGCCCGGAACCCCACTCCTGCCAGGGAGGTCCTCGGCGCAGCCCCTCAGGCCAGTAGTTGGAGGCAGAGGGTGCGGGTACTTCCCACGCCCGGGCAGGGGATCACCACCTCCCGTCTCTCCGCCGGTCAACTCCGGCGGCTCCGCCCTGTCTTCACCGCTCCGTCCCCAAGATCCGCTCGTGTCCCCAGCCACTGCAGGGGGGGTCTCCTGCTCCTGTCGGTGCTGGTACCGCTACCAGAAGAGGAAACGGTCTGCTGTAAGACTCAGTTTGGGGAACGGGGACGGGGAGCTTCCAGAGAACACGCCTTGTTAAGCCGCCATCTTGGCCACGCCCCCCGATTTGTCTTTTTTTCAATTGTTACTCTGCAGTCTGATGGCTGCGGGTGTGCCGAGAACCAACCGCGATGGTAAGCCTGCCTGCAAGATTAGCGGGGGTTGGTCGTGAATGCTCTGTAAATGATGCCACTAGTTTTAAAGAAGATGCAGGCTGGCAAGGGGAGTCCGTGGGCTTCCAGACTTCCATCAGGATGGGGATGACGTGATAATTTTTCTTGAGGCTCTGGATGAGACATATTGTGTTGTGTTGTGTATGATTACCTTCTTAGTAGGAGTAGTGGGGGGTCAGATCATAAACTTAAGTTTAAAAATAATTGTGTCTGGATAACCACAGCTCAAAATATTATCAACCCATACCCATCATTCTAATGTCAACTGTCCTAGAGAAAGCCACCATTAATCTATTACAATCTTTTACTATACTGAAGCCAACAAAAATCTGGAAGAATGATCTTCGAGTTTCAGTACCAATATAGGAACGAAGAAAACAAGTTACTTACCTGTAACTTTGGTTCCCCAGTATTGGTAACTTTCAGCATGTGCAGTGGTACCGGTGTGTGGTAGGTACCATTGGTGGAGCAGGTGCAGTGGTAGTGCTACTTAGCTATTATTGTGCAGCAGGTGCAGTGGCACCAGTGTGTGGCGTAGTTACCATTCGTGGAGCAGGTGCAGTGTTATCAGTGTTACTTAGCTATGATTACGCAGCAGGTGTAGTACCACCAGTGTGGCGTAGCTACCATTGTGCAGCAGGTGTGGTGGCACCAGTGTGTGGTAGCTGCCGTTGTGTAGCAGGTGCAGTGTTATCAGTGTTACTTAGCTATGATTGTGCAGCAGGTGCAGTGGCACCAGTGTGGCGTAGCTATCATTGGTGCAGCATGTGCAGTGGTACCGGTGTGTGGTAGCTACCATTGGTGGAGCAGGTGCAGTGGTGTGTTGCTTAGCTATGATTGTGCAGCAGGTGCAGTGGCACCAGTGTGGCATAGCTACACTTGTGCAGCAGGTGCAGTGGCACCAGTGTGGCATAGCTACACTTGTGCAGCAAGTGCAGTTGCACCAGTGTGGCATAGCTACCCTTGTGCAGGAGGTGCAGTGGCACCACTGTGGCATACCTACCATTGTGCAGCATGTGCAGTGGCACCAGTGTGGTGGAAGTATCTTTGGTGGAGCAGGTGCAGTGGCACCAGTGTGGCATAGCTACACTTGTGCAGCAGGTGCAGTTGCACCAGTGTGGCATAGCTACCCTTGTGCAGGAGGTGCAGTAGCACCATTGTGGCATAGCTACCATTGTGTAGCAGGTGCAGTGGCACCAGTGTGGTGTAAGTACCTTTGGTGGTGCAGTGGTACCAGTGTGGCGTAGCTACCATTGGTGTAGCAGGTGCAGTGGTACCAGTGTGTGGTAGCTACCATTGGTGGAGCAGGTGCAGTGGTAGTGTTGCTTAGCTATGATTGTGCAGCAGGTGCAGTGGCACCAGTGTGGCGTAGCTATCATTGGTGCAGCATGTGCAGTGGTACTGGTGTGTGGTAGCTACCATTGGTGGAGCAGGTGCAGTGGTAGTGCTGCTTAGCTATGATTGTGCAGCAGGTGCAGTGGCACCAGTGTGTGGCGTAGTTACCATTCGTGGAGCAGGTGCAGTGTTATCAGTGTTACTTAGCTATGATTACGCAGCAGGTGTAGTACCACCAGTGTGGCGTAGCTACCATTGTGCAGCAGGTGCAGTGGCACCAGTGTGGCATAGCTACACTTGTGCAGCAGGTGCAGTTGCACCAGTGTGGCATAGCTACCCTTGTGCAGGAGGTGCAGTGGCACCACTGTGGCATAGCTACCATTGTGCAGCAGGTGCAGTGGCACCACTGTGGCATAGCTACCATTGTAAAGCAGGTGCAATGGCACCAGTGTGGTGTGAGTATCTTTAGTGGAGCAGGTGCAGTGGTACCAGTGTGGCATAGGCGTAGCTACCATTGGTGGAGCAGGTGATGTGGTACCAGTTTAGTGCAGCAGGTGCAGTGGTACCAGTGTGTGGTAGCTACCATTGGTGGAGCAGGTGCAGTGGTAGTATTGCTTAGCTATGATTGTGCAGCAGGTGCAGTGGCACCAGTGTGTGGTAGCTGCCGTTGTGTAGCAGGTGCAGTGTTATCAGTGTTACTTAGCTATGATTGTGCAGCAGGTGCACCAGTGTGGCATAGTTACACTTGTGCAGCAGGTGCAGTTGCACCGGTGTGGCATAGCTACCCTTGTGCAGGAGGTGCAGTGGCACCACTGTGGCATAGCTACCATTGTGCAGCAGGTGCAGTGGCACCAGTGTGATGTAAATATCTTTGGTGGAGCAGGTGCAGTGGCACCAGTGTGGCATAGCTACACTTGTGCAGCAGCACCAGTGTGGCATAGCTACCCTTGTGCAGGAGGTGCAGTGGCACCACTGTGGCATAGCTACCATTGTGCAGCAGGTGCAGTGGCACCAGTGTGGTGTAAGTATCTTTGGTGGAGCAGGTGCAGTGGTACCAGTGTGGCGTAGGCGTAGCTACCATTGGTGGAGCAGGTGCTGTGGTACCAGTTTAGTGCAGCAGGTGCAGTGGTACCAGTGTGTGGTAGCTACCATTGGTGGAGAAGGTGCAGTGGTAGTGTTGCTTAGCTATGATCGTGCAGCAGGTGCAGTGGTACCAGTGTGGCGTAGCTATCATTGGTGCAGCATGTGCAGTGGTACCGGTGTGTGGTAGCTACCATTGGTGGAGCAGGTGCAGTGGTAGTGCTGCTTAGCTATGATTGTGCGGCAGGTGCAGTGGCACCAGTGTGTGGCGTAGGCATAAGCTACCATTGGTGGAGCAGGTGCTGTGGTACCAGTTTAGTGCAGCAGGTGCAGTGATACCAGTGTGTGGTAGCTACCATTGGTGGAGCAGGTGCAGTGGTAGTGTTGCTTAGCTATGATTGTGCAGCAGGTGCAGTGGCACCAGTGTGTGGTAGCTGCCGTTGTGTAGCAGGTGCAGTGTTATCAGTGTTACTTAGCTAGGATTGTGCAGCAGGTGCACCAGTGTGGCATAGATACACTTGTGCAACAGGTGCAGTTGCACCAGTGTGGCATAGCTACCCTTGTGCAAGAGGTGCAGTGGCACCACTGTGGCATAGCTACCATTGTGCAGCAGGTGCAGTGGCACCAGTGTGGTCCAAGTATCTTTGGTGGAGCAGGTGGAGTGGTACCAGCACTGGCACCGGTGTGGTATAGCTATCATTACTGGAGCAGGTGCAGTGGCACCAGTGTAGCGTAGCTACCATTGTGCAGCAGGTGCAGTGGCACTAGTGTGGTATAGCTATCATTAGTGCAGCAGGTGCAGTGGCACCAGTGTGGCGTAGCAGGGGCAACAGTGCGATGTAGGTACCATTGTTCAGCAGGTGCAGTGGCACCAGTGTGGTATAGCTATCATTAGTGCAGCAGGTGCAGTGGCACCAGTGTGGCGTAGCAGGTGCAGGGGCAACAGTGCGATGTAGGTACCATTGTTCAGCAGGTGCAGTGGCACCAGTGTGGTGTAGGTACCATTGCTGCAGTAGGTGCAGTGGCACCAGTGTGGCGTAGGTACTATTGCTGCAGCAGGTGCAGTGGCACCAGTGTGGCGTAGCTACCATTGCTGCAGCAGGTACAGTGGCATCAGTGCGCCACATTGGTGTAACACACTCACCCCCACAGACTCACCACCACACACTCACCAGTACACACACAACCACACACACAACAACACACCACCAGCCGTCAGTGCACGCTTTCACCAGGGCCAAACCCCACCAGCCATCAATGTACGCTTTCACGAACCACAAACACCACCAGGCGTACAACACCAGCCGTCAGTGCATGCTTTTACAAGGCACACTCACCAGCAACCGTCAGTGCACGCTTTCACCAAACACACACCCACCCACCAGCCGTCAGGGCACCCTTCTACTAGGCACACACACCACCAGCCATCAGTTCACAATTTCTATAGGCAGTCACACACACCACCAGTCATCAGTGCACGCATCAATTATTAACGCATCCACAATTAACCATTGTAGCAATCTCAGTATGGTACACTTTACTTTTAAACATATTCATGTAAAGCACAGCATGCCACCATTGCTACAATTCCAATCTATCCCACATAATTCCACTACACACCACATGCACACACTCCATAACACATGGCGAAAAGACATTGCCATTTACAATGCCATTAGCTCAAACTCAAATAAATCCGAGCCGGATTGCATTTCCAATGATTGTTCTCTTTTGTTTCTATGGTTTTTATACTACAGAGGCTCCCATTCTGACAACGGGGAATGATACAAAGCATGGGAATCTATGAAAGTTCCAATACTGGGGCAAGATGGCATTGCCAGATTTGGAATCCTCTAATCCGACGTTACTAGAGGGAGACCATAATGTTAAGTCACAGCTAAGGCACTCGTCAGCAGCTGTGAAAACTCTTGAACACTATCATGAACAGACCCAAAAACTATTCAACAAGTTAGTTTCCAAGCTAACCTCCAATCGGTAGATAATGGTCCACTGGCAAGTGAATATTAATTCTCCATGTTTTTCATTGGAAAGGCAAGGAGGATTGAATCAGGATTGCAACTCGCCTCCCAATGTCTACTTAGCCTGGATCAGCCTAGTCTCCTCCCAGTGACACTTGCTGCGATCCCCTCACATTTGCTACACTTCTAAAAAAATAATGCTACTTGGAGAGCCTTCTAACTTCTGGACAAAGATGATATGCTTAGAATTATGACATCAATAAAACCCTCCAACCATTTCAATGATCCTCTGCCTGCCAAAGAGATTAGATTGCTCATATTGCTGGTTTGGCCTAAGATTAATAATGCTTTCCTCTCTCAAGGCACGATTCCTGATTGCCTAAAGATAGGGCAGGTCACACCAATCCCCAAAAACACAAATTCAAATTGACTTGACCTCAACAACTTCCAACCAATCACCAACATCCTGACACAAGCAAAGATACTTGAAAAATGCTTACACCTACAACTCAGAAAGCACATTGGCACTGGTAGAGTAGCTGATATTGCGCAATCAGGCTTCAGAAAGGGGCATAGCACTGAATCGGCTCTAACTCGCATTGTAGATGATGCCCTGAGATTGCTGGATCAGAATGAACCCTGCTTGCTCATACTTCTTGAACTCTCCTCTACGTTTGACATGGTAAAACATGACGCATTGATTGACCCTCTTGAAATAGGACAGGCATATCTGGTCCCATTTTAAACTGGTTTGCCTAGTTTCTTCACAACAGAGCTCAAAGAATCAAAATGAATCAAACCCTTTCTGACATCACTTTGGTCTCAACTAGAGTGCCTCAGGTTCTACACTCTCATCCACATTATTCAACTTATACATGGAACCTTGGACCAAGAATCTGAAACAATCTAACATTCATAAGCACATGTGGATGACACAACTGTACCTGACAATTTCCTCACCCAGCGATAACATTCTCAACTGTACCCTACTAAAAACTCAACAGTGGGTAACCCACAATCACCTCATGCTCAACACTCTAACGGAATTCCTTTTAATTGCCCCCCATTATCACTCTTTCCTGTACTAGATCACTTGGTATCCCATTGGACAAAACTAAATATGCAAGATCATATTAGTGCAACGACAAAGGGAGGCAATTATTAAACGAACACGAAGAAAAATCAAGCAATTATTTCCCCCAGCGAACTTTCAGTGTGCCGTCCAAGCCCCAGTCATTTCCCGATTAAATTACGGGAGTGCTACTCTTGCAAGCTTACCTAAAAAGCAAGGATGGCACCACGAAGGGCTACACTGAACTCAGTTGCTAGGCTCATCGAGGGATCCAGAAGATTCGACTATATCATACCAGACCTAAAACATCTAAAATGGGTCCCATTTAAAGCAAGAATCCAGTTGAAGATAGCCTGCATGACACATAAGACCCTCCACCACAACACTCCTGTCTACCTGGCTAAAAAACCTGAACTATCTGGTGGTAGCTGCACCACAAGAAGCTCTAATTCTCCACTGCTGAAACCACTGAAGTTCAACAAAAAGAACTTATATCTTCCTCTTCTCCGGTATAGCCCCAAAAATATGGAACACTCTGCCTCTGCCTATCAGGACAAACCCTTCGACAACCTGCTTCAAAAAAGTAAAAATGCTTCTTTTGAATAGATTCCTCCAATAGCACACCTTAAGTCACCTCTCTTGGCTATTCTCCTGCTGAAACTCTTGGATTTGATTCAACGTGGACGTTTGTCTATACCATACCTGTATTTATGTTTGCTTATTCTGTTTTGCATTTTTCTCTGCATGCATGACTTGACTGCTATTTGTACAGAGCTCGGATACCCTGATAGTTTATGTTCATGCGGTATAAACTCTTCAAATAAATAGATAAATAAAATTCAAAAGGATGAGTGAAGTGTTTGAATTATTGGAGGTATTGAAAGAGGTTTCAGCTACTTCCTTAGTAATAGGTGGTCAATAATTTGCATAGGAGAAACAATTGGAGTATATGAACAGGTTGTATATGGAGTATCACATGGCTTGTCTATCGCCGTTACTCTTTAAAGTATATGCCAAACAACTAGATAATCTCCAAAATGTTCATTCTCTAGATTTCTATAACTATGCTGATAATGAAGTGCTGTTCCAACTTAAAATTATCATAAAAAGACCTGAGAAAAGAAATGAAAATCTAATAACCAATTCAGGATTCTCTAGTAGTTTAAGATCCATTTATCCTGATTAGATGAGCTATCAGCTTTTAATAACATCTTGCCCTTGCGCACGATTCGACAGTTACAGCATATTGGAGTGAGTAGTCCTGCTCTTAAACTTCTACACTCCTTTCTCACTGATATGCTGCAAATTGTCAGTGGGGAGGATTTAAGGCCAAGGCTTTTAGTCTTCTGTGTGGGATGCCACAATGCTAATCTCTTAGTCCGACTCTTTTTATTCTAGATGTCTCTCCTCTTGCGGAGTTGGTATGATCTTTCGGCTTCCAAGCTGTATCCTATACGGACAGCACTCAAATCATTGTGTCTATTTCTGAAAATGTGCCTTTTGTGGCTGACACATTCAAACAGTTTATGTCCAGCATCAGTTTCTGGATGAAAGATAATTTCTTAACGTTAAATGAGGACAAAATAGAGGTGCTGGTGATTGAGGCTCAGGATTCTATCTTGTCCGATGCCTGGTGCCCGTAGGTTTGTGGCCCACTACAGATTCCAGTGAAATCTGCCCCCCCAAAAAAATCTTGAATTCACTTTTGATAAGGCTCTCAATTTCAAGTCGCGTGTTATGCGCACCATCAGCACTTGTTTTTATATCATTAGGGCCTTAAGGAAATATTTTCGCTTTGTTCCTTTTGAAATGTGTCATTTAGTAGTCATTGCTTTGATTACATAGCGACTAGACCACTGTAAAGCACTGTATCCAAACATAAATAGCTCATCCCTTAAATTCAGAGGGGCCCAGAACGTGGGCGGCGCTCCTCATTCTGAATATTCCCAAGCATGTCTCGGCTAGAGGGTATTCATGCTCTGCACTGGCTTCTAGTTGGAAAGCCGATAAACTTTAAAGTACTCTGTGTGGTCTTCTTGACATTTCGTCAGAAGGGACCAGGAATCTAACCTCGTTCTTTAAATGGCACGAGCCACACACACGTCTCAGATCATCCTTTGGCAGAAAGGCGACCATTCCTAGTTATCGTTAAGTCAGATGGAGAAGATGCCCCCTCTTGGCTGCTGCAGCTGAACTTTGGAACTCGCTGCATGCTCATAGCTCGGAGGCGGAATCCTTCTCCCAGTTTAGGAAACATTTGAAAAACAAACAAACGCTTTTTCTTGTAAACTCTGCCTGCGGGCTTCTCAGGATATGTTAAGCTCGCTACTTTTTGGCTCAGCGCTTTGACACCTTAGGGTTTGGTGTGATTAAAAAACTTGTTTTTAATTTTTATCTACTAACACGAAGATAAGGCAACCAACTCAAAATTCAAAGCTAACAGGACAAAAGAGAGAGCCTGGATATCATATTTGATGCAAAAATGTCCTTGATAATGATAATTTCCATCACTGTGTCAGCCAATTATCACTGAAGGTTTTTGAGTGTGTGTGAACTGCTCCTAGAATTACATAATCAGGCCACTGATTGTTTGGCCCTTTATATTGACACTACACAAGTGAATATTAGGAAGCTGAAAAGTCTCCAGCATTCTACAGCCAGGGCCATTCAGTGACTAAACATTCTGCAAGCAAAATATAGAGATTGGGAACATTTCTGTTTTAGACCGTCTGAGTGTGAAACCAGAGCACTGGCTGTTCATTTCAATGTTTAAAGCTTGGGGTGCCCAAAACGGGTTTGAGAGAAGAAGCAACACATCCTTAGGAATCGGATACTGGATGTATCCGGAGTTATCCTTTTAGAACAGGATCATTTCTCAAATGGGCAGCCCTGACAAGTTACTTTCTCTAAATTGAAAGTTTTAGATGCAATTCTATTGGTCAGTACCTGAGCCCTAACTGCTGTATACAGTATTCAAAAATATTTAACAGTTTTGCACAAAAATCACAATATAACCCTGTTGAATGCATTTTCATCATTAAGGCTTAATTCAACTTTTGGAAATGTCCACTATGTGAAGTGGTGTATGTGTTTATAAATCTATTATTAAAACAGGCTGGACTGCAATGCACTATTTTTGGAAATCTGTTTTAATTTCAATATTACAATAGGTAGGAATATAAATATGTGCATGGAGTAGGCAGATTTGTCTATAACTGGAACACAAGGCTGTAATCTTTGGAGAGGGGGACAAAGAGCAGGGGGTACATGAAGATTTTGCTGTGCAGGCACAATTTAATGGGTGCATTTCAATGCCATGACTAGAGGCGGTTGGGTGGGGAGAAGCACTGAAGTAATACAACAGTAATGGTGGTAATCACTCAAAGGAGTTATTCAGAAAACAAATTCTTTGTGGATCAACAAATCCTGCTGATGATTAGTTACTTACCTGTAATCCTAGTTCTCTTCCAGGGATATACTCATCAAAGTCCTAAGCACTGAATTATCTCCGCCCATAAACGGGAACCCGGAACATATAGCCTAATACATATATATGTGTAAAATATATAAAAAGAGTACATAGTACTAAAGAATTATACACATATACATGTATAAACTGATAATATGCAGCCCTAACCATATCCAATAGGCTAATTAAGCCATGATTACATGTCTTCTGCAGAATGAAAATAACTCAACATATAATGCAAATAAAACTTGAGAACCCTCTTAAGATCTAAAGAATGTAGAGATCTTTATGGAGGATTTGGGAAAAAAGTTATAGTCTGGTTAATGTGAAAGTCCAACACTACCTTGGGCAAAAAAAGCAGGGTGTGTTCTGAGAACTACTCTATTAGCATGAAACACAGTGAAAGGTTCCTTACAACAAAGCGCCTGGATCTCGCTCACTCTGCGAGCAGAAGTAATGGCTACCAGGGATGCAACCTTCCAAGTTAAACGTTGTAAGGAAGCTTTGTGAATAGGCTCAAAAGGAGTTCCCATTAACTTAGTTAACACAATATTAAGTTCCCAAGGAGGAGAAGGAGATCTGACTGGAGGATACACTTTTTTTAGGCCTTCCAGAAAGTCTTTCACCACCAGCATCCTAAAGAAAGAAGTCTGGTTAGGTGACTTTCTATAGGCGGTGATCGCTGCAAGATGAACTTTAATAGAGTTAAACTGAAGGCCAGCCTTCGCCAAATGCAGCAAATAAGGCAAAATCACCTGCTCTTGACCTTGGATGGGATCATGTCCGTTGTCCACACACCACAGGAAGAATAGTTTCCATTTGAAAGCAAATGACTTCCTCGTAGAAGGACGTTTCGCCTCTTTAAGGATATGCATACAGTCTGGATTTAATATCAAGTGACCGTACTGGATGACTTCAGGAGCCATGCTGCTAACCGTAGGGAGGACAAGTTGGGGTGGAACACTCTCCCCGCCTGCTTGGTCAGAAGACCTGGGCCGACATGGCAATCTCCTGTGTGGCACTTCCGACAACTGAAGAAGGTCTGGAAACCACCACTGTCGAGGCCATTCCGGGGCAATGAGAATCATCCTGGAGTTGGTCCTGTACATCTTGTTGATCACTGCTAGTATTAATGGGATCGGAGAAAAAGCGTACAGTAAGTTCTGACACCAATCTATCAAAAGGGCATTCACTTGAGATCCCTCCTGGGGAAACCTGGATGCGAAGTCAGGGCATTTTGCGTTTCCCGCGTCTGCAAACAGGTCGATGTCTGGAGTTCTCCATGCCTGAAAAATATTGTCTGCGACTTCGTCGTTGAGGACCCAATCATGAACCTCGACAAAGCCCCTGCTGAGGAAATCCGCCTGAGAATTAAGGGAGCCCGGCAGATGAACAGCCACTATGGACAAGTCCCTTGCCAGCAACAAGTGCCATATGGTCGGAGCCTCCATTGAGAGAGTCCTTGACCGGGTACCCCCCTGTTTGTTTAAATAATACATTGTTGTATTGTCTGTTTGAATCAGAAGGGATCGAGACCTGAACGATATAACAGGGACTTGAGAGCTCGATGTACCGCTCTTAGTTCTAGCAGATTGATGTGGTAGCCCCTCTCGGATTCTGGCCATAGACCTTGCACTTGCAGAGGGCCCATATGAGCACCCCAACCCTGGAGAGAGGCATCTGTGATCAAAGACTGAGTTGGAGGATCTTGATGAAACTGCACTCCTTTCATTATGTGCGACCTCTTCATCCACCATCGGATGGAATCCTTGGCTTCCTGATGAAGGATTTTGTGATCCTCCCAGCACCCCGACATCTGCATCCATTAGTCTTCTAAACATTGCTGCAGTGGACGCATGTGCAACCTTGCGTTTGGTACAATAAAGATGCACGACGCCATTGACCCCAGTAGGGAGGACACTTGACTTACTGTTGGGAAACTTGTATAAAGAAGAGACTGACATTTTGCTCGAATTGATAACCACCTCTTCTCCGAAGGACACACGTTTATTTTTTCTGTGTCCAGGAAGAAACTCGGATAGTGAATCTTTTGAGTTGGGTTTAGTATGGACTTCTTGAAATTGCCCTGAAGTCCCAACTTGTGCAGGAGTTGAAGACATCTTGCGAGATGATCCTCCAGCAGAGATGGGGACGAACTTTTCAGGAGCCAGTCGGCCAAGTAAGGGTAATTGAAAATCCTCTGCTTCCGAAGAAAAGCGGCTATCACCGCCATACACTTGGAGAATGTTCGGGGAGCTGACTTCAGCCCGAACGGAAGCACTGCATATCGGTAATAATGAACACACTCGAAATCTTAGAAATGTGCGATGTCTCTTTGAAATTGGAACATGAAAGTATGCATCCTTTAGATCGATGGAACACATCCAGTCCCCTTGGTGGAGTTGAGGGAAGATTTGATGAAGTGCTAATAGTCTCTGTAAAATGACCTCGTTGATGTGGTTGTGGTAGGAGACCTCTGTCTTCTCCTTGGCGTAGGAGACCGATGAGATTTACTGCGATCCCTTGAGCATGACCGTTGTTTCACTGGAGATCTATAATGTCTTGGAGACCTACTAGCAGATGGTCTTGAACATTCCAGGGCAAGAGGCCTTTCACCAGTTCTGGGCTGCCTTTTCCAATGACGGATGCTTTCCAGCCATCTAGGGGATATGCAAACAGGAGGTGACTTGCGCACCGGAGAGCCCTCCGGTGTTACTTGAACAATCTGTATCCCCATTGAAGAGGACGAAGAACTCCTTATAGACTGTGGAGATCTAGAGGTCGGTCTACTTGCTTCTTCCACAGGAACCAATTGCCTGTCCCTCGACGTCGAATGCCTCGACGTCGAACCAGAATGAGCCACTATAGACTATGCCTGATGAGGAGAGGCTCTGACAGATGGAGATCTGTTAGAAGAAGCCCTCGAAGTCGGATCCTTCGACGTCGACCATGGTTAGTCAGTATGTGTCCTCGACGTCGGTTCTGACCTCGACAAAGACCTGTGACGGGTTCGAGAGGTTGATCCAGAGTGTCTCGACGCCGACCTTAAAGCAGGTGGCCGAGACCTCAACGTCTATTTCCTCGACGTCGGTAG